>NC_140103.1:7739196-8347821 GCF_964237585.1 Gallinula chloropus
CTAAGATGACAAGATTACATCCATAGAGTTAAAATTACCCCTTTCTGTTAACTGGTGAGAACAGTTAGGCATTTAAATACCTGAATCCAATTATCTGGCCTGTTCCAATTCCCCATGTATTCAATGGATCAAATAATAATTTTGCATCAGTTATCCTTGGCCAGGAGCCTTCATATCAGTGATGATTGGGAAGCAGTTCTCACTATTTGTTCTGCCCACTACATTTCTCTAGAACTGACCTTGTTGTGGTCACTGTTTCTCTTTAAGCTTCAGTAAGAGACAAACCACTATTATTTCTTTTTCACAAGATATCTGCTTCCTTCCCAAGGCCAGTAGCAACAATACCAAGAAAAGCTCATCAGAAAGCTGGATCTCAGGAGAGTGAAAAGCTCATTCTGCAGCCCTCAGAACTCGTACCCTGAATGGTGAGCGCCTAGGACAGCTGAAAAGTTCAGTGAGCTCAGTGTTTCAGGCTTCTAGAGCCTGGGGATGATTCACTTTAGTGCAGAGGAACCAGGTATAAGAAACTCCTTTGGGGGGGGGGGGGGGGGGGGGGGGAGAGGGGAGGGGAGCGGGGAGCAAACAAACCCAAACAAAACTCCCCAGTTCCCAACTGTTTCTTCCCACTCTGCTGGGACTTGCCAACATTTTCACTTAGCTTGGCAGGGGGTTTCAATCTTTCCCCAACCCCTGCTCAAGCTTTGACTATAAACCTTGAATTCTGCACAGCAATGGTGGAAATGGTCTCTGCCAGCTCTTTGCCTCTAAGCCCTGATCCTTGAGCCCTCTCCCAGACTTCTCTGTGCCATCAGTCACAACAGCTTGGTATTTGTCAGGCCTCACAGCCCTCCATATCACCCATCTGCTTTGGGAACAGTGAGAACACCCATCCAGGTGCTAAGGGATACTAACAACAAATTAACATCTTTGGTGTTTAGGAGTAGGGTATCTGTGCAACCAACACAGTCTAAATAAGATCACTACTTTCTGTGATACTGCTACTAGAGAAAGAGACTGGGACAGCACCAGAATATCAATACAATGCTCACAAAGCAAGTTTAATCCATTTTTAGCCTGTAATAAGCAATGAAATCTGAAAAACCTGGGCAAGAATGCATTCTGCATCCTCAAGGAGGGCAACACAACATGTGGAAAGAAAGAGTTTGGCAGTAATGTGAGGAAAAGCTCAGAACAGGGTCTGATTGTCTTCTAACAGATAGTCCAATACTGTTTCCTCATCCTCACCATTGCCTTTTTTTTATTGTTGTTGTTTCCTAGTATTTGAAAATGGAAGAATCTCTTTTTACACCATGTATGTCATGAATTTCTGTTCTTCATATCCTCCCCTGGTTGACTAGTTTCTATTATCTTCATGGGAAGAATATAAAAGTAATAGAAAAATCCAGGCATTGCTTTTCAGACAACTGTTGAAGCGGGGTCAGGGGGAGTGGTGGTGAGGATTGGACATAGTTAAATTGTTAGTAACTCAAAAAAAGGTCTTTACTGGAAGGAGAAATAAAATTTTTTGTTCAATGGAGCTTTGCTGATTTTGGATGAAGATCCAGGCTTTGTTCACTGCAAGGAGAAGGTGAGTTGAAATATCCAATGCTAAGAAGAAGAGACCACTGAAAAGAGAAAGCTACTGAAGTGAAATAATTTTGTTTTTAAAAATGGCATCCAGAAACCTTATCTTTGACACATAAGAACAGACACATAGCTAAATATGCTGTAACCTGCTTAGGTTTCCAAAGCAGCAAATTAAACCAGTGGACTATGCAGTGAGTGTCCATTCAGATGAGCAAAGCTCATTGAACACAACAATACTGTAAGAGAACATGTTGAATACTCAATGCACCAAATAATCCTCTTTTGATACAGAGACAGTAAAAGCTTTTGGGAAAGAGGCAGCAATAGCATGTCTGTGAATTTGGGGAAAAAGAGAGAAAACATTTTGGGACCAGAAAATTATGAGCAAAACTACTCCCTTTCCTGTATTTTATGTTTTCCTCTTATTCTGTTTTTACAATATTGATAACAATTCTCATTTCCAGGCAGTACACTGGTGGTGAGAGTTTGTTGGCTCTGACTTTCTGGAAGGTGTTATTTTGTAGACAGTACTTGAGTTCTCCTCTAGGTCCATGAGACCTTTGCGTGCCTGAAGGGTATCATCTCACCTGGTTTTGTTTCCCCTCTCCTCACTGGAATATGGAATATCAAGCCGGGTGGTGCTAGGGTCTGCGAGATCCAATCATACAGTAGCCTTCCCAGCTGTAGTGAGGAAAGACACTCGGTATTGTTACATTAGTTTGCATCAGTAAATCCTATGTGACTGCAGCATTGTTTATGGAGCCTTTGCTTTGATTTCAAACACCCCTCCTGTAGGGCAGCAAAGGATTCCTCATCTCTTTCTGGCCAATGCCAAGAGCACAAATGAAAGAACGTACTGGTGATAAACCCAAACATCATTTATATCTTTAAATAAGTGCTTTGCAGATAGATGTTCTATATCAGACCCCATGCCTCGAACTTCTCTGCTGTGGTGTAAGCTGTTCGTGGTCTTTTACCAGGGGATTTGGTGAGAATCATTTCAAGGCTCTCATCTGAGCCATTGTGGCAGAATCAGGGGTGGCTTACCAAGAAGTGTGCTTTGCAGCTGAACAGTGACTTGGAAAAGAAGTAAAACTCAGGAGCTTTGGATACATTGTAACTGAGATAAGCTAAGCTTCAGCCCTATCAGAACAGCCTGGAGTTTAACCAAACAGCTGCTAATTCTGCTTAGGAAAGATTTGCTGAAGATTTAGCTTAAGACAATGTTCTGTAGCCACAGGGGATGGGTGAGAGAAGGACAGAGTGTCCTTGCAGGCCGGAGAAGGCGGGTGGGAGGAGGGCGTCTCCCGTTCCCCTCCTTGTCCCATATGCCCTGCACAAGGCGGTTGGATCCTTTCCCTTCTGTGAGCAGAGCTAACGCCTGCCCTGTCTGAGGGGTCCCTGGCTAGAAACCTCATGCAATGGTAGGAGTCGCTAAATGCTCTTCCTTTGTGGGGCCGCTGAGGCTTCTTTGGGTGGGTCGTGCCCTTGAGACCCCACTATCCTAAACCTTCCCCGAGCCCAGCGGTGGGACCCTCTCCCGCCCCGTCCGAGCGGCAGCTGCCTGCTGCCTCCCCGGGGGGGGCTCGGCTGCCGCCAGCCCAGCCCCGCTCCCAGCTGCTGCCGGGCGCTGCCTGTGGAGGCAGGGCTGAGCCGGCGGAGGCACCGGCCGCCGCGGGCGAGCAGCGGAGCGGGCTGGGGGGGATGAGGAATGAGGATGAGGTAAGGGGGGTCCGAGCAAAGCCGGGCCCCCGGCGGGCGGTGACCGGCCGCCGGGACGGCGCTGTCCGTGGTGCTGAACCGCGCCCGCACTGCCTGGAGCGGGGAGCACTCCTTCCCCATCTGCCCGGGGGGAGGCGGGACCCCCCCCCCCGGTGTGGAGACAGGCTGGGGAGCAGCCGCGCACACACCGTTACCCCCCGCCATCAGCTCGGCGGATAGAGCCCCGTGCTGCCTGGTTCCAGAGAGGAGAAAAAAAGGGGGAGGAGGGGGGGCAGCCTGGAACCGCAACCAGTCCCGCTGCAGACTCCTCCCCAAATCCGAGGGGCAGACAAGTTTATATATTTCCCCCCCCCAGCCCCGTCCAGCGGCCCTTCCCGGTCTCATCCTCCCTTCCCACGGCCCAGGCTCCGTCTGGCCGGAGCTTAAGCCCCTCCTTTTTGCCCCCCTCCCCCTTCCAGCCCCTCCCCTTTCCCTAATTATGTACAAAACGCTTCTTAGAATAAAATAGCCAGGCTGGGGCTCCTCCCTGCTTTCCTCTTCCCCATTCATCCTCTCCAGGCTGCTCCAAGCCCCTCCCCCAGTGGCAAGCCCAGCCTCTCGCTTCCCTCCTGGAGCCCTTTTCATTTTTATTTCTAACCCCCTCTCCATTCTCCCTGCTGCCTCTGCTCCTTCCCCCGATGGCTACGAACTGAGCAGCAGAAGAGAGGGGGGGAACAGGAATAAGTTAAAAATAAAAAAAAAGCCCAAGAAAAAAAGAAAAAGCGAAAAGAAAGAGGGGGGAAAAAGGATATATATATATTTGTTATTTTTTTTGCCTCTGCCCTTAATGCCCGCGATCTGGATCAAGGAAGGGGATTTTCTGTCTGAGCATGAAAAGGACTGCTAGAGCCCCAGGATTTTCACGCCTGCATTATCAGCCCAGCACCCAGTATGCGAGCTGGACAGAGAAGCTCTCCCACAAGTTCCTACCGAGCCGAATAAAACCCACGGGCGACCAGATCTCCGCCAGAGAGGGACATTAGCATCAGGTAAGGCGAGCGCTGCGGCTGCAGCGATGCTTCTGCCCCGCGCTCCCCCGTCCTGCATCGGCCGCGTTGTGTAACGCGCCCCGCGGTGCCTCTCTGCCCCCAGCCGCGCACACGTTTGCTCTGCGTTGCGTTGCACCCCCGCCCTGGGCAGGTCGGAGTTACCGGGGGAGGGGGGGTCGGGGGGCGAGGCTGTATGGCAGAAGTCCTGCGGTCCGGTTAGCGATTGTGCGTGAGTGGGACCGAGATTCGCCGGCACTTGGAGGACTGGGGAGACTGGGAGCACTGGTTCTTATGGGGGCAAAGACGCAGCCCCCGGAGGATCCCCGGCAATAGGGGTTCAGCCCCTGACTCGGCTGGGCTGGCGGCGAGGCGGGATGGGTTGTAGCCAGGTCCATCTGTATTCCGGAGTATCGATACATCCCGGAGCGGGGGGGGGGGGGGGACACACACACATACACGACACGACCGTCCCCAAGGAGATGGTGTCATCTCCACTTAATCCACTGCTCCGTTTTCGCAAGTGACAAGCAAATAGCGGAGGAAAAGGAAAGTCTGTCGCCTTGAATCCCACACTGGGCTGATTGCCTCTACGTGTACTGGGGACTGGGAGACAGCGGCAGAGCCGGGGGAGGGCAGCGATGGCGGGGGTTGGGAGGGGGGGGCTGCATCCCACGGCGCAGGAGATTGGTTTTCCCTGGCTCAGCTCTCAGCGCTGCTCGCGAGGCTGGTGTGGAGCATAACTTTGCCTTTTCCAGTCCGTGGGGAAAAAGGGGACAGAGCTATTACATCATCTCGAGGTCCAGCACAGCCTGGGTCTAGAGACCCTGCCATGATCCGAAGAGAGGAGGGCTGAAGGTGTGAGTGGGTGTTTTGGCTTTGGAGAGCCCCTCCGTGCTTTTACTTGTGAGTGGAGAAGGGGAAGGGGGGGGCACTCTAGATGCAGTCTCCTCTTCATGGAGAGGAACAAGCAGCAGATGAATGCCAGCAGTCTTCATGTACGAATTTAGTCTTGTGATTGATATCTGCACTAGGTAGGACAGAAGGGTCCTTCATGCTTTACTCTGGCTGCTCATCTGGGTGCATAATAATTTGCTAATGGCAGTAAAGCTCCTTTCCTGAGAGTTGTAGAGAAGTATTTGGGAGAATGGTGAGAGGAAGTAAAGAGTGAGTAAAGAGGAGATGAGGCTTTGGTGTAAGAAACATGAAAGGATTTTTTTTTTTTTTAGTTCCTTATAAAGGAAAAAAGATTGATCAGATCTGCCTGTGAGTGACAGACAGACAAACCCAGGCTCTCTCCCTCCCACACACCACACAGCCAAGCAGTCGTGGTCTCTCTCTCGCATGCATGTACACGCTAAGCACACAAAACACATGCTGTCGAGCTCGCACAGCCTACCCCATGCTTAAACGCAGCATCTCGGTCTCACATCAATGCAAGCACCTATTCAGGCTCTGCAGCCCCGCAGTTCCCCCGCACTCAGACACACAGACTTGAGGAGCTACACATGAACACGCACCGTAACGTGCAGAAATAACCGGATTGATGTTCTCGTTATGCGAATCAAACGCTTAGATGTTCACATGAGCGCACACATGCCGTCTTCTTTGCAGGTCTCTCAGTAGGTGGTTTGTTCTTCCAGCACAACCTTCTCCCTTGTAGTTAGTTCCAGGCATTGATTTGGGGTTTGTCTGACTCCAGAGCCCTTCGCGACTCAGCAGAAAAAGCTTGCTACATTTGGTGGTTCTCGGCTTGTTTTACTGCTCTTTGCATGTTCCCAGGACTCAGTAATGATTTCGCTACTGGAAAGGCAGACAAGCAGTAGACAGGGACCCGGGGAATGGCTGGGGGGAGCAGTGGCAAGCCCATACCCATCATGCTCTCTCTGATCAAAAGCCAGAGTCTGTGAGGATGGGAAGTGCTGTGCTGGAGTTATGTGGCCTTTGCCCATGTGTGAGTGTGTGTGTGCGAGCACAACCATATATGCATCTGCAGCTAAAACACACACCGTTCAAGACTCAGCCTTACCCTGGGTCAGAGCAAAACCCTCCCACCCTTAGAGCGCAAATAGTCCCCGTGCCTTTTCAAGCCCCTTCGATCAGAAACAGCATCATATGTGCAGGGGAGATGATGTCACTGGTGTTAGATGTATTTAATCAACATCCCCCTCTGACCTTCCTCCCCTTCCCCTCTTTCTGTAGGGCCTAGTGAGGAGACACTGAAACCCTCCAAGAGCAGGAATATAACGAGGTTGACTAACGCCTGTGTTAAAACTTTGGAGCAGAGGAATGTACAGTGCACTAGCTGGCTGTAGGTAAAAGGTGTCCCGAAAGAGGTGACAGGGAGTACATCTGTGTTCACTCCTCAGCTCCGCTGTTTACTACATTGGGAGCGTGTGTAAGGCTGATGCTAAACACTACGTGGGAACGGGTCTGCCAGCAGACAATAATCATTGTTGTCTGTGTAGCAGAAATAGTTCAAAGCCAAATCCTCCCGTCTCTGCTCAGGCTGAGGTCCCTCTGCCTGCTGAGCGCGGTGCCCAGGAAGGCACTGCAGAAACCGGCTCCAGGACCGGCAGAGCCGTACCCGTCTCCGCCGTGGCACCGCATTTACAGCCGATGCAGAGACGTCCAGAAGGCAGGAAAAAATGATTTTATAAGGAAATCGCTGAAGGCCAGAGAGGAGGGCGGAGAGCCCCAAGAGCAGCCCCAGGCATCGCGTTCGTAGACTGAAAAGGAGGGTGGGGGGGAAGCGCTGCGCCACGGATACCCCTCCTGCCCCGCTCCCCCGCGGGAAGGACCCCTCCGCCGCCGCGCAGCTCCGCGCCCCGCTGCGCCAGCGCGGCTCCTCTCCGCGGCCGCGGGGCGGGCGGCGCCGCCGTGCCCCAGGAGGGGGCGCTGTGGCTCCACGCAGCGGCGGGGCGCGGCGGGGCGCGGAGCTGCGCGGGTCTCCAGTTCCACCCCCCCCCTCCTTTCCCCGCGCCTGCCCCGGCCTCGCGGAGCTGGAGCCAAGCGCTAATAATAATAATACGGGGGCGGGAGGGGGGGTGAACGATCAATAACAACAGGGCTCTCTTCTCCAAGGAGCCCAGGTGCAGCTGAATGGGTTTGGGCCGTATCCTCTCCGGCTGCGGACCCGCTGGTGCGTACGGGAGCTTCGGCTGAGGATCTGGCCCGGTACACGCAGGAATCTTTTACCCGGTGATGAAATGCAGCTACTTCTGGGACAGAGCCCAGCAGCTTTTCCGTGCCAGCAAATACTACAGGGGAAGTGAAAAATCACTTCATGCATTGAAAGTGCAGAGATGAACTTAGCGAGGCAGAATATAAATTACCCGGAGTTAGGTAGCTTGTGCCCTGTGGTTTGATTTACACCGTCCCTCTTGCAAAAGTATCACAAGATCTTTAACAACCATAAGGACCTTGGCCCATTTCCTTCCAGGCCACACAGAGCAGCTTCCCAGAAAGGGAGAATATCCCCGCACAGAGGGATCTGGCTTGTAAATAAACCCGCGGACCATGGACTGATCCTGTGGTTCTTCCTCTTGCCTGGAAGATGGCTGCCGGCTGGAGCACGGTGCTGAGTTCCTGACTGATGCTGAGCTAAGTCAGGGCAGAGCATCTCCTCCCAGCTATATGCGATACCCCAGACTGTTTTCAGATGCCAGGGAAGGTTTTTCCCTGCTCACTGTGCCTCTGCACTGCCACGTCCTGCCGACCTGCTGGGACCGCAGCTCTGCTGGACAGGGCTGCTGCAGGCTGCAGCTTGTAATCGGTGTGGAGAAGGGAAACATCATCAAGCAGAGAGGCACCAGGAATGAAACTGGGTATATCTATTGGGCTCTTCTGTCTGGAGAGAGTCAAACATGGGCAGAGCAGGACTAGATAAATGAGGTGACATTCACCAGGGTTCGAGAGTAGGCGTAGGGTAGCTGCTGCTGACTTGATGGGCTAAGCTGTACTGTTTCAGGGAAGAAAAAGTGCTGGCGCTAGTGGGAGGAGGAATGGGAGGAAAACCAGGGATCAGAGGAGCAGCTGATTTAGACTGAGCTGAAGGCAATTGAAGGACTCAAGTTTACTTCAAGGATGCTGGATCCTAAGTGAAGGTGGCATAAATTGGGCATAAACATGTCATTTTAAAAAGGACCCAAGAGTCAGGATGCCTTCTGAGGTTGGGCTGGGGAGTTCAACACATGTCTACACCTTTGCAGCCCCCCCACTCAGTGAGCTGTTTTGTTGCAGCCTTGAAGCAGGACCTGCAGGCAGCATCACAGGAGAGAGAGAAAGACGCTTATTTATTTTTGCTATTTGCTCTTCTGAAGTCATGTGCTCTACATCCATTTTATTGTTGCCTACGAGGCGCAGCTGACAGAGCTTAGCTATGCACAATGCTGGGGCTGTGTCTGCGGACGGGCCCGTTCAGAGCGCAGCGCTGGGTGAGTGTGGGACCCATGGCAGAGCCAGGGCATGTCCCGAGGTATTGACATAGTGCTCCCCAGTGCATGAACTCTCATACACACAATTCCCTGCTCCTATTTCAGAAAAAAAACAACTAGTTGCAGTGCTGATGGATCACCTCTTACACGAGCAATAGAAATAATAGTAAGTCAGAGCAGCGGCAACCGATTGGAGCAAATAATCTAAACCAGCTTCAGGTGGTGGCCTCCAGAGGAGGACAGAGTAAATAGCCTTTGCCAGACAAATACTGTTGTTGTTCACTGTTTATATTGGTGATAGAAATGCTGGGCAGAGGTAGAAACTCAGGTGCCAGGAGCACCAGAATGGCTTTCAAGCTCTAGAACAAATTCTCTGTGTGTTAGCAGCGGGCACCGTTCAATGGCATATTGCCATCACAGTGACATCTTCCCTCCCAAAACAACAAAGCCAGCTCTGGGTTGACACAAACCAAGCCACGACACAAAACCTTGCAAACCAAGCTATGACAGGTTCTCACACATAGGAGAAGCTCCAGAAAAGCAATTTGCTCTGGGGCTTTTTGTTGGGAATCAAAACAGACTATAGGAGCAGAGGGAACTCTCACGCTTCTGTCCGTTCTCCCCATTTCCAGCAGAGTAACTCTGGCTTTTGCTGTCTCTCCATGTTTGGGACCTGTCTCATGGATATCATGACAGAAGGTGCGCTCTTGTTTATAGATTATAAAGTCTGGTGCCTTTATAAGACAGGTCGTCTTCTAGCTTGGACTTTTATATCTATGCAAATTACAGCCAAAGTACAGCGAGTACCTGTGAAAAGCTTGGAACCTCTTGCTGTAAATCATCACAGCCTGTCGAAGCCAGGAGAGTTAACTGGTGTTGTGGTGAGTGAAGATCTCTTTCTTAGGGTTTGATTTAGAACCTGGCCTGTGCTCTAGACTCCGCTGTGTCTATCATGAGTTTGGATGCAATTTTGGCCAGAAGTCCTGAGTCGGCAGAACTGATCTCCTTTAGCCATCTCTTTACCCTGCCATAGCTGCCTATGAGGTTGTCAGATGCATTGCTAACATTGGGGACCTCTGTGGTCATCTATCCTCGCAGCTGTGGATATTAACTTACTAAGCAGGGGTGGGAGATGGGGAGCGTGAGCTTTAAAACCGTTGCCATGTGCAGGCAGCATGTTCCAGGTATGGCTATAAGGACCAGAATAACAAATAAAAGGATTTTGTTTGATAGTTAGGAAATTGCAAAGAAACTTAAACTAACCAAGGAAGGACAGAAGGAGATGAGCTGTGACCCTCAGGGGCGGGGGAGATGATGATTCAGAGCAGGCTGGAGAACCAGGGTGAGCATGTGTGAATCTTTAGCTGGACTTCTGGGATCAGTGGAATAAACAGCAGTGAGACAGGCTAGGAGGGCCCGAGCAGCCTGGCTGCTTTCGGCATGTGACTGCTCTTCAAGCAGGTACAGATGGTGAGCGGGTAAGCGAAGCCCTCAGACATATGCTGGGGTACATATGTGGCTATGGGTCCCTCCTGGCTCAGACCACCTCCTCGCCTAGAAGATGAAGATGTTAAGGCTATTCCAGGCATTTTTTTTTGCACTGTTCTGTGCTGGGGGAGACTTGCAGTCAAAATAAAAGGTGTGTTTTGATGGAGCAAGGAGAGCTTAGGAGGTACACGGTGAGGCTGAAGAATGCTTGAGAAATATAGAGAAAGCTGAAGGAAAAGAGCTAATAGAGACAGCATGTTTGTGCTAAAATTGTTAACAGAGATAAAAAAGCAGTGAGGATACATGTAACGTAGCCTTAAGACCAGCAGCTATTTCTAGAATTGCTTATGTCATGTCGTCCAAATTCAGAGTTGCTTCTGCAAAACAACTCCAGGCTTCGCTGTTTTATGCCTGAGAATGCTGATAATGTGTTTATCTGCCATTCCCACTCTCCTAAAAGAGAACTATAAAGTATTTGAAAATGATGGTGGGTTGCTGTACCGTATTTTGGGCCAGTGAATAGATAAATCTAATCATCCCGAGAAAAGCCACCAGTCAGGATTTTCCCTCAATATTTAAATAGAGCTGGCTTAAAGTAACTTAATAGCAGTAATTTGAGCTCCTGTAAGTAATTTTGTAAAATCCTTGTTGTGTGTTTAGAGATATGTGTATATCAATCCTCTTATTTGCTTCTTGGGGGAGAAGAGTTAAGGTTGAAAAGGCAGCGATTTGGGCTGGGCGTGTGGCTTGGCATATTTGCTGGTGACACCGAGGAAGGAGTGATGTGTTTTGGTGATGGAGCTGGATCGGGCCTCATTAAGAATGGGAACAAGTGAAAAGTGGTCTAAGCAAAACAGAGGGATGCTGAAGAGATCAGAAAGGCATGGATGAGCTCTGTCACTCCTGGGGTAACCTTTCAGCCCTTTGGGGCCATGCAAACCCAACAGTTGTCTCAGGACCGCTGTGTGCAGTGCCAGAAGGAAGCCCAGCACTTGTGACTATGGCTAGTTTGTGATTCAGTCCTTGATTGATGCTTTTGGTTTTCACAATATTCTGCAGTAATGGCACTAGTTATGGGGTGTGCAGAGATGTATTTTGTTTGGGATTTTTTTTAGATCTGGTACCACATGATTTCCTTGGGTGTTTCCAACTTTCTGTGGGAAAGAGAAGGAGTGAATAACCATTTCCCACTGCCTGGCTCTCCCTGATTTGGGACTGGACCTTGTATGGGCTATGGCATACAGGCCCCACGTCTGCAGGTAATGCAGATGTTGCTCAAAGATTATTGACTCTAGGCTTGCTCTCAAACCCATGCTCAGGTGTCCCTGACCCTGTGCAATTTTGTGCAGGGAGCCCGATCCTGAACCACATAGACAAATTCTCAGTTACAGTTCCATGGACATGATGAAACCTGTTTCCAGGATCAAAGTCTAAGCAACTGCAAATCCATCCACGTCCTGAGTGCGGAGTGAATCATGTTTATTATCCACTGGAGTTCAGCTTCCTTGTTCCAAAATGCTGGTCAGGAAGGCAGAAGAAATATTCCCCAGGATATTATAAAGACTAACATATCATCAGAGGGAGAATCAATGGAGATTGATGGCAAATTAGATGAATACTTGAGACATTAAAAGGAAGGATGGAAAATAGAAGTGATATTATAATTGAACCATATTAATACATTTTAAATTGCTTTACAAATGTTAACAAGCCAAATGAGGAAAACCTGGAAATAACAGTTTATTTAGCCTGGGAAAGCTGGGAATAAGAAGGGACATTTGGGTTCCAGTTCACAAGTATATGAAGGTTAGAATGAAAAGTGATCAGAAACCTTTTAACACTTTGATGATACAAGAACAAGGGGACACATCAAAATTAAAGGGCAAAACTTTTAAAGCAAATTAAAAGGAAATAGTCCTTTCTTCAGAGTATAGTGAAGCTACACAATTCCCTGCTGCAGGATGTCGCTGAGATGAAAGTCTGGACGGATTTGAAGTGTAAAAGGCTACGTAACTTTGTAGCAATTAATAGCATTTGCAGCTCTGCAATCTAGGACAATGGTAATCAGATCTCATGCTTCAAAGCAAAAGGTGACCATCTTCTGGGGTCAGGAAGGACGTTTTGTGCCTGCATAGAAAGAACATAATATGGTTGGCCAGGTAATATGACTGGATATGGTCGATCCTGCTAGAAGCTAAGTCAGCAAGAGATTAGCAAATTGCTTCTGTGGGTGCTGGATTAAGGTATTATAAAAAGGTTTTCATCAATGCCAGACAGACTATCAATCCAACAATGTCTTCTTCTGTGTCAACTCCCACAAAAGTAATTTCACTGATTACAGTAGATATTGAAGTAGGACATAAAATGAGTGGTTATAAGCAGCGGCAGTGACCCTGAGCTGCACATTTCAGTCTCCTCTATCAGCACCATTATCTGCAGGATGTGCAGATCCCAGAAGAGCCTGGAGTCTCCCAGTGCTAGGGGCTGCACAGATGCCCTCCCTGCCCTCGAGGGTGTGCGGTCCAGACAGTGGAGAAGCAAAAGAGACAGGGTTTGCCTTCACCTCTGCTCTGTAGCAGGGAAGTGCAGCACGAGGCTCCAGGATCAATTCAGTGGGACATTTTGATTTATAGGAAGAGGAGCTTGGGCTTGGCTTTGGCAGGTTTCAGAAGCGGTCAGTGGCAAGGTAGCAGAATGCTTTGGAAAACAAGGCCTTAGATATCACAGTGGGGTACGCTGGACACTTGGAAAATCACCCTCCAAGGTGTTTGTAAAATGTCACTCAAAAAAATGTGTCCAAGTTCATGCAGAGAGGGTGCAGCAGAGGTAATGTCTGGGTGCATCTAGAGATTTAACCGGACTAGCATGGTAGGAGTGGCAGAGTGGAGGGAGATCAGTAATGGAGCCTGTTAGTGTTTGAGCTCCTCTTCCCACATTTTCTTTCCAGTGTCACAGCCCCGTGCACCAGAGCATCCCAAGGTGCACCCCCAGACAGAGGTCCACCCTGTCTGCATGTGCTGGGTCCAATCCTGTATCCTGCCCATGGTCTTCCATCGTCACTGGGGCCACATTGGTGCTGCCTTTCTCCATACTCTTCCTCTCTCATCAGCCATTTTTCTCCTGTTGCCATAGACAGATGTTTGTGTGGTGAGGGAACGGGCTGTTGTATACAGACAGGGGTGTTCAGCTTCAGCAGGTGACATTTGCAGAGGGCCACGTGTCCAAAGCATGACTAGGTGGCCAGAGCAGACTACTCTTCCATGGTCAGCTGCACTGAGGCTGAGACAGGTGACACAAATGAGTTTCCTACAGAAAGTTGGGAAGGATGAAAAGCTGATGAGTGCAAGGAAAGTATATTCTCTAGAGGGAACAAAGCTCTGAGAGAGATGTGTGAGCATGGCTGGGAGGGGGAGGAGAGCTGGCAGGAAGGAACACAAAGTTCACTGGCAAAGCAAGTGTGAATGCTGAGACAAATGTTTCCTTTGCTTCCTGGATTGTAAACAAGAGAGAGATGAGACCGGCAGGTGCAAATCTGCCAACGATGTGTTGTTGAGGTGTGATGGTTACTGTGCTTGGCTGGAAAGGGGAGGGATGGCCAAGGGAGCTTTCGTTCTGCAAAATGCATGAGAAAGATGCATACAAAAAAATATAGCTATGAGGCAGGATTGCAGTTTACCTGCATTATTGGAAGATTGATTTCTGATGAAAGGAGCAGCAGAGAAGGGAGGGGAATAAAAATTTTATAGATGGCAAGAATGGGGATCAGAGCTTTAAAATGGCAGTTGTGAGTTAGTAGGCTTGAAGGATTGGTTCAAATGTGACTGCAGAGGCCAGTGCTAGCTTCTGATTTCCAACCATCTGCATTTAAAAAAGAGAGAGAGAGAGACCAGCAGACTGGCCTCAGTGAAATTCTGCTGGATTTCCCCCCGGGAATGAGAATCATCCCTGCATTTCAAGTACCTGGAAGACTTAAAACACTGAAAAGGCTGAAAGGTGAGGCGAGGGTGGGAAGGCAGAATGGCTGGCAGGAATAAGCAGATTGTAGACTAGGCTGGATAATTCAGGGATCTGTAATAAAACTGCATGGTGACGGATAGTGAATAAAAGACTATAGGTATATTATGGTTTACGGAGCACAGGACAGATGTGTCTCTAAGGAGACTGCGATAAGGAGTGGAAGGCAGCAGCGGCCCGGCAGCCGAGGCTGTTTTGGGATGCAACAGCGCTGTGTGAATAAAGCAGCACCGTAGCAAGATAGTTCAATCCCGACGCTGTCACCGACGTGTTATATATGACCTTGGGCAGGTCACTTAGGCTGATATCTTTCAGCAGAGCTTTTTTAATGCATGTGTTTCCATGCATACGAGCTGAATTTCTTAGAGCCAGCGCTGCGGTTCTGAGCCCTCCAGCTCGCAGAGTGGATGTGGAACCGCTCAGGGAACTCGGCTCAAAGTTTGGCATGAGGGAAAAATCTGCATGTTTTAAAGAATTCAGCAAGCCACGTCCTTCAGAAATATAACACCCTGAAAGACTGATATTTGGCACCACCGATTCTACCTTTCCAGGGGTGGGCAAAAGCAGCACTGGTTTGCATCTAACTCCCCTCCACCCCAGCAAAACGGCTCCATGTTTAGAAGTCTGGCCTGAATTAATTTCTCTTCTCATTACCTATGACCACTAATGAAGTTGGCCTTTTGTTGGAATATGTAAGGGAAGAATATGCTAATTGTATCTCTTTCCCTCCCTCGCACACTGATACTGGGCTTTTACTTACACAACACTCATAATGAAGTGTGCAAGGGTGGATGTGCACACACACATGCACACACACGTGCATTGTGCTTTAAGAAGCCTGAATCAAGACTGCTGTTTAGGTGCAGCATATTAGTTTTTTTACCAACTTCAGCATTTGCAGTAAATAAAAATTAATGATAAAGATGCTCATATTAAAAAGAAGACCAGAAGAGGCTGATATGTCCTTCCTACCCGTGGATTCCCCTGCAGTGCTTCTCATTACTTTGTTTTCAAGTCTGAAGACAGAAATTTTGTCCATGGCATTTTATTTTTCTCAGTGCTGCACCTCCAAGGGAGATCTTCCATAGAGCCTTGATATCTGTGAATTCCCCAAACCCTCCGTACCTCAGGTAACAGGGACTCTCCTTTGATGCTGGGGGCATGACCTCCCCTCTGGTGTCATAATAGAGCTGGGCAAAAGGGCTGGGGACAAATACACATGCTGCTGCCCTTGCACAGCATTGCTGCTTGTCTGCAGACCCTCCATAAATAAGATTTGGAGCTGGTGAAAATGAAATCAACGGGAGAGCTGAGATACACTCTGGGTTGTATTTTTGTGTGTAATTTTAAAATTTCAGGCTCTTGAAAGGGTATGAAGGCTGATTTCCAGGTCAGTAATGCAGTATCTCTGTAGTACGATGCTCAGGATGCATTTTGCATGCCCTGTGTGCATATGCAGAGTGTTTGAACATGCAGTATCTTCTGAGACAGGGCCAAAGATGACAATAAGCTGTTAAAGGGTTTGTGGCTGCTCTCATTGCCCACAATTGATGTGAACAAAGCAAAATGTACCCAGAACTGGGTTTCTTCCTAGTGGAAACTTGTTTCCTCATGAAGAAACCCCAAAAGCAAAGTAACACAAATGCAATGTCTATGGCTAAGGAACTCAGGAGCCAAGTTCTCTGGCAATGCAGAAACACCGAGGGATATTTAGACACCTAACTCCTATATACATGCCAAATTTTCTTTAAATCCTCTGGCTGCAGGAAGCTAAGCAGGTGATGCTTCCCTAAATACCTCTGGGACTGAGACTGGCAGCGTGTGGCTGTGTGCAGGGTCCTGTGCTTGAGGGATGAGACCCAGAAACTGATGTCAGACGATGCCTGAGGAGCAGGATCCTCGGTACATGCTGTTCCCACCCCTGCTTGTCTGTGTCTCATTCAGAGAGCACTTCGATGGTTTGAATCGGGGATGGCTGATTGCAGGGAGCTATGCTGGCTTTCTGCTTAGTGCTGGATGCACTTGGACATCCCTCGGTCCAATCTTCTGTAGGGACCTATTTGGTTACATGTTAGAGCCAGCAATGCTTAAAAAACCCCACCAAACAGCAGAGCCAGGAGAAGGGAAAAGAAAGAATTCAAAGAAATAGAGGGTAAAAAGGAATTCTCCGGTTGTCTTAAAATGAAACAGCAGTATATGGCAATTTGTAATGGGAAAAATAAATCCAGTCTCAGATTATTTCCTGGGAGCTTTTCTTTCATTTTTGATACAGGATTTGCTCACTTATTTTTCTGTAAATCTAATTATTTCATGTTAAGTTCTCTGTTGAATGCAGGTTTAGACTAGAAGAGAGCAAAGGACTATGAAAGTCATCAGCTTAAGGAACTCGCAGAAACTCATCCTTGCTGAGATCCCTCATGTTGTTATGAAGATCTGACAGACAGTTATTGTAATTCCTAGTAGGGATAGGTGAATAATGACTTTTTTTTCCCCCAGTTTGGTTCTGAAACAAAAAATGAAGGCAAAAAAAATTTTAGCTATTCAAAAATATTGGGGGGGAGTAAAAAGACTTTTTTATATTTGGAACTGGAAGGAAAGGAGAATAGCAAAGCCCTTCAAAACTTTAAATTTTGCAGAAAAGCATCACTTTGTTTTTCATAACTATTGTTTCATTTATGTTTTGTTTTGTTGGTGATTTTTTTTCCCATTTCCTTCTAGATCCACTTTGTAAACATTTCAATATGAAGCATTTATGTTAAGAAATAATGCACTCATGTACTTTGATTCTTTTAAATTTTTCCCATCCTATTTTTTGACAGTAACTATCTAACGAATTCAACCTGAATTAATAAACATTGGCACTCAATCCCCAAGCACTTTTCTGTGCCTAATTTTAGTATGTGTTAAAAATAATGTCTTGCATCTTTAGTGCCTATGATTCCAGTTTCCTTTATGCTACACACAGTTAAAGACCATTCATACCTCAAATAACATATACTCAAAGGGTATATATACCGAAAGGAGGAAATAAAAAGATTTATCTGGGGTCTCAGAGTAAATGAGTAGCAGAAGCATGTAGAGAAGCCTACGGTCTTGACTTCCATTCGCCCGTTCTCTCACTAGGCTGTGGATTAATTATCAATCTCTTTCTCACCCATTAGCCTTTTCTCATACTACTTCTACTCCTGCACTTTCTCATTCACACCTTCAATTCTTTGCCACTCTTCCTTTAATTCAACTCCCCTTACTCTCCATTTTTGCGCACTTTCCTCTTTTCTGCTCCTCCTGTAGAGGATTGCTAACGAAGCGGCAAGTGTTAACAACGTGTCTTGGCTGTGCCAGCTGCGATGGATAGAGAAGGAGCAAGGTGGGTGAAGGAGAAGAGGAGCAAAGAAGGAGGAAAGGGATGACCTGAACTGATTACAGGCTCAGGGGACAGGTGTGCAGGAGGGCAGAGGAACCAGCTTGGGAACCTGCACTGCAATGGGAGCACAGCGTCCAAACCCAGTATCTAAGGAGGAGAGAGTAAGCTCATAAATGGTGGGACTTGTATCCTCAGGGATGTGGAGACCAAAGGAGAGTTACAGCTTAAAGGGATGGGAGATGTGTGGGCACATTTCTCCTCTCTGCAGTGACAGGACCTCAAACCTGGCCATCTTGCACTCAATTCGTCTGGATGAGTGTGTGCACAGGGACTTGTATTGCTGAAGTACAGTCAGATGCAAACATGCATATTCAATTGGACAGGGGTTACGGGTGCTCTCTGCGCACTGGGCATTGCATGCTGGCAGGGATTAGACCGCCATCTGCTCGGTACGGTGCACATCACAGTGTCGGTACCTGAAGCTGGGATGCTGCTGGAGCTCCTGCTGACTTCCTTGAGTCCTGCAGAATAATGTTTTTGTCACTGGAGCCTCTGTTGTGTGGTTAATGGACAAGTCTGGAAAGAGCTGATGGATTTAGGGAGGAGAGGTGTTTAAGGGTCAGATAGGAAAAGCAGCTGAAGAATCCGTACTTTGGGCTGATACTTATAGCTCCCTGAGGAACACAGGCCAAGCACACAACAGCTGGTGGAGGGAAACTGTGTTGATGCTGTGGGAACAAAAATGTTGTCTAGTCTGCAGTCCAGGCAGGAGGAGATAGAAAACAAAGATGAAAAATAGGAGGAAGCTTCCTAGAGCTGCTTTGGTCCAAGAATATTATACCAAGAATAAAATGTCCAAGAATAGCTGTCTGTCATTGTAAACAGTCACATTAGACAGGATGGATAACTTCAGGCTATGTCTTCATGAGAACAGTAGACTCTAAATACCCTTCTTCCTTTGGCAACTCCTTCCAAACACCTTTGGTTTCACAGGGATAAGCCAGCTAGCTGTATTCCTGTTCTGCCTTTGTTTTACCACTCACAGTGTGTTACTTATCTAGCTGGCTATTTATTATCCTGTTCCACAGCTGCAGTTGAGGAAGGTCTGTTTATTCCTTTTCCACAGCAGTGTCTCTCTCTCCGGCAGCTCTGACCAGCCGTCAGGTGCCCCGGGGAATGGCAAAGCAGAATTAATTAATCATGACCAGTGATGGAGGTGCTTTTCAGATTTGGATTTGGCTAGCTGAATGCTAGCAGGATCTTTCTGGGAGTCAGGCTACTGAAGAAACAAATGTGATGCCTGCTCTGGATTGTTTTCAGAGTTGTTCTGGGAGGCTGCAGAGGCACCTAGGGTCTATGAAGCAGTGGGGGAAACCTAGCAGTAGTGTGCATACTGGTGGAGGGGACTGCTTGCTCCCTTTGGCAGGATGCCATGCAGATGAAACTGTAAACTACAGATTAGCATGTCCTGTCCTGTTCCCAGCCTACAGAAGTGTGATTCTTCTTCTGAATGTCCCTTTTGGAGCAGAAGGAGTTGTGATGGCGCCTGGCACACACCAAACTGGAAGTCACCCCTTCAGCATGCCTACAAGTGATGGCAATGCTGGCCAACTGCACAGGTTGTGCTGAAGCAGCAGTGTTTGTTTTACAAATAGCTCCAAATTCTCCCAGACCCCCTTCCCTCCCTTTGTAGAGACTAGTTGAGCATGTGCTATTCCTCCTGGTCACTGATTTCCTCCTGGCAATGGAGAAAGGTCAAGTGTCCATGCCAATTCTTTTTGATCTGTCAGCAGCCTTCAAATCCTCTGGCAATGAAGGAGTAATGATTTGCAGTGTCTGGCATGGATGGGCAATCTCTCGCTGCAGGAGCATTCCTCCGTTCCAAAGAGACTCCTCTTTGGAGTAATGAAGCACTTCCCTCAAGGACGCTTCCAGGGGGTAATGCGGTGCTCAGTTGCACTGTTGCTGTCAGAGGGATGGGGCTACAATATTACTGATGTGCTGATGACAAAGGGGTATGATCAACATTGAAGTAAATAATCTGCAATTTTCAAGATTTGTCACCCTCAGACGTCTTTTTCTGCCTTTGACTTGTTCCATCCAACACCAAAACAAATCGAGGTGCTTTCCTCCCTTCCCACCCCAGAGATGAGGCCACACGTGCAGAAATGTCAGCTGGGATGGAGCCATTTGTGGGGCGGGGAGGTGGAAACGTCAGCTTTTAATGGAAGTCTTAGACTACAGCAGTACTCACTGTTAGCAGAAAGCTGTAATCCGTAGTGACAGGCCAGCTGGAGCAGCAGTAGATACCCAGGCAAATCTGCATGCAGAGGTGCACTTGGAGCAGCTGCGTGGGGGGGACTCAGAGTTCAGTGCTATGCCTGGCAGTAGAGGCATGTCCCTTTAAGAGAAAAAGCAGACAGAAAAGTCTCCCATTACTTGAAATAAACCTCCAAAGCTGGAGGATGCTTCTCCTTATCATCCCCGTTGCACCAGCCCCATGCTCACCCTTGCAAAGCCTGTTGGGGTCAGGACTGATCCCTGTCAGGACTGACCCCCCATTTGGGGAGGGCTGCCCCCCTGCCATGGGAAGGAAAGTCTTTAAACTTTCTTTTAGGGTGGTGAAATGGAGGAGAAGGAACACAAGGTGGTCATGCTTAGCCACCCTTTGCCTCCTGGTCCCTCCACCATCCCTCCAGCCTGGCATCATGGCCCTACCTGTGTATAGATCGTTCCCTGTGCATGGGCTTAAAATGGACTCTGTCCTCTCAGCCCTGCAAGCAGGCGCTGGCAGCACTACAGCGCTCAGCACCGAGACCCGCTGCCCTCAATCTCTTATCGAACCACAGCGAATGCGCAGGAGCCGTCGGGGACATTTTCATCCATGAAATGAAGAATCAATAGAGCTGCCTCATTACAGGCTCTGCTCTGCGCTGCCGTCCTCCCCTTCCCTTCTGCCACTCGCTTTGCCCTTCTTTTCAACCTGCTTTCGCCCATCACCTACACAGGCTCAGTGGCACTAATTCAGGGGCAGCAATTCCCCTCTGCTAAACACAGGGGAGCGAAAGTATCCTTTAAAAGAAGCAAAAAAAATGAAAATCAGGTGGATCCAAGAAGGAGGTGGAATATATCTTTTAAAGTACCTAAATGGTTTGGAAGCTAAAGGCCCCAGGAGGTCAATGGTATACAGACATTTAAATCCCTGATGCTCATGAAAACATTACACACAAATTCCACCCTTGGAGAATCTACATTTTATTTATTTCTTCTTTTTTTTTTCTTTTTTTTTTTTTTTAACAAGCAGAGAACTTGTTTTTTTAGTGTGCAGAGGGGAGTGGAGCTGTGCTCTGCAGTCATTGAGCTGACAGAGCTGCTTGGAAAATGGACATGTTTTATTTCCTTGGGAAATCCTCGCTGTTTGATTTGTGGTTCGTTGGGTTGTTGTTTGGGTTTTATTTTTTTAAGCTCCAGTTTGAATGAGAACCATGCTCCCACAAAGCTCTTATGGCCTAAAAATTGAAAAGCAATAATAATTAGAGACCATCAATAGCTTCTCTTTCTGTGGTGATGAGGCACCGAGAGGCTATGGGAAATATTTAGCATTGTATAATGATAACACAGATAATAAATAAAATAACATCAAATATTTTATGCAATATATAGTATAGTTAAAAATATATAAATACAATGCAGAATATGTAAAGGTGTCAAAACAAATTAATTGAAACAACACAAAAATAATGTGTTTATCTCCTCAAAATGAAGCATTTCAGAATAACTGAAATGAGGAGAGAAAATCAAAATGATTTGTTTTGACACTTTAAACATAAAAAAGTTTGTCAAAGTTGACACATTCCCATGCAACGTTTCGATTTCAAGAGAGCTGCGTTTTCCTGCGAAAAACTGTTCTGTCAAAATTTTTTGACCAGCTCTACTTACAGTCTATCTAAACAGACAAGCATCACAGCCAAGACTCTCAAACGCTCCAGGTGGTCAGAAGATGGATTTAGCACAGAGCAGAACAGTCTCAAAGAAGGAAATAAATAAAACTCACAGCGAGAGGTGGCCTGAAACTTGGGTACCAAACTGCTTTAATGTTTGAGATGCTCAGACCTGAGTGGTTTTGGATTTTAATCCTAGCAAGGGCTGCGTTCCTTTAAGGTTTTAGCAAATCTGTGTTGCAGGGCTGGAGCGCTGATGAAAGAAGCTGTTTGTGATGGTGAGATGCCAGGGCAGATTCTCAGCATCCTCTGGGCTTTTTCAGTTCTTGGCATTGTTTGAGGTCTAGCTAGTAACAGCCCACTGTGTTTGACAGATTAATACTGGGAAGTATGAGGTGGCTTTATTTTCCACACCTTGTTCTGTCTCAGCAGAAAAGGCAGGCTCAGGATTTGGGGAATATCTGAATTACAGTGTGGTGGGTGGATTGGCTTGGGATACAAGGCTGGGGAGAACAGCTTTGGCCAGGAGTTCTCCCACCTTCCTGATACACGGATTTTAAATCTTCTCATTACATAAATGCAGTTTCAGGTTAATTTGAGCTTCTAATTTAATATGCTCTTCCAAATTAAGAGTTAATATGATATTTGATTATCATTTTGCGATGAGATCCAACCTAAGGTTCATTGACTTCAATAGACCTTCCAGCAGAACCTGCAACTACAGAGCCTGTGTAGATGCATGCTGAGAGCAGGAGACCTACACAGGATTTCTGGTCCCTCTTCCCTCCCCTCTTCAGCTGCCCCTGGTTCCCTTGGCTTCACCCAGCATGAATGGTGGCAGAACCTGGTACCCAGAGGAAGCAGCTAAGTTAAATGGTGCTTTTCATCCTGTCACTGTCCAAGCAGCAGGAGCTGTCCCAGAAGAAGCAATGGCCTGTGGATGTTGACTCCTTCTGCTTCTCCAGTAAGAGCTGAGGAACATAAAAGACCCAGGCCAAGAGCTAAGCTCCTTTCTGAGGGACAGGAAAACCAGGGAGATAAATCATTTTCAAGCATCAGCTCCCTAGCACACCAGAATAAGCAGAGCGATCTTGCATTTCCCAGACCCTCTGGAGTGGGATCACTCCACGTGGCTGTGGTGGTGATGTCCCTGCCCATAAGTGAACTACAGAACAACAGAAATATTGCAAAGAATGTCAGGTGTGGGATAACAGTTGATCTTTTGGATTGAACATTATATTATTGCTCTTCAGGGCAGTTTTGGCATTGATTTTTTTACCTTCAAACTCTTCGCTTACAGATCTAAATCGTTGCGATGGAATACATTAGAAAGGCAAGGCTGGCACACAGGCTGGAATAGGTGTGAAAGCCAGAACTGGGGTTTCTGGCCTCTGACACAAGCCTCTTTTAACTTTGTTTTCAGATTACTGTCCTGGAATTTTCAGTAAAAATTGTAAGGAATAGTGTGATTTTTGTTCAGTTTATTGTGTGTGGTTTGCAGGTGTTTATTGTTCCAGAATGCAAGAAAAGTATTCAATTAATTTGGACATTTCCTTTTATGCATAAATTGCAACATCTATTTTGGCTCAGTCAAAACATACTGTTTAAGAAAACACTTCATTTTGATTTTTAATGTATATTACTCAACATGTAATGAAAAACAAAACACAATCTTGAACCGATCCTTTCCAAACGGAACACTCGACACATTCTGTTCCAAAGAAAAGCTGACTTTATCAAAACGCTCGTTTTTTTCCCCCTTAAATCAACAAATTCCTACCAAGTGTTTTGCCTCTGATGAATTGGCATTTTTCTGACATAAAATGAGCAATCCAAAAAAAAAAATTCGAAGCAGCTCTGTGGCAAGCCTCAGCTAATTCTGGAGTAACATGAAGGTGCGTAGGAAGGGTACTGCAAGGAGACGCAGCTTTGAGCTGAGACTTAAGAGATTTGGGTTGTATTCCTGAAGCAGTTGTAAACTGATCTGGGACAAACCATGAATCTACGTCGTGTCTCAATTCCCGTTCTGCAGAATGGGAAAAAACCCACCACTTCCCAATCTCCTAAAGCTGCTGCAAGGATAAAAAACTTATTAACACTTATGAGATTACTGGGCTTTGATATGAGGTGTAGAACTACTGAGGAAGACAGAAGACAGAGCTGCATTTGTGTGTAACTTAGAATGAAATTATGGGGAAGTGGACTAGCTTGGACAATAATTTAATAATAGTAGGAATAATTTCAAGTTCAGGGCAGTGTTTAATAGAAATCACTGCTCACCACCCACCATATTTTTTTTTTTAATAAGCAGCTCAGAAAAGTGCAATTTATCATTATTATTATTATCATCTATATTCATTCTATCTCTGCCACTTCACAAATGAGAGGAGATCCTCACAAACATCTACAAAGCTAGCTCATTATCCAGCCTCCCTATTTATAACTCTCATTTATGACAATAGCTATCAAAATCTTGCCAACAGTAGGGCTGCTGGTGTGCTGACACCGCTGCTCCGCAGCCCGCCGAGCGGTATTATCTCACTGTTCCCTCGCGTTCCCCCATCTGTCCCTGGCCATCTGGTGTCCTTGCTCTTCTAATTAGATTGTAAGCTTTTTGGGGCACGGACCGCCTTTCTGGTCTCTGTTTGTACAGCACCTAGCACGATACCGTTCCGGTCTCAGAATCGGCAGGACTGGCTTTAAAATGGGATACTTCACCACATACCTGTGTGCACGTGGAGAAGATCCTCTTAATTCAGTCCCCAGACTTCCTGGCTGACTCCCCCTTCCCAGAAGAGCCCTGAACCAAGTGTCTCTGGATCCTGGATTTCAGAGGGGTGGCTTTGGCACCTTGGCTAGTAGATTTATGATGAGGACTAATGGCATTTTATTCCCTCAGTGTAGCACCAACAGATGTGACTTGATGGAGGTTGCATGCTTGCCACATTTCTTCAGTTTCAAGCCACTTTTCCTCATCACAATAACACCAGTAGTTTATAATTAGCTTAAGTGCAGGGACAAATGAGCTGAAAACAGGTACCTGGTTGTTACCAGTGTGATTCTCGCCTTGCTATAGGCAGGGAGTGATTAGAGGTTTTGCACCAAACCTGGTCCCTTTAGGCTGCTGGTTGAACTGCATTAATAACGAAGGGTTTGTAGGGTGGTTTTGGTTCACTGAATATTCTGACAGGTTGTAAGCAAAGTGTTGACAAACTGAAAAGAAAAAAAAACCCATGACCCTTTTCTCCTCTAAGTCATTTGGGGTCAAAAGAAATACTTTTATCACTGTTCCCTCTTAAGAGGCTGGAAAGACAAATGGAAAGGAGAAAAAGAAAAAGCTCTGGTTGTTTCAAAGTGAGTTTTGGAAATGTTTCCCCTTGGTGCTCTCACAATCAAAACACTGACATCTCCCAATCATTGTTTTTTCAGCATGAACAATTTGGCAAAAGTGAAGAGAATTGGTGGACTCTGTGTGTATTTCAGAAAGGTATTTCTCATTCTCCCTCCTTGCCTTTCCTCATTCAAAAATGTTTCAGCTGATCAACAGCCCTCAGGTCTAACAACCTATGCATATTTTAAACTGAAGTGCAAATTTAGGCACTGATCAGTGCAAAATTATCAAGGTTTAGGGAGAGATTCACCCATCACTGCCCAAAATGGAGAAATCCCACTTCTGTACAGAAAAAGCTATACAATTATTTGGGATTTTACAATCAGTTGGGATTTTACAATGTTGCATACCACAGCCATCCAGTAAGTCAGAGCCTCTGCTGTATTGCAGCTCCATCTCTGGCTCCAGTCAGATATCAGCCTCTGTAGTTTGAGCTATAAAGACATGCAGGTCAGAAGTGGCCAGATTCTGTTTTCCCAGGGCTCAGGTTATCCACAGAAGTTTGTGTGACTTAACAAACACCGACAGATTCACTTCCCCATCCTTTTCCATCCATGTTCCCTGTTTTCCCCTGGCCCTGACACAGAAAAGATGTCCTAAAGATGCAGGGACAGTAGTTACCTGTCTAGCAGGAATATGAGTGCACTGTTAACTCAAAGCAGGTGTGGTTGAATAAAATCTGGAAGAGCATCTCTGGTACTTAAAATTAAGGATACACTTAAGCTGTTTGCTGAAATGAGGTCAGGTGTTTGTCACTTTACAGGGTCGAGCTCTAAACTAACGTAAGCTGTTTCATCTCTCCCTTGGCACTTCAGTCCTTTACTAATTTATCAGCATCCTAAAGCAGTGTGTGAAGTTGCTGCAGAAGAGAAGTGTTTCAGATACAAATAGCAATTGTTAGCCTCTTCCCTCTGGTAAATGGCAGCAGGCAGAAACCTCTCTCAACCTGCCAAGCACCAAATGTGGGACACAAGAAAGAATTATTGGTGCATGAAGATTAAAGAGATAGAGGACTTATTTCTTTACTGCAAATAATGTGTTCAGTAATTTCTCTTTCCTGAGTCTGCATTTTTGATGGAAATAGTTTACAACAATGAGCACGAGAAAACAGAAGGGATGTGTGCAAGATCAATTTGAATCTAATAGAAGGGATAAATGAAAGGTACAGAGGTTAGAAGAAAGGTAGAAAAATCCCAGGAGGCAGAGGAGTAGCGGAGTGTTTACAGCAAGCAATGGAGAGTCAGAGCTCCTGCATTCTGCCTTCCCATTTACAGCAGTGATCTGGAGCTACACAGCCTCCCTGTATCAAACAGACCTTGCAATATCACTTTGTACAAAATCTATCACTCTGAGCTATCCCACTGTATAAAAATTGCCTTTTAAGTGGCTAAGTAGACACCCAGCTTTATTCCTTTCTTCTTATTTCAAGAAACAATGGGAGTAACAGCACTTGCCTGCCTTACTAGAGTGCTGAGAGCTTTAATTAATGTCTCTAATTCAATTTGAACTCCTTGGATAAAAGGCACTGCCTTGTGACAGCAAAGGTATTGCCTAAAATAGAATATAATTAACACACAGATATCAATCACGATGAAATTAAGTGTACATTCAAATACAACTTGCACTTTACAGAAAGTACTTGCCTATTTTTCCTCCAAGAATCTTGAAGACTCATAAGACAAGGAGCATTTAATGTTCCAGGCTGAATTCAGATTTAGAATAAGGCCATCTCAAACCACCAAATGAACCAAAAGGGGTTGGAACAGAAATCTCCCTTTGCACTGATGGATGTGCCTTCATGATGGATGATGCTGGAAACTGACTGCAGCGTGCCTCAGAATCAGTACATCTAACACTTTCTTCTCCCAGTGCTTATTCAGTCTGAACTTTTTCCTGTGTCTTAGCCCACCTGGTGATCATGTTTATTAAGAGCTGTAATAATTGCATGATCATGTTGGTTGACATGAATCAGGAAGACCCCCAATTGCTGCGTTGCTCTGTAGTGCTCCTGAGTGGAAATGGGCTTTGTAGCTTGGACTGCAATGAACCACATTGAGCTTGTAGTTATTCCTGGGTCCCCTACCCAAAGGCTATCTATATACTTGGAGACATTGCCTCACTGCCCCTTCTCCCCTGTCCCCTTTGCAAAATCCTCAGCACATATCTTACACCAGTGAAGCTCCACAATGCCACATAACAAATTAATTTCAGATTCAAACTTGTTAGGAGTTAGATTGAATGCACCTCACAATATTGCCTTAGATGCAAAATAATCCCACTTTAGTAAGCTTTATAGCTTCCATGGGGACCAGCCCCGCGGTGTGTATTAATCTTTAATGTGAAACAACATCTCTACAGCAGCTACAGGGGGGAAAAAGATACTACTAAAAAATTAAAGTTGATGGTGTGATAGTTGTCTAGACCCAATTGCGCTCTACCATCCTCCATTGCCTCAGGCACCACTCCCTGCTCTCAGCACCAATACAACCAGCTTCCAGACTGGAGATGAGTCCATTTCTTCTAGTGATCTCCAGGCATGTTTTCCCCATGTCTTAACCCTTGGTTAAGCGCCGTCACAACTGTAATTATCCCAACTCTTAACTTTGACCTAAAAGAAAAGTAAAGGAGGATGAAGAGTTGCGTGGGGGGAATTAGTGAATATCTCCTCCCTTTTATAAGCTGATATTTCCCCAATGTATGATGCTTGCACGTGGGAGGACATGCTGGGATTTCTCTGAAACCCATTTGATTTGGCTCTTCTCATGTTTCAGTTCTCACTTGTACTGTGCTGGGAACTGGAGGTGAGCTATCACTCCACTTTGGTAGACTGAATCTCTGTTCCTCTCTTTGCAATAGAAATTCGGTAGAAAGTGGAATGTGTAAAGGGAAAATGATCTGGGCTGGCTGATGAAGGAATTAGTTATGGACGAGCTTAAAGAGCAGACAACCAAGCGAGTTTGAACAATGTGTACAGAGCAAATTATCTTTATCAGCAGCAAATCTGCATACCCCTCTAATGGCAAATACGCTGATTTTGCAGCTCTTGCTGTGATGGGACAGTGCAGTAGGTCTGCAAAGTGCAGCGAGGCAGAGAAGTAGCCTGGATGGAGAAGCAGGAGAAATGAACTCCTGAACTGGAATTTGGAAATGCTGAGGGTGGGATGGAGCTGGGACTGTTTCCCAGTAGTCACCTTGGGTTCATGACCACCATGAGTGGAAGCAGAGATGTACTGTAGCCCACTTGGAATATGATGCTCTATTCCCCTCAGTGCAGAGCTAGAAACTCCCCAGTTTGACTCTGCAAAGCAGAACCAGTCATTTCTGAGAGGCAAGGGACTGAAGCAGCGACAACTGCCTCATTTACGGGTGAAGCAGGAGTCAGCGGTGAAGACTAATATTAAATGCATGTCTCCAGAACAGGCACAGCCTCCTCAGTCAGGAGCTACAGGTACCATTATGTTTAATAACAGTAATATTCTACCCACAATTGGAAAGAAGTTTCTATGTGCCCAACAGAAAAAGCTCACATTCGCTGACTTGCCCGTGCTTAATTTGTTTCCTTTCCTTATGTAGTGCAACAGCTGACTGTCATTTTAACCAGACTTACACAACTCCGTTTTGTCAAGTGCTGCTGAGCTCACTGCAGCTCCCCAGACACATGCTGTGCACACGTGCAGACTCCCACACACTCCGGCGCGCACACACGCTCGGCGCTTGTGCTCCCCGTCGCACTCCCAGGTTCAATCCACCCGCGCAGGAGACATGCACGCTCGCTGCCATGGGCTGTGGCTTTGCTGTGCAAAAACATGGTGACAAGCTCCCAGAGCAGGGACACAGCCACGCCGAGCACAAATGCTGATGCCCTCTGGTCTGAACTGCGCTGCTGGTGCCAGCCAGGGGCTCTGGTTCACGCTCAGTACTGCACTCATGCATGGCATCTCCAGCACACCTTGGTGTGGCCTCTCCTACACTGTTAGCAAAACCTTTTCTTTCTGGGAGTTACAAACTTTTAGAATGTGCATGGTGGGATCATCAAAAGCAGAAGGGCTTCTGGAGATGTACAAATAAGCCTGACATTAAATGTCACTGTAGCAGACCTATGCATAGCCTAATTCCTCCTGCTTTAGAGTTGCTACAGTCCCTCTGCACTATATGCTGCAGAAATAGGGGAGTACCACCTGTCCTGAGGACAACTTTTGGCCAGGTTTTGTGCTCCCAGAGGAGTGGATGGAGCCTCAAGATAGTTCTGCCTGCCCGGACATGCCCATGGTGTTGGCATGTCCTCCACAGAACTCAGCAAGGAAGCCAGATGGACAGGAGGTGGGCAGGAGGAGGAATACGTCCTGCGTATGGAGAGGCCTTTCTCAGAGCAGCATCAGCAACTCCCGGTGATGCGGAGCACCACCCAGCATGCTGAGCTGTCGCTGCTGCAGCCATGTTGCTCGTAGGGAGCTGGAGGGGAGGGGGTGCATGCCGGGCACAGGGTGCCAGCTAAGCAAGCCTCTCACCTTCTACCAATGGAGCTCATGGCTTCGTTCAGAGAGAGGCACCACGCCAACAGTGTGACTGCGGAGGCGGATGATCTAATGGCTGAAACGCTGGAAATGGGAGGCAGGAGACGAGGGCTTTCTTCCAGCTGTATCCATGGCTTGCTGCGTAACCTTTGGCAAGGCATTTCACCCCTCTGTTTCCCTTCCCACTCATCATATGTCTTGTCTGTTAAGCCGTTAAACACATAGGGGAGAGGAGCTGGCTCGTAGCGGGGCTGTCCACAGCCATCATTTGCCCGGGGGGGGGTGCAGCGGGACAGCCGCTCTCCCATCATGTGAGCGACAGTGTGCCCTGCACCAGGTGGTGTGAAGCATCCCCTTAAGCTGCCTAGTAAATCTCCTACACTGAATATGCATGTTCAGTATGTTGCCCTGCAGAGCCTTGATCTTGGGAAGCGCCTTGAGGTCCTACAGTAATCAAAATACTGAGAGTCCCCCTCCACGAGACACACACCTCCCAAACATCCAGGCAGGAAAGCAGGTTGAAGTGATTTTTATCTTTCAAAGTTTGGCAGGGTTTCATAGTCGTGTGTCTGTCTGTCTGTGTGTGTGAGTGTGTGTCCGTGTGTCCACGTGTGCTCATCACTGAAGCCTGGGTAATTATTTTGTTTTATTTCTTTTTTTGGCAACACTTTAAAGTAAAGAGCTGGGTCTTTATAGATTGCTCAGGTTGCATGGAGTATGGATTACAGATCATCAGAGAGACATGAAAGCAGAAGACATGTTTCTCTGGCACGGCATTAAAGGGACAATAAAGGGGTAATTGTAGCCTAGGGTGCGGCCACCTTCTGCGCCCAGCCTTCACTCGCCTCTGCGGCACTGCAGAGAACTTCATGAGGGGAATGATGGAAATGATGTTTCAGGTCAGGACCTGGTTTTTTCAAAGGTGATATATGCTCAGGAGGTTAAAGGCACCACTTAGGTACATGAATAAAACACTGCCAAATACTCTACGCTGTAACACAGGCAGACTGAAGTCCTTTACAACTTGATTTTTCTTGTCTATTTTCACCCTGAGAGACGGTTGTCAAAGGATCAAAGCAATTCCCATTTTTAAACTCTCTCTTTCTCTCCCTCCTCTCTCTCCTCCCCTCCATTTCTCTCTTTCTCTCTCTTTCCTTCCTCCTCTTCCCTCTCTTTTCCAACAGGACTCCACAGAATGGAGCAAGAATGAGAGGAAAAAGGCAGACAGAAAAGCATGAACTGGAGGCTTGTTGAGTTCCTCTACCTCCTGTTTATATGGGACCATATACTAGTACAGCCCTCCCACCAGGACCCAGCTGCTACCAACCAACATGTCTCCAAGGAATTTGATTGGCTTATTTCAGACAGGGGGCCTTTCCACCACTCACGGAGCTACTTATCCTTTGTGGAAAGACATCGTCAAGGATTTACAACCAGATATAAAATATACAGGTACGTTGGTTTCCTACAGCACCTGTAGCTTGGATAAGTTGTTAGGTGGTGGGAACTCAGCCAGTTCCCATGGGCTCAAGGCTCGTAGTCAATGGGAGACGCATCATTGTTCCCGTTCCACCTGGAAACGCTTCTTTGGTTCTTCATGGTCCTCAGCTGGCAATGCACATTGCTTCAAAGACTCAGGTGTAATGCTCTGATAGTGAGATGAAGGCACTGCGGTACCATGGCAATGTGCACAACATAGATCAAGATAAAAAGGGACCAAGGGTGTGGGTGTACTTCAGTTGTAGTGACAGATAAGTTCATAGGCAGGTTCACAAGCAAGTTTTCCACATCAGTGTACCTATGGGCAGACCAAGCCCCTGTACCAAACACATACATGTGAACGGCCAAGAGCTTAAGGTTTACATGGGTAAGAACAGACATAAGGATGTCAAGACATACATCAGTTCTCACATTGCTGAGCATGAGCCTTAGCTGCATACTGCCTGCCACAGACTTTTGCAGATTATCTCCACATATGAGTCAGACTTGCCCTCAGAACTGTGATCTTGATTTAAAAGTTTTCCAATTAAAATGTACAAAGAATAGGCAGAATTCAGATTTTCTTTTGCCTTCTAGGTTTTGAAGCCTTTGTTTCAGGCTCTTATTGCCAGTTGTGATCTCTAGAAACACACTTTTCTTTTCTCATTTTAACATTAAAAGCTGGGGTGCTCGTATGAGCCCCCTATTAAAGCAGCAAGTGCCTTGGAGTGAAGGGGAATAAGCCAGCAAGGGTCATGAGATTTGCACTAAAACCCAAAGAGACTGAAAAACTCTCAGAGACATGTGGTTTTACATCATTATAGAGCCCTGTTGTGCTTCAGAAAGACACTTGAAAGCACAACTGTGCAAACTAGTAGGTAAGAAAGTACTAGTGAATTGCCTGCTGGCAACATGCACGTGGATACCCATGCACGGTGATTGGGGGACATGGAACCAGGGAAACCACATGTGTGCAGGCACTGTTCTCCTAAGGGCAGAGAGCCAAAAGCACTTGCAGAGTAACAGCAACATGCGAGACATCAGTGTGTGGGGAAGAAAAATGAGTTGTGCCTGTCCCATGGACTCCAGAGACTGCAGCATCCCCTCCCCTCACACCAACCCGCAGGTTAGCAAGGGTTGGAGATGTTGTCCTGGCTTGTCTCCTTCATTCAAAACAGCTAAGGGGGAAGACAGCCCCAAAAACTAGAAATTATGCTGCCACACTTCCACTGAGGATGTCTCACTGCCTTTGCTTGCAGAGAGGAGCAGACAAAACATGCCTTTTTTAAAAAGACTTTCTTCCCAGCCATGGATATCCCCAGCTCTCTTCCTGCCCTGCCTGACAACATGCACTCTGATCAGGACTGCAAATCTCTGCCCCACACAGTGCTCCTGGCAGTGACTCTGCCCTTTGCTAAAGAGCTATTCAGCCCTAAATGCCACCACAGCAGTCTACAGGGGCTATAGTGGGAGAGAAATGCATGCGATGTATGTGTTCAGACACATCTAAGAACTGTCACTGCAGGTCAGGCCAGAGATCCATCAAGCCTGGGATCCTGTCTCTAAGAATCATGGAGAAACGGGTCTGGAAGGACCTTGAGAGGTCATTTAATCCATGCCTCTTCCCCAAGGCAGACTCAGACATACCTGTGTCACATCTGACAGAGGATTGTGGGCAACCTCTCCTGAAAGGTTTCCCGTGACGGAGAATTCACACCCCGAGCAGGCAGCCTGCACCACGGCTTTGCTCTCCCCACTTTTATAAAGGAGCTAAAATCTTGTTTGCATGTGAAGCCTGTGATTTCTAGTTTTATCTGCTACAGGGTGAGGAACAAATTCTACTTTGGTTTGTATGTAGGAGACTGGTGAGAATTTGAAGGCTTATCTCAGTTCGGGATGAACTTTATTTATGGGAAGTGGAAAGGGATCTGTTTTTCTCAGCCAAAGCATTTATGAAAGATGCTTGTAGCATGGGGAGGACACAATGTCTTCCTTCTTCCAACATGGAAGAAAGATGGGTAGCAACATTCTGCATGCACAGGAGTTGTCTGAGAGGGGCCTCACAGATGGTCCTGATGCTGGAGAAGTCATTATTCATGAAAGAAACGAGATGAGACAAAGTCCAGGGGAAGTAGTTAGGGAGAGAGTTGAGAGAGATATGGGAAGACTGCGAGGGCACCTGGGGATGCATCTCACAGCCAAGTGTCATGCACTGAGCTGAAGGAGGGAGCTGAGGGCTTGGGGAAATCCAGCCATGTGTGTCATGGTTTGAGTTCAGCTCTTTGGAAAGACACTTTCTGAGATTAGCTTTTGCTCCCACTGCAGTCAGCTGAGGAGGAGGGGAAAGCCTCATGTGCTTCAGAGCAGATGGAGCCATTAGGTAGGAGGCTGGCTAGATGTCGGTAGGTTGTTGGTTTTTAATATCTGGCCCTCTTGGCAGAACTGGTCATTTAAACATTAGGCCCATGCGTTTTTAAAGGATTGTCAAAATCAGTCTAGCTATGGTGAATTAGTGGAGCCACTGTCAGTTCCAGCAGTTAAGAGCTGGACTCTGAGCATACACACCCTCCAGAACATATCATTTTACTGAAACCCACAGGGGTAAAATCTCATTTTGTGGGCTCCTTAAATTGACTTCGAGAATCTGTAAAGCTGTTGGGATTTTGTCAACTGTTTAATTCCAACATAGAAGCTTCTTTCCTCCCAAATGATGTCTCTCAATTGCTCTTTGCACTAGACTAGCCCAAGGGAGGCACATATTCTACATTAAGGCTATTGCTCCTTTCTGCAGAAAAGCAGCTGATATGGAGCTGGGAATTTTCTATGCAGTCTCTTTTAGTGTTCCTTTTCTCCCATACTTTTTTGGGTTGGCTGGTTTGTCTTTTGTCTGTTGGTCAGCCAGTTCCTTGGGGCACCTGTGATTTTGTCAGAAGAGCTTTGACCTGACAACTGCTCTTCTCCCAAGGCCAATCACAACAGACCTCAAACCAACCAGAGCAACCAAGGATTTGGAGTGGATGTGAAACCAAGCGAGAGGACCTCACCCATCCCTAATCAAAACACTGTCGCCTGTTTAGTGGTGATTTCCCCAGTGTCTTGCTGTGCAGGAGCCTGGACACAGCGCATTAGGACCGTGTCATTGACACTGAAACCCACAGAGATAACCCCCCTGTCGATGCCGCACGGCAGCGGAAGGCAAAACGAAACATCTTCTCATTTTCACAGGTGATGTCAAAAAGGGAGCGACACCAAACTAAAACATGCAGCACTCCTGACACCACAGCTGAAGCCCCGAAGTGTCAGCAGCAAGCGGAGAGCCTGTTTTAGTTAGCAAGGTGATTTTATATGCTGCATAAGCAGATTTGCCGTGGAACAGCGTAGCTGCTGATATCTTTCCATAGGATGCCTGGATCCAGATCTACCGTCCTAGCACAGAAAGGCAGTTCACTGTTACAGTCTCCAAAGGCTTGTTCCCTCCTTCTGCGTGTTTCTCTTTAGTAGATTTTAAGTTGCTTTCTCACAAAACTTGGACCATTGATTTTCCTGGTACTCTTGGTCCAGGTTTCTTCCTTGCATGTGATATTAGGAGGAAGGCAAGCAAAGGGGGAGATGTTTTATATTAAATCATGAACAGTAGGGGTAGATACAATTGCATTAAGGAAGCACATTAATCAGCATCGATTCATACTAATAAGGGTGGTTTAGGGGGGCCTCTGGCAGGAAAATGCAGCTTTGATCATTATCTGTGCACTCTGATGCTAATGCAGATAGGATGGCAGATGCTGAGAGTGGTTTGTGGGATGTCTGAATATTCATTATCACTATCTTTGTTGTTGTTCCTAGTCATGAGAGCCTTGGGTACTAGGTACTGCACAAAGGCTGGAAAACAGATGAATCTCAGCTTGGCTTTGGGACATGGGCACTGCACAGACCAGGAAAAACTCCAGTTAGCACAAGACAGTAGTTAACAGTTTCAGTCCACTTCTTTGAAGTCTATCGTAATGTTGCCCTTTTTTCTTCTCCCAGAAATGGATTATTTAGCTATAAGGCAAAGCAAAAGAAACAGCAGACTGAGCACTTGTGTGCACCATGCAAATAGCCAGGCAGAAGCACCCACACAGACGCATTTCACTAATGATGCTGCTCAGTTTAAGCAAGTTCTAGAAAAACAGATCTTTCCTAGAAAAATACTAAGGCTTTGCCATTGAATGTCAGAGGTGAGACACGGGAGGCAAAGAGGGAAGTAGTGAGATGTTAGCCAGGCTGCTGCTGCTGCCAGGTTTCCTGAAGCAAAGCAGGGATGGGACACATCACCTTGGAAGGAGGGACTCACAGCTAGACTGGCAGAGAGGTAACGCAGGCAGTATCGCTGTCTTTGCCCCATTTTGCTCATGGTGTGGCTGTGGGTAAGCTCCCTCCTGCCTTGGTTCCCTCTCCGTCTTGCTCCCAGAGAATGGGAGATGACAGCATTCGTCTGCGCTGCGTTGCTGGGCAGACTTAATTAAACGCTGCAAGACGTTTGGACGTAAGGGACAGCAGCAATATAAAGTGGATGATCACACAGGGCTGGAGGGGGAATGTGTGTGTACAGGAAGAAATGTGGATTTTCCACATGTGGGAGTTTAATTCCATTTCGTGAAATGACAGCAGGGACAGGGAAATCTGGCTCTTTATGTAAGAGAGCAGGGAAACCCTGGGGTATAAAAGTGAGATCTGCTCGCCTTGCAAGTTCTCCTGCAGTGGGACCATTTAGAGGCTGCCTAATTTCATGAAACCTGCAAATACAGGATTCTTCTGAGAGCTCTGCCAAGCCTGGTTGAAATGCATGAAGAGATGCAAAACTTGGTGAGGGATGTGACAACAGACAAGCCAGTCCTGCCCCATCCCTCCGCCCGCAGAGTGACAGGGCAAAAGTGATTGCAAATGAACACTAGTTACAGGAAGGTTATATAAATGGATATATAAAAAGGAAATACAGCTCCAGAGACAGGAAAGGTTGTGAGTAACTGGCTGCACAAGCTAGCTGTAAATTGGTTGGGATAGTGGCTGGGGAAAGAAAGTGGATTTTTCCTCCCCCAAAAAAGAATTTGTTTCATGGGGAGGGTGCTGTGGGTCTGGGACAGGTCAGTGGAGAGGTGAGGGGTATCTCCATCCATCCTTGGTGGGTTTCAAGGCTTGACTGGACAAAGCCACAGCTGTTGTGCTCAGGAGCTGGTGATAGTCCTGCTTGAAGGGGGAGGTTGGATTAGGGACCCCCAGGGTCCCATTTAACCAACATTTGTGTGATTGCTCTGATCCTCTGACTCAGAGTGGACACTAAATTGGGCGCTCATAAAGGGATTTGCACTACTGAATGCATTTGGCCACGCTAGAGATTTTTATTTAGTCCTAGAAAACCCACAAATCTGAGCAGCTATGTGCTCTCTAAATGTGTCATTCCCTTGGCGAAGAGGAAGAGAATTATCATGATGTGAGGATCTTTGCTGTGCACGTAGCATGGGCTACAATTGGCTTACAAAGTGCATATGCTGTTCTGCTGCTTAAATTTTCCCTTAGAGGAAAAAATAATTGTAAAAGGAGGGAAAAAAGAATTTGGTCTCACAAAACTGTCTCACAAAACTTTCAAAGTTTTATGGCACCACAAATTAAAAACAATGAGCCAGATTCTCTGCAACATAAATATGAGAAGCTGTTGACTTCAAGGAAAATTCACCAATTTATTGGCTAGAATGTGTTCTAGCATCTCTGGCATTGCCCACTGCCCGGGCTCTGCATACACAGCACCAGGGTTTGTAAGGTTGTTTGGCCTGCTTGTCTGGCTGAGAGCATCATGAGATTTATTATTTCTAAGTGAAAGAAAAATACAACTCCTACTCCAGTCAGGCTCTGGACTTGGACAAGCTGGCTTGTGAATGTGAGGGTTTTTATGACTGGTTTTAGCAGCTTCTATTAGAGAAATTTCATCTTTCTTGATCAGACCTTCCTGGCAGGTTTCATGCAAACCTGTGATTTCCACAACTGGTCTGGCAGAAAACTAAACAAGAAAAGAAAAAGAAAGGGGTTAAAAAGAGTTAATATTTAACTCATTAATTGTTTGGTCAGTTGATCGTAAAGGGACAGGACAATGTGGATGGAGGGAGAAAGGGGACTAAGGGGACCGGTGAAACCGCTGTTTTCAGCAGCTGTGTGGATTAAAGTTGTATTAAAGTGGTAGTGAAAATGCATGCTAAGTTCTGGCAGAGACAAGATCTATGAGAGCTGCTTCCAGCACTTTTTTAGTCCATTCTTCTTCCATCTCTCCACTCCTCATTGACTCCTTTTGCTGTCTCTCTGTTGCATTGAATTTAATCTACTGGTCACTAGAGCTGTACAAAGAATTGGTTTCATACAAATAACTGGTTCACCAGTTGTACAGAACAAATAGAACATTAAAAATGGTTTGGGCTTTATGGATATTTGTTTAGCTTTTCAGTAAAATGAAAAAATCAAAACATTTTAGTTTAGGCACAGTGAAAGGTTTAAGGTTTTCCATTTGTTTTCACTTTATTAATCCAGTGAAAAGCTTTGGTTTTGGCAATTTTTAAGGTGTAAAAATTTATCTCAAAGCAAAAGTCAACTACTGCCACTTAAAAAATGTCAGAAAGGAAACATTTTGATTTTGAGTGTATTTTGTTTAGCTGTTTGCTCTTCAACTTGTTCATTCCATTTATGTTGAATTTGCAAGTAGTTTTTATGCCCTTGAATAGGGAAGGAGAAAAAAAGAAAAAAAGACTGGCTGTCCTTATTGTTCACTCTGAGACTTTAAAATCTTTTAATTCCCCAGGGTTCAGCTTTGACTTTCCTTGGACTCGAGCTTTTAGCTCTTTATCTTAGGATAAAGAAAAAGAAAAATAAATTCCCCATCTCACTGGGCAAGGGAGACACGGCCAGGCTGAGCAGTAGGGTTGTGGCTTTGCTGTGGGATGGCTCGTGCTTGCTCACAATGATGCTGGCTGCTGAGATCTGGGTGCCACAGGCTGAGCCACACTGTCCAACATAGGTGCAGTCAAAGTTCCTCTCTCATGCACATGCCCTGGCAAGTTTTCAGTCCTGTTCCAGTTGTTGGGGTGCCTGAAGCATCCAAAAGAGCACCGTGAAGGTTCTTCTCAAACAGCATTAAGGTGAGGCTTTGCACTGGTACAAATTGATAGGCACTGTTAGGCTTTTTAATCTTTGCTTTGGCTTTTTTAGTCATGCTGAAGTTCTGCTGACAAGGTTTTCCTATTAGGTTTTTATGCTGTCTGCTTAAAGGGGACATCAACTTTTATGTTTCCCAGTCAGAGGCAAGGCTTTTTTAGGAGAGGCAACGCAGCAATTGAAGGACAGAGGGAGCTGAGATGAAAGGAGGCTCTTGCCTCTGTGTGGAATGAGCAATGGAAATCCGTCCAGAATTGCATGGTGAAAAAGACAAAAATCTCCATAGTTTACATTATGCATGTAAACGAGTGATGTACATTGGTTTGTAATCAGTAAACGCCTTGTAAATAAATGTGTGTAAACCAAAAATTTAAATCTATTTCCATAGCGCATGTAAACAATGAAGCCTTCTAGTGTTCTCCTCAATGTAAATGTTAATCTAAAAATGACATTACTACAAGTTTATGCAACTTTACAAGGGAGCCACAATTTACATTCCTGTCTCACCAGCCCTAAAGCAGCAGCTTGGCAAACACGAGCCAGTCAGTGATGGGCACAAACCAGCCAGTTCCATCCCATAGCCTCTCCTTTAGCCACAGCCTTCATTCTTCATGCAGTTCAGGGACCAGTGTTGTTACATTCCCTGCATAATGTGTCTCCCTGTGCATGGGAAGCTTTTAATATATTTGCATAAGCGGAATAAAGGCAGGAGTGGGGGATGGCAGGGAATGGCTCAGGCTGAGCTGTGCAGCTCTTTTTCCTGGGAGCGCTGGGCTGAGCAGACAAGGAGCTTGGCCTGTGTCAGGGCTGGAGGAGCGGCTGCTCTGGTTACGTTTGGATTCAGATGCTGAGGGCTCGTGAGCATCCCTGGCAGCTGTGGGACTTGACAGAAGGACACACCTCTCCTTCTCTTTGATACTCTTGAGAACAGAGGGCAAACGGAAGGATAAATGGCACCAGCATTTGATATGCTCAGAGCTGCAGAGATACAGGAACAGAGCATCTGGCCACGCTTTGGGGATGGGCAGCCCCTCATCTCGGCATGGCAGTGCACACCCAGGGCATAGGGAATGGCACAGAAGCCATGCAGTTGATAAGTTCATGTTCTGTAGGGAGCTTGTGGTTGGGACACGCTGGTTCCTCTGAAGAAAGGCATCCATGTGAGCTGTAAGCCTGGAAAGGCGTATCACAAACTGCCTGCCCTGCCTGCTGACCTCTGTGAGTTCTTGGCTGGATCAGCTCAGCCTCCTCACACTTCTGCAGAGCTGCATGCTCAAGCACAAAAATTCCCCTTTGGAATCCAGAATGAAATGTTTCAGCTGTGCTCCCAGTGAAATCCAGAAGCAGCACAAAGAAATATTTTGAGATCTGCTGGGGGGAGCTTTCTACAAAGTCCCCTTCAAGATCTTGCTTGGTGGGGGGGTCTTTTCCCTTCTGTATGACAAGTGGAAAGCTTTGCCCAGCAGATCTCCCAGGGCTGCTCCCTGACATGCTGTGACAGCAATGACTCTGCATGTTCCTCTCAGATTCCTTCAGACCAGCAGACTATGGTCCAGTGGCTCAGGAGCATATTTTAAAGGATAACAAGCCAAGGAGAAGCCTTCACTCTTTTTTTTTTCATTTTTTTTTCTTTTTTTTTTTTGGTGAGCAGATTATTAATTCTGCTTTCAAATCAGGCAGATGCTTATTTCAGCAGAGAAGCTGTTACATTAAAAAAAAAAAAAAGTAAAAAAGTCATCCTGTTAGATGCATGGAATAATTTTGTTCTGGCACCAGTAGCACTGGGAGATGGCATGACTGTACCTATTATAGGGGCTTTTCTATTTCTGGATCCCTCTAATGTTTCCCTTGGGCTCCAGAAAGTATTTTTTTTCCTTTCTTTTTTGCTGATTGCCACCCACCAGCCCCTGTAAATGGAACAAGATGCATCCCACTGGGGCAGTCGGAGACGTCCAGGCTGGTTTCCCAAGTTAAACTCTCAAGTGCAGGTACAGAACCCAAGGATGCACTTGAAAAGAAACCCAGTGCCAGCTTTACCTGCAGCAAGGTGGAAGAAGGGTTTGGCTGAGCTCTTTGCACCAGGATCTCCTCTCCAGGCAGTGTGAAATCAGATCTGCCTGTGCAGAGCCTGTGGTTCCTTGTGTGCTGCAGGACGCGTGTGCCCGGTGAAGGAGCTGACGCAGCACGGCATCGGCTTGGTGCAGCCTCAGCTTCCCCTACAGAGTCCTGGGCAGGCAATGCCTGCTCTGCTCCTGGGGAATGAGAAGGATTTAGGTTGTCAGGTTGGGGCATTAAGGATGCTGCTTGCTGATGACCAAGCCAGGATGCTCTGTGTCTGTGTCTCGAATGATGAGACCCCATATCCCAGTCGCAGCACTTTGCAGCCTTCCACTGCTGAAACAGTGACCTTGAAGTGTTTATGGAAAGTGTTTTGTTGGTTAAATACAGTGCAAAATACCTGGAAGGAACGGAGGAGAGGGATAGGAATAGGGACTGGAGGTGCAGGTTGCCTGGGCTGGAGGCACTATATCGCAGGCTGCAGGCAGATGCCGCCTCCTCCTCCTTCCTCCCTGCCAGCTCCTCGCACCTGCCTGGCTTTCCAACTGCTCAGTCTGAACAGGACAGAGATCCTCCTCATCTCCACACTCTGCAGTGTGGGAAAGCCTCTGACCTGCATCAGCGTGGCCCCAAAAGGCAAACCTGGGCCAGACTGGAGAGCCATGGAAGGATGGGTCTTCTGAAATATCTACTGCGCTTCTAAATCAAAGTCTTGCTGACTACACAGAGCATCAAATGCCTGCCTTGCTCTCTGCTCCTACAGCCATGTGACGACATCAGAATTTAAGCTTTAATTAAGAAATGACTGCAGGGAGGGAGGGAAGAGTCTCCAGCCCTTATGACTGCAAAAGAAAGCTTGGAAACATGACCTGAGAGCAACCAACATCTGCTTTAATGTGCAAATGGCTCCCAGCAGAGGGGTAAGCAGCCAGGAGAGGAAACCATTACATCAAATTCCCAATCAGGTCAGGCCTGCTTGTGCTTCTACTGGCAATGAAAGAGCTTACCTCCAGAAAGGGGAGTTTGCATAAATTACACCAACATGCCCTCCCTTGCTGCATGTGGTTCTCATGTAGCCTTGCAGGGCCAGAGTTCACACTAACACAGCCTCTGCTTGTGCACAGACACTGTCTAGGGGTGGTGAGAGCATGGTGGCTGCTACCGTGTTCCTGCTGGCTGGATTGTGCTGATGGTGCAGCTCTTTTTAAGCAGCAATAAGGAAATTCTCTGCTCTGAGGTTGTGGCAGGAAGTGTTTCACCTCCTGGAGTTCTTCAGCCCAAAGTGGAGGGACTCCTTTGTTAAGCTTGTATGGCATGCCACCCTTCAACACTTGCTGGCCCAACAACCCATGCTGTGCTTTCTCTTGCCATCAGTTACAGCAAGGGCAGGGAGCAACTAGACATTTTAGACACCAGTTAAGGAGAAGCCTCTGGATGCTCTCCATCTCCCAGGGATCCACTTCTGGCAAAGGTCATTGAAGAAGAACACTAGTTGATGGCTACGCTCTCAACCAACATAACAGGCACTGGAGGCTCATATATGCCCAATATTGCAACAACCTCCCCTTCCCATGAATGAATAACATAAAAAGACACTGGAAGAGCCATTCTCCTGTAAGTTATAGCTGGGACCTGTGTTGGGACTTGGTCTTAGTGACAGCTCTTACAAGTGTCCTGACCCTGACCCCCATGATGTGGCTAGAGAGCTTATCCTTTCTACAGCAAAAGTGCTCCTTGCCAAGCTGCAAACAAAGGTTTCATGGACTGGTAGCGACTGGTGGGTCTCCTGGAGCACGCATTGGTGTTAAGCACCAGCTTTGATAGCTTGCCATGGCAGTGCACTCAAGGGATTCAGCTTGGATGAGGATGCCAACAATGACCAGTGAGGGACACTGCCTCCCCACAGCTACCTGGAGGTGGAAGGAGGGAGGAGGTGAAACCAAGCATTATGTCAGGAGGGCAAAAGAGTTTTCATTGTTCTGCATCCCTGTCCAACCTCATTTTTCTTTTCCTCCTCTTTCTTTCATACTGATTCTTTCTGTCTCAGCAAAGGAAAACCTGTCTATTGAGTATTCAGCATTAAATATTTCAGTGTTAGCTTCCAGCTTGAGCAAAAACCCAGAAAGAACATTACTTTTTACTCCCCTCCAAATGTCTGGGGCTCTCCCTGGGGAGTGCAGGTGCGCAGCCTGGCTAATGCTAATAAGAGAGCTCAGTGCCCGGGGAGAACTGTGTGTTTCATAGTGAAGAGCAAGCAGGAGAGGCAGGAATAAGTAAAGAAGATTGCTAGCTTCATCTCTGATTAAAACTAAATGAATAGCCCCCCACCAGGCTAAAAGATTCTCCTTGCATTTTGTCTTCCTTCCCTGTTCTCTCCCCCTCACCCCCCATTCACGGTCAGACTGTGAAAGTCTCAGATTCCCCCTTCCCACCCATGAAAGTCTCCCCGCCTGTTCCTTGGGAGGATTTGATATTTGAAATCTGTGCCGTACCGATTCAGCAGCCGAGCGTTGCCAAGTCACATGATGAGCTGTATCTCAAGACTATTTAGCGTCTCTTCAAAGCCCACACTTTGAGAGTCCTGTGATTATGTAAGAGTCTCAACTCAATTTTTAAAGTAAGTTTACGGCCCTCATAATTGCAGAGGAAAACTTGATAATACGACTCCTACATAGTCAGAAAGCAGAAGGCAAAAAAGAAGAAGAAGAAAAAAAAAACCCTGAAGTTTATCAGATTTTAAAAGTCTCATGAATTTTAAAACCAATCTCTTAATTCTTTTTTGGAGCCTGACTCATGATTTTCAAACAGTTAGCAATATGGCTGTAGGGATTGTAAGGCTGGTTTGTTATCTTATTAGATAACTTACATAAAATATCCAAACCCATGGAGACTCAGAGATTGAGTATTGCACTTCAGTGCACAGCTGGAGAGAACAGTGTCTCTTCTTCTCTATAGATGCTCAGGATCTCCTCTTAATCCTGGTCTCTAGTCACTACTGCAGCATAAATATCCTGAAATTATATTAGTGCTAATCATATGAATGAGAATGGCCATAATATTGATCTTCATAATACATAGGTTATTAAATTTAAGTTTGAAGGTAGTTTTGTGGGGCAATTCATAATAGTAAATCTCTTCAGCATGCATAAACAGGGGGAAGCAAGCCACAGAGCAATAGCACTGCAAACCCAGAGAGAAATCTCTTCTGGAGTCTTCCATCCAAGACTGCACACCACACAGACACATGTAAGTTAGCAATCTCAGAACTGACGTTTTGCTAATTGATATTTATCTCTGATTAATTTAATTGATCTGAAAGGAGAGAAAAGAATATTGAAACAACTTGTTACAATGTTTCCATGAGGTATTTGCACCACCCAGGGGCACTGGATGATTCTCACACATGCACAGACAGGGATGCTGGTGTGATAAGATGAAGGGGATTGCCACTGTTACTGGTGAATGGTGGGCTTGTCTTCTGCACATGTTTACCCAGGCTGTCCACATCCATTTTAAGAGTCATGCCTACTCAAGAGTTAGGGAGGTAGTTGCCCACAGAGCCTCTGAAGAGCACTGGTGTTTGAGGCGTGTGCAGGTATTGGGTGGCTGAAATGCCTTGTGTGACTTTATTAAAGGAAACCTGAGGATACTTCTCTGTGGAATGGCTCTGCAACAGGGGACAGGAGAAGCCCCTACCAGCTCTTCTAGCATATAACAAAGGAGGAACCGAGAGTGTGGGAGAAGCTGACTGCTGCTTTATAATGAGCTTACAGGATAATTGCAAACTGTATTTGGAGTTAATTTTCTTCTGCAGAAGAGTCACAAAAATAAGTTTATTGTTTTCACTCCTGGGGAATGAGATATTTGCATCCTGTCTTGTAAAAAAGACAGTGCTTTATCTCCCCACTTGACATATCACCTCCATTGGTGATTGTACAAATGTGGGTGAGCATCCAAAGGTAAAGACTTCTGGAATGCCAGCTGGAATAGCAGTAGCTCAGCTCTCTGTCGAGTCTTGCAAGTGTTTGTACTACAAGTGGGATGTTCACTCAGAGAAGTGGGGACTGGGCACTGGAAGGGGAGTGGGTCTGGAGTAGTTCTACAACTAGAATTTGGTGGAAGACAAATGGCAGGTTGGTGAAGTCTTTGTGTTTCAGGCACAATGGAATTGTCTCACTGAGGTAGAAAAAAATGTTTTTTCAAAGTAAGGTTTTGTGAAATGTCTCTATTTTGTTCAGAGTGTGGTGTTTCAGGCTGATGAATTGGATTCAAGGCATTTTGAAGTCCTGGCCTCTCTGGTCACTAGTGATTATAGCAAGAGAGTGAGATTGAAGAAATGAGCTATTTTGACAAAATTTTGTCTAGTGAAAACATTACAAGCTGTTCCAGATTCTTCCAGCATGGAACAAAGCCAGATTCTGCAGCCCTGAGAGTAGCTACAAAAAGGAATAATCTCCTGGACAGCTCCAGCCACAACTGAAGCTGGAGCCCTCCCAAAAGTGAACGATTTAAGCTTTGTCCGGAGACACAAAACTGAAGCCCTTACCAATTACAGATGAGTTATCATCAGGTGCCACAGAGACGGTGCAGAGGGACTGAGTAGTAAAGGATTAGCCAATGCACACAGAAATATTGAACAACTCACTACTACCTCCTATTGTGCTCATGCCAGTGGAAATCCTTCTTAGAACAGCATATTTTATTCAATTTTTAAGAGCTCTCAATTTTTCATTTAGGAGAGGAAGTTGGAGCAGCATCCAATCTGTAATCAATCAGCCCGCCTTTGCAGAAAAGCTCTGAGGAAGCTCTCTTGCTCTTTGGTCCTTTATCTTCTCTGTGAACTCACAGAAAATTATATTTCTGAATGGGATTAAGAGTGTGGGAGAGGGAGAACTACAGCCAGGGCAGTCCTCAACTAAATCTTGCAGACCTCCATCCTGTAGTAATTAGCCTTTCTGAAACTACCCCCAACAACAGAGCTACTGTCTCCAGACAGGAGAAGCAGACAATGTTTCAGATAAGACTTTAAAAAGGTATTTAAGCACTTTGTGTGGGTACTTAACTGCCTAAATGCCACATTCCTGTAGATTTTAGTGGGCATTATAAAATCCAGAGCTTTTGAACAGGATCTGCCACCATCTTAAACGAGTCTGCCCATAACATAAGCCATGGATTTATTATCCCTGGTAATAAATCACTAGAAAGACACAATGATAAAAGAAGGAATAACAGACACAGCTCGTCCAGGGATCTCAAAGCTCTTTGCAGCCATTACTTAGGGTTCCTTATGAAAGCTGAGGAAAAGGCTTGGTTTTGTTTGTTTGTTTCAAATGAATAAATTAATCATTAGTAAAATATTATGCAGTTCATCAAATATATTATTCACTAGCTATTTGTCAAAATAACAGCTCAGTCATATATTATCAGAACTAAACATTTATAATGTGTGTATATCTAGTCATCAGATGATTTATTCAGGCTTTTGTGGAATGAGTTAGTTATTGACCAGTTTAAATCACTGGTCCCTTGGGAGGCAGAGACGTGAACTCCACCAGCTTTTTTTGTTGCATTGTTGTTCAGCATCAGGCACCATGAGCAGAGTCCTGTGGCTGGGTTTCCATCCAACACTACCTCAACAGAAACAGTTATAGTTCTGTTTGATAATAGCCAATGCCAGGTGTGCCTCAGGTAGGAAAACTCAACCACTGATTCAAGATCAAGCTGTGACCTGAATTCTTCATGTTCTTGTAGGACCCAACAGCAAGTTCCTCATCCCTTCTCAGATATCTCAACTGTTTAGTTTCTCTCCACCTCCCAGTTACAGGAAGAGTGGGCCCAGGCATCCCAGCTCACTGCTCCGTGTGATAGATCACACAATTTCCTTACCGCTGGGAAAGAACAGAGGAGCCCTTTACCAGGTCCCTCCCAGCTCCCTCTCCCATGCCAGCAAGCTGGCCTCCTTCCAAAAGTGCCTCAGCAGAGCGAATCTACGTGACTGACACTCACTGACTCCCCTTGTCATTCGTGACCAGCATCCCAGAAGGCTGCAACTTCTTCCATGCCTTTATTGGTGTCAAACATCACAGCCTCTCCCCTGGGTTTTATTAGGGAAGCTGATGCCAAATCACCCAGCTTCCTCCTACTCGATAAAAAATGTTTATAACCCAGTAAATTCTAACATATCAGCAGCTTGTTATGGAGGGAAAAGGTCACTGGGAGAGAAAGGAAAAAAAAAGAGGGAAAAAAAAAGGGTGCCCTTCCATCGGAAATTCTGGCTGGGTATAGACGGAGGAGTCAGCGCCAGGAAAATATCTTTTGATATGATAAAGTCTCATAATAGAAAATGTTGCTGCAATCCAGGCCTCGTTTCTTCAGATAAATATTTAATATAGATCACTAAAGATTAATCGAGTACAGAAAAGAGTCTCTCCTATGGTTGGTGTAAAGAAAACATCTTCTCGTTAATTTATTATGGAGCCTGAAATGAGAAAAATCCTATAGAGAGAGATGCAGGGGATGGTTTCCATAGAGAAGCAGCGCACCGCACCAGAATTTATTTAGTGTGTGGGCAGAGGCCTTCCCAGAACCAGCTGCAGCGTGGCATTCGCGTGATAAAAAATCCCACTGTAGGAAGAAGGCTCACAGACTCATCGTGCTTTGCTGATCTGACTCCTGCAGATCCCAGGGTTTCCAGAAATGGTGAGACCCTAGGACTCATAGGTACCTGAGAACATGCTCCACCCTGGATGGAGAGTGTAGCATGGCATGTGTAGCGTGCCAAAGCTCCTCCTCCAGGAAAGGACACTCAGTCCTTTTGGAGTAAGGTGATGCTCCAAGCTCAATGCAAGGAGATGAGCCCCTGATCTGATCCTAAAGGCTGTTTGCTTTAGCAAGAACTCCCCATGAGCATCTCCCAGACAATTTCTCCAAGGTATTGTGGCCATTTCACACTGGGCTGACTATAATGGGCAGCAAAGAATCCAGGGTGCTGGGGTTGAGGTGTCCATCTCCCATGATGCTGGGATGGGTTTAGTCATCTCCACTGTGATGGGTAAATGACGTCCCTTTGCTTTCTGCAACTTCGTCCACAGAAACCATCTACCCAGCCATTTTGCAGCATTAAATAGGACAGTTATGGATAATAAATGATAAATAGTAGCAGAAACTGTATGAGGGAGAAAATAAGAGTCACAGGCAAGGGAGGGGAGAAAAAAAGATACAATTATCAGCTGAGACTGATATGGAACAAAGAGTCAATGAGACAGAGGGATGTGTGAAGGCTGTTCCAGATGGCTAGCCCCACTGATGTGAAGCCTCTTGCACCATCAGCATCCACAACATATGAACAAGGGGGGACTGCTTGCTCTTAGACAAGCAGTGGAAGTGGGTGGGAGAATCCAGCAGATCTGTATGTGCTTATGGATGAGGGAAAGAGAGCACATCCCCCCTCTGAAATGCATGTGTTAAAGAGCAGAAACAACTCTAGAGAGGAGGGAGGCTGTTACATTTTTCCATCTCTCCAACAAAGCACATCTAGCTCTTTCTCCAAGGTGATACTTTCTCTGTTTTTCTTGTTGACCTTTTCCTGTGGACACCTTTCCTGTTTTGGGAATGTTTGTGCCAAGTGATTCACAACACACCAGTCCCTTGTTTATCTCTCCCCAAGGGAAGGAAGGCTGACTGCCACCAATCCAGTCCTTGTCGTGCTGCTCTGTGCACTGCTGGGAGGCATTTGGGATGGGTAGCTAGGAGGAAGAGGAAAAAAGCATGGATGGTAAAGGGTGGTTGCCTTTATTTTGTGGGATATATATAAAATCAGAGTGTCTCTTCTGCTGCCATGCCTAGCTGATCTTGTAGGACACACTTCTTTATTTGAGTCACATGGAAGATGGGGAAAGGACAGTGAGACTTTAGCATCCAGTATCACAACCCAAGGAACGTGAGACTTTAAGGACTCTCCAGGGTCACAGCTTCCCATTTCCCTCTCTCCCAGGTACAGCATTTTGCCATTTGAAGAATTAAAGTCCTAAACCTCTAGGAAAGAATGGGTAGTCTCTTTGCATCTCCCAGACCTTGCTTGCTCCCAGAACCCAAGTAACAACTGAAAACCTTAATAATAATTCTCTCCAGTTCTACCACAGGCTGTTGGACTCGATACAGGTGCATCTGGCTGGCAGGCACTAGCCTGGGGCTATCCAGGGGAAAGACTGACAGGTTTTTAATAGTGGCAGGGACTGTTGCAGTCATCTAATATAAAACTAATCTGTGTTTAGAACATTTATTTGTGGCGTGTGGCACGGATCTGGTGAGGAGAATCGCAACAGTGCAACTACCCCCAGCATAACCTGGGGCTGATCAAGGGGCTCCTGTTTTTGTGAGTGAAACACTGTGACTGCACTGCAGTTTGGCCTGTCACCTTGGCAGGGGCTTCCATCAGCCGTGCCCCTCCGACTCTGTCTGTCATGCTTCGTACTCCCGCCGCAGCGAGCCTCAGATATAATCTATGGAACACAAACATGGTTTTATAATAAGTTTTCTATGCAGCCAGGATAAAATGCCAAACAGAATCAGAAAACAATCAGTCAGTGAAACTCGGCGCTGCTGATGAGTGCGCTGTTTGTAACGGTTCGGTGCCCAGGAAGATTGAGGCTTTAAATACAGCCACCACCTGCCCTTCCAACACGGGCATCCGCGGGGAAAGGAGAGAGGGGCAGGAAGGGCGTTGGGGCTGGGGAGCAGGGTCCCCCACCACCATCTCCCCTCGGGAATAAGTTAAACCAGGAGCCAAAAGACACCTTGGTGTGGAGTCTCTGGTTCTGCCATACGGAGATCAACATAAGCCACAGCTGGGCTTCGTCCAGAGCGGTACGAGGAGCCGGGAGAAGCGGCTCTGCCTCTGGGTGATGCTCTTGCACAGGGACGTGTCTCGTCCCTCCCGCCGAGGCCGTGTCAGGACACCTCTCCCCTCCAACCCCCCGCCTTGCCACTGCCCCTGCCCGAACAAGTTGAACTTCACGTCAGGGTCTGCGTCCTGCCACGGGAACACGGTCCGCAGGGCCCGAAATCTGTGTGCTCAGCGCTATGCGGCGGCTGGGCGAGAGGAAGAGGAAAGGAGAGAGGGGAGGGCTGGGAAGCGCGGAGAGGGGAAGAAATTCCGCCAAAAAAACTGGAGAAAGAAGGAAAGGCAGTGCCTGTGCATGGGGGTGTGTGTATGGGTGCTCACAGCATCCTGCTGGTGCTTCACCCTAGGGAGGGCTGTAGCCCAGGGGATGCACCGACCCCATGGCCAAGAGGCAGACTGACACCTGCCCCTCCTTCCTGACGCTTCCTCAGGCACTGGGAGCTCTGAAGTTTTTACCCCACAGGTATTATTTTTATTTACTATGGGGTTTTTTCCCCCCTTCTCTCCAGTATTTGTGAGAGTTGGGGGGGGGTTTCCTGTCTGCTCTGAGTATGCCAGGCTTGAGCCATACTATTGTATAACTCGCAGCTTCCATTTAAGAAATAAGAATAGGCTGTCTTTTAGGATTGCAAAGAAAAGACAGAAAATATGAGTCTTTAAATCTCAAAACCCAGAAGGCAAATAAAAAGCATGGCTGGTATTGTTGTTTTGTTCAGTAGATAAATATATACATATGCATGTGCTTCAGAATTCTGGGGTCCAGTTCATTATTTCAGACCAGAGGCTCTGATGTGCAATAGCACATAATCCCTTATTCAGCCATGTGGATGGGTTTAGCTAGTGTGGGAACTGGTGCTTTTACTTTGCCCTGTCCTCACCCCCCAAAGCAGCCATGAGGGGAGGTCATTTCCTTAGCTTTCCTGCAGCATCTGATCTCCCCAGACTAAGTTTCCAGTACCTTGCCTCACAGAGATCCTGATGTTAACTTAGCACAAATAAAAAAGCCTATCATTAAAGAAAGCAGTGCAGGAAAAAGGGGAAGAACCAACCCTGTGGTAGCTCCCACCCAGACTCAGACTATTCCTGATCCACGATAAAAGCACAAAGCAAACACCTGCTAAGCCAAAATGAAAATCAGAGACATAAGAGCCTTTCTGAGGAGCAACCCTCTTCACCCTCCATTTCACTCCCTACTAAACTTAAAAAACCCCAAAACCTACCCCTCAAAAAAAAGCCAAACTGCATCCTGCCCCTTGGGGGAGAAAAGAAAAAAAAAAAAAGCAAAACCAACCAAAAACCCAACCCCCCAAGCACACAGCTGACTTCTCCCTCCCCCTGAAGAGTTCTTGAGTGAGTGGTGAAGCTATAAATCCTTGCAGCTGGCCTTGCCTATCTCTCCAGGAGGGAGCCCTGGGTTCAGGAAGGGGCTTGTTGTGCCCTTTCCTTAGCATCTACACTCAGCTCCAGCCCTGACTGTTGATGCTTGCTGGGCTGTGAGACTGTATGAGGCGCTTCAGCCTATACTGAAATCGAGGAGGTTTTGCTTGTAACTTCTCCAGGACCTGAGTTGCACGCCTGGATCTTTGCATGTGAGTGGGTTTTGCTTTGTAGCTGGGTTGCCTACCTGTGCTAGGGGCCCTGCTTTGGCAGGGGGTTGGACTCAATGATCTCTTGAGGTCTCTTCCAACCCCTACAGTTCTGTGAACCTGTAACTCACAAGTTATCTGTGTGTGTTGTGGGGCAGCCTGTCTGTGCTGCCCTTTTGCTGAACTCCTTCCACTGTGCTGCAGGTCTTATGCCCGCAGCATGTGTATAACAACCTATTTTGGGTGTGTTTGAAGCTCCCTGAGCTAAAGAAGCACTCTGGTGGCCCTTTTTACAGTAAAACACTCATCTGTATCATCTGGCAATGGAGTGTTCGTAAAATTGCAGGAACTCAGACAGGCACAACCTGAAGTGGTAGACTAGCATGGTTGGAGGCCTTGGAGGTCTTCAACCTTCTCTCCCAGACAATCTGTCACATTCTTCTTTGCTGATTTGAACACAACAGAGTCTGCAATCAATGTAACCTTCCCAAAGGAAATAGTTTGCATTTCATTAGATTGATTTCACAGCCTTTGGGCTCCTGTTGCTTTGGAGAAGATAAATGCCATGGGTGAGTGTTTGATCCCTTCCACTGTTGCTGGAGAACAGGTCCAACACCCTCCTTGCATGCCTCTAGCTTGTGCCCCTTCATGTTTTGAAGTATGTGGCTCTTGTGCCCACCACAATGGGCTGGGATTCAGGAATTAATATGCAGTGAGGATTTTAAGGCACATACCTCTGCCCCTGCTTCTCTTTTCTGGGGCCATGTGGGGTTGTGTTTTCACGTTGCCACTGCTACCCTTAGCACTATGGGGTACAATGTGGGAAGCAGTGCTCCCTGCCAAAGAGAGCCCTGAGTGGGTAGCAAGGACCCATTTTGCCTGTTTTTTGGCACAGGCAAAATGGTCAACAAGTTTGACCATCACCCTCCCCTCTATCTGACAGTGCTGTTAACAGTTGGCCTTCATGATCCTAAAGAGTTTTTTCCAACCTAATTGATTCTATCATTTTGTCTACTTTAGTCCTTGCTGGTGAAATGCTTTGTTCTGGCTTCAGATCTGGGTTAATTTTGTTCTCAGCTGTGCTTCATACAGATTTCCTCTTGGAAGAGTTGTTCATCTCTTGCTGCCTTAGCTTCTCTGTCTGCAGTGACAAGTTTGTTGAGAAGTGCTTTGAGATCCATGTATCAAAGTTGCAAATAACAGCTAAAGGAAACATGACTCATGATTGGGAAATTGCTAAGCATGTGCCTGAATAACCAAGTGCTTCAAAGCTTTACAAACAGAAAACAAAAGCATTTGCATTCACTAGTTCCTGTTCCCTGGATAGGACAGGACAAAAATAAAGCTCTTCCATCATGAGATGTTGCACAAAAAGCCTGCTTGTCTTTTTATTGCAGGCCACTTTGCAGCATGCAAAGAGATTGCCTTTCTTCAAGAGTTTGTGAATTTTTATTTTATTGTAGTCTTTTTATTTCCTCCATCAAAACATGTCTGAGTTGGAAATGGCATGACTAGGAATGAAAATTAAATACATCAAAACTGATTTTTGTTGAAATGAGATTTTGGAGCAACCAGGGAATGTTCAAGGCTTTCTCACAGCTTGTGTTCAGTTTTTTTGCTAAAGAGGGATGTAGTCTGAGGAAATGGGTCACCTTTTTCCTAGAGAAAATTTCTTCAATTTTACTGTAATTCTGAAATGTCACAGGCTTTTTGGGACAGTTTTCTTGTGTGTGTTTTTAATCTTGAACAAAGCACAAATGTCTCTGATTATGGATTGCTTGAATTTTGCTGCAGCTGTACTCTGCAGCTTAATGTTCTTAGCCCTTCACATCTCATCTCATGCCTTTTGCTAGTGATTTCAGGCCCAGATGCCATCTGAACCCTACACTGAGAGGGACAGTCTCTGCATATAGCCACTGTGTCTAGCTCTGCTTGTTGGATATCACCATTAAAATAACAACCCTTGGTGAGTGGCCTCGAGGTAACAGCACAGCTTGAAAACCAAAGGGATGCTGAGCCAGAGCTGTTAGGGTGAAGGCACAGAGGTAGGAGTCCTGAGGAGCTGTGGGGAGGAACCACTGTCTTCTCCTGAACCAAGTTGGAGGAAATAATGTCACAGCACTATAGGAATAAAGTAGCAAGGTTCAGTGTGGGAGGGCAGGGTGGTTTTACAATGACAGAACAGATTTTGTTCACTTGTACTGTCATACCTCCCCCATGTTCTCATAGAATGCTTTCTGCAAGACCCAGTGCAGATTGCATCTGCTGGGTTATTCTGAGGCTGGTGACCATGTGTTGGGTCTGGGCTTGCCTTTAAGAGCAGACAGTGACTGGTCCTTCTGTCCTGTTGTATCTCTGCAAGTCATGGTTTCTCTGCCTGTTCTGTACATGCAGCCTGGAGCACACTGCAGGATAGTCCCTGGCAGGGAAGGGTATGGACCCCCTTCACTTACCCTGGATAAACCCCCCTCATCTAGCCTTCAGCAAGAGATCCCTCATATAAACAGGTGGCTTTGCCAACTGGCTGCCTTTAGGCATCCAAGCAGCCCACCAGCACCTACCTTACATGATCATGTTAGTGTCTCCATCAGCTGAGAATGACTCAGGGGCGAAGGAGTGATGAGGGGACAGCATTCCCATCACTGCCTGTTCTTGCTGAGCCCAGGTAGCTCTGCCAGGACTGCCTTGAGGGCACAGCTGGGTGTAGGAGGCAGGAGGGGTTTGGATTTAAACATCACTTTCTCTTTTTTTCCCCTCCTGATGCAGTGAATTTGAGCCTTTGCCAACTGTGTAGCACAACTGACCAGGGGGAGGTGATGGCTCCATTTTCTAACAACAGTTCAAGTTTTGAAACATGGCTGCACGCTGTGTTGGGGGAAAAAAGAAGTGCTTCTTGAGAAAAAGGGCAATCAAGGCTAAATTTCCAATGCTTACTTTCCCAGTATTGACAAATGCTGTGCTCAAGGTGCCAGTAGTGCAGTGCCCAGGTACCGTAGCCTGTAGCACGAGAAATTAAGGTTCAAGTCCACGTTTCTCACAGATTTTTCATCTGATTTAACTGAATCATGGTAAGTAAAGAGTAAGGCTTGAGGCTGTGGTGTCACAGGCTGAGGTTATCAGCTTGCTACAGCTAAAATAAGGGAAAAAAACCCTCAAACCCTGCAGTACCTGCACCTTTATCTTCAGGGAATGAAGCAAGTGCAGTTTAATGAAATGACTTGTTCCAAACTATGTTCTTGTTACAGCCTTTGATTTGTGCTGCTGTGCTCATATGAACACTAGTAGGCAATTGTGACCCAGTCTGGATGGTGAATTTTGGGACAGGGCAGACCCAGCTTGCTGAGGGGCTGCATGGGGTAAGCAGTGCTCACCATGACTTGGTGTGGGCCAGTCTTGCACTGGGTGATTTGTTAACCTGCTCTATAAATTAAAATCAACCTGCCTGTCTTCCATTTCAAGCTTGCTTTCAAAAGCAACAGATTTAAATACTTGCATGTGCTATTTAGCCACATCAGAAGAGATTTTGAGTTTAGTCCTCTAACCTACTGGAGTCCAAACAAACACTTCAGTGTGAAAAGGTCTTTTTTTTGTTGGTGGTGGTTGGGGTTTTTTTTCAGTTGTTACAGCATAAGACTGGAAAATTTTGAGGCCTTTTCCAGTCTCTGCCCCATGCTCCTCTACATCCTTAATTGTCTCAGCATCCTGCATCTTAGCTTCCCTTCCATGGCTCTATGCCATCAGCTCTCTGGACAAGGATCCAGTGTTGAGTGAAGGAGTGTGCAAGAAGGGGGATTGGAAAAGGTTTGAGGAAAGAACCTAAAACTGTACTGAGGTTTCCACAAGACTATCTAAAATTCCTCCAATGACTCAGATGTTGCTTCAAAAGTGCTATTCTTTGAAAGCATCATCTTGACAGCTCCTTGACTCCCCGGGATCTGCTTGATCCTCAATTCTGGGTCAAACTCATAGAAACATAAATCCTAGAGACCATGCTACGAAAAATACCAGTGTTGTGATCATAACTGTAGAACTCAAAATGCCTGTTTCATAGATAAGCTTCTGTAGGCTACCTCAGGTATTTTAGTGGAGAAGTGTTCTGGCTGCAGGCCTTGTGATTTTTATCATAATTCACAGTGAAGCAATGGGTGTATCTGTATTGTCCATTCCAGTGCTTAGAGCACAGGACCCTGCAGCCTATTAGAATATTTCTTTTGGTAGCTTAATAAACCATGTCCGGTTTAGGTAACCTTGTAGGAAGAAAACAGCAACACATTTCCCATTGTTGATAATGTTTGTTAAGCTGCAGTGGTGCTAACAATGCTGGGAGCTCTTGTAGAGATGTCATCCTGGCTTCTAGCAGCCAGTATCAACTGCTATGTAAACTGTAGTGGCTTAGCAGAAGCGCCCTCAGCCCAATACCCAAACCATCTGAAATGGTGTTAACAGTAATGGGAACTACTTATGAGCAGGTCTCCAGGGTGGACGAGGCATAAGTAGACTGGTGTTGGAAAGGGTAAGTCTGGTGCCTGAGGTGTGTGCTGCTTGCAATAATCTGCACAAAGAACTTTGAGGAAAAGTTAAATGGAATGAATGTCCTACGAGCAGTTTGCAGCGTAACTGGATGGGTGTGATGGAAAGGAATTGCAGCAGCTGATTTGGGGGAATATGGGAACAGATCCATAGGCAACAGATGAAGGTAGCTGGTGAGTTTACTGTGTTGAAGTTTAGAAGTTACTACGTGTTAGCTGAGGATGTGTAAACATGTAACTTGGATGTGACCCCATCCTGTTGAAGGGGTAGTAACCTACTCTGCCAAGTTTACTTGTCATTGATTGCAATGGTAGCTACGTTTAGATTTGAAGTCATGGCTAGGAATCATAACCATGTCCTGGCCAGGATCAAATTTAATAATAAGCAAACTTAGTACTGGCCAAATTTAATGACTGATCTTGTAGCTTGTACTTACCTGTGCTGACTCACTCTGCTTTGGCTCTTTAGTAATACATTTATTCCAGCTTCGTCTTTTTTAAACAAATTGATCTTTTCAGCACCCAACAATTACATGTTGCCTCCTAAGAGACCTGAGAGTAGTCCCATCCTAAAAGAGAACACAAGACTCAGTCATGTCTGTCTGATTGATTTTTAATTCAGTGCTGGAACAATCTGTTTACCAAGGCACTTTCAAGGTCGCATGAAATCCACTGAACTTTGAAGTAATTTTCTTTCTTTTTGCAAACTTTATGTCATTCTGGACCTATTCTTTACCTCCTTCTACAAAACAGCCCAAACAAACAAAAACACAACCCAAGTTTTCAACCTTAGAACAATTTTATTTTTCTAAGAAAAATATCAGAGAGATGAAAACAAATCTGTTTGTAAGAGGAAGGACCAACAGGCTGAAATGACTGCTGAGGGAAGGGGAAGCAATTGAGGTATCAGACACTTCAGCCAAAGCCAAGTATAGACTGAGTTGAAAACAACAGAACATCCTTCCATTGTCCTGTGGAGACAGGCAAAGGAGTGAGTAGCCAGACAGTGCTGTTTTATTTTTGCCATATGATTCTGTTGAATGATCTAAGCACTGATGATCTTGGGTTCAGTCCTATCCAGGTAAATGCCCTTACAGGAATAAAACTGCTGCAGCCAGCACAGCACTTATCAATAGGTCAGCTGTCATATGTCAGCTTGTCTGCTTGCCTGGTTGTCAGTACAAAATGCTGTTACACTTTCATCTTAAGTGATTTCTTTTTCATACTTCTCTGGAATTTGATGTTTTGCTTTTTTTCCTCCCTCTTTCTTAAGGGAGAGCTTCATTCTCTGCCTAATCTGGAACCAGTTTGAATCTACGGACTGGAGTTTTCTTAAATAGATCAGGAGGGATGAGTGCCAAACCCTCACAGGAAACTTAATTCTTGTAGGTCCTTTGAAAAGCTCAGCTTTGAAGACCGACGTCTTCACACTGGCCTAGATAGAGAAGAGGCCAAGCTGCAGAGGCAACTGCTGAAGGAGTATTGCTCTGTGCAGCCTGGGGCTGTCTGGCACTTGGAGGGCACAGACTAGAAATAAAACATCACTGACCCCACCATAACCACAGATACCCTGTACAGACTCCCATTAAGCCAGATCTGGCGGCAAAAGATAAGCATTATAGTGCTGTTCTCATGCTTGTATCGTGCCCCCATGGCATTGTTTGTGGAGTCAAGGGCACACAGCAACCTGGAAGAGCTATCACCCTGAGGACTGGAGATAAATGTTACTTTGTGCAGCCCTCACTGGAACAATTAAGCTGAGGAAAGGAAAGACAAAACAACACAAAAACCCCAAACCAACAGCTCTGTTGCAGGAGCATCTGGGAGGATTTTGGAGGACTTAGGGCTAGGTTCCTGATGCTAACACAGAACTTGTTTTTTACCTAGGCACAGCCTAAAATCTGTCTGGTTTGGTTCATGCTCGCTCTGACAGTTAATAGCACTTGTCTGCAGTGTAGGTAGGGGTGTCCAAAACTGTCTGTCTCAATGATTGTGAGGTGTTTGGATGAAAACAAGGGGCAGAGACATGTCTAGACTGATGTAATTCTGTGTACACCAAAATCCAGGAGAGCAAGAAGGCTCTAGGAGTTTTCTGTCTCTTTATTGTCCTACTGACATCAGAGCAACAATGTGTGCAGTAAGCCACGTAGAGATGTTAAGCGATGTCTTGTCGTCTTGCTACTGAAGAATGGGTTGCCTTTGGAAAGGCTTTGTCTGCTCATCACCTATGTGAGCAGCTGATGGCTTTTGAGCTATAGAAAGAAAAACAAACATCATAGAGAAAGGAGCTGGTGCCTTCTCCTTGCTCAGCTCCCAGGGAGAGGTGGGGCTGGGGCTGTTTGCTGAGTGTGCACTGTGAGTGGGATGAGCTGCCAGCCCTGAAGGCAGTTTATCCAGATGCAAGAGGTGTTGGGGTGTTCTAGTTAGTGTGACAATTACAGGCTTTTCTAGGTGTCTTCCTGCTCTGCTTTTTTCCTTTTTCAAACCGGCTCTGTCTCGATCATTGTTTAATTCATTTAATTTCTTTTTGGTTTCTAGCTCCAGCCCCTGAGGTCTGTACTGAACTTGTTTCTTCACTTATGTCCTTTGCTTGTCTTGGCCGTTTGAAGATGGGGAATTTAATTTGCTCCGACGGCCTCTCTCTTTCAGACTTCTCTCCCTGGGTAGAGATGCTCATGCCCTTGGACTCTCCTAGCCTCTCTGCTGGTGCAGCAGGGGGTCTGGGTGATGTACCCATTCCAGGCTTTTGACTTCTCCTCCCACTTCAGCATTTTTTTTCCCCCTTTTTTCTGTTTCCCTGGAGGGGTCATAGTGCTAATGAGCACTGTGTGACATCCCCAGTGGCTTCCTCAGTCTCTGACATGCATGGCCTTGATGGCGAGCTCGTTAAAGCAAACTCTGCAGGGGCAAGTATTTTCTCAGATATGGCTGTATATAAATAAAATGAGTTGTCTTACTGCGACAGGGGGGAAGGCCTGAAACGTGTGTATCTGCATCCCTGAGGCAGTATTTCACCCCTCTATTTCCTTTTGCCCCCCCCCCTTTCTCCTGAGGCATGAGCACTTCCTACCCCTCCCAGCCTTTCGAAGAGGAGTCTCTTCAGTGCTTTCACCAGGCATTAGAGAGCAGACTCCTCTCTGCTGACCTGGCAGGCGTTTCCTGGGTACGCTCCACATTAGCACGGGCTGTCTACGCCGGCGAGACATTAGAGCATAAACAAGTGCCTCTCCCCCACCACTCAGACGTTAGGTCATAGTTTCCCCTTATCCCGTCTCTGCATCAGGGATACAGACTCCTCTTCCTCCTTGCTAAGAGGTTTATCATCTTTCCAAAGCCTTTAAAAGCTTCCCCGCTGGCAGAAGTTCAGGTCCTTGCTGGGGATTTCCCTGAGAGGCAGAAGAGACTATACTAATCCTAACCATTTCATGGGGTGCCATCATAATCCTGGTCAAGTCTCTGCAACTTCTTCACCTGGAGAATGAGTAAACAACAGTGTAATATTTTTTATAAAGTGCCCTGAGAAATGTAGAGGCCTCAGCTGTGCTTTCCAGGTGGCATTGAGACCGTGGTGGTTCTGAGAGGCAGTGATTGGTGAAATGGCAGCTGAGAGTGATTCTTGGGAGGAATGATTGCAGTGTCCTTCTGCACACATCTGTGAATCCAGGGCCTTGGTAGATCCTCCAAAGTTTCACAGGTTCAAGGATTCAGTGGTGATAAACAGAGAAGTGTATACTTATCCCAGAGCCATGGAATCAGTTTTGGGCAATAGCAGCTCTTTCTGCAGAAAACACAATGAAGTCTGGCATGGAAAGCTAATAGAAAATCTGTTCTTGGAGGTGTTTCTTCACAGACTTCAGGAGTTACAGGTTGGATTGTTCCCTGAGGCCAGAGCTCCTTGCAAATAGTCTTTGATTTTTTTTTAATAATATTAATAATTAAGTGATTTCACTAGCCATATCCATTAATATTAAGTCTTATTTTCCAAAATTGTACCATAATCTTGGCCTCAGGTGTATGTTACAGCACTGAATTCTACAGGTTGGATGGAAGATTTCTAGTATTTAGTGGGTTGCTTTCAATGTCAAATAATCTGGAACCAGGGAAGCCAAGTTTAAAATGTAGTTGTGATCATTAATCAGGCATTTGATCAACACCATATCATTTCCATGACCAATCCCAACTAACCAACAGCACACAAAGAGGGAATATGCCCAAGTAGTATGCAAAACCTTAAAAAAAAAGCTGGAAAAATGTCACTAAGTAAATTCAAATAATGCATAAATTAGAAAGAATTGCAACTGGCTCATGGATATTCTATGAGCAGAAGATAAACATCTAAGTTAGTTGCATAAATTATTCATCATAATGTATTTGCTCAGCTTTTCTCATCAGCTATGAAAGCCACACATCCAAGCATTTGAAGAGTATAATAGAACTGGGCTTTCACCTCAATGATACGCCCTAGGAGTAGGAAGCCCTGGGGAGGGATGGCATGCATAAGAACTGAGTGGAAAAAAATATCCTCCACTATGATGTTTTTAGATGTGGATTCTGCTCAGTCCTTGTCTACTGCATGAATGGTGCCTGGAATTGTCCCTTGGCAGCAGGCAAGGTTGAAGATACAGCAATGATTTCTTTTAAACTCCTCCTTTTGCCTCCTGCCAGCGGTGTTGTGAGATGATGTTGGACCCAATGTAAAACATGAACCCACTTTCCCTTGGAACACACCAAACTGTCATTCTCTGTTACTACCTTCTCCCATCTTTATTGCCCACGGCTTTGCAACATGTGGTCCCAATTGTGTGCCCTGCCCACCTCCACACACTGAATGGAGTCACTCCCAGGGCTTAGGTCTTGATATATCAATAGAGCCCTCCTTGAACAGTTGCACAATTCAATCCCATACTCTTTGCTTTGGAATAGATAACTTGGCAGTAACAATAGCAAACTCTCTGTACTTTGTCTGGGAACATGAAGCATTGCCCCAGTCCTTTCTGAAAAGATGCTGGCTCTGGAGAGCTCTAGTCCCTCCTGACTTTATTGATAATGCTTGCAGGAAGCACTAATCTTGGAGGAAAAGTGTGCTTGAGTTTTACAGAAAGTAATAATTGTCTCTTTGGAGAGGAAGCACAGATGGCATTTTTCCTGTGCTTGCTGGTTATCATCTTTATGATGGGAACACAGGAATCTCTATTTATTATAAAACTTTCCCTGTCTTACCATCCAGAGCTGTGTCTTCCCATGCAGTGTAACTGCTGTATCCTGATGGGACCATCCCTTCTTCATGCCAAGGGGGGGTTTCCTTAAGGAGCCAGGTTTGGGATCACCCCTCTAATCATGAAAGATTAGAGTAACACCTCTGCAGTGTCAGAGAGAAGCTGTTTATCTTTACCTTTAATGTTCTACCTAGCATTAAAAACAACCCCCAAATGTATTTCTTCCACAGGCATTAACTATTTGACTTTTACATTATAAAAACAATATCCTGCTCCACACACTGAGTATGTGGCCATTAGTAATGCACTTGTTATTTGCAGACAACTCTAGAGTCAATGGTCTATGTCTTCTCCACTCCTGGTATGAAGATCCTAGTCTGTGGGGATTTTTGGAGATGGGTTTGGGGTGGTTTTGGCTTTTTGACAGATTTTTCTAGGAAAGACTGATGTTTCTGTGGATTTCAAGATTTGACACTAATGCCTCTGAGGATGTTGTAAGGAGGGTGTTTTGTTTTGGCATTTTTACTTGGCTTGTGAAAGCCTAGGAGCTACAGAGGGGGCATTAGCTCAGCTGTAAGGAGATATTTTGAAGTAAAAAGCTGGCACTTTGCTATTTTAATCAATGTGACTGCTGTTAGGCAGCCTGGGGTGTTGTGATAGGGTGCAATCAAAATAAATACATGCATAATTGCATTAAGTAAAATAACTGAACTCACATAAAGTGGACTGGGTATAGATTCAACCTAGGGGGAAAAAAATCTGTTTTGTGATCCTGGCTTTGCAGCAGACTTTGAGCATCTCCTAAATCTGCCTGCATGTCAGGTTCTCTACCAGCAGAGTGGGGTTGCCAGTGCTAGTTGACACACGTTGATAGAAAGTGCTGTGTCAGAGCCAGGTATTGTCATTCCTATTATTTAAATGAAATTTTTGTCTTGAACTCAAGTCACAGGAACCAGTGAATGAAAAGTGATGGAGAAGCTGGTGTCTCAATTACTTGGGAGATGGCTTAAGATAGTGCAGGTGTGTTGCAGAGTGGTTATAAATAATATTCTTCTCTTTTTAGAAGGACTTGCTCAATATTTTTCAAAGGACATTAACAGGTTTCTCATCTTTTAGGTGCTCAGCTGGTAATGTATTTCAGAGGCCTGATTTTTAGATCACAGGTGTGCAAGGTTTTCTCTAGGCATTTCCCTCTGTGTTGTTTCAAAATGGATACCTGCAATAAAGTGCTGCTTTTGCAAACATTAACTTTGGTGTGGGTTTTTTTTCCCAGTCGCTATCAGTTTAAAGGAAGGGATTTGAAAATCACTTTATAGGTTTGTTGGGGTTTTTCAAAAAGAAAAGCAAAGCCTCCATTTTCATCCTGGCCCCTGATTATATCTGAATCGATCCTTTTACAAGGTTTATCAAGCGTTTTGTTTTTCAGAATGATCTTTTGCTGTTCTCCCTGGTGCTGAAGGATTAAGATGTTTGGGGAAAGTGTTTCCTGCAGCCTTGCTTTACCAAAGCAGTAGCTCCAAGGGAGCCCTGTGGTCATGGGGACAGAGCAGTGATCAGACTGCTCTGGGTACGCAGTCTGTCTAACTGACCAGCTCTTTTGCAGACAGAAACCAGGATTTGCTATTTTTATAGAGAAGTTTAAGACCCCAAAGTGTGTGAGGGTGAAAGGCTGCTTTCTTTGTAGGGAAATTTAGCCCCCTGCCAGACACCTAGAGACTCTGAGACTGGCTCCTCATCAGCCCAGACCCTGATCCTCAAACTGTATTATTACTGTGCTGTAATGTCTTGCTTTTCCTCTTCTCCTGCCCTCCCTTTCTGTCTAGCCTTGTGGCTTCATGTGTGTGTCCCTGTGGGGGTCTCCAATAGGATTTTCCCCTTTGCCATCCTCTTTCCTTGCCCTCAGTGGCTATCCCTGCCCCCCTGGACTCGAAGCCTCACCTCTGTTGTGTTCCTGTGTTGTCGCATAGGGAGTTTGCCCGTTGGAAGGTGAGGAACACAGCCATCGAGCGGAGGGACCTGCTCCACAATCCACTGCCCCTGATGCCTGAGTTTCAGAGGAGCATCCGCCTCCTGGGCAGGAGACCCACCACGCAGCAGTTCATTGATACCATCATCAAAAAGTACGGCACCCACATCCTCATCTCTGCCACCCTGGGAGGTAGGTGGCAACCTGGGCTGTTTTCTTACGTGGGTTTCAGCGGTGGGGTATTGAAGGCACCTGCAAACCTTGGCTGTGCTGAGCAGGGGCTGGTGGGTAGCACAGAGCCAGGCTGCAGCTCCAACAGCTAAAGCCTGTCTCCTCATCAGACATCGTGTGAAAATCCCCAGAGTACAAATAGCCTTTGGAAATGAATTTGCAGCACAATTCATGCAAGTTCGGCGGCTGTGATACGTGTGCTCCTCTGACAGCGGCGTGTGTGTACTGGTGTGCGTCAAGATAAACATGCTTCATTTAGCCAGGGAGCCTGTCTGTCATTCCTGCACCCCTGTCCTTAATTTGACAATAGACCTTTTTTTTTTTCCAGAAACAAACAAAATTCAGGAGGGAAAAAAAAACATCCTTTCTTCCTGTAACTGGAGGAATTTTACAGAGCTCCAGGAAAGGGGAGTTGATGGAGTTGGGCAGGGAGTGTGTGCAGCAGGGGAGGAGATGGCTGGGAAGGCTTGTGCTGAATGCTTAAGTGAAAGCAGTGATGGGAAGTAGACTTTTGGAAAACAAACAAACAAAAAAAAGAACCCCAAACCCAACAGTTAAGTGAAATTCAAAATGGGTATGCAAGGACTGCAGAGGCTTGCGTGTGCAAGCAGAATGTCAGCCATGACATAAGACAGAGTACTATGGGACCATTAATCCACATGCAAGCACTGCTGCTGGTGCTGCATAAACAATTCAAGTACTGAGTATTGAAAACAGGAGGGGTAGAAATCAGCAACCTCTCCTGATATTTGCTGCTGATTTTACACCCCCTATCCCCCTTGTACTATTTTTAGCATTCTTTACCCCTTTGGGTGCATTTAAATGCCTTTCTCTTGATTATCTGTAAGAGGAATTCTGCAATGGTAAAGGGTCTTAAATTTTAGTAGTTAGTTTTTCTAATGTACCTGACCTCCAGACTTGCCACATTGCAAAGTTTGTCTTGAACTTTGAGGAATTTCTGGCCATCTGTCTGTTCCCAAAGCATTCTGCAGGCATTTGGAGGAGACGTAGATGAAATTAGATGTGTGCATATGATTCATGCACAGATTAGGTGGTAGGTAAATTGGCATGGTTCCATTGAAGTCAAATGGCCTCTCGTGTGGCAAATGTCCTTCAAAGAACCTCGAGCTGCTCTTCCAGTCCAAGCATTCAAACTGTTTGCTCCATCAGCAAGAAATGTGTGAGAAAGCATGTTTCCATGCACCAAAGAGTACAAGTTCCTGTCTGCATCAGGCCTTAATGAAGCCTGTGAAAAAAATTCTCTCCTCTTTATTGGAGAAATCACTTTTCAGGACCATATTTTACAGAGCTCAAGCCAGCCAAGTAAGAATCCAGTAAAATACTGATGTTTTTTGGTGGGTTTACTTTTCTTTCCATTGTTAGGCCTTTTTCTTTTTCACATCTGCACAAATTCAAAATAAGAAAGACCTTTGATGGTAAAATATATTTTTAATTTTGCCTGGGTGAGGTTGTGAATTATTCACAGTGGCTTGTTTCTTCTCCTGATTTTACAACACAACAATTTTAAATATGCAGAGGCTTGTAACGAGAACTGGTGTTGGAGAGGAGTGCTAAATGCTCCATCAGCCCAGAGCACAGTGAGCAATGGTGGGGGAGAAAAGAAGGATTTATCTTGGCAGTGGCAGTCCCAGAGAAAATGTAGATGAAGCTGAGCATGCATTATGCAAGGAGGAGATGCTCTAAGCACAGTCTGTGGGTTGAACAAGAACACTGGGATAGAAAAGCAGATGTGTCCTGGCACCCTTGCTCTCTCAAGACCTCAGGTCTCCTCAGGAAAGTTACAAGAAATCTCTGTTGGATGACAGTGGTTTATAAACTGGGCCTGATGTCTTATTAGGCTGTAAACAAGTGACAAATGTATGGGGAAATTGTTTGGCTTTTAAATGCCAGCTGTTGCGTGGACCCCAAGGGTCTGGGTGATGGATCAGGCCAGCCCACCTGAGCACAGCAGCTATTTTCACACCTGGTTGTATGAAGAGCAGCTCTGATGCCTTTCAACCTGTGGAGCAGTCAGGTCCCTCTGGAGCCTAATAAAAAAACCAAACCAGCTCTGTTCCAGTTTAGTTCTGACAAAGGAATTGGTGAAGGGTCATTTTGAGGGCATCCATGTTCTGGGATGGAGCACACAGAGCTGAGAGCCAATTTGCAGGGAAAGCCCTGAAGGAAAGACAACTTTGAACATAGCATCCGCTTAATAAACGAGAAATTAAGACTTAATAATGCAGCAAAAGTCTATTAACCTCTCTTGATCTAAGGGTTGCTTTCTCATATGCATTCTCTGTGGGGATGTGGTGCTTTTCCAGGTCTGCACACATGTACACAGCAAAGGTTTCCAGCAACATCATTTCTGTTCAGCACCCTTCACTCCTAGGTGCAGTATTTGTCCCTCAGGATAAGCATCAAATATCTTGGGCTTTGGTTTTTTTCCCTTCTCCTCCCAGTGGAGGGATCCAAACACCTCATGGAGGGAAAAAATGATGGCTTTTTGGGGGCAATCATTGATCTCCACTGCCCTAGACCACAGGTTTCTACTGTCTGATGTCTGAGAACAGTCTCAGCTGCTCATTGCCTGCATGTTGTTGTTCAAGGACCAAAAGCTAGTAGTGGATCTCCTGGAGATCTGAAACCTGTGCTACTGCCTGGTGTAAATCAACACACTCTTCCTGGTTGCTCTTTGTCTAAGGGATCTCCAATCTCAGCATTCCTCTCCCAAAATGAACTGGTCTGAACTGAAAAGGTGACTTTTATGTTGCTGGTGGGATTGAAGAGTTGATACCTGGATCCCACAGGATCCTGTGAGAATCTCAGCTAAGGGGAAAACTATCTCAGGTCTTCCCTCTCCTATCACAGCCTCATGTAATGGAGGTAAAGCAACATCTATACTTGCTGTGTCTCCATGCAGAAAAATACTTCCACTACATGAGAGATACAAAACTTTTGGCTCACAAATAGACTTTCACACTGATCCAGCTTATCTTCCCTTCAAGCCTCTTGGCTAACTCCCTTGCAGACATCCTTTTGGTGGTAAGCAAGTCGCCTCATGAGAATTCACAAAGTCTGACCTTCCTTCAAAGCCCCCTGTAAAACTCACCTCAAAGATGAAACCTGAAAGTGCCTTGACAGCAGCCAGGCATCTGGTGAGCGCTGACCGCTGTTTCTCACGCTAATCACTCATCTTATTGCCTTGTGTGTTGCTGGCTGTTTGTTGTATACACCTGTGGTGTCTCAGCTGATACGTGGGTTTTAAATCCTCTGAGATGGGAAACATCATCTGCTGTTTGTGTGGCTAGAGCCTGATGTGGCAGAGCCTTGATCCCTGCCAAGGTCTCCTCACGCTGCTCAATGCATAATAAAGTTTATGGTGATAAAAGGCATCTAAGCTGATCATTTTCCAGAGACCGTGTTTTTTTGTGAGAAGTAACAATGATGATACTGTTACAATGACAACTTTGATCGTGGTCAAAGGATACTATGTTATTTTTAACAACACTTTTAGGAGAGAAAGTTTTACATGCCAAACTTCTCCACTTAGCTCCCATGAAGCCAATTAAAAGATTTCAACTGATCAATTCTTTTGATTCTTTCCACCAAAAATTTCCATTTTTCGTCTGAAAGCCAAAGGCTCAACTCTCAACATATCAATTGCTTGAAAGACTGAAATCCAATAAAAATATTTTGATTTTCAGCCAGAATATTTTTGGTTTGTTTTCAGGCATTTGGCTTCCAGATAAAAGCTGGAAAATTGCCAGAGGGAGCGAGGGGGGAGAGAGCTTACTGGGTTTGTTTTGCACGTATGCAATAAAAGAATTTATTATTTGGACAAATCAAACAATTTCAGCTAATACAATTTATTTTTTGAGAAAAGTGGCTGGTCCCTTTAAAAAATAAAAACGGCAAAAATGCTGAAGAGTAAAATGTTTCTTGGCCTAAAATATGGTGGTGCATTTTTTTTTTGACCATGCTATCACTGCCAGAAGCAATGAATTCATCAGTGGTTCATCATTCAAATCAGAACAAGCTCCATTCTTCTCACTGAGAGAGCTATGTGGAAACGGCACATTCCTACTGTGGGTATCTCTTCTCCTCATTTATTAAAATCAGAACTTCAGATGTTAAGGATGCAGGACAGTATTCTACCTTTTTACTCCTTCCTTAATGCCAGCCTTAACATAAGAATGAACTGGATTTTAATCTGGCTCATACAGCACAAATTGAACTTTTAGGTAAATATTACTTCTCATCTTCGTGTCCTTTTCATATACCTTTTGTTAGATTCAGGTTTCTGCTGATGTTTGGTGCTATCTGGTCTTAACTCCTTCGCTCCCAGATTCTCTGTGATTGCTACCTCAGAGCCATATGTTGTCCTTTATCTTGCACTACATTTTTTGCTCTCCACTTAAATTCATTGAATTAGACTTTAGGAGATGGGAGGAAAAGGGGGAAAAAAGCAGAAAGGGTGGTTGCTTTAACTTCATTTTCTCATTTGCTCTTTCCTCTGATGGCTGTCCTTCACTCAGCCCCCTGCTCTTACCTTCTCCAGTGGTCACTGGAACCTCAAGAGCTACAATTATAATTTGGTTGGCCTCTGTACCCACCTACCTCCTACATGCAACTTAAATAATCATTGTTTCTTTCACCATGTCAGAGACAATTGCATAAAATTGGTACCTTTTCCAGTCTGGTGTGCACCATTCCAGAGGCACTGCCCACAGAGAAATGTGTTCCTCAAGTGGGAGAAATGGTCTGTGAATCTTTTCCAACAGTTGCAGTAAAGCTACACTGGCTAATAAACGTTCCAAATGTTATCTACTCAGTGGAGCTGACCTTTCTGGCTCATATATACTGAGGTTCTGAGTCTGGTGAGGAAGGGGGTGGGGGGGTTCATTTAAAGTGCTTCAGGTGTCAAATTTTTCTTTCTTTAGGTGCAACTTGTGGCATCATGTGTTCCTGTTAAGATGACTCTGCATGACAACCTCCAGGGCCTTACTGAAATCTCCTTTTTTCACTGCTGCAGGGGAGGAGGCCTTGACCATGTACATGGACAAGAGCCGCCTTGACAGAAAGTCAGGAAACGCTACTCAGAGCGTCGAGGCGTTGCACCAGCTTGCTTCCTCCTACTTTGTAGACCGTGATGGCACCATGAGGAGACTCCATGAGATCCAGATCTCTACCGGAGCAATCAAGGTACTTTATCTTACCTTGGGAAGAGAAAGATTGTGTGTCCATACCGATACTGTAGGGATTTGGGACAGGACTCTGCCAGTCTGGTGTGATGTCTTTTTTGATCACAAGTTCTTTTTGTGTTCCTGTGCTGATTTCACAGAGTAAATTGTTCCTTTATGTGCTTTACCAAAGAATTGATTTACCCAGGGCCAGTAATACCTGGAAAGAAGCAGGCATTCAGTGTGATGGTTCTGACAGATAGGAGACTTCCACTATGTCTGGCAGTGATCTTTGGAAGGGAAAGAGAAGCAGATAATTCACATCAGCGGTGGAGGTTGGAAGGGAAAGGCAGGTCTGTGAAATGGGCAACCCCTTGTAACCCAGAGATATTTTCCTCTTGTGAGTGTAAGACTGCTAAACATCTCTTAGATGAATTTGCTACAAGAAGAGGTGAAAACCTCAGTGTGGCATTACTGAGGCGTCTGGAATGAAACAGACTGAGACACAGCTTGGGGGTTGCAGCAAGAAAGAAGGGGAGCTTCTCAGAGCATACAAAATAGGGAAAATGGCTCTGCAGACAAAGGCTGCCTTCTCTGAAAGCAATCATCCTATACTGGGGAGGGATTTTATTGTTGCAGAGCTCACTCCAGGGAAGGTGATGTGGATGGAGTCATCATTGTTAGCCATTTCTGAAAGGTTTCAGCTCTTGTTATTGTTCTGTGGTGTCTCATGGCTGAGTCTGTTCCCTTCTGGATGGGAAATCGAATTGAGATATTGAAACAGTGACAGCAGATAATCACCCTTTGTGAATTCAGGAAGGGCAGCTCTCCTACATGGCTGGAAACCAACAGCAACAGCACTGCAGGTCATCTGTGCCTCCATCTATCCTCAGCACAAGGATGGTGTGCACATATGTTGTGGGAGCTCTAGGCACTGTTGTGGGCTGGCAATCCATCTCTGTATCTTGCTTTCCAATAAGAGAAGCCAGGGAATAATTCCTCTACTGGCTTCTGATGTTCTCCAGTGGAGATCCTCTATGAGAAACATCAATCTGCAGGACCTCATTGCCAAGCCCAGAGTAACATGCAGTACCATAAAGAAAGCAGATACAATTCACTCTCTTATTTCAGCTCGTGAGCGTGCCAAATGTTAGCTGTGTCTGTCCAGCGTGGGGCATTCTATCCCAATCAGAGAAGACATGCTTTGGATTGCATCAGCTGGTGACAAGGAGTCATATTGAAAGGTCTGATCCTGCTTGGGAAAGATGTGATGGCTCAATCAAAGGGAACATTCTCTTTTCTATGTTCTCCATAGGTAACGGAAACTCGGACTGGCCCCCTGGGCTGTAACAGCTACGACAATCTGGACTCTGTGAGTTCTGTCCTTCTGCAAAGCACTGAGAGCAAACTCCACCTGCAAGGTAGGGCACAGGAACGAGGAAAACGGTAGCACAAGGCATGGGGTGGGGGGATGAAATGAGAGAGGGATGGCCTCTTTCCCAACCTCTTCCCCTTCTCCGTTTGCTGTGATCGCTACCTTTGCTGTAGGCTCCTTGAAGCAGGACCAGTGGCTTCTGGTTGGCTTCCTATGATGCTCAGGACACCAGAGCTAGGGCTTGACAGGGATTAAGCTAAAGGCACAAGGAACTGCAGGCTGGACCCCAGTGAAGTGTCTGGGTGCCCCCTGCCATTGAATTTTGATGGACTTCTACATATTATGCATTCACCGATATAAATAAGCACGACCTTTTCCATTAATATGGAAGGGACATTCTGTCCACGTCTCCCTTTGTCCCTCCCAAATTGCTGATTTGCGTAAGAAGTTTGCAGATCAGCTTTTGGGACTCTCTAATGACTGTAATCTTTGGGAAAAGTCACAAAGGTTTTATTTGGATGCTAGAAGCCATGGCTTCAGTCCCAGTTGGGGAGCTAGTCCAGAAATCAACAGATAGAGGTCATGACTGAATTAATAAATAAATACATGCTGGTTAGCAAGAAGTCTACTTCAGTAGAAGGAGGAAATTCACTGGGTGTGTAATTTGCTAAGGTTATTCCCAAGTTTTTGACAAAATAAGGAAATGTGGGATTTAATTGCTCAGTTGCCCAGATGGTTTTATTTCTGGAATCCTTGTACTTGCACAAATTTTAATTTTTCAGATGAATGGGCTACATTACATCTTCCGCTTTGAGTATAATTTGGCAAGTGCTGTTTTAATCTTGGTTTCACAGAAACTGGGTTTCATTTACTGAGTCATGTTGTGGATATATTACTATTGTTGTTATTATTTGCCTTTAAAAATAATAGGCAGGTTGTTTTCACTATTCCGGTGATTATCTAAATCACTGAGTTCTGGTTCTTACCTAATTAACAATAAACAATTGTTGAGGCTTTTTTATATACTGTGGTGATGGCTGCTGGTAATGAAAACCCAAAGATGACACATCAGATAACTAGGTAAGCTGCTAAACAAGCTAACAGTTGGTTTATAGGCTGGCAAGTAGGTAAATCAATAGATCTGTATTGGCTATCTGATCTCAAAAGAGAAGAGAGAAAGCAAGATGCCTGGGAGGGGGAAGGAGGAAGAGGAAGAACTTAGGAGAGGTGGGGATGATTCTATGGTTCTTTGTAAGGAAGATGAAGCTGTGATTTTTGGTGGCAGAAGAGGACCTCAGGTGTCAACCACACATGGTTTCATGGAGCTTCATGATATAACTCAGCACAGATAGAGACCAGTTCCAAGACAAAGGAGGCAGTAAGGGAAGAGAGGAAGATACGGACTCTTCCTAATAGAACAAAGTGACCTTTAAAGCTATACCTGAGTGTTTTCTGCCTAATCTGGAGTGCAGTTCTTGGGATAATTACTCAGGATCCTTCCTCTGCTCCGAGAAGCCTCATTAGGAATTAGTCACAGGGCTGCAGGTAATGGATCGTGACTGAGTCTCCTCTGATCTGATTAGCAGCCGAGCATGAGCTGCTGACAGAAATCCATGTTACTACCTCCGTGTCACTCTGGCTCTGAGGCTGGCTCAATAAAAGAGCAGCATCTTCGTGACAGGGAGAATTTCTGTTTCTGAACTTGCTTTCTGCCACCCAGCCCTGAGAACCATAGTTTCGGAGACATGCCCCTTGGGAGCTGCGATGGCCAGGCTCAGAAGTAAGCCACCTTCATGTCTGCATGGAGGGTTTGGGAAGGTCAGACAGGCTGGAGATTTAGGGGAGGACCTGGGTGCACGCATGGTGCTGGGTATGGGGTTCTGCACTGGGAGTTACATCAACAGAAAAGCATCGCTAACTTAGAAACCAGGATCCATGTGGGCCCAGCACACATGAACCTGTGTTGGATGCCTGTGCTGGGGTACATACACAGGTACAACTGCCACAGTAGCTCAGGTGGTTTCCCTTTTCCTAGCACTACCTGGGGGCAGGCTCCATGTCCTGTGCACGGGGAGGGTTGTGTGGGGACACAGCCTCCTGTCAAGGACTGGAGGGGGGGGATCCTGTGGTAGGCCAGGATCTCTATCCTGCTCCTATCACCAGCATAAGACCATCCCATCACCTGCCTGTCATGTGGCTGATGCACAAGCCACATAGAACAGGGAGCAATCCCAAGCATGTGAGGTGAAGATGCTAACAGCCCTACAGCAGTCTGGTGGGCAACAGGAATTTATGTTTCTCAGAAAAGTGTCCTAGGTTGAAATCTGAAAGTTTGAGTGGGGAAAAAAGAAAAAAAATTTCAAAAAGCAACATTTCCTTCCTGGAATTAAAATTCCAGAGACATCCTCTTGGACAGTGTGACAGCACACGTCAGTATTGCACCATGGCAGCGCTTCAGTGAGGTAAAATCCTTCTGTGCTCTTCTAAACGCTGTGACATTAAAGAGGAAATGTTGCATGGTGGGTAGTTTGTTACATCAACTATGGCAATGGAATATTAAAATTTACATTACAATTAATATTAATGTCTTTGCCAGGATGGGCAAAGCAGTAATGACACCACGAAACAGTTCAGCTTTTCAGCGAAACAAAACGAGAAAGTATGAAAAACACATTTAGACCTTTCCCTGTCAAAAGTGCTTTTGGAGTCAACATGCTCTCACAAAATGCTTCAATGAAACTGCATTTTCAACAGAGAACTCTTCTGTGAAAAATGTTTCAAATAGCTCTAATTTAGAGCTGGGGAAATTTACCTCTTTTAATGCAGGAAGCCTTTTATATACAGTCCAAAGCCAAACATCTCTAATAGTTTTTCTAGGTGAATTAAGGACATGTTCGCTTGTCAGACACTTCATATTCTGCTTGTAGTTATCTAAGACAAACCTATATCAGGCCTGGGCTGCTCTTAATTTTTAGAGAGGAGCTTTATGCTTTAGAGAGTGGCAGAATTCCTCTTTCTCATCAATGAGCTACCATCAAAACTAAGATATTTTCCCTAACGCTTGTCACCAGCAGAATTACCTTCTGCATGTATTACCAGCTCCTGAAGGCTGCTGGGGAGGATGAGCCCATTGCTTGTGCACCCCTGAAAATATTCCAGTATCTCAGCCTTTTAAAACCCAGTTTCCACCCTGCTTGGCTGCTGACATGAGGTTGCTTTATCACTAGAGAGCACATTATCACTAGGCAACTCATTTTTATTAATGTTTGCAATATTCAAAGAAATTTCCTAGAGAACAAAACAGCATCTTGGGATGTTTTATTAAGGTTGTGGCTGGCAGCAGGGGTTTCCTGGCTATCATAGCTGGCTGCAAGCTGCTCTGTGGGGCTGGTGTGCTCTTCCAGTCCTTGGGACTGCAGCATTCCTGCTTTAAAGGTAACACCTGGAGCAGTGGTCTCAACCAACATGGCAATCTCATGTTTGCAAAGATTACTTTAAATTATTAATCACACCTAGGTGTTACTGACAGCTGTAATCAACTCAATTTCAGGAATACTTAGTTACTGGGCACGGTATGGAACTGCATATGAAGGAGGAGGGTAGGAGGACTGAGTGAGATGCTACTTACCCAGTACTTGTAAAATGTCTTGCTAGGATCTGGTCATAAGGATGCTCAGTATAAAACCAAAAATACAGATATGAATCTGCCCTTGTCTGGGCATGCTGATAAATGTGTGAGTATTTATATATTTACATCAAAGCATAAACATGAAACAGGCATGGGTGTATTTCAGTAACCCTGGCAGTGATTTCTTCCACAAGGAAATTCCTGGCTGGAAGATCTCAGAGTGATATGTAATCCCTACAGCCTGTTGGCAGTTTGAAAGTCAGGGCTTTGCATTTAGTGCAGGCACACTCGTGTTTCCATGGGTAGCTGGATTCGTGTGTCACTTGTGTTCCTGGCCTAAGCACACATTTGAATATAGCTGCTTGTTGCATGCTACAATTAACTGTATGGACTCCAGCACTGCTGCTCACCTGGTTCAAGATAAGTATTTTGTTGAGTGGTTGCTAAGTGTACAGGAGAGCTGATTACCTCTTAAAGAGCCTAACCTCTACACCATGTCCTCAAGCACAACACCTACACGCCTTTTAAATACCTCCAGGGATGGGGACTCTACCACCTCCCTGGGCAGCCTGGTCCAATGCCTGACAACCCTTTCAGTACAGAAATTCTTCCTGATACCTCACCTAAATCCCCCCAGTTGCAATCTGAAACCATTTCTTCTTATCCTATCACTAGTTACCCAAGTGAAGAGACTGACCCCCACTGCTCTACAGCCTCCTTGTGGGTAGTTGCAGAGCGATAAGGTCTCCTCTCAGCCTCCATTTCTTAGGACTAAAAAACCCCAGCTCCCTCAGCTGCTCCTCACCGAACCTGTGCTCCAAACCCTTCACCAGCTTCTTACAAGAGAAGCTTATCCTGGAAATGTTTGCTTAGAAACTATGAGTTTTATAGATTAAAACTCAAGCAAGCATCTGCATGAGACACTGTGCAGTGTAGGGTGGAACCACATTATGTTGTGGAGATTACAGGGTATTCGTGTTTCTGCGTGTGCTGAGATGCACAGTGAATGTCCCTTGCAAAGGGAAGTGCTTTCCCTAAATCTTTAGTTGCTTTTTTTTTACCTCTATTCCCTCCAGGAAAGAAAAGAAAAAAAATCTCCAAACCCACTATCATTTGTAGCTGGGACCAGGCAGCTTGTTGGTGCTGTTATCCAAGTTAAAAACTCACAGAGAAAATATGATGAGCTGAAGAGCCTGCGGTCATTTGGGCCTCGTATTCAAAGGCTGAGGCCAGGGCAGGTTGCTTCTCCATGAAGCAGAGAAAGCAAAGAGTGGAAAGATTTATTCACAGGACTTGAACCATGAATAAACAGGGTCAGTGCACATCCAGACATCCAGACCCCCCTCCCTGTGAGCTTGCAAGCTCAGTGAGTACAGCAACCTTCAGGGTCTCCAAGCCCTTTTTGTGGATCTCATTTCTCCAACAGCACTGCACTCTCTGTCCTGAAGGAAACTTTAGGAGCCAAGCAGGTGGGACCATCCCTGATGTCAGTGTGAAGGTTTGGAAAAGGACCATGCCTCTGGGGTGGTAGCTTCAGATAAATTCCTAAAAGGGCTTCCTGAAGTCAATGGGCTTTTTGTTGAGCACCATTGTAGGGAAGACCAATGGGACCTCAAGGTGCTGATTGCAGGGATGCTGTACGCTGTGGTCAGCCCCTGGCATGTTCCCACTCTTCCCTGCAACAGCAGTTCGGGAAAGGCAGCAGGGGCTCCATGACATGGTGCCTCCACAGCCAGGCTTGAAATCCTGCCTAGTGTGAGTGTCACAGACACCTTCTCCAGCTGAAGGATGCTCTGTGTTCATCCTGCCCAGCCACTGCTCTGTGCTGGGCTGCCGATTAGGTCAGATGACAGGGCAGCCTGCTGGCACTGGGCATAGTGCTCTCTGAGACTGTGCCCTGGCTGCAGTAGGAGCAGAAAGGAGACAGAGGTCCCTGTGCCTTCCACAGCCTCCTGATCCCTCAGACTGGGTCTTCCAAAGGGACCTCATCAAGGCTAAGGTGTCTCTGTAGGACCAAAAGGGTAATGGGGGTCCTGGGGGCACTGCCCATTGCTTTTCTCCCATCTGAGGTGAATGTGACCCATCACAGATATGGGCCTGAACTCCTGAAAGGAGTCACAGCCCTTCTTGCCCTTCCTGCATGCTCTCATCCTCTGAATTATTGTCTTATTTTCATTCCACTCCAATGAGCTGTCAGCCACGGATACAGTAATTCAGCGCAATAGAAACACAAACAGATGGGTAATTGACCCGCGTGCCTTCATTACACTGGAGTTCAGTGCTGCTGTTCAAGCCATAAACTCCTTTATCTGCCACTCCACAATCCCTGGCTCTTTTATGAGGAAGGCGAGCAGGCCAGGCTTCCTGTGAAAAGCTCGCTCAGAGTTATGGTGTCTCTGCCTCGTGCACCGCAGATGCTGACAGAGCCTGACAAGCGGGACTCGCCAGGTAGAAGGAAACAGCTGTGGATCCTCAGGGGCATCTGTGGGGAGCCTGGGGATGGGGACTGGAAGAGGACAGGAAAGAAAGAAATGTACATTGTAGCTGGGGACAAACAAACTGTTGTTAAGTCCTCTGGTACCTGAGCAAGCGCAGACCTATGCGACCGCCGGCACAGTGGGATGGATACACAAACACTGGCTGTGGAGAAAGAGATGTGGAGATAGATCTCTCAGCTAACGTAAATCTTCAGAGCACCACCGAAATCATTGGCACTAAATCCATTTGCACTTTTATAGGATTTGGCAAGTAGCCTTCCTAGCAGGGAGTGAGCTGAAATGGTTCAGGTACCCAGCTCCTGTATTTATGCTGTGGGAGCTGGGCACTTAACTCTGCAAGGGTCTTTTGTAAATCCCTCCTTGGATTATTTTCCTTTCTGCTGTTTTCCTTCCTTCCTTCTTTTCTCCTCCAGTGCATGGTTTTCCTGTTTCTGTGGTACAAACCCAATCTAGTCTCTCTCAAAACAGGTCAGAACAACATAACGCTCACCACTTCTGCACTAGCACTTGGTAGCAAAGTATAAAATCCAGTGCTTGGGAATGAGGGAGGCTTTGCATTCAGATGCTTTGTGTAGTACTGGGATTCAGGACTGGGATAAAGAGGGTACACTGGGCATCAGGGAGAGGGAAGCTACTTGTCACTCTTCTCATAGAGCAGATGGCATGCAATTTGTATCCCACCTTCCCTACTCATGACAGCTTTAAGAAAATCATCCCAGCAGCTTTTAATTCTTCAGCATCACTTTCCCAAGCCATCAATGAAGCAGGTTTTGTAAAGAACGGGTACCTGAAATAACATTTGGGTTGTCTTTTTTTTGCTCCCCCCATATCCCTGCCTCTTGTTTCTATGCCAGGTCTCCAGATCATCTTTCCTCAGTATTTACAAGAGAAGTTTGTCCAGTCTGCCTTGAGTTACATCATGTGCAATGGCGAGGGGGAGTACATCTGCCGGAACAGCCAGTGCGGCTGCCAGTGTGCGGAGGAGTTCCCGCAGTGCAACTGCCCCATCACCGACATCCAGATCATGGAGTACACACTAGCAAACATGGGCAAGACCTGGACAGAAGCCTATAAAGATCTGGAGAATTCAGGTAACCAAGCAAAGCACATTTTCTGACTGATTTATTTCAAACAAAACATGTCAGGTTACACCAGGTAAGAACCTTGTCTTCCCTTACTAGAATCATGGAATCAAAGAATGGTTTGGGTAGGAATGGACCTCAAAGATCATCAAGTCCCCCCCTGTCCTGCCATGGGCAGCAACACCTCCCACCAGGCCGGGCTGCTCAAGGCCCCATCCAACCTGGCCTTGAACACCTCCAGGGATGGGGCAGTCACCACGTCCCTGGGCAACCTGTGCCAGGGTCTCGTCACCCTCATAGCGAAGAACTTCCTAGTATCCAATCTAAATCTACCCTCTTCCAATTTAAACAATTCCCCCTCATGCTATCCCTCTATGCCTTTCTAGAAAGTCCCTCCCCAGATTTCTTGTAGACCCTTCAGGGACTGGAAGGCCACTATAAGATCTCCCTGGAGCCTTCTCTTCTCCAGGCTGAACAGCCCCAATTATTCACAGGAGAGGTGCTCCAGCCCTCTAATCATCTTTGTGACCTCCTCTGGACCCATTCCAATAGATCCATGTCCTTCTTATGTTGGGGACTCCAGAACTAGACACAGCACTCAAGGTGGGGTCTTGTGAGAGAGGTTTCTTTGGATTTGTTCCAGTTTGGATTAAAATAATAGAGGATATTGAACCCAAACCCAGGATCTTAGTCTCAAGGGAGTGGCTTTTATTCTCTCTTATGCATACAGACAAAAGCACACACCTACACTTAATTCTATGTGTAAAGGGATATTTTCCATGGAAGTATTTGTTTGATTAAAAAATATGATTTTTCATATGAAACCAGCTCAGAATCTCTCTTTAATAGTTCTACAGAGAAACTTCCACAATATGAATGATGCAGAAATTGCTTTTCAGATTTGCATGAATGATTTATTCTGCTTTGGTGAAAGGCAATTCAGAGAGAGAGAGCACAGGCCAGATGACACCTCATTTGAGATAGCAAGGAGAAGGGAAAATGACTTCTCTCTCCTACAGTGCTGATGTCTGCTGGTGTGAACATTTCTCCTCTCCCTCCGCGTTCTCCCACTGTGACACCAAAGGTGTCAGCAGAGTTTGTTCCACGTTGATGCTGGTAACACCCATAGTAGGTGTGCTGGAATATTTATGTGATATGCATGCTCAAGGACTTGAGGTAGGAAAGAGGGCACAAGTATCAATGTAATCATATCCTTTCCTTTAGCAAGTGGTCTGCCTGCCCCAAAGCCACATGGGCACTAAGCTGAACTTAATCAAGAATTTATCCTCATGCTGACTTTAATCTCTTAGTGTTAGTCATTATTTCCCACCACATTTTTTTAACATTTATTATCATGACTGTCCAGGTCTCCACACTAGGAAAGAAAACTATGAGGAAGCTAACTAGCTTCATTCAAGGCACTGATGGATTGTTCTTTAGAAGTCTTCCCAGCACCAATTTCTTATGCTGAAGGTCTTCTTAATCCTTTTAACGACTGAGATGAAGCAGCCTATCATGTTTCCTTAGTGGGATATTGAGGATTGCTTCATACTTCAGTATGTGGATCCTGCTGGCATGTCTTCTGCTGCGTCGATTCTCACGTCCAGCTCATGTTGTCAACTTGGTGCTTTGCTGAGCAAGTCAGAGGTAGCAGTTAATGTCCCAAGGCTGATGACCACCTTGGCAAGAAACCCCCATATACTACAGGGAGCCACAAGGCTGGGGCAGTTTCAGAAGTAGGCCACTATCTGAAGTGGTCAGTGGTTTTCTGGAAGTTTCTGCAGATTCACAGATGGGGTGGTTACACCAGGGCAAACCAGAAACACAGATTTCAGAAGCTTCTGCTAGCTCAGTGCCACACAGATTAGAATTACTGGCAGTGCCTGCCAGCACTGTTACTAGTTAGATGTTACTAGTTGCAAGTGCTGGCACAGGACCTTCATACAAGATGCAGGAGAGCCACAGGTTGGCCACCACTCATCAAAACCCTTTTATATCCCCAGGGGATCTAACCCAGACACTTAGAAGGTGAGAGCCCCATGGAGAGAGAAGAATTACAGTCCCACGGTGATTGTTTTACTGTTCTGTTCTGTACTTGTTGCACTCAATCTAAGCAAAGGCTGCCGTAGATAATTATATTCAGTCTCCCTCCCCTTGAGACTTCAACTGGGGAAGGTGTTTTTCATTTGCCATGTTAAAGTGACACATTGCAGTGCAATTCTCTGCTGTGCTGTAGCCATATTCCACCCAGGGCTGGAGGCTTTTCAGGACTAGATGGAGTGATTATCTTTATGTTTAAAACTGCTGCATCTCATTCATCACTTTGTTGCATCATGCGTGAACTTATCCTTTGAGATGAAAGTTGCTCTCACAAAAGACTACAGTATTTGTATTTTGCTTCTTCGGTTTAATAAATATTCCCAATAACTAGAGGATTTTCTTCATTATGAACAGCAGAAAAGAAATCTCTAATGACATCTGAAGGCTTTTCCAATAAAGTGGGCTGAAAAGCACGAGTGCTCTGAAAGCAAATAGCATTTGCACAGGAAGCTGCTGATAGCCTAAAAGGTCTATATTCTGTTTCTGATCTGGGTTGGATCCCTGTGTCAATTTGAAAAAAATCCTGCAGGGCAAATCAAGAGTTGGTGTGATTTGGGATAGCATCTTCAAAGTCAAGGGGGCTGCAGTGAACAGATGCTGCTTTAAATCCACTCGGGATCTTTCTTGTAGTCCTGTGCTTCACTGCTTAGGAGTAAGATGAGGAAAATAGCACTGCCTTATTCTTGGAATTTTAGTATGTCTGGCCAAAATATTCTGCATCCAAATTGATTCTGGATTTTAAAACAGTCTTTTGATTAAAAGTCATGGGTTTTATTTCTTTCAGTCCTGTTGCTTTCTGATGAAAATGTTATTTTTTTAACTGAAAAAAATAAGCACTGGAAAAATAAGTTTCATCTGTGAAACAGATGTTTGACATGGCCAACTCCCTGTGATGCCAACGTTCTTCTCCAGAGGCTGGACCATCTGCCCTGTACCATCAATAAGTCATTGCCATGGGACAGCCATCGCCTTCAGGGACTAGGTGACTGTGCAGAAAGAGGGGCCATGCTGCACTATGGGAGATGTAGTCCTAGCCATCGTCAACGTTGTCTGTGTGGCTAAATAAAATAAAACCAAATTAAAACAGCCTTAGTAGTTAATTGAAAATTCTTTAGGTTAAGAATCAGCTGTTCCTGGGAAGGCACAAGGCTTAGCACAATGTAGCCACAGTCTCAGGGATAGTTATAAATACATATAAATCAATGAAGAAACTATTCTTTTTTTAAAGTTTCTTCCCCCCCCCCCCCTATTTTTTTCTTCTAAAAACAACCCCATCCAGCTTTTATTTTGCCAGATTTCTTTGCTCATTTGTTTTTCCCCCAACGTTGCACTGCAGTATCAAAATGTGCACACTGCACTGAAATTTCTCCCTTCCCCGTCTCTATGAAAAATGTAGCACATTCATCATCAGAGGGAAAAGAGCTTGGTCTTTTGCACAAACAGGCTTTTGAGGAAATTGATTTATAAGGGGCGGGAAGCAAATGCAAGGCTTTTACTCCTGAAAGGTACCAGGAGTAATCAGCATGGTCAACAGAAGCAATTATACATGATGATAGTTTCAGAGGACCACTGAACAGGAGAGAATCATTTTTGGGGAGGAGAATGGCACTGAAAGCAGCATTACAAATAGACTGAAAACCTGAGAGATGATTAAAAAAAAAAAAAACAACCAAGGTCTCTCCGTTATCTTTGGGAAGAAAGGAGACAAGCAGAAGTCCTGTGGATCTTGATAGTGCAATGAGGATAATTATTTTTATTAGGTACTCGGTTTCCCCATGCGATGAGTAGGACATGAACATCCATTTACCATCTCTGTAATGATGGTACTGACTAATGCACAGATATTCTTTGTTAGGCACTCAAGCACTGAACTGCAAGTTGCTGAATAGTAGGAAATCTGTTATGCAAATAACTATAAGCTTCGTAGGATAGGTTGCAAATTATCCAGTCTGATTTTCTGCAATAACTCTCTATATTATATCTTTTTCTTAAAAGAGATCAGCCTTTGTAAGCTTGCATTTTTGGGGGGCTGTTGTCCTCTCTTCCTTCTGAAAATGGGATGAAGGAATTTAACAAAAAAAATAGGATTAGGAAATGAAAAAACAAAAGTAGATAGATTACAGGAAAAGATGGCTGCATTTCCTGCTGGATGCTTTGTGGGGTTGATGACAGGGTTGTAGTCCAACCTCCCTCTAGAAGCAGAACTACGACTAGCATTACACTAGGTCAACCATGGGGTTTTTTAGCAGACTCTAAAAGGAAAAATTCTTCAAAATCTCTGGGCAGCGCGTTCCAGTGCTGCGTTGCCTCCACATGAAGAAGTTTTCCAATAAATCATTTGAGTTTCTCAAGCTGCAAACTGTCTAGTACTCCTTGTTATATCATCTGTCTCTAATAAGAGTTTCTCTCCTTTGTAAGTACCTTTTAAGCAGTTGTAGGCTGTAATTAGATTGCCCCTTGGCCTCTTCTTCACCAGATTAAACAAGTGCAGTTCCCACCACCTGACCTTGTAGGACTTGTGCTCCAGGCCCTTGACCATGTCAGTAGTCCTTGGTTGTGCTCTCCCCAGTTCCTCAACACCCATCTTTAATTGGGTGTCCCTAAACCTGGCAGAGAAATGCAGGTGCACCCTCAGCAGTGCCAAGAAGTAGGGAATATTAACTTCCCTAACCTACTGGGGTTAGCCCAGTATGCAGTTTGTTGCATTTCCAGTGAGAGTGTAGTGTTCACCCTTCAGTATGGTGCCCACCATAACACCTAGGACTGTCTAGCAGCTTTTATTCAACTGATTGTTTCCAAGCCTGTACTGGAACCTGGAGCTGTTCTCTCTTGGGACAGAACTTTAGTTCTTTTCTTTATTGTACTTTGTGGGGGTTTTGTTGACCTGTACTTCTCAAGCTCTCAGCATACCACAGTTTTCCGATGTCAAAAACTGGGTTATTTTCAACTGAGAAAGTTGGAAACATCTGGGTTTCTTCACTGGAGGATGTCCCAGCCTGATAATCAGACTCTAAACAAACTCAGTTAGGAAGAAAGAGGTGGTCATACACAGTATCAGATTTTCTGGTTTTTGATGAAAAAGGCTCAAACAAACCCTACGTATAATGGGTTTTTTTAATTCTCAAAATCAAATAGAAATAAAGTGATCACGAAACAGCATTTAACAACATATCTTTTGATCAATTAGATTTTTTTCCTTTTAGCTAAAATTGACATATTTTGTTCTGACTTTAGCCCTGCTAACTATTTTATTGTATTTTATTTTATTTTATTTTATTTTATTTTATTTTATTTTATTTTATTTTATTTTATTTTATTTTATTTTATTTTATTTCCAGCATTGCATAAAGCAAATCATTTAACTTCATTTGAAGTTAAATGAGAAAAAAAGTCAGAAGGCTCTTTTTTTAAAAAAAAAAAAAAAAACCAAAAAAGGAGAAAGCAGGACATTTTAACACAATCCAAACCCTTCCTCTGGGGATTTTTTAAAGCTTTTCTCTCTCTCTCTCTCTCTCTTTTTTAACAACACAGCCAAAGTGATTTGACTTCAACAACAAACGGCATTTTAGGAGCAGCTGAAAAACAATTTAAATGAGAACTCTTTAACTGACAATGATTACAACTCCCTGCTTTTTGTTCATAACCCCTAGACTATAATCCCATGCTCCAGGGAATTTGTTGTCTTTTTTTCTCCACTCGGTACACATTAACCATATTGCTTCACCCTGATACTCTCTGGGTTTCATTTCTCACATAAGAGCAGCAACAGCCATAGAATTAGTGGGCTTCCTGGGGCAGAATGACAGGCTGGTGGGTTAATGGACATCACCTTCCTTTGGCAGAGCACTGATGGCCTCATACATCATTGCTGTTTGTCCATCCTGCTAATGAAAACCTTTGTAACTTTTTAATAGTTCAGAAACCTCTGCATTTCTCCACTTTTTTGTGTGTTCCAGATGAGTTTAAATCCTTCATGAAAAGGCTACCTAGCAACCACTTCCTGACCATTGGGAGCATCCACCAGCACTGGGGGAACGACTGGGATCTGCAGAACCGCTACAAGCTGCTGCAGAGCTCCCTGGAAGCCCAGCGCCAGAAGATCCAGCGCACTGCCCGCAAACTCTTTGGCCTCAGTGTCCGGTGTCGGCACAACCCTAACCACCAGCTGCCTAGAGAAAGGTATCTTCATCCTTCCTTGGCAATGGGTGACTGATGAAGTTGAGCCTGGGCTTGGACCTAAACCCAACAGCCAAACCCTAAACCCAACCCAACTCGTAGGGGTTTGGGTATAGCAAATGGGGAGGTTTGGGGGGAAAACGTTACAGTTTGGGCTGTAACCTTTATTGCATACCTCAGTGTATTCACAGCCATCCTGCACGGTCTTAAGTACCCAGGCAAAGAGTCCTCACTTCTTCTGTTGTGTTCTGTATGAGTATTACAGGGCTGACATCAGAAAGCCAAGCAGACCAAGCTGCTTTTTAAGCAGTTTTGCCTCATGTACCACAGCCAGGGTTTAAGCCTCAGTTTGCTGTTAAAGTGGACATAGGGAGCACGAGATGCTTCAGCCCTTTTTTTGAGTTGTGCTCCTCAATGAGTATAGCCAAAGAGAAGCTTTAGTTTCACTTGGAATAGATCACATCTCTTCTACAAAATGCAGAGTGAACCTGCAAACCTGCCCTGACTAGAAACCTAGCAATGTTATTACAGATGGAGAGAGAGGAGATTTTCCATTAAAGCTACAGCAACTATTGATATCCAATAGTTACCTCCTGCTGGCTCCTTTCAGCCCTGACCTATGGCTGAGTTTAAGTTTGCTTCCAATCATTTTTGGAGACTCCCGTCCTTGGATTTTAACAAACATTTCTTGCTGTTTCTTTCTGTGTTGTCTGGAGTGAAGTCACACTGAAAATCTTGTTAAAAAAAAAAAGTCCAAATGCCTTTTATTACATGCTTCTCTTGGAAGGGTCAGGCCAAGTTAACACTCGTAGAGGAACTGTTCTTTTCATCTCCTTCATTACCTAAATATTCAGTCTCAAGAGAAAATTAACTGATTGACTGCTGTCTCCTGTTATCATCCATCCCTCTGGCCACTAAGCACTCTGAGTTTTCATTTCACCACTGTGCAGCTCAGGAAACTCTTCTAGGGCTTGACAACTCTTTGATTACAAAGACATTGCATGCTTCTGGACAAGGACTTGATGGGCTTACTAGGGATGAGGAGAAAGATCTACTAAGTTTAAGAGATTATGAAAAAAAGTCTTTGGAGAACTTCCTAAAATTAGCCAGCTCTGGCCAACTGACTGAGCTGCTATAAACAAGCCAATTGCTGGAGGAGTCTCAAGCATGTCCAGGCATTGGGTTATGCCACAACAGCAAAGCAAAGTGGCAGTGAGCAAATATCCTGCCAAGTACCTTGCTGCAAAGGAGTCAGATAAATACATCGTAGAATTTCTCTTCTATTTTTAAAAAGCCAGCCACGCAGAAAGGGAGGCTCCAACTAATACTGTAAAATCTGGGGGAAGCAGGACGAAATGGCTGATGGCAGCTGGGTTTTTAGCTGACTGACGTGCTTGATGTGTTTAAGTCAACACCACCAGGCATATTATAATTTCTTTTCTTATTTGTCATTCTGCATTTGCAGCTAGGCAGGGGAGGGGTTTGGTAGATCCATAGCAGGAGAGGTATGCATTTCATCACTCCTTTCACAGAGCTTGGAAATACTCTAATTTTCTAATTGTTACTGTACAGAACGACAGACACTTATCAAGCGTGCCAGTGGCTTTGAAAGGATGGCAAGGTTCTATTAAGAGCAAACCTCTCTCTCTGTCTAACACACATAATAGTAAGCCTACATTATAGATTCAAAAGCAATGTAAAAAAGAAATAGGATTGCTGTTGATTGTCCTCTAGGAAAGGAAGAGGTGGTGTTTCCAAAGGAAAGGAAGAGTTGGGATTTGGGCAATTAGGTGGATTCCACTCCTTAGTTGTTAAAGCTTCAGTGCTGAAGGAGCACTTACAGTTGCATTTTAAATCTCTGGATGTAAAATATAAATAAGATCCAAAGGAGGGGGGGAATTCATATATGTTCTGGGCTCCAGTCAATTTATCATTAGTTAAGAATACATCTCACAGCTGCTGAGAACAGAAATAGCATTTTTTACTTCAGTGTTCCATGCAGAAAGCCCAAACATACCACCACAGCAGCTAGCACTGGTTGGAAAGCGAAAGGTAGGTTTGCAAAGGAAAACTGATGAAATCCCTACCTTTTCTCTTGCAATATAAACAAAACCAATCTGTCCTGCTGGATCAGGATTTTAGATTTGGGGGTGGGTTTTTTTGTGTTTGGGTTGGGTTTTTTTAATTTGGTTTCTTTGTTTTTTGGAATTTTTTTTGTTTGGTTTTGGTGTGATTTGGTTTTCTAACCAGCTCAGACATCATCTACAACGAAGCTGCATCTTTGCCTCAAGCACCACCCATCAGCCTCTTCCCCTTCCCACACCCGATCAGTCCCGAAGGATGACAAGTCAGGAGGAAAGAAAACTATTTGTCGCCTTTCTACCTGACCTCTGCTTCTGATCTGAAAGCCCAAAACTGTCCCACAAAACATCTTTTATTTTTTCTTACAACAGATAGGTTTTAAATGGTGGAACAGCTCTGCATGATTGCCTGGCTCCCAGTTCCCAGCACGTCTCCAGTGAGAAACACAAGAAAACATTGCAAAATAACAAAACTCTCACTTTACTTGGATATCTCTCTCTCTTTTTTTTTTTTTTCATTTTAGTTTAGAATGTGGGATATTAAAGCTGAATCTAAAATTGCTTGAGAGTGACCTTTGAAGATGCAGTTTTCCTTTTTTTAATTTCACATGCTCTAGGACTTTACACTTTGAACTGGCAGAGGTAGCAAACGTCAGGCAGAATAACTTTTGCAATGATATTAAGAGGGAGAAAGATAAGCTGATGAATCTTTAATGAAAGAGAAAATAAGTAAAATGAAAACCAGTGGCTCTTCTAGTACTGGCTTTCAGCTTTTCAACAGTGGCTCTTTTCTGCTTCCTTCTGACCTGACACCTCTTGGTTACATTCACATGAGTCTGAGCCATCATGGGTGTGTTTTTTAAGAAATTCCCTCCTGTCAGCTGATGGGCTGTGACTGGTCCTGTGTATATTCTTAGCCTGCCCCAGTTGCAAGGCAAAATGGGATAATTTATACTTTTCCTCTCTCTCACTCTATCACACTTGCCGTTGTCATGTTTGTAGCTGATGCCCAGCTCTGCCCTGGATTCTGCATTTTCATTTAATTACATCCTTTACTGCTGCCATCAGCAGATGGTGGGCTGTGGTGGGTAGGCTGGGATGTTTTTGGTCCTACTTGTGTCTGCTGAATGCTAAGACATATATACACCTCTTCCAGAAAAAAACCCAGCTCTCTTTCTTCTCATCTCCTGAGACCTGTGAGCAACTGTTACTACCTCACCTGGAAGCCCAGTCCCACAAAGAACAATAGATGTGGCCATGGACAGAGCTGTGGCTGTCAGGGAAATACCATCCTCACCTCATGGGGCATCATTGGATGCTAAGAGGATATGTGATGGAGCTGGACTCTCGCTGTCTATCTGCCACCAGCCTGCTGCCTCAGCTCTTCATTTTCCTTGTGCCACTGTCCTTTGTGTCCCTGTTCTTTTCTTGGAGGAAATTACAGTGGGATTGGAAGCTAAGGATGAGGCTGCAGGAGATATTCCCTTCTAAGCATCCTCTGATTTCTATCATTGTTGTCAAGCCCAGTTGTGGGAAGAGGGAGCTTGCAACTCCCCCAGCCCTGTAAACCCAGGCAATCAGTATGCACGTATTGGAGGGTTTCTTTGGGTTTAGTTAATCCTCCACAGGCTCCCTATCCCTCAGCTTCATATTTAGATTGACGGTGGGAAGCAAAACCCAAGGCATTCAAGGAGGTGATGAAATAATCACAGAGGGCTCCCAGTACTTTAGTGAGATTGAAACTTGGAATTTGGGTGCTTTGGTAAAGCTGAGTGCACTTGGCTGGCTCTCCAAACAGGAGCTGCATAGCTTCAGATGGGGTAAGAGATACTTGTATTGCTGAAAAAGTAAGGAAAAATTCACCTCTGAGCAGAAGGCAGACTCAGTCCCCAGGGGATAGTTTTGAGCGAGGTTGTTGCTGCCAGCAGTGTGTTTTGCAGTCACACTCTGCTGTCTCCTCTTGTCTGAAGCAGAGCTGTCCTAGAAACCAGGAGGAACCCCGCGCTCTTTTTTCTGGGGAACAGGACTGTCACCCTCTCCCTCTCCAGTAAATATTTGTTGAGGTTCTTGCCTTGCTTCTAAGTGCCCCAGCCAGCCCTGGCTTTTCCACTAGTTGCAGAGCTCCTGTTAGCTGTGAGAAGAGACCCTGGCAGCCCTGCACCACAGCAGGAATGTGAAAATTGTCTCTTCCCACATTCAGAGCTCCAGAATTTTCCTGCTATTGCATTTCCTTCTCCCTCACCCCATCTCATTTTTTTTTCCTTTTCACTCAGTTTCTTTCTGCTTCTTTTCATTCCTGCCTGTCCTCTGTCTTTCAACTGTTGCTCGTTTCAGTTTTCCCCTTTCTCCATCCCTATTCCTCCTGCCCACTGCATTTCTTTCTCATTTCTCCTTTTACCTGCACATTTTCCCCTTCTTTCTGCTTCTGCTCCTTGATTATTTCTTTCCTTCCAGCGCTTTCCTCTGTTTTACACTCTCATCCCTCCACTCGCTCCCTCCCCTTAATCATCTTGCTGTTCTTTGCTGCTGTATCATTTAATGCCTTCTTTGATACAGCCTACAGCTTAATGATTATTCGGAGGTCAGGCGATGCAGGTGCCATGAATTTCACTAATCCAGCTCTGAGAGCCTCTGTCCATAATCACTCCTCCCGTTCTACAGGGACTGAATCCTAATTTGTCATTAGCCAGTCCTCTCACTGCAGCACTACCAAGAACTTTTTGCCCAGAGGAGACAATGAAGTATTCATTAGCTGGGGGGAAGGCGGAGGGGAGGGAGCGGGCGGCTGAACAAGGCATTCTGCTGAAGGATGCTGAGAAAGGAGTCGCTGTGCTGAGATTTCCCAGGGAGGGGGAAGAGGGGGCAGCGAGGCAGCGTGGCGAGTGGGTTATACATAAAGCAAACGTGGGTTACAGTGTCATTCATTAGGAGTTGTTCCAGGGCTGCAGGATGCGGAGGTAAGGGCGTTGATATAGCAATTATGGGAGTGGTGGGGCCTAGGAATGGGCTTTTTAAGGGGAGAGGCTGGGAGAGGAGGTTAATTAGCAGCAGGTTTTTTTTAAAGGAGAAGCTGTTTTGGCAGCTTTATCACTACGCACCCTGACTTCCACGCTCTTTTCTGCTGCTACTGAGCTCTGCACCATAAGCACAGGTTACTGCTGGCTTTGCCACATCCTGTTACAGGTCTGTTTTGGAGAGTGAGGGGAATTGCCAATGACACAGAGCAGGTATCTCCTACTGGCCTAGGAGTTGTACTGACCTGCAATGTCTGGTAACACCTCAGCCTCTGGCATGGCTTTATCAGCTCCATTCCCATGGTTGAATTTTGGTTGCTGTGGCACTGATGGGATCCTTGGCAGGGGACTGTGCCAGTCTCAGCTCCTAGAGCAGTGTGAAAAGAGAGACCTCAGATGATCAGCTCTAATGTCTAGCTATTTCTTAGAGGCCTTTTGCTCTCCACCAATGGAGTAAACAGCAGATGAAAGATTTGGTCTAGAAATAGACTGGAATATCTCCCAGATGCCAAGGCAGGGCATCAATGTTCTGAGAGCTCTGCCTTGATATATCCCTGAAAACGCTGTGGCTCTAGTATGATGCCAATACCAAAGACTCCCTAAGGCTCTCCTACACTAATGCTTTCTTCTTCCTGCCTGCAGGACAATACAGGAATGGCTTACCCGGGTTCAGTCCCTGCTCTACTGCAATGAGAATGGGTTCTGGGGGACCTTTCTGGAAAGCCAGCGGAGCTGCGTTTGTCATGGTGGCACCAGCCTGTGCCAGCGCCCCATCCCCTGCATCATTGGGGGCAACAATAGCTGTGCCATGTGCAGCCTTGCCAACATCTCTCTCTGCGGCTCATGCAACAAGGGCTATAAGCTTTACCGGGGTCGCTGCGAGCCTCAGAACGTAGACTCGGAGCGGAGCGAGCAGTTCATCAGCTTTGAGACGGACTTGGACTTCCAGGACCTAGAGCTGAAGTACCTGCTGCAGAAAATGGACTCTCGCCTGTATGTGCACACCACCTTCATCAGCAACGAGATCCGCCTGGATACCTTCTTCGACCCCAGGTGGCGCAAACGCATGTCCCTCACCTTGAAGAGCAACAAGAACCGGATGGACTTCATCCACATGGTGATCGGGATCTCCATGCGAATCTGCCAGATGCGCAACAGCAGCCTGGACCCTATGTTCTTTGTCTATGTCAACCCCTTCAGTGGGAGTCACTCCGAGGGCTGGAACATGCCCTTTGGGGAGTACGGCTATCCGCGCTGGGAGAAAATCCGCCTCCAAAACAGCCAGTGCTACAACTGGACCCTGCTACTGGGCAACCGGTGGAAAACCTTTTTCGAGACCGTCCATATCTACCTACGCAGCCGGACTCGGCTGCCCTCCCTGCTGCGTAACGAGACTGGCCAAGGGCCCGTGGACCTTTCTGACCCCACCAAGCGTCAGTTCTACATCAAGATCTCGGATGTGCAGGTCTATGGCTACAGCCTGCGTTTTAACGCTGACCTACTGCGCAGTGCTGTGCAGCAGGTCAACCAGTCGTACACACAAGGTGGGCAGTTCTATTCTTCCTCCTCCGTCATGCTCTTGCTGCTGGATATTCGGGACCGAATCAATAGACTGGCGCCTCCCGTAGCCCCAGGGAAGCCCCAGCTGGATCTGTTCTCTTGTATGCTCAAGCACCGCCTGAAGCTCACCAACAGCGAGATCATCCGTGTGAACCACGCTCTAGATCTGTACAACACCGAGATCCTCAAACAGTCGGACCAGATGACAGCCAAACTCTGCTAACCCGGACTTTTCAGTGGACATGTTGGTGATTGATCCTTTTGCTGTAAAAAAATAAAAGAGAAAAAGAAAAAAAAAAAAAAAAGAGAAAAAGTAAAAAGAAAGAGAAGTGGGGTGACAGTAAAGGAAGGGGGGACAAATGAGATTTGTAAAATGTAACTAATATACAAAAGAGGAAAAAAAAAGAGAAAATTCTTCATTTGTTGAACACTAAACCCGTTCTAGCAGCTGTATAAAACTGTCAGGCATGTTTGTTATTTCTATAATCCGTCATAAAAGGGTAACACCTTACTCTCTCTTGACCTTGGGGGTGTTGCTTGCTAGTCCTCAGGGGCAGCAGAGTAAATAAAGGGAGGAGCCGAGAGAGGGGCAGACTTCTGTAATGAACTGTAAAGTTTTCTGCTATGCAGGTGCCAAGACAAAGAAACAAACAAAAAAATCAAAGCAAACAAGAGTTATATGTAAATGTAAAAGAACTGCCATTATTCCTATAGTGGGAGTAAATGGTTAAAGATAAAAGATATTTCTTCTGTTGAGATTTATGCCAGCTTTACTTTGAGTTATTCACACAGCCTGTGCTGAGCTTTGCTGGAATACATCAAGTGATGGCAGTCCTTTGAGGGTAAAAGTAATGCCTTGTTAGTGAGAAGACACCTAAGAGGTCTCAGGTGGGTGCAGGTCTCAGGTGTCTTCACTTTGGGATTTCTGTCTCAGAAGACTTTTCACCAGAGGTAGAGTCTCAGCACTTGCTGAAGAATGGGGCATGTCAGGTCTCTTCTGCTCCTTGCTGGAGTTCACACCCTGTGTCAGACTGCTGCTGCCTTCAGAGATGCCAGCGCTTAACCCCTTTGAGGATCAGCACCTGTAAGTCTTCAGAGCCACTCATCCTTAAGGTACTGCAACAGATTCCCTAAAACACTGAGAAACTTAATTCACACACCACTTTGATAAATCCAGACTTAAAGAAAAACCTGGGTTTGGCTTTTTGCCTCAGGTTCTGGGTTTTTCAGTAACACTGGGAAACCCTCATCACCACAAAAACCAAAGCATGATGCAAGAAAATACATTTCAGAGGAAACTTGGAGACACCGAAGGGTATGTGTGTCATTTTTCTCCTTTGGGGAAAGAAAAATCCCTTTTACTTTCTTGTTTCCTTAGCTGTGAATAATATCCATGGTTTTCTTACACTTTATGCCACACACACCAAAAAGGTTATAGAAAACAGATTAATTAATTTAATTAAAATATCCACATAAGTATAAAATGGAGGGTTGGGGTAGAAATGCACAATAACCAAATTTCCCTGAATTTGCAAGGATAAAACAACATTAAAAAGGGTTCAATTATTAAAAAAACCCACCCAAAACCAAACAAAACCCCCAAAATACATAAAAGGTGGGTAAAGTTTTGTGGAGTGTTTGTGTGTGTTTGGATTTTCTAAAAAATAATGTATTTACAGAGTATATGAAGGTAGGATCAGCTGAGCTGTGTGGTGAAGCCTGAACACAGTAGGGTGTTTCTCTTAATCTCACTGGTTTTAGTTAAAGTTGAATGTGAGAAATGATGAGTAGACTTTCTGTCCTCCTGGAAGGGAGGAATAAACCTCTGAAGCTGCCAGCTTCCAGAGCTGGAGGAGTGTCCTGGGGGAAAAAAACAGGCCTGACCAGGAGGACCAGTCCCAATCCAAAGTCCAAGATTCAGATCTGGCTTCAGATTTAACTTGTTGCCTCAGTTGAGTTCAAAATAGTCTTCTAGAAATTCTGCCTTTCTTATTTGGAGACTTCAGCTCAGACTCTGCGAATATCATTGGCTCTTCTGGAAAGAATGGAATTCATTGTGGTGGTATTCATGTGATACCAGGGGCTTAGACAATTAGGTTTGCCTGCAGATTTAGTTTAATTTGTCTGGCTTTGGTTGATGCTCATCCAAACTGGGCAGGAATTAGATACTTAAGGGAAATACACATTCACTGGACTTTCCTCCTGAAGGAGTAAGAGGAACTACCTGGGTAGTTAGTAAGACAACAAAAAGGAGTCACAAAAGCACACACCAGTCCCTGTCTGCATGCATCTGGACAACAACAGGGGGAATTAAACAACACAGATGTTTCTCAGGACATCCATCCACTGTGGGTTGGTAGTAACTTTGCGTTTTCCCTGTCTTTCATTGAGATCTCTTTCTATCTCTACTGGTTAGTCCATGCAAGAGCTTGCAAGGTTGCCTCCTTTTCCAGTTTGGTCATTTGTTTTTCCTTTGATTGTGTAGTACAGGTTCATGATTATAGACCTCACCTTTCAAAGAGGTTTCTTTTACTGTTGTGACACTCCTGCATCACATCTCTGATGAGAGGAAAATTCAATAGCAATAGTATGCATGGAAGTTAGTTTTAAGCAAATAGTTGAGAGCATTCATGGGAAATGAATGTCAAATTTGTAATTATGAGTGGAAATAATGTTCCTGACAATTACATCCATCCAAGCAGGGAATAGAAATGTACTATTTAATTTACATGTATGACCCAAAGAGCTGACACTGAAAAAGAGCTATGGCTATTACTCTAAAAATACTGAATACTGTTTATGAGCAACCTATACCCTGAGATGCAGTCTGCAACCAATGATGGGATTTGCTCATGGCTGGGAACAGTGAACATGCTAGCACAAAATGAATGTAATTCACACAGCTTTCCTGTATGATAAGGATCAAAAGGTCAAGCAATAGCTCCAAAACTAAAGATGCAAGGACTGAAAGATGTTCCTGGCCTGAAACATCCCCATCTAGCCCACAAGCAGCCCCTCTGACCCTGGGGCTCAGGGCTTTTGTAGCCAACAATACAGTCCTAAGAGTGTCCTATGTCATATTCCAGCTCTACCAGCATCCAACTTAAAAAATAGTAAAGGTCAACCAATAGGTACCAAATCAAAGGTGCGAGGACTGAAAGATGTTCCTGGCATGAAACCTCCCCATGTAGCCAGCAAGCAGCCTCTCTGACCCTGGGGATCGTGGCTTTCGTAGCTGATGGAGCAGTACTAAGATGGCCATGTGGCATATTCAAGCTCTAACAGCTTACACCTTCAATTATGATAAACATCCAACAAAACTTCCCAAACCAAAGGCTGGAGGACTGAACGATGTTTCTGGCCTGAAACCTCCCCATATAGACCACAATTAGCTCACACTAAGCCTGGGGCATGAGGCTGAAACTCAGCTTCTTTCCTCTACAGAAGATGGAGTTAGGGAGCGATCCAGAAGAAATGTCCAGTTCAGCTAATACAGAGGTGGTCCTACCAAATCAGGGCAGATACTTGTCCCTTGCTGCAATTAAATTAGGGACAGCATGAAAGCTGGAGCTTCCAAATAACTCAAAGAAAAAAACAAAATCCAGGTGACAGGTGTTCCAAAGGCAAAGTATGGCAAAGAGCAGCAGGTAGAGCAGAATCTACCTGCTTCTTCCCTTTGAACACAGAAGGCTTCTGGGATCATTCAGCCTAGAGAAGAGAAGACCTTCCAGTCCTTGAAGGGAGCAGAGAAACATGAGGGGACTCAACTTTTTAAAAGGGTAGATAATGGCAGCACAAGGGGGAATGGATTAAAGCTAAAGGAAGGAAGGTTTACATTAGATATTAGGGGGAAGTTTTTTTAGAGAGAGAGTGGTGAGGGGCTGGAACAGGCTGCCCAGAGAGGTGGTGGATGCCCCATCCCTGGAGATGTTCAAGGCCATGTTGGATGGGGCCCTGGGCAACCTGTTGTAGCTCCAGGCCTGGAGGTTGGTGACCTGTGGTGGTGGGGGGTTGGAACTCTATGATCCCTGGGGTCCCTTCCAACCCAGACCATTTTATGATTCTATGATCAGTTGTTTTGAGTTGCATGAACGAATGCACTGAGACCTTACTAAGAACTGTGCTTTTCTAAAGTTATTCAAATGTAGACTTACCAGCCAATGTGGCAGAAAGCAAAGGACCTCAGCAAGTCTTATTAATATGCTGATGCTATGGCTTCAGAAGTGTACAGAATGCCCATTTGGATCAGGGCTAAGAGCACAGCATGGAGTTGCCATGGAAACGTGGGGAGGCCATTAATTAGCTATCACATGAAATCATAAGGAAGAATCTAGACCTCAGCAGCTTTGCCCTCCTCAGAGGCAAAGGGCACAGCCCCAGTGACCCCACAGTCAGACCCCTCTGCAGCTCCAACAACCACCACATCCTGGAGCAGAAATATCTACTTGGAGGCACGAGAGGTGGGTGGACAATTGTGGGGAGGGAGTGACAAGGTGACAAGGGCAGAAGGCAGGGAAGTACATAAAGAATGGAGACAATTTTCCTTCTTGTTTCCCCCTTCCCAGGAAGCCTCTTTGCTGTTGCATAAAAGATCACAAGAGATCTGCTGCTTTTTGAGCTGGTGGGACATGTGTCAGTGACCTCAAAGCAATCAAGATTGGCCACAAGACCCTCATGAGCTAAGTTAATAGAATTAGCATCTTCTTGGGTGAGCTGCACCTTAGATGAGTGAATACCCCTGGTATTGTCCAGCTCCTCAGAGCCATCTCTGACCATGCTAAGTCAGGAATCCCTTTTCCCAAAGGGAAACATGGGCAAGTGAGAGAGGCTTTTGGCCACTTTCCCAGTCTCCCTTCAGAGCCAGAATCCACCTCCAGCCCAGGCTGTGTGCGTACATTCCTATGACAGCTGTGATGGACTTCAGCTGCCATGTACGTGATGTTCTTTTGAGCCCACTTGCTAAAACACCACCAAGGAGGACATTCTGCAGATGGCATCTCCGGCACCAGGGTTTATCAAGATCCCCAGCCTGGCTGCTCAGTTCCCTGTGCTAGAGGAGAAATGCAGAGTGACAATCCTAACTGTGTGCTCCTGTCTCCAGCTAAGGTGCTTTCTTTGATGAATCTACCTTGGTGCTTGTTGAGAGGAAAAAATGGCCCAAGGCTGAGGTGTTGCAGTTTATTTACTGAAAGCAGAGACAAGCGTGGGGTGGTCAGTGGTGTGTGGTAGGGGAGAGGCAGAAGGAGACAGATGAGACAAGGCATAAGGAGTTCATGAGGGAGACATTTCCATCTTCTTTCTACCCTGGAAAATTTGAAATGACACATCAGACCTGCTGGACCCAGTCAGGTTATAGACCTCACTCGAGATACGTTTTCTAATCCACGTATCAATTAACACTTGCTCACATTTTCTTTGCCACTTCTTCCAGTAATCTTTTCTTCCATCATCAGAAACTGCCTTCTCTTAATGTCATCAGGATTATTATTCTTCTGTAAATTAAATAAATATGGGAACCCATGAGGACTAAAAAGTTATATAAACCTCATCAGGATTTCAGTCCTTCCTCCTGAACTTCCAACTGCCAAAAGATGGGTGCTTTGTAGAAATAGATTGTTCAATTGAAAATTACTTTCCTTTTGTTTAACAAGAAGGAAAAAATCCCACAAATGGTACCAGTCTGTGCCCCTTGGATATGCAAAACAAACCTCACATACAAGACAGTCCTTATGACCACAAGAAACAAGCAGGCAGTGGTGCTCCCCAGCCTACCAGCTCTGCTGCTTCTCAGATAAATACCAACAAATATACCACCAGATACTGTGGTGAGAGTGGGTCTTACTGTGGGAGTGTTTTTCCAGTCTGAGCTGGATTAAGTTTAGCAGGACACACGAGCTAAGATGTAGCTGGGTACATATCTTAATGGAGTTTAGTGCTACTAAAGACATCTACAGGAACAGCCTGAGGAACACTGTTTTGTGTCCCCATCACAGTGTGCAATCACTGGGTGGTTCCTGTCTGCCTCCAATACTTGTTTTTCAGACAAGAAGAAAATTTGACCTTGTGTAGAGACCTAGAAAAAACAGGCCATGGGTCCCTCCCCAGGAGAACAACAGAAGGTATTGCTAGAAAAAAATAATCACAGCAGTAGAACCTGTGGAGGAACAAGATCTGGTTAGGTGACCCTGAACACAGGGTGTCTGCTACAGGCAGGCACAAAAGAAATTGGATTACTGACCTCATCACTCAGGGAGGACTCCTTTCACTCCCCAAACCCATGGTGTGTCTCATCATCTCCTCTTCTCAGTTTTGGCTCAGTAATGAACAAACCCAGCCCATTAGATATTATATATAACACACATCATCTAAGTGCAGTTTAAAATTATATTTTAATGCCACTGAAAAAGTCAACCAAACTGAACTGAACAAAGAAGTAAAATGAAATGGGTAGAGCACACAGACTCATTCTGTTTATTAGGGATGCTTTTGCCAGTGATAAATGCTGAGATACCTTATTTTTTAATAACACAATAGTTTCCAGTAGAAAATGTCCAACTGAATTATTTTGACTGAAAATCTAAAGGAGGTCTAAGAAAGAGAAATTTAAAGTCAAGATTTTCGGATTGAAACATATAGGATGGATACTGCTTCTGAATATCTGAGATATCCCTGGCATTTAATAGTCAGCCATGTCCTCCAGCACATAGATTTGTCTAAATAGGAAAAAAAAAAGTTCATCTGGGATGATTTCCCAAGCTGGTCACAGATCTCCTTGAACAGGGTATGCCAATGGGAGCTGAAGGGGAGCAGTTCTCCAAGATGATGCCAGGAACAGAGGATAGAGAACCGGGATTATAGTGCTGCTGAATTCAAGTGACAAAGGCAAGAGACTGCATGTGATACCATGAAGACAGACAGACAGCTTCTAACTTTTGTATTTCTATATAAAGATATATATTTAGTTAAGTTTTGATATGTTTATGTGAGATATCTTTTACCTTATTAGCATATATTTATTAATTTATCTATTAATCTGTACTTTAAGGACTTGTCTCATTGTGTTTGGTCCTGGGCATATACAGAATTAATACAAGCATGTCAGTTAAAACCATGATCAGTTTAGGGTTAGCCTGATTTTTCTAGGTGAGAAAGGGAAGCTTGAGAAGGACAGAGACTGGCTTGCTATGGCAAAACCTGCACAGAACTGGGACCAGAATCTGTTTTGAACCTCAGTCTTGAGACTGAAAATTATATGAAGAGGAGGAGAGATGACAGGGCAGGCATGGCATTCCAGGCACGCTTTTATTTCCACCAACAGTACCCTGTGTCTGAGTTCCCCTCTCATGTGCATTGATAATGACCTTGAGAAAGATGTGTAGCGATGCCCTATCATGATGTGGATTTTGTCTCAGACTGGTGACATCCCAAATGCTCAAGTCAAGCCTGAAAGAACTGCCTTTGCCTGATTTTGGTGATAGATTTTCTTTCTGGAGATGAAGCAATCCTTATTTCAGTCTCTTTTCTGGGGCAGGCTTCTTGACAGCGTGCAGCATCTCCCTCTGAGTTGGGCTGTGGTGTAATTTAGAACTGAATTTTGTTCTGCAATGTGATGACAAGATCATATTATACAAATGTCATACAGCTAAATGCTGAGATCTGGTTTTCAAACTTCCCTAAGACATTTAGACTCAGGGTTCTGTTAAGATTCATTCCAGGATAAGAAAGCAAAACCTGGCTGGATTTAAGCATTAATTCTGATCTTCTAGTATTTTTGTAAGCTATATGAAGGGAGTTCACTCCTGACTTACTCCAGGATACTTGGGAACGATCTCCATGTTTTCAGTCTCTCTTGATATGAAAATCTAATTATGTCTGTTGCTCAAAATCAACTCTGGTTGAAGACTAATGCAAAAAGACTCAGCCTAAGCAAGCAGTTTGTTCCAGAAATGTAGGTAAGAAACCCTCATGGGTTGCTTTGAAAGTCAATAGACTTGGATTTAGATGGGTTAGTGAAGGGCTCAGTCCTGCCAGGTGCTGAGCATGATGGACTGCAATACTGAGTGTCACCATGTGTGCAGGCAGATGCATGAAAGTCAAAGGGACTGTTCAAAACCACATGATCTAGGATCATGCCCATATATTTTTCTGGCTCAAATTCAGAGCTCTCAATGACTGATAATGTGTGTTGGGAAAATCCCAGATCTCAGGGCTGTAAGGGCCCAGGAGTCCCAAGATCAAAAACCACCTTGCTAGCCTGAATTACTTTTTTAATCTCAGTGGCTGGGTTGGGTTCAGTAACCCAAGGCAGCTGTGATGGAGCACATACAGAGCCTTTTAGACCGAGATGAACACTTACACTGCACCCTGGAGTAGCCAGTGAAGTGCACAACGCGTGTCCAAATGAACACCAATTGCATCACTTCTTAATGAGAATTAATATCTCTGGTGTAGCACTGGGGGACCTCAGTCATGCACTGAGACCCCAGAGTGGCTGGCATTTTACTGAGACATAAGAAAAAGGAGATCTGGTTTCAAGAAGCTACTTCTCCAAGAGCACTAATTAAGAGGAAGATGCATGTGGCACCGGCTGAAGTTCCCAGTGGGCTTTCAAGGGTCAGTCCCGTAAAGGTGGACCAGCCCTTCATCTGTTTTTTAGGGTGTTTTTCTGTTGCCCTTTATTCCCAGGAAATGTTGAACAGGAAGCATTGCTTTTGCCACTCAACATATATTCCTGTTCACAAAGTGGTTTTTTACCTCTCTGATATTCTTTGTAGGGTGAGCAGCATTCCTTTCAGGTCAGCATCACTTGTGCATGCATTAGAGGATCCAGTTAGTGCAAATAAAGAGCAGCAAATTTAGAGCAAGAAATAGAATAAAAGCCAGCTAGATGATACTGACATGAGAAACTCATGCTCCAAGAAGTATTTGTTTAAAATAAAGACAGACAGCAGAAGTGTATGTTGAAAGAGTTGCCTGTGGTCACACAGTCAGTGGCAGAAGCGAGGGAAAACCAAAATAATTTGGGTCTCTTTTAGCACTGCTCTGGTCATACCCAGCCCGTGTCAGGGTCCTTCAAAGTCCATAACTACAGAAGTGAGAGTCAACATGGTAATTTAGTGTTTGTTGCCAGGGTGAAGGGAGCTAAGGAGCCAAAAAACACATCTACCATGTGTCTGCTTTATTCACCAGTTGCAGAATAGCTCTAATTTCTCTGGTATCAGCCAGAGGCAGGGTATTAAACTCCAGGGTGCTAACAGACTAAGTAACTCCAGTTGTTCTAACGGACCTGGCATATCCTACCTTTCTGCACTCTTCTGTAACACAATAATGCTATTTCTCCCATCACACATCAATCTGGCTGTTCATTAACAGCTCTGACCTGAATCTGTCACTTTACAACAAACTCCTGTAGGATTCCAGGTTTAGTGCCATATAACCACTTTATTATACATGGAAGGCTGTAATAAGCTGATTAAAAAACCTTCCTTTTTTTTTTTGGAAGATTAATATAGACTTTTCTGACATCAGATAAGTACAAAATAAACCTGAAGCTTCACCCAAAATGCATTATGCAAAGAAATCTGTCACTATAAAAAGCCTAAGCCACGCAGGGCTCCCTGTACCAACTCATCTCTGCACCACCTTGGCTGCATAAGAGGGAGTTCTGTTGTGGCAACTGTTAATTCTTTAAAAGCCTTGAGTCAAACCATCCTTTCTATGATTCAGCTGATGCAAGACTTTCTTCCCTAGAAATGCAGCTTTCTGGAACATTTTAATCCTGAGTAGGAAAGTTCTAAAATTAAATGGCAAGTGCTATTCTCTCAAAGTTAAGGGTGAAAAGCAACATCGCATCACATTTCAGTTCAGAAATCTCAGGACAGCCTTCCTGAAGGAAAACTCTGGTAAATGATTGAAACAGGCAAGTGTTTCTCTGCTGGATTTTGATTACTTCACGCCAGATGAGACAGAACTGGCCAAATGCTAAAATGGAAATGAAGTGTTTCAATAATTTCCCATTAAAAACGTCAACAAAAATTATATTTTGCTGAATTTGCATTTCTGTACGAGAAAACTGTTCAGCTGGGGAAAAAAAATTGGTCATCTCTATCAGCAGAACTAGTTATGGGAAGTGAAGTTCATACATCTGGGCTAATGGGGTGTGAAAAGTTGGCCTTGCTGAGTACATGTAGACCTTTCTTACTGCTCCTGAGAGGCTTCGGAGGAAAAAGTCATCCCCGATTACATTGTCTCCTGTCTACACAGCTGTAATGTGCTGTTCCAGACAGGGCTGGGGTGTGGGAAGCCCATGGGTTTGCCCCATGTGATTACAACCTCCACCCTGATCTTCAGGCCAGTCTGCAAAAGCTAGTATCTATCATGCTTTCCATGGTTACTGCTCCACAGAGGGAATCAGCCATGATGGCAAGACATCACACAGCACCCAAATTGGCTCTTGCCCTTGTGTGGCTTTTGCCATCACCCCAGAAAATTATTTTGTGTGTGTATTTTCTCACCTCAAATTGCCAGAGGTAGCAATGGAATTCTGTGGTTGCTCCACTTGCAATGCTTACTGCAGGACATGTCTTGAGGATGGCTGGTAGTGATGTGAAGGAGTAAAATCTGTTCTGATAGTGGTGAAGAACTGTCCTGGATAGAAAGAACCAAATTTGGGATACATATGGATGTCTAAAATAGACTCAGGAGCAAAATATTGTGTAAACAACAGTAGCATTTGACTTTCAGGGAATGAGGTGACTCCTCCAAAAGGAATCAGCTATCGTGTGGGATGTGATTGCCCTGGGCATGGGACCTCAGAGCAAGGTGGTGTCACATATAGCCAAGTAGAACAGTGTCTTTGCAAAATAGAAGGCAGAATTATGATGATCATCTGCAACACTTTAAAGCACGACTTTACAAGTTAGAGCCCAACTTAAAAAGGAGAGATGGTATTTTGAGTCTCACATCTAAGCCATTGATAGTGGCAGGGTTTTACAGTGTATGCTGTACAATCAGTGAACAAAAGCCCCAGATATTTCTGTTAATCAAAGCCCATCTTTTGAATCAGTTATTGGGTTTTTCCTCTTGTTGCAATCACTGGCCAGCACAAGCTGAATTACAGTGTTCTTTATTAACTGGCACGGCTTGCTCCACCTTAATTAGTGCAGACCAGTGGAGTTAAGGTGAATGAGGTGAACATTAGATGCAATTTTATCATTGATGTTGAAAAGGCAACCAGACCTCAACTTTTCTCGCTGTAAGTACATGCCTTCCTTTTGTGAGATGATCAATAGCACTTCCACTGGAGGAGGTGGGCAAAGCACCTTTCAGAACTGATAATTGTGCGGGATCCAAATCTCTTCTAATAAAATCTTTCAAAACCTTTATAAAATTTCTACTGAAGGCCAGCTTGCCTAGGAGTCGTATAATTATTGAGAGCAAAAGAGAGAAGAGATGAGAGTTATCAACCCATTAGACATAAATAGGACTAATCCAAACAAGGGACCTGAAAAAGAGGGATATGGACAATGAAATAAGTGGGGAAAATAAATAATAATAATAATAATAATATTAAAAGTACAAGGATCAATATCTCTAAGAAAAAAAATGATTTAATTTTATACAAACCATAAAGCGTACACACATTCTGTGATTTCCCAGAGGTCTCCTGGCTCATTCTATTTTCTTGTAAAACCCATATCTTTACACACTGCATCCACAACTCCTATCTTAGCAATACATAATGTACATTCAGACTGCAGGACACCCCAGGAGATTTATTCCCTTGGTGCTGCTCCTCCTGTTCTTTTTTGTATTTAAAAGTCAAATATTTATCTTTTAGCATCCTCTATGTTTTGCTTTGATCCTTGAAAGAAAGAAAAGTCCCTTCTCATTGCCCTCACCCTCAAAAATCACGAAGGCAGAGTCATCATCGTTTTCACTGGAGTGACCAGGAGAATGCAGTAAGATGACCAGCTCAAGACAGCAGATAGGAAAAAAGCTCCAAACCAACTGTTTCTCCCAAACTGTGGCAATATGTCAACATACTGATATGTGCAAAAGCTTGGCATCCAGTAGAGAAAAACACTAATTCAATTTGAGAAAGACACTAAGACATCTTCCCTTACCTTTGAAAACATCTGTTTTAAATTCACAGCTTACACATTATGGCACAACCTGATTTATGCTAAATTTCCTTGAGGATCTTTCCCTTTATAAGGAGAGTAGAGATAAAAAACCCCAGGGTTTTCTTCACAGTATGATCAGTGCTTCCCATGCTTTTGTCTGCTGCATTATTGCAAATGTCTGATGGAGGCAGAAGTTCATCCTGATCCAGAGATCCTTTCACCTAAAATTCCCTGGACAATTGTCCAGACTATGGAGGTGTTGATCCTGTCTCATTGCTGACAAGGTGTGAAATAGAAAATGGGTGAAACTGTGGGATAGTGTGCAAAAAGGGTCAAAAGTGAAGTCCCTCTCACCACAAACACATGCAGACTCCTCAGGCAGCTCTGCCTGTGTCTGCTGCCTCCAGTGCAGAGATTTGCTGCAAGGACTTGTTGGATGGGGGCAAGGCTCCTCCAGAAGCATCCCTGCCCCACATGTGGCATCCCTCAGTGATGATTCAGCCAGAGGAGTATCCCCCTGGCCCCAAGGTTCTCCAGCCCTTTTGGAAGTCATCCCCTGGTTTCATTTCACACGTGTTTGCCTGTGGAGGCTCAGCTCTTCATCTCTTTCACTTAGTGTGGAGGTGAGAGGACACCACTCAAAAAGAAAAGGATGAAAAACAAACCAAAGGAGGGGAAAAATATCCACTTGGCAATGACTGAAAACCTCCTCAAATGTCCATACGAGAGCAAGACTCTCCGAGGTACCCTCAGTGATAGCAGTAAGGATAGGAGGCAGGAGGAAAAGGAAAAAACAAAATCATTATGCTGAAATCTCACTTGAAAGAAGCAAAGGAACGTGGGTCTGAGCCAGGCTGCAGCTCAGCTTCCCTTACTGCTGCTGTGCTGAGGGGTGCTTATCATTCCATGTAGTTCAGGGAGCTTTCAGGTGATTGCGCTAAAAATACCTTATCTGCAACGGGTAAAAATAATTTCCTCCTTTCTATTTATTGACCTCCCTCCTTACCTTTATGACCCCCTATTCCCAAACATCATCCAAATATTTAAAAGTAACAATCTGTCTTTCTTCCTTCTCAGCCTAACTTGATTAGTTTACACAGCTCTCCCTAATTGGGTGCATGCGGAAAGCGAAGACCTAGAAGAGAAGCTTTGCGTTGGCTGCTCAGCGTGACACTCAGCCTGATCTCTCACAGGAATGAACAACACTCCTCACACACTCCATAAAGACATTTTGGGTGATTCAAATACAAACTGCTCTCTTCTGAGCTACTGCTTTGTTGTCCTGGTGGACCACAGCCTGAGGAAGAAGTGTGCTCAGGGAAAGAGAAACACTTCAGATTGAGGGGACGGAGCAGCAAACCACAATAACTTGCATTCTACATGGATTAACAGCTGTGTCTTATTCCAGTAACAGCTTTTTCTTGCAGAACCTTCTCTTGCTATATGCACAAGCCAGCAGTGCAAGGTACCTGGGCAGTGTAGCTAGCCCAGGTCTTCTCAGACATGGTCTAACTGTTGCTTCTCATGGTCTGAAGTGGGGGTTTATTTCTTCATTTTTGGTCTGACAGCAACAGAAAACAATCTTGAACTCATCAAAGTAGATGAACTCCATAACGCTGCCACTGCAGGCTGGATTGTCTCTTTAAGGCATCAGATATATTATTTAAACATTAACTTACATAAGGGAGAAGACTCTGCTTGTGGGAGGCATGGAAGGATATGGGCTATGCAGGATGTCTGTCCTGGTTTGATTTGGAAGGACCATTTCGAATTACATTGTTCATTCTTTGCTAGAGACGGGGTATTATTTAGCAAGCATTAGTATCAAATGCAGGGGGAAAAAAGTCCAGCAGAATGGCTACAGATGCACTTCATTTAATTTAGTACTTTCATGCTCCTCGCTCCGTGATTGGGGATGCAGAGAACAGCAGCCACTTTGTGCTGCAAGCACAGCTTTTTATAAGGACTTTGCAGCACCTTCTGCCCTATTAACACTTGCTGTATTCTACTCCCAGGCTTAATTATTCATCTTATACCCAAAAGCGCAGCAATGATTAAACTCAAGAGCAGTTAGGCATTTTCAAATGGAAGTGATGCTGCAGCGCTGGAGAGATGTGTATTTCAAGGGTATGAGTTTGTCCCTTTCCCCCTGCCCAGATCTCCTTTCCACTGAGCACTGCTTCTGTGGTCCTCCACTGCTCAATCATCTTTAAACCTTTAAATCTTTCCTCCTCCTCCCCCCCCATGATTACGTCTCGTAGCTCTCTTGTGCCATTACCTTTCCCCTCTGTTGATTTGCCTCTGCAACTGAATTTTCTCTGTTGCTCTCTGCAGGCTTGGATGAAAGCCCGTTGAAGACAACAGAAATTTTCTTACTGACTGTTGGAAGATACTGTTGAACGGAGGGAACGTTAAGAATAACAAAACTTAAATGCAGGTTTCTGCCTGTGGATTGGGGATGGGTCAGGTGACATGTCTTGATGTTTCCAAGAGGCTTTAGTTTTTCTGACTCCATGAAATATGAGCAGACCATTTCAGCACCATTTTTGAAGGACAAAGATGTGCAGATCCCAGGAGAAAGCACAAAATGGTCCTTTGAAGGGGCCAGCCACTGAGCAGTAAGCATTCTCAACCCGCCCTGAATTTTGAAAATAACTTGAGACAAATGCATGTAACGGTGAAGATGGCTAATTTCTGCCACCAAAAAGTTAGGCTTTCAGTTGAAACTAGTCATTTAAGCCATAGAAAGAGATGAGTCATCCCACCCACTTTAGGCACTGCACATAGGAAGAGGTGACTCATTCTCTGGAGATGCCTCCTTTTCTCCTGGCAGCCTGTAGAGGACGGCTAGATCACTGGCTTAGACATTGAAACTTTTACATGGCTAAAGTTGGGGAAAAATTAATCCTCACTTTCCTGAAGAAGACACAGATACTACCATGCTTCACAATAAAGCACCGTGCTGGACGCCAAATGAGGGTTGCTCTGTGATCCTGTAAGTGGAGCTGCAGCATAGACCTCCTATCTTGTCCTAAACAGATCTGAATTGCTGCCCATCAGAGAGCCTGGGTTCCAGCTATGGCCTCAGCTCAGTTCTCTTGGGACACAGTGGGATTTTTTTTTCTGTGTTTCCTTCCACTAAGTAGTGGGTGAGCACTCTGAGTCCAGCTTGATTTCAGAAACATCTTCCCTCTCCTTTGCCACCCCACCTAACCTTCTCATCCTTAGATTCAATTTCAGTATCTCTAACAGGCATGGCTTACTGTCCCTTACACTACTAGGACATCCCAACATCCCTGGGCAGGTGGGAAGTGCAGTATCTGGTTTCATTTTCCAAGCACCTCCAGCTAGGTTAGCTATGGCTGTGTCAGAGTGGAAGTACCTAGTCCACCACTTCACACAGCTATTGGAGCGCACCCAGTTCTCTCCTGAGAGAGCAGGAGAGCAGTTGTTCAAATTTTTCATTTCCAGAAAACCACAGGACAGGAAAGAACTCAGGACTTGTTCTTTCTTCTCTCTTGCTCATAGTTCCTCCCTTGCATTTTTGTTGAGGGCTGCATCAGTACATTCATTTATAAAACTGACCTGAAGACAAATGCGTGCAAGCTTTGCCTGCCTTCCCACTGCTATCTTGGAGGCAAGGCTCCAGTTTTTAACCATATGACACAGCGAGATAAGCCTTACAATAAAGAGCAAACAATGCAAGGCCAGCCCCGGGCCTCCAAGCCGTGATCTCCGTTTGTTCAGCATTTTCCCAGGAGGTTGTTGGAGATACCTGTGAATAAGGCTGAATGCAGAGAGTCAACTTTGCTGAAGCAAAGAGCACAGCATTCTGGGTTATTAAACCATTTGTCTTACAGCCCTGGGGAAAAGGAGTTTGCTACAGAAAGTCACAAATGGACTGAGTTTGCTTGTCTCAAGCCAGCTTCTCTCCATTTCGCTGCTGCATCCTCAGCTTGGCACCATCGTAGCATGAGCACCAACTTCTGGTGAGAAGAGAGCAGGGACTGAGAAATGCAGAAAAAAGGATGTGTCACTGAAGCTATTTTTGAATCTGTCTCTGGGACTTGTCTGCGTTCTCTCCATATCTCCCCTCGACAGTATTTTTCATTGTTCATGGTAGGTTGAGGGTTGGGGGGTTTTTTCAACACAGTGTTATAAGAACATTGCCAATTCATCAAGAATTTCTCTAAAAATTAACAAAACAAAAACAAAACCGGAGTTGATACCGTCAGAAAATTCACTCTTAGAGAAAACTATATTCTTCATGGCATGGTAATACAATATGCTGTTAAATTCTTTCACTCAGGAGGGAATAAAGGATATTTGAGCATAAATGCATTATCCACAATCCACAATAGCACAGCCTATCCCCCTGTGGATAATGCTATTAGTGCTACATTTCAAATTAAAAAGCATATGCTCTTCTTCTTTCAAAAACAAGGGAGTGCTGCCCACTTCCTTCACTTGACTAAAAACAAAAGCTTTTAAAGTGATAAAACAGCATTCATTTGATAAAAACAACCATCTGCACCTGATTTAGCTAAGTGTTCACATTTAAAGGCAAATTACTGGTTGGAGAAAAATTAAATACAAGCACCAAGGTTGACTTGATTTGACCACAAATGGATATGTACTATCCCCACCAGCACTAACTAACCCTGATTGTGACACTAAATCCTGACCTTGAGTAGCAAGATCTGATCGAGGGCTCTTTAAATCATTTTCCTTACAACCCCTCTTAATAAACACATTCCCAAACTCACCCCCCTCCTTTCTCAACCTATTAGTCTGCATTAGTTAAAGTGGGTTGCTTATTAAGTTTTTTATATCTTCAGAATAATTTGGAAATACACCAAGGTCTTAATGTACCAGATTTTCATAACGCAACGTGATATTAACAAACATCAAACTCCATCAATGATCTGTGCAGCAGGCATCCTTAAAGCATGTAATTAAGATAACAGAAGATAACATCAGCCACAAGAAAGAAAGCGGAGGAGGGAACACAAGCACAGTTTTCTGAGGGGGCTGCACTGAGATCATCCCTTTGAGGGCAGGACGCAGCAGCAACACGGGACCAGTGAAAATGTTATCCTGATGGTGCACTAAACTGAGATAACTGTATGTGGCATGGATCATCCTCAGAGAAATAGCAGCTAGCACAGCCAGAATGGAAGATGAACAGTCAAATATACATGAGCCCTTTTAGAAATGGTTATGCAGATTCTTACAGAAAAGTCCTCAAATGTCATAAACTTCCCTCTACTTTTAAATCGATGAGGACTATAATAAAGGCAACAATACCCACCTGTTAGAGAGTGCTTTCCATCAGATCTTATATGCTTTGGAAAAAGAGTCGGTATTTTGCATTTATCTCTGTTGCTTTAGTTCCTGTGTCATTCTGTTGGTCACCCCCCAAAGCTGGGGTAAAGTGTGCTGGGGCGTCCAAGGGCTGCTAACAAAACATGCAACAGTGAAAGCAAAATTATCACTATTATCACTTTGCACTTTCAAGAATCACCCAGAGTCCCCCATCTGCTGGGCTATTTCTGCTTGTTTTACAAGGAGCAAAGTGGGAGAAGTACTTTCCACCCAAAATGTTCCCATAGGCTTTGAGAAGTGTTCGTGGCTGTGCACACCTCCTAATCGCTTCTCACTGGTAAACAGCCAGAAAGTGGTTGTGGATGTGTCTGCTGTTCCCTTTCCTACCATAGCTGAATACATCCATATGCAGCTGAACGTGTATATTTAGCTGTTAAAAATCCCTGGCGTATCGTGACAAGTTTATTTTCCACCAGAAGGCTCCATCCATTTGGGCAAAACTTTCTGCATTCACAGACAGTAATAGACAAGCCCAATATATATATATATATATATATATATATATATATATATATATATAAAATAACATCAGAGAGGGGAGATTACAAAGCGTATTTCAGATGCATAGGTCCAGACTAATGAACCCACCCCTCCTTTTCCCCACTCACAGCCCCCAGTGTCAGGCAGTAAACCAATTTGTCACTGCTGCTGCCTAGTGCCAGGCTAAAAGTGTGTGCTATTCCCATTCCTTTGCCAGAGGTCACTGGATGCAGTGTCTCAAAGACTATCTGAAGGAAAACAAATGAGTGCAAACATAATAAATTGCAAGGAAGAAGCTCTGTCATGACTGGTATGAAGGCAGGGGGATGATATCTTGGGGGAAAGGGGGGGGCAGGAGAAAAAAAGACGTACACGGTTCATCCAGCACAAGACTGCTTTAATCACTTTGTGAGGGGATGGCTGGTTTCAAGGACAAACGGATAATACGTGTTTCGCCAGGGCCGATAGTGAGATAGTGAGTATCTCTGAATGTACTGATACAGCAATTAAGCGAACTAGTGTCCTTGGGCAGCTGCTGAGCTTTCTTAAAAGTGGAGTTTTAGACACCACTTCAAGCCTTCCCTCACTAGCACTGGGGATGCACAGAACACATGCTATTGTGCATGCCAGCAAGAGCAAGGTGGCTGTCTGGGGACATCATTCCTGACCCCCTCACTATGGTTTTGGTTTCCTGACCTGGCATGTGCCCTATTCTAACCTGTCCCTTCTCAGAGGCAGAGAGAGGGATATCTCCATGCCATTCCCATGCCAAATGTAGAGGTGCTTCTTGGTAATACAGGGCAGTAAGAAAAGCCATGAACTTCTGTACCCTTGAGCTTTTGCCCATAGGATCAATTCATCCAAAAACTGTGCAACTTGCTTTCCTGTGCAGCTTGGATAAATGTATTTTATGGAGCTATAAAACTAGATCCTTCTTTTGGTATCCTCAAATGCATAGGGATGAGTCCATCACTGCCAGTTTACACTCACAGTGCCTGCACAGCAGATCTCTGAAGACCTCTAGAGAAACAACAGCACAACAGATGCCATTTTGGCTGACCACAGAAACTGGGAAAAAAGCCGTACAAAGCTGGAAGTCTTACAAAGCTTGACAGCTAGATCTACAAACCCAGTGTCAGTCTCCTATCAGGAACGGATTGGGTACACACTGAGACATCTGTTAGCTGATGAGCAATGGGTTGCCAGAGTTTCCTAAAGGAGTGAAACAAACCCTCAGTTCCCACTTTCCTCCCCAATTCTGACATGTTCAGACTGGTACATCCCCATCGAGTCACTCTCCAGGCTTGAGGTCACACGTTACCTGTGCACTGCCTGAAATGATTAACTTCTAGCCAAAGGTTTATTAGGCTAAATTTGCTTCTTTCTAATTTATTAGACTCATTTTGCCTTTCTGTGAGTTATCCTCCTACATCTGAGATCGTTAATTCTTTGGATTTATTTGCCAAATATTTTTTTTCCTGGAATTATTTCTCTGTGTCATAACTTACTTGAATTGTAAGTTTCTGCAGGTTGTCTTTTTTGCTCTGTGTTTGTAGTCCATCTAGCACTTTGATTGGGGGCATACTGTCCCTCTGTGATATATATATATATATATATATATATATAAATAGGCAGCACATTGTTAGTACTCTGCATCCCACGTTCATGTTGCGCTGGTTAGTTCTGACACAACCCAGAGTTCACACGCTGTGTATCTGTCCCCTGATTTCATACACATTTCTCTATCAAAGCAGGTTGTTAGGGGTAAAGCTTAGAAACAAAGTTAACTTCCCTCTAATATTCCCCAGTTGTCATTCCCAAGCACAGGAGAAGGAGGTTCAGCCACTGAGCAAACAAAAGCTGTATTAATTAGGCTGTTATTTCTGGAAAGTGTTTTGGAGGTATTTTCTCATTGTTGTTTTGTTCCCCTTTGTGGAACACCTGTGGCTCGTGACCCCACCTGACACTCTCACCACCATCCTTGCTCTTTCAAGGTATCTTTTACTGCCAGACAAAGGGAAAAAATATATATTTGAATGTGGCCACCAGATAGGCCATTGCTAACATCTCAATAGAAAAAGGCTTTGCAGAATAAAGGCATCATTGGTATTATCAGAAAGCCAGAGAGGACCGAAGTGTTATCACACATTACAAGGATTAAAGGTTGCCAGATGTGACTTTGGCCACACTAGGGCAGATTCTCAGCTGGTGTAAACCAAAGAAGCTTTCATGGAAAAAACTTGAACTATGTCTATTATATCCCATGATTTCATTGCAGTTGAAGAACACGTGGTGGAAAGACATCTCAAAGGTCATTACATCCAGTCCTCTGCTATCTCAGGCAACTGCACCACATAATCCCACTCGTAAACTGATCAAGCTTCATCATAAAACTAGTCAGGCTGCTGCTTGCCACCCACTCCTCCTGCTGAAGGCTGTTCCAGAGCTTCCCTCCTCTGCTGGCTGCAAACCTCCTTCCAGCTTTCAAACAGAATTGATTAAACAGAATCCATTTCGGCTTGCTTTCTGAATGCACAATTTTAATCCATCTGGGGGAGGAAGCAGAGGATGGTGGGACTTCTTTGCATTTCTTTTGTTCCACAAATCTGGGATAACTTTCCCCAGATGCAGGAAGCAGGCTGCATGGATGAAAGGTAAGGACCAGCTATCAGTCCATACCTTGCCCTTTGTATGCATGGCATGCAGGTAATGTCACTGCAGCTGCCCACTTTCTGCTATTTCCTTGCACTCTTCAAAGGTCACCTTCTCCTAGGCAGAGCTATTTCCTCTAGGTGAAACTTTTGCCACAGGACAACTAATAGCAAGGAGAAAACTTCTATACTAGTTGAATGTCCCTAGGCGACCCACAATAAACCTACAGGCAGTTCACTCAGAGACATGCACGGGATCACTAAGCTAAAGATAAACATCATTAAATCCCATGAGTAGAAAGACAGGTTACTTCTGCCCTCAGGACAGTGAGTGTGTTAGGATAGTTTAACGTGGAGAGTAGACTAGACTTCACCCATTCAGGTAACTATTGATACTTCATATTGGGTGCACCATCATTGCGACCACCTGGGAGCTAGGAGCAACACTAATGCCATCACAAGTATGGCTGCATCAGCAGTGAACTGCAAACACGAGTCTTTACCAGTCTTCAGTCTGCAAAAGCCCTCTCAGGCTTATCCCAAGCTGAGCCCAGGTTGCAGCCTGGTTGATCAAGGCATGCTTTGGACTTGGATCCTCCTGAGCATGCTGCAGGTATGTTTAGTCAAGAAGGTTTCAAAGCCTGGTATACACATTATTGTTCCCTCTGAACAGAAATAAACCATTTTTACTAGCATTTTCACCTTACTGAATATGAAAAATACCAAAGGAAATGTGCTTTATTAAAAAATATATATAACCAGCTCCACAAGCAAGATTTCTCAAGAGGGACATGATCAGATGAAAGAGAATTCACTTCTGGACTACCGTTTGTCTGCAAAAAAGTATACCATTGTTTTAGCTGGGGTTTCCAGGACTAAAATGACAATGATTAAGAGATTCATTTAGTAAGCTTCTGTTCCTTTCTTCCAGGCACACTGTCCCTGGAGGAGTTAAATTGGAAATCCAAAGGGGCTTCTGACAGTGGGGAGCTCAGGGAGGAGTGGAGAGCACTTTCAGAGGGGAGCAGGTAGTGATTTCAGGTGAGGAAGCAGGAGGTTGTAATCTCTACCCAACCTCAGCTGGTTCAAGCTCTCAATGCCCAGGAATGGGTATGTCCACAGACCCAGCTCTGCTAAAAGGCACTGAAATAGATTGATGTACTTTCCTCAGAAGCTTCCTAAAAGAATTTTGCCTCAGTAATAAGGTAATAATGGCTGAATTTAGCTAAAAATTTGTGAAGACTCTCCCTCTACCCCTGCTGTCTCATCAACTGCATTTTTATTTGTGATATCCACAATATCTGTGACATGAAAATAGCTACTGCAAGCTAGTACATTAAAAATTACACTGTTGCTGTGGTAGGGATTGATCCTGTGATGTTCTGTGCAGTCCTTAGGTACCGATAGGGACAGCTCAAAACATTGACATGTACAGAGTGGGAAAAGCCTCAAAAGCACAGTGTGGAATGCTTACCCACAAACTGGATCCAGCAGCTCCAGGAGGGGTAAGTACAAACTCTTTTTGTTATAATCTTCCTTCTTTTTCTGTCTTCCTCTGACTAATTTTTCAATTATTTTCTTTCTGCCTTTTCTCTTTTCTCCTCCCCACAAACCTCCTTTGCTCTTCCACCTCCATCTCCCACCACCACCTTTTTTATGTTAGCACCATCTTCTCCTCCTCTTCTTCTGTCTTACCTTTTTCCATCCTGATCTGTCATGGCAAACTGCATTATCCTGCTATTCTCTTATTTTTGTTCCTTTTCCTTGACTCTGTTCCAGTCCTTCCCCCTCCTATCTGCCTCTCACAGCTGTTCTTTGTCTCTCCAAGACTGTCCCACCCTTGGGCTCTGGGAAGAGGTGTGCAGCAGCTGGTGTTTGAGCCCTGAATGTAAAGGGATGCTGCTCAGCTGTGCTCTTTGGGATCTCCCATTTAACAAGGACATGGGAGCACACCTGCCCCTAACAGGCTTTGAAAATTGACTTCAGAAGCTCAAAATGGGTCAATAAAAACAAGAAATTAAATTGATGTCAGAGGTTGTGTATATATATATGACAATAAATAGCTTCATAGGATTGAATTCCTCCCTCAGCTGGGACGCTCATGGCTCTTGGCGAAGTAAATGGGTGCTGCAGCATACAGAAATAAGGTGACAGAGTCAGAGCAGGGGACAAGAGCAGTTATCGAAGGCAACAGGGACACCAGCTGCTTATACCTTATGGGTAAACCTACTCAATGTCTCCATCATTAAGCCAGGCAAGGAGGTAGGAATATATTTGTATTTAATTTTTTTTTTAATGTGTGGCAGAATTTTAGATTGTAAAATAATGCCAGAGCAGGGGGTGTATATAATAACTTGCAATAAAAAGCAAAACCGCTGGAAGATTTTCCCTTATAGGCTTATTTTGTCAAGTATTGTTCCACATTTACTTTTTTCCCTCTTAAACTAAGAAATCGATCCTCCCTCTGCATTGTCAGAAACACCTTTTGAAGACAAGAAAGAAAGAACAGGAATAAAATAGTAAAACATAAAATAAACCCTGGAGCCCATGCCTCTACTCCCAAGTGAAAGGACCTTTCAAAGGGAAGCATTTGTAATTTAGATTTCTGAACAGCAGCGAAGAGAAGCCCCACTACTGACTGTTTCCCACTGACGATGCTGAGGCCATATTCCTGTGATCCAAACCCCCTCAGCTTTTTAGTCAAATGACTTCTACAAGTCACTCAAACGACTGGGATCAGGGCTTGGCCAGCCCGGCTTCCACCCACGTCTCTTCGTGTTGCCTGGGGAGGCCAAATGCTGCTCCTGTGAGGAAAGGGCATTCAGCTGCCCCCATCGTAAGCTAAGCAGGACCTGTGGCAGTGGCAGACATTTGGACATTGGTGCTGAGTCTCATAGGGTGTGCTGGAGGAGGGTCAGCAGTCTGAGGGAGACCTGGGGCAGACTCAGATCTCAGAGGATGGTTTTTGCTGGGGGAAAAGTGGTTTGATCAATGCCTCAGAGCTCAGCCTAGCTGTGGCACCCATGTGGTTGTACATATTGCCCACTGACACAGAACTGGTATTTGTTTCTGTTTCATCCTCCTCTGGATGTAGATGACACCTGCTACATTGCCTGTGGCCTGACAGCAATCTTGCTGCTTTCCAAGCTTGCCTATTGACTTTGGTGGAAAAAGAAGCGGGTAATCTGGGCTACCTTTAATTTTGCAATAGCTCAGTGATCCTTTATCTTCTCAGGTAGTGAATCTCCAGTGTCTACCTCTCATCTCTGTCACTGCCAAGGACCACTGGCTGTTCTCTGCTCCAGCAAAAGCACTCTGTCAGCACAGCAAGGTGAACTGAACGCACTGATTTTAATTTGGATGAGAAATGAATTGCAATAAGATCCCCATCACCACCAGCAGCCCCCTACGGCTTAGAGATATCTGAGTGAGAGCAGCACTGAACAAGGGGAAAATATAATAACAGGGGCCTTGCTGGATGCTCTCCACCCCCTCGCCCCACGACTGTTTATTAAAGGTGAATTCCTGAGGGTGTTTGGAATCTACCTCTGACTAGCAGAAATAATAACATTGAAAGCTTTGATGAGACCAGCCTGAGCTTCCAAATTTCTGAATCTATATGAGTTTTTGAACTCCTGAGGGGTTAATATATCCAGGTGAAAGAGTGGACAACGAACCTACATCTATCAACCACTCAGATCACCAGTTGGATCACAGGACACCCCTCTCACACTCCTTTCAGCCCCTGTGTGAACCTGCAGCCTCATTTCCAAGGTGGAAATAACAGCAGCAGAATTCAGTGTGCTCTAGAATGAGCATGCCCTCCTCTAACATCTCCTGCCTCCAAGGTACCAGGGCTGATGCTCCAGGGTACCAGGTACTCTCATCCTGCCCTTGCTATAGCAGAGTTTCCAGCACTCACGATTTTGGAAACTAGGTGATTTCTGCAATACCAGGAGAGAGGTTTTAGCCACACCATGGAGGTCAAGTTTAAAGAAACATCAGTGGAAACTGGGGACCACTGAGAGTGGCTTTATCTCACAAAAGGACACTTCTAGGGCTCTAGGAGCCCTTGTAATTGGAAGAATTCAGGGACTGTAAAAACATCCAAGCACAAGAGATGCTTGGTCAGCATTTGTGGTTTGAGATGGAAAGAAATTGTTTCACAGCCCAATGAGAACTGGTGCCTGGACACAGAAAGACAAGAAGATGACCAGCATCCAGCTTCTGAGTCTGGTTTGGGTCACCTTTGAGATAAACAGTCAATTAAATCCTTACACAACCTGGGACTGAAATCCTAAGAAGAACACAACCAAGCCAGCTCATGTAGAAGCAGGACAGAGGGTGGGACCTTGCCAGCTGTTCCCAACATGAACCTGGTGTAATTAACAGGCACAATAAATGAAGCAAAGCCAACATGACAGTCACAGCTGGATTGCCTTCTTTGCTGAGTCTTGTCTCCTTCTGACCAAGCACAGACATCAGCATCCCTTCCTTTTCTGTGTGCCAGATGTATCCCTGAACCCTTCAACAAGCCCAGCTCCTCTCCAACCTCTTTTGCATGTCAACCAGCCTTTTGCAAAACTGATATCTTGGCCCATTTGTGGTGACCTTTGCTGAGACATCCTGGCCCTAAGCAGCCAAAGGCTTCTGCTGACCTTGGGTGACTGCTGCTTCTTACCAATCCTGTTATCACTCTCTGCTGGATTGCCTGCTGCTGCAGAGCTCCTTTAATGTCAAGCAGAAAAAAGGGATCAGTGGAAATGCAGGTAAATAAATTCACGGCCTATTACCATGGAAATAGTTTAGCCGCAGTCAACTTCACCATTAAGTGCATAACAGAAGTGTGTGGTGTCCAGGGTGCCTCCTTACTGCTCCTCCTCACAGATAGATGAGAACTGGTAACCCTGCACACCCTCTGTTCACATTCCTAGTCCACCCAGCAAAAAGCAGGGTGAACTTGCCTTCCATATCGTCAAGAATGATATTAAACAGCACCGGTCCCATTATCAACCCCTGAAGAATGACACACATCACTCCATTTGGACATGAGGCTGTTGATTGCAACTCTTCATGTAAACATCCAGCCAATTCCTTCTCCATTGAGTAGTCCATCCATTAAATCCATATCTCTTCAAGGACATTGTGTGGGACAGTGTCAAATGCTATGCACAAGTCCAGGTAGATTACATCAGTTGCTCTTCCCTTATCCAGCAATATTTGTGCCTGAATATGACCTGTAGGAGGGACTGGAGCTCCACAGAGGCACACAGCCCTGGCGAGGGAAAGCACAAAACCAAAGTGAAAAACTGAGGGAGCTACAGAAATTGCTCAGAGGCACCCAGAGATGGCAGCAATTGAAGTTTAGAACTTCAGAACAGCCCCCATCCATGCTGATTTCTTCCCTTCATTTCATGCTTTCCTGCTTCACCCTTGATCCTCTGAAGCTTGTGTGTACATGTGTGTGTTCCCTGAGCTGCCAACCTGACAGTCCCTGCTGACGGGTTGCTGATCCCATGAATCACAGAGCTCTTAAGCCCTTTCTCATCCCTTCCAAACACATCCCTTCACTCTGCATCATGCAGTGAGCTCCTTACATATCTCTCAGTTGCCTGGTTACCAGGTTATCACTGATGACAAATGCTGGATGACAGTTTGTCTAACACTGCTACCTCCGTGATCTGGGCTCCAGCCTTCTCCGTTCCTAACCTCCTGCAGTGTCAACCCTTCAGTTGCTCTTGTTCACAGTGTTTCTTTCCAGTAACTAGCCTCCTTGCATCCTATGTTCAGTCTAGTCTATACTGTCACCTCCAATGTCCTCCTTTTGAATCACCTTGTCACCACAGACCAGTTTCTCCAGAAACCCTCAAAAAAAATGTCCATTATTTAATGTCTCCATTGTTAGGAAGGCTGTTGAAGGAATGATCAATGCTTTTCCTCTCCTCCTGCTCTAGAAAGAAGAAATACCTATATATCCCTGATCCCCTACCTTATAAGCTCTCAGTCTTGAGGACAGATGTCTATATGTTCACGTATGACCTCATATATCAGGATATATGTCTTACTGTTGCAACTGTATTATAAAGGAGTAATATTAGTTCTAATGTGCATAACTGCCAAACCTCTCCTTCCATCACTCATATGCAGATGATGACCTTTAAAACATCGCCCACCTCTCTTTTATGTATTTATAGTGTTGAGCACAATGTAGCTTCTACGTTTTCCCATAATGCAAATAAAAGGTATCTTCAAACCTAGGTTTCCTTCTACCTTGAAAATGAGAAAGGGCTTTCATAGTCCTTAATTTTATCTTCTTGCATTCTTGCCCTTAGTAGCATCATTTGAGCTGTTGATCAAATGAATCTGGTTTTCTAAGCCCCGAACTCCTTCTCAGAGAAGACAACTCTAGTCATTAAGGTCTTCCCTAGCCTGACACAGTGTGATCCTGTTGTACCTCTAACACTTCAGGGCATCTTCCTCCTCTAAGCTAAAACAGGACATTAGTCATCTCACAGCCAAAAGCGCTTCACAACTGAGTGGTCTTTTGGAGAGAGGTGTCTCAGAGAAGCATTTGTCCAGCTGGCAAACACACTAACCAAAATATATTTTATTCTTCCAGTACTGAAGCCCAGAGCTTTTGGATGAATATGTGCTTAACTATTTATAATTGACCTTTGCACAAAAGAACATGAAATTTTTATAGCCTAAAGCCTCATTTATTAACTTTACTGGAGTGTAAAATATTGCTGTTTGCTATAAATTTGTACTAGGACAAACAATATATATGCTAATTAGTGGCTGTGCAGCCATTCGGGGGCGTATGTGCTCACCAGTCATTTCCAACAGGCAACAGAGAAGAATGGAATAGACAAATGACAATTGAGTAGTTTGATACTCTCTGTTCAAACAGTGAAGTCTGAAGAGGTGAATTAATGGTGTTCATTATAACAAGTCCATTTCCTTTTCATTTCCTTTATAAATTAGTCCAGGTAACATGCTGTGTCCCTGAGAGAGCCGATCAGAGGCAACCTGCTGAGATGCACCTGCAAAACTGATCACTCTGGAGTTCTTTCATCACTCCTTACTCAGCTTTCCCCTTCCTTTGCCTTCCTTCAGCCCACCCATTCATCTTCTCTGTTTTGTCTCCTCCATCTGCACTCCTCCCTTTCATCCTTTCCCCTATTTTTATTTTTGCTCCTGTCCCTCTTTCCTTCTCCCTTCTTCCCTCCTCACCTTTCCTTCATACTGTCTCTTGCTTCTTGTTTTTTCTCCTCAGTACCTTCTTCTCATCACGTATTATCCTATTAGCACCTTTGTTATCTCATTGGTATTTTAACAACTTTGGATCATACAAGGGAAGATATCCTTAGAGCTCATCAAACCTCAGTACGAAATACAACCACAGGAGGGGAAAAAGAGATTGAGACGTGTTCAATTTCATGTGGCTGAATCAGCTATTTCATGGTTGGTTGGCTTTTGGGAGCCAAGAAGAAGGGTTGCAGGGATGATAAAAGGAGACTGTTGGAAACATCTCAAATGGTCCAGGGTCTGCAGCTGCATCTGGCTCCTGTGTTTGCACAAGTATATCAGTATATGCTGGCTGGAAAGATGAGTGGCAGCATGTTAGCAATGACTAGGACTGTTCTCAATAGTTGTCCAGGAATGAGGAAATGGGAGACAAATGTCATTTTCAGGCATTTCATAGAAGTTTGGCATGGATCTGAAATGATGCTCCCCAGAAGGCATCCCTCCTCTTCTCCCATTCCACCACACCTCTCCAGGTCACTGTCTACAGGATGTAACAAGCAGCCAGGACACTCAAAAGGGGAGCAGCCAAAATTATACTAGTGGGAACAGCAGGTATCAGAAAGGGCACAGAGACACAGCCACAGAAGATGCAAACATAACAAACCCACTAAAAATACATCATTTCCCTTGGACACAGATTCGTGGTGCAGGTTTTCATGAAATTTAGACCATTTAAGGAATCCAACTCAGTTCACTGAATTGTGGGAAACTGTTAGAGATTTTCCATCAAAATATTTGCAAAGTAATATGTGGTTTCTATCAAAACAAAAAAAAAAATCAGCTGAAAAAAATCAGCTGAAAAATTGCTTCAATTTCTCCTTTGAAGTAGACAGGTATAAGCCCTACTCTGAAGCCCGTGGGAGAGAATAATGTGCCCCAAAATATCATTACCATGAGGCAAATTGACATATCTGAAGGATTTTAACTTAAAATAAAATTTTTAGCATTTTCAAACTACCCTTTAACTATTTTTCAACAAAATTACATTTAACTTTTTCTGCTATCACTGCTATCGATATATTGAAATATCTTAGGGGGAACAAAATTCTGCTAAATGTTAAATAAAAACATTTCCCTAAACCCACAAACTTTCTGCTTCCTGGGGAATAGCATAAACCCTGCTGTGAAGCTGTCCTTGGATATTTGTAAAGGTAAATAAACAACAAAATACTTCATTAACCAAACAGTTGTGTAGAAAAAAAAAAATCAGTTCATCAATCTCTTGGAGTTTATACATATTAAAAGGAAAAACTTCCTTTAATGATTTTTTTCTCATTTTCCTCCATTAATATTAACAAATTTTAAATGAACACAATAATGTACCCAAAGCTCCAGGGTTTTCCCATTCTAACAGAAACACTTTGCTGAAACCACAGGTTTTATTCTCATTTAAAGACCGTCTTTCAGTTAAAGCACAAGTCTGGGTTTAAGAAGAAAATTATACCAATGCCCAGGATATGTGGTTTGGGGTTGAAATCTCTATTGCTATTCTATATTCTTATTTTTTATGTGCAGCAAAACTGGTATCTGCTCCATACCTCAGTTTACCCATAGAAGGGAGGACATGGCAGTGCTGTGAAATACCTGAAGTAGAGGCAACTTTGCATGGATTTTCTTTAAAATGTCAGGATTTTTGGGAAGTGAGAGGACAGGCTGGGAGGGATTTATTCCCACTGCAGTCTAGTCTCAGCTTAGCTGAGCAGAATCATGGTCTGGGTGGTTTGACCAGGTGGAAGGCCACTCCATCTCCAGGCTGCAATATTGCCAAGGCTTCAAACAGCACAGATGGTTTGGTTAAGGATGGAGCAGTAAGGGAAAGTGTCAGCATGAGCAGAGATAACAGTGTTCAAACACCCACTGCCTTCAGAAATTATTTTTTAAATTGCTGATCGTGAGAAAAATTATGGGCCAAATTGTGTGCTTATGGAGCTCATCTCAACTCCAACAGCGTTATAGTAGGAGATACATCAACTATATCCAGAGTATGCCCAGCTTTCTATGTTCAAACAGCATGAGAGTAGCTGAAAAAAATGCATGAGGTTTTTATAAGCATGTTTTGAATTCTTGTGTACGTGTCTTCTCTATTTCAAATCTTCAGGATGTGCTGGGACCACGGGAGAGGGGGGAGATGGGTTTGGGTTTTTTTTTTTCCAATTGCATCTACAGAAAGAAAGCATGGCATGTTTTCTTACACATATATACACACACCAAAAAACTCCAAATGAATATTCCTTAACAATTGTCTCCAAGAACTGGAGATTTACCTGAAAGACCAAAGAGAGCTGGTGTCATTGGACAGGTTGGACTTTTTAGATACAGGGCAATGATATGTCAGTACATGTCTATTAATCCTCAGTATCATGGATGCTTTGGCCATCTTCCTCTTCCTGGCACCCCATTTTACATGAAAGTAAGCTGGAGATCTCTGTGATCTTATGGCACTTTTCCTTTTCACAACTCCAGAGTGGACATGAATAGTTACTGACTGAAATTCTTGCTTTCATCAGCCACTGGACTGGCCCAAATCAGAGACACGGACACGGCAGCTCCAGCCCCTTCATCATGCCATCAACAAAGTATTGTCCAGCACATTAAATTAATCAAAAAAGAAATTGAAAGATCTTCCTCACATCCTTTTCTGTTGTTATATAGGAACTGCATTACTCATATGTCTGTACCTTCAAGCACAAACTAAGCTTATAACCATGTTCATTCCAGTTTTTAGGCAAACAGTGCATCAGTGGAGGCATCATCATAAAAACACTGACCCTGGCATAAAGGACCCTCGATTGCAGAGGGGCTGTGGAACTTGGCTCACTGCTGTATACACTTCCCATGAAGTTCCCTGTTCAACCAAGTACCTGGAAAACCTTACTCACATTTACATAGTCATGGTGTGGTGGCAAAGCCATTAGGATGTTTTCCCACTGAAGCAGCTGATTCAAACCTTTCTCCAGCCTTATACAACCCTCCTGCTTCACCTCTCCCTGGGACAACACGGCCAGAATTGGAAGGGGATACCTTCCAATACCAGGCAGTGGACCTGGTATGCAACACAGGAAGGTTCCTTCAGCACAGCTCCCCTGATACTGCTCCCTCACCAGGACTGCCTCATTCACTCCCAGTAGCTGAACACAATGCCAAATGCTTTGTCACCAGCTTTTGGTTGCAGAAAAGTGGCTTTTATATGTAGTTTTATCCCCAGTCAAATGAATAATGACTAAGATTGGAGCGGCTCAGCCAGCTCCAGAGCTGGACGGCTTTTCTGGATCATATTCAGCACCTAACATGCCTGGCAACAGCCTCCAGGTTTTAACTGTTGCGAGTGAGGGGACGGCGTGCCCTGACTAGTCCTGCACAATGGTTTTGCTGCCACTGCTAATATTTGAACAATGTGTTTGCCAATTACGTTAATACAAACAAGTCCCCTGGATCCCAAGGAAAAGGCTGCGCAAACCCGAAGTGAAAGAGATACTGGCAGCCTGGCTGCTCGGCAGAGACTCGTGCTACAAGGCAGGCAGAGGCCAGGCAACGACAAGACAGAGTGGTGAGTTTTCTGCCAGAAGGACAGCATGGTTTAGCCAGGCTTAGCTTGGCTAAGTGATGGGTGACTCCCCAAACCCAGGCGGGGATGCAGATAGATGGATGGCATACTGGAGATGCCCAGCTTGTCAAGTGCAGTCAGATACAGACCACACGCCTTTGGTTTCACCAGACATGTCCTTTCTCAAATTTAATTTGTCCAGGTGAAACATGAAGATATTTTACACTTATTTTCCACCTTTAAATGATCTGGCTCTAGTGTCAAAGGTTGATGTCCTTTCACTTCTCTTAGCCACTTTCTTGATTAACCTGTCCTCATAGCCCCTGATCTCTGCCTGGTTTCCCCCACTACTGCCTGCCACAAGGCCCTGCTGATCTATTTGCCCTCTAGTTTCAATCATCAGAAACCCCTTATCCAGAAGGAAAATATCACACATGGGTGCTGAGAGTGTGAACTCAGGGGAAAAGTGTTCCTCCAGGACATGGGGAAGCAGTTGAAGAGTCTGGGATGGAGAGAGGGCAGCATGAACTGGGGAATGAGGCTGTGCAGAGCAAGCTGGCAGATGGCAACATCTGTCTTTTTTACCTCACTGTTCCCATCTCGATGGATGAAACCAGCGACAGTTATGCTCCTCCTTCAAAGGACATGGTGTTTGCAGCTTCCCTGAAATCAGAGAGCAGCCCTGGGAAGCAGCAGGAGCGTTAGTGCCCCGCAGTCCCACGAGGTTTTGTGCCCACACACATATCCTCACGCTGAAAGCCAGCACAGATCTTGCCACCACTGTTTCTGTGAAACAGAAAATGCAGCACAGGTGGTTTAACAGCCCTTACAGGTCCCATTTGGAGCTGTTCAGGAGCTAAGCCTCATCACCACAGATACACTCATCAAGCTGTCATCATTAATTGCCACCCACTGCCACCATGGTACTGAGGTCATGGCTCCAGGAAGGAGAAGACCAGTGTCACCTGGGCTGCATCCCACAGCTGGGGAATTTGCTAGCACCCCGCTTCATCCCCAAGACAGCACTGTCTTAGAACTACCAGAAAATCCTCCTACTGCCCCAAAGTTTAGGTCTTGCTCTTCTTGTTTCAGCTCCAAATGCACATCTGTCTGCAGCCAATTCCCAAATTATGCCTGAACAGCCTCCATTTGTTTCCTTCTGGACCTGCTCCAATATTGTGGGCTTGAAAGTTCACCTCCAACCTGGCCATTATTGGCTTTGCCTTCCACTTAGGAGCAACCGTGAAAAATAGGAGCAGAGAGAGGCAAGTGAGAGTCCTGGGAAAGAATAAACAAATTAAATGCCAGCTGAGCTCTGAAAGGCATTTCCTAGCCCAAACAGAAAACACAGTTTGCCCTTTCATTTTACATCAGAAATAGGTGGCTGTTGCTTTTCTCTTTTTCCCTTCTTTTTTCTTTTTATCCTTTTAATGAGTCATCCTTAAGGAACTCAGCAAGGTGGTTGCAGAAGGGATAGATGGAGGTGAAATTACTGTGAAGAGACAAACTCAAATGAAGAGAGTACCCCGATCTGGCAGGCTGTCCCTGTCCATGGCACTAGTCCTCCCTCAAGTGAATTTTTCTTGCCAGTGTTTCCCCTTGGCTGTCTGCCTCTCCCAGGCTCTCCTCTCCCCATGAATCAAGCTTGCATCTCTGTGCTTTGGTCCTACATCCTTTATCCCACTTTTCTGCCTCAGACCAATGATTCTGTTTTTCTCTAGCATCTCTGTGCGGCTTTTGTTTCTTCAAACCCCTCAGCTTCAGTCCCTCAAGCCCCCAAGATGCCCCTTTCCTTCCCTACACTATTCATATTTATCAGCAGCATCAGGATTTGCAGTTTTGCCTTTGCAAAAGGCCCTTCAGATATTCCTTCTGATTGCTCGCTTAATCCCCTAAATCTCTTTTCTGTCATTGTAATGGTTTTGTCCCCTCTGCCATCTCACACAGGCCCCCTTTCACCTTTAGCCCATGCTCCTGCCTCCAAGGGCTGCCCCTTGCCGTACCTTTCTCCCTTGTAGCTATTTTCTATAGTCCAGAGTAACACCAGCTTGGAGACTCTTTTGCTTCAGGGTCCACTGGTTTGCTGGTATTATATGCACCATCACGCCACGCTTTTCTCTCTGGAACTCACTAAAGGCATCTCCTGGGTGACCTCCAGGCAGCTTTGTACCATCCGCGCTGTGTTTTGAAATCCCAGCACATACATAAGGGAGTTCCTTCCCTCACGCGAGCTCTCTCCCAGCGGCCAGCTCCTGAAGCATGAGATTAGGGGAAATGGAAGTTACAGAAACTCACTGGCAGGAGAAAGGCAAGCAAAGCCCAGCCCAGGTCAGGACACAGCCGGCATTCACCCAGCTGTTGTACAACTCAGCACCAGGACTCAATGCAAGGAGCAAGGAGGGTCAGACAAGTGTCCAGAGGAGGACTGCAAGGAAACGCGCTGACAGACAGATAGATAGGCAGGCAGCTGTGGATACAGGTACAGATATAGAAATTATTTATGGATTCTGTTCCCTTCTCCCACCCTTTTGCATCAATACTATTTTTTGCTGGGGGCAGGGGCAAGAATGACAGCACGTCTGCAACCAGAGCTGAAACCAGAGCTCCACAGCCTGAGTGACAGTGGTCTCAGGGGGCTTAAAAATCTGCCTGTGCCTCGGGAGACTTTATTTCCAGTCTTATTTCCTGCTGGTCTCTAAAGTCCCAAGTGCAATGGGATTCTACCCAAAAGGGGGCTTCTGCAGACCTTGCTCTTTAAAGATATGTTATATTCCATGAAACAGGACCCTGATGAATGTTTACAGGGAGAACAATTCATTCATACCAATATCATACTGGGAACAGCTTGTTTTAGAGCAGTATCAATGAAAGAAAACCAGGATTTCCTGTAGGTCTAGTTAGGAAATATTCTGAATAATCCCAGATTTATATTTCTTCAACAGGGCATTTCCTTAAGGGGTAAATAACTTGCCATGATTTCCTTACTCTGAGTTTACTCATAGCCAGTGGCAACCTAGGGGAGGGTGGTATCTATATCCCTTCTCCCACCTTAAGGCTTGAGAACAGGGAAAGAAAGTAAAGAAAACTATGCAATGAGCTGATTCCAGTGTCCTGCACAGGGCACCTTGCGCTCTTTTGCAGCTGTAGGAGAGCAGCTGGGCAGCCCTGTGAGTTAAGAGGGCTCACTACTGCATCCTTTAGCATTCAGAGCCCTGTAGATGTCTGTGAACCTCCTCAGGAGCCCAGTGGAATGTTCAAAAGAGAAGCTGCAGCATTTTCTTTTAAAGAGCTGTTGTTCTGTCTGCAGCTAAAGTGCTGTTGTAGCTCACTTCTGGGAGGGAGAAACCTTCCGTGGCTGTGTGACTATGCTACTTCAGACTGGAGTCCTTAGGGAACCATCCTAAATGTGCTGTTGAGACTGCCTAATAACCCAGACAGCATTTCAGTAGTCCTGCTGCATGGGAAGAGGATGGCCCAGGCACAGCCAGGATACAGCCCACCACGTCCCATTGACAGTGACCCAAGCAATGGTCACATCTTGTCTTCCCCTTCTGGAAATCTCTGATTTGCACACCAGCAGGAAGTTATTTCTCTTTCCCCAAAGCATCAAATAACGGAGCCCTTGAATGGAGTCAGCTCACAGATATTTTCCATCTACAGTCTTGTTTTTCTGTGCTGCAGTCTGGTTTGCTGGCAACACAAGAGGCTCCCGTCACTCCGGCTGCTCAGCTTTTCATTCACCCTCCACACACCTTTACATTCCCTGCACACCTCTCTAGCCTGCTCCTCCCATCCATGCCATAACTCTGCTGGGCCTCAGCAGCACTACAGAGGTCTCCTAAAAAACCAGACTGGGTATCTCTCCAGACATTTCAGATGCCTACCATTAAAAACACCCACTCATTAAATTTTGCCTTGCATTTAATATCTACTACATGACAGTCATCTTCAACAGCCCATTCCTGACCCCCTTCAAGTTGATAACCAAAACAGATGTCTTTCTTACAAGGACTGTAATCCTGGGTTTCCCTTCGCAGCAACACTAGCACAGAGACAGAAGGGGAAGAAGGGGGGGGGAAAGAAGAAAGTTAAAAGTTTTTTTTTAAAAAAACATAAATCCTGAAGTCTTACACACTACTAACCATAGCAACAGCATGATCTTAACACTGCAATCTCTGTCCTTCCGGCGCTTTCTCCCCAGGGGAACAGATCCCTCAGCGTGTTGTGTGTTAACTCAAGGACCAAGAATGTGCCGATTCATTACAGTGGCTGTTTGTAACTTTGGAGGGACTTCCATGATATTTCTGAGGATTCTGAAAAATTCCCAGCCCTCAGAGTCGATATTTTGTATGAGCCAAATCAAGTTTCCTCATTCTCTCTTTTAAATAGATTAATATTTTATTTCTTATAAAGATGATCCTTACAGGATTATTGAATTGATTGAAAATTAGTAAGGAAATCTAAACAGCCAAAGAGACAGAGCAGGAATGTATACAAACACTCATTATCTACCAAGCTTTTCCATAAAATATCATTATCCTTACAATGAGCTCTTGATTTTTTGTGAATCTGCCACCTTATTATTGGGGTTGGAAGTGCAACTACCTATTGTGTACAGTTCAGCTTACTCACAACAGTAAATACTAGCTGTAGTAATAAAGATTAATTGGTAGGATGGTATCATAGCCCACACAATGTGCTCTTTCAAGGTACCATCCAGAGTCTCTTGATCTCGGGGGGTCTGGCAATGAATCTGAGGGCCAGGGGAGCATCAGGAACCTTCTCAAGAGCATCATCTGCAGACAAGCCTGTGGGATTGAGGCACGGTGATTTCAGTAGCCAGCAATCCCAGAGAAAGCAATGGAGATGCCATGATATCAAGCCACCTTTCACTTTCCAGTAACAATTAATTATTAAACTTTCATCTCCTGGCTTTGTATCTTTAGGAAGCCACTATGTGAGCCCTATTTCTGTGCTCATTGTCACACTCTAATTCTAAACAAACACACAGGTAAATGAAAACATCCATCAAATGACCACACGATGGGAAAATCCATTGCAGGGTGTATTTTTTTTGAGCAGTGCTACTGAATAAATTAACCAGGTAGCAGAACAGTAACCTTGAGATAAATGATTAGGTGGTTTTATTTTTTATTTGGGGAAAAAAAGAGATGACACAGTTTTATCATATTTATAATAAAAGTCATTGACATAATAAAACACTCCCATCACATCAGTATTCATTTCTGCAAATAGAGCGCTGACGTTTTATAATATTAACATGTGTTATAAATGTCACTGATATATTAAGATTTTCAGTCTCTCTAACCAAAAATATAGAGAGATGACTGAGGAGGAGATGACTAATTCTAAGAGACTAAAGAGAACATTTTCTCATGCAATTAAATCATCTTTTAGTGATTGTGAGCTGAAGGAAACATACAAAAACCCGGTTCTGTGATTGCAATTTCTACCACCAGCACAGAATGACCTGGGACACTGAGTAATTGGGATATTGGGAAAACTTAGGCATGAGTCGGTGAGCTACTGGGCAGACTGTGATTGCATGGTAGTATGGCTACACCTACTGGGGCTGTTTAGACTGATGCTCAAACCTTGAGCAGAGCCTTTGGATTCTCCTTGCATGGAGACACCCAGCCTGGACAAGGGCTGGAGATCTAATCCCATCACCTGGGATCTAGAGGCAACACTCAAGAAAAGATCCCCAGATGTCCTCCCTTGCTGCAGGAATATGAATTGCTGCAAGGAGTTGAGCCCCAAACGGGACATTTGCTGGCCATGCTCTGCTCCTGGGAACACAGATCTGTTGGTACAAGCTCTTCCTCCGGCTGGTGGAAGGGTTCAGCTCACAAACAGGAGTATGACTAGAGTATGACAGGGAGATCCAGGGCCAGGGCATGGTCTGTATTGCAACAAAAACCCAAGGGATGAGTGGTCAACAGGGCCAGATCCAGGAATATGAGCTTTAGTTAATGACTAGGTGATAAACAGTGAGCGAGAAATGAAGGAGTCCCTTGACACTATGAATAATTCTTTATAAAAAAGCCTTACTAAAGTTCTCATCAAGCTCTTATTAAAATTACAGAACCTGTCATTTACACCAGAGCCCTGTGCTAGCCAACGGGTCAGTCTAGGTTTCAAACCCAGCAGCATCTGGGAGGAAACCCAGAATAAAAAACACTTACAAGCTCTTTTGGTATTCAAGTTTGAACTTCCTACATAATCCAATCTGAGAATTTCATCTCATGATTTTTGTATTACATCTGTAATTTATTTGTCTTACTGTTTTTATGAGAAGGAGGTATGTATGTTCTGTACAAGGTCAATACATAATTTTTATACCAGCACATTTATGACTCAGTTTGGGGACTTTTCTTCTTTTAACCATCAGTTAAAGCAGTGCAGCACCTGAAATGCTTTTTCCTTCCCAGCTGTTCAAATGACACTTACATCCATATTAATTATTTTTCCTCCTACATGGAAATAACATGTATTTATACAATAGGTCACTTCCCTAAAAAGCTTAAAATCTGATCAGGCAAAAGAAAAAAGAAATGCAAAGCCAGAAGCAAGCACCTAAGGGGCTGACCCAGGGTCACACAGGTTGGCATTGCAAATGAGGTGTCCTGAGGTACAGATTGAATTTGAAGATCATTGTTACGTCGGCTGTCAAGATCTAATTACAGCGATGCAACACTGTTCCCCCCACCAAAAAGAAAAGGTACTGACTGCAAAAGGGTGGGAGAAAGGAAGCAAACTGTAAATCATTTTTCTATATCTGTATCTATGGATATATCTGTGGATATATCTAGATATCTGTATCTATCTGCCTGTCTATCACTTTTAACCTCCTCTTTCCCACTGAGATGCAGACATCTTCGCAATGTTTTCATCAGCTTCCCAAACAAATGTCACAGACATTGCCAAATTTCAGTTCACAGGAGAGAAAATGTGCATACTTTGTATTATTCATTCCTATTCAGAGAAGTGGTGCTGCTGTAATTATGCCTGAATGGCTACAGGGGTAGAAAAGGCCTAAATAAATGCATTCCCAGGCAATTGGAGTAACGAGTTTTAATTGCGTTTGCAACTTCTAGTTTTATTCCACCAGTGTTGCAGCTCTCAGCCTTTGAACAGGCACAGGAGATGGGAAATAAACCCAGTACACACGTTCCACAAACACCTTGTTGACCTTCAGCAGTTACATCCTTACTTACTGCAGAAGCATTTGTTTAAGGGTAATTTGATCACGGGAATCCTCCTGGGGTTACTGCTGCTCCAGGTCTTGAAAAGGGGTCTGGCAGGGTTTATTTGTGTCACTTGTCAGGGTTTCCTCTCCCGGGAGTCCCAATTACAGCGGCGTCGGGGAGGTATAAATTCAAATCTTTAGGCCCTGCTCGTCTCTGCAGATGAACTCATCGGGGCCTAGGAGAACCCTTCCCATTATAAAACCTCACGTAGAACGACAGAGACCTTGGACCGCTGAGAGCAGAAAAAACAATAAACATCCCACAGAGAGGAAATGAATTTTCCCCTCCGCCCGCCTTTGCTTCTCGCTCCACCGCATAATAACGGTGAGTGTTTGGATTGCAGGGGGCTGCCAGGGCCACGGGTGAGAGGAGGAGAGAGAAGCGAAGGCAGCAGAAATGGAGATTTTGTACTTACCAAAGCAAGTTATTTTTCAACCTGGGCTCAGCTCTAAAGTTCACCACTGAATTATTAAGTGTGGAAGGCTTAGAATCTGCTTCAGCAAATAACAGCTATATTTCTTTGGGAAAGCATGTAAGCCCTAAACTTGGGACTGGGGGAAAAGCAGAGAAACTCCCATGCATGGACGGGATCCAACCACCTTTACACCACGGTCCACGGTCTACTTTATCACCATCCTCTCGCCACTGTGGGCTGCCTGTCTCTCACCCCAGCCTTGCTGCTGCAGGGCAGTGGAAAAGGAGAAATAATCCTGGCATGGGCACCAAGAGAAGCAAAGAGGATAGTTCTGGACCCCAGTGAAGATTCTTCCTCTGAAGGAAAGGTCAGGATTAATGGAGCCAAGGGGAGAAAAATAAAGTGATGTAGCTAATCTTGCACTTACCTAGGTGTTGCTAAAAAATCCCATTTTGCAGATAGAAAACATCAAAACATACATACTGATATGCAAATGACTGAGGGGCAGGAATACCACTCTTATCCACAAACTGTACCTGGCATAACAGCAGACAAATAGTCGTATGTCTGGTTATTCCTTGACTGCAGGTGAAACACCATGGCTGACTAGCAAGAATAAGATCTTCAGGTTTCAGCATGGTTATGAGGGGAAAGCTCAGAGCTGCTTTTCCAGACAAGTTGCAGACTCAGACCAGCACTACTGAGAAGATGGTGTTTGACTCACACTGTGAAGATTCCTCTTGCTACTGAAGTGCTGAAGACTTAATTATGTTTTAAGATGATAGCTTAGATTCAGAAGCACAAGCGGTATTGTACAAACAAGGAAGCTGACTCAACGAGACACCCAAGACAGCCCAGCCCAACCCCTTCAAATGCGTTGCATAGATGGTTGCTTTTCCTACAAGATTAAAAACTGAAGCAACATGAAGGGTTAGTATGTTTCACAATGAATTCTGATTTATCAAACATGATTAGTGGGTTATGAATATGGATGTGATTTCTGAAACCAAAAGAAAGTTCATGTGGTTCATCCTTCTTTAAAAGATTAATTTCAACTCAAGAAGCAGTAACAGCAACACAAATACACTGAGTGTAAAGTCAGGAAACAGACAAAAGGGGAGAGAGGACAAAAATTGGAAAAATCAGGTGAACTCAAGTTGGATTGAATATGTCCAGGGATTTACTGGAGTCTTGTACAGTAAATGCAGCTTTAGGATGGAACAGAGTTGTCTAGAATCTATTTTGACATTTGTTATTAACCCTTGTGATTTAATTTACTCCCTGAAACTATAAACTCCAATTTGAGGGAGACAGTGCTATCTCTGCCATACTATTAGTCTTCTTCCTCTTTTTTCCCCAGACACAGCCCTCAAGGTTTGGCATCAGCTCCCATCTGCGGGAACCATACTGGAGGTTCTTTATCACAGCAGGCTTCCCAGAGGCCAGCAATCTTCTACCGGCTGGTTAAGTTGGCTTTATAGCTGTGTTACATCAGAAGAAGTGCATAAAGGAGCAATTAGGGGACAAGAGAAGGCCCAGTGCAGTTCTAGCAGGACTGCCTGGAGATGAAAAGCTGGTGGTTTTGGAGCATGGGGCTGGATGCAAAGAATAAAGTTTCACACTGAAGGCTGGTAGTAACAATGAAAGCACGTGGGAGGCAGCATCAAACCCATCAAGGGCATACTGGGACAGCTAGCATCTCAGACATTGCATAGGTGACCTCCAGTCATAGCTAAAGCCAAAACCCCAGGTTTTCTGCCTGAAAGGACAATGAGTCATGCCTTCAGAACAGCTTTCAGATGCTCCTCACATGGCAGTGTAAACACAGCCAGTGACCGTGTTCCTACACTGTGGACAAGAGCAAGGAGCTACTCCTCTGCTGTGAGGGCCCTATACCTCTGAGCAATATCTTATTTATCAAGCATACAAGGTCTCCTATGCTCATCACCATGGTATCTGAGTGTCTCATTTATTATAGAAACAAACAACTCACTTCAGAAACGAGTTAAGGTTGCTAAGTGACAACAATGTACTTACTTATCACATCATTTGCAAAACCCTCACACTTAAAAGCAAGGAAATGAATAAGTACTCCTGAAACCCTATACTGCCCACATAATAAATATATATTTTTAAGTTGAGTACGAAGAAGTGCACTTTTTATTTTGGCAAACAACCTCATGTTTAACCTGTGGATTGTTTTCTTCTCTGTTTCCCCTCTTTTATATGATATTTTTATTTAATCAAATTAGGTGTACAAACATTTTCTTTTAAGGAATATTCATAAGTGGCAAATATGATTAGTTAGTTGAAGTGTTTCCAAGTACCATTACTATTGGATAATACTGCATTTGTAATAGGTGAATCTATGCCCATTTTTGTTTTACTTTTTTAAAAACCCATAACCCATTTTTATATGTAAAATTATTTCCATAATGTTGTTGTTCTTCAAATCAACATTAATTTTGTAGGTGTGTTTCACATTTTTAAAAAGGCTTTGTCTTCTGTTTAAATTCTAGAAGTGATCATGGAAAAGTACCTTTCTTGAGTCAGGATTGAGATTTTTGTGGTGTTTTATGACACACATTTCGTTGTATTTGACAAAACAATTTAAGTAAAATCCAAGTTCATCTAAAGTCAAAAACTTTGACATTGCCTTTGGATGGGTCAGGATTTCACCCTTTGTATGTTCTATGTAGACAATAAAAGATGTATGATGTTCTTAATTATTTATCTCCTGGCTTTTAAGCACTTGGGCTTTGTACCTAATGCAATGGGAACAAGTGGCGCTGAGGGAGTAATGCTGTTACTTAACTGTAACTCGTTTGAGGAACAAAACTGCTGCTTGTTTCAGAATTTCCTAGATCACTCAGATGTTTATTTTCTACTTTTCTTTTACTTTTGCGTGGATAAAATAAGATCCAGGGTCTGCCTTCATTTGCACTAGTCCCCAGCTGTGCAGCTTAGAGAAGGGAGCTCCCACGTGCTGGGACCTTGCACCTGAATGGGCTGGCGTACCAATTAGTGAAACTTAAGTTGTGACCAGCCCTGCTTGGGCTGATAATAAAAGGAAAAGCCTCCATCCGAGACAAGTATAAGTCCAGATCCTCAGCCAGAGGCTTTCTGAGCCATGCTGTGGTCCAGATATCCAGCCAGGATGTAAAAGAAAGGGGAGATTTTCAAAAAGCACTCTCCATCCCTCGTCCCCACCATTAAAGCACTCGGAACAAGAGTTTTGAAAGGACTTGGTACTCATTGAGTTGTGCTCTCCTGAAAAATGTGGCCACTCACTTTGTGGGCTAAATGGTAGCTGGGTAATGTCGCTTTGGTTGCTGGAAGAATTAGTCAATGACAAAAGGGCAGTCACGGCAGCTCTTCTCCATCAGCTTCCTCTTTCTTCCAACAATATCAATTATGGAAGCTCCAGCGCAAGGTTTCAAATAATAGCTATTTCTCTGCAATGTTACTATTTTTGCACATAAAAAAAGCCTTTTGCATGAACCACTGTCAAGGTCTAATCTAATCTATTTATCTGTATTTACAAGGCACTTATCTTCTGTAGCATCTAAGTGCTCCACGTGGATTAACAGACAGCACTGCCATCCAAACAGCACATTGTTTCAGTGCTTTGTAACCCACTGAAAAATCTCCTGGGCTAAATGCTTTCCTCTTGGATCCTGTGTAAATGGAAAGTATGATGAAGGGCACAGCTGTGCAGGGATCAAGAAAAAACTATGGGCCAAAACCTGCTGTCAAAATTCTTGTTAACATCAGTGGATCTGACACCAGCAGAGGTTTTTAAGGTGTCTCTCCTTGGAACAGCAGAGGTTTGTGCCCAGACCAGTACATCACCGGTATTAAGGTAGGACCTGGCCTCCCCTTGGTATCACCTTCTCAGCATGGGTAGTGTCCCCAGCTTCCCCATGTTGTCCTCTCTGGGCACATTTAGAGGATAACTTTCTTGAGAGAGGTCCTGGGGTCCCTCTAGCTGTGGGACTGTTATAGCAGAGAAAGGAATTGTGATTGCAAAGCTGCCCTGAAGCTGCCCTATGGCTGCTTGGTGCTCACCGTGCAAACCGGGGATGGATTTGGTCTGGCCAAATGACACCTTCCCCTATCAGAAAAAGCACTTTCAGGAAATAATCTTTGAGGAAACCATGAACTTGTCACTGCAGGGTGAGGAGAGAGATCCTTGTCTTTCTGCTCAGGGAGGGCAGAAACAGCAGGCTCTGAGCTGCTACCGCTGCTGAGACTCCCCAGGACCCTGCACTGCACACTTCAGGGTTTGGTCTCGGTTTGCTTAGCCCTGCTGAGATTCAACAGACTCAGTATCCAAACAAACAAGGGTTTAGCTGAATCATAAATAAAGCCAGCACACGCAAATTCCCATTTTTCCTTCCAAAGGATTTGTCTAGTTTGTATTTTTAGGATTAGATTTGCCTCTGATGAGCAGTTATGAGGCAGAATGGAGAGAAACGTGTCATCTCGTTCAACATCTCCTCCTTGTTCTATTCAGTCCTCTACCACAGCCAATGTTTTCAAGCCAGCAAAGAGCCCTGTGCCCCTTTTTCCCGAATTCTGTCTCCAGACTGTGCGATATGGTTGGACAGGAGAGAAAAGTGGAGAGAAAATACCAGCCTTTAACACAGCAGTATATAGATATATTTTTAACACTAAACCAGAATAAATTTTGAGGCTCTCCCTTTCCTTCATCCTTAATTTCCCTAAATGAGACACCTTCTGTGATGAATCCTCCCCAGGCAAAACAAAACCAGGTTTTCCTCCCATTTTGGCTGGCTGGGTGAAGCCCAAACTTCCTGACGAGGCCCATACATCACAGAGCCAGCAGAAGTAATGGGGGGAACTGGGAAGAGGGGAGGTCTGGACAGCACAACAGGAAAATCAAATCCTGCATATACAAAGGAGAAAATGGATGAATTTCAGTAAGGGAGAGAAAAGGATGCTTCCACTGCCAAATTCCTTGTGAGGGGTGGTGCTGTGTGGGAGACAGGAAGAAGTGCTTAGCAAGAGGTGGAAGGAAAAGAGGTTACACAGAAAAAGGCTGAGATCCCTGTGCTGGAAATACAGGTATCTGAACCCAGCTAAACGTGGAGTCAGGTTTCTCTGCTGCGAGAGAAGGCCGTGTTCAGAGCAGCTGTCACTACAGCCTCCTAATTGGAAATAATTGGGATTCTGTCTCAAACCACAAAGCCCTGAATTAGCCAGCACAGCCTCCACTAGGAAGCATCTGTTGCCATCTCCAATGGCAACAGTTCAACCCCCACTGCATCCAGCCCGCTCCCTCCGCCCGCCAACTGGCAGGAGATGCCCGTTACCACCCTGAGCATCCTGCATCTGTGGGCAGGCAAGGGATGCAGAGGGAGCCCAGGGAGAGTCAGAAGGAGGGCAAGGCCTGCCAAGGCCACCCTGGAACACCGGGGAGAGTCATGGTGGGGGTTGGCCATGGGGTGCAGGTGTTGCAGAGGTCAGTGGGAGGAGAGATGGCTTGGATGGGCAGCCCCACTCCTGAGCACTGTGTGACAGTGGCTGTTCCAACAGCACACACCACAAAGGGCCACGGGAACAATTGTTTGAATTAGTACTTTTTGCTGATTATGTTAACGGCTCCTTTGTGCTGTTCATATGCTTGTGGATAATTAAGATGGGGTTTATTTATTTATTTTTGGTCTGGCGTGACAAGAGGGAATGGGAAAAACAGCAACAGTAGTAAAGGAAGATGAGAAGAGCACTTGAGCCTTCTGGGGTGGCTTTTTGTGGGGTGGGGAACCAGGAACAAATGACACTTGGAAATGTTTGGAGCAGGAAGGGGTGAGCCCTGCTGAAGCAGTGAAATGTGTAGAAGGACAGAACTTCCAAGAGACCTGGGGGACCAGAACACCTAGCTGGTCTGCTCAGTCACAGCTCCACATCACCAGCGACATCGCAGTTCCCCTCTGTGCCTGCCTGTGCCACTCAACTGCCCAAACTGAGAGGAAGAGCAAATGGTCAGGTGGGTTTCCCCTGGTCCTCGAGAGTCCTCAGCCACCACAAAGCAGTCAGAGCCAGTTGGAAAACTAAAGATGGGATGGGGAGGCAGCCCATCAGGCAAGTGTGTGCTTGGAAAGCCTTCTGTGCACAAAGCACAAGCAGCAAATCCTCCCAGTAGTCCTGGTCGGTGTTTTGTGAACAAGCAGTGGATGGGTGATGCTTTGAAAGCCACAGGTCCAGATTTTCACATAGACATCACCCCGCAGGGGAAAGTCAAATTAACTGATTGCTGCAAAATGTGCTATGCACAGTGTTATGCACTACCTTCCCTTCTGCATGCTCCAGGCTCCCTTCCTTCCATCCACCAAAGTACTGAAGCCCTATAAATGGGGATTGCAGGCAATGTGTGAAGTCATTTTTGTTGCTGAAAGGAGATAGAGAGTTAACAGATGCTTTTAAAGCACATTCATCCTAACCTGGGTGCCTTGGAGACATTTTTGCTCTACTATTGCACTTAGAGGTTTTTCATCCTGGAACCTGGGAGACTAAAGAGACTACGGAGAAGTCTGATGCATCTTGATAACAAATTGGATCAAATTGTCTGGGTACTCTATGCCTGGGGCAGATGTTGCAATGAAGCTGGGAAACACTTGGAAAAACCTGCTATCTGCATGATGCTGGGCTGTGAGATGGAGGAAAGGGGGACTTTTCCTCCAGAAATCACCTTTTGCTGGCATTTCTTTGGCTTAATAGAGATTAAAAACTGGTTGAATTATTCTAACTTTCCTGGGGAAGTTTCACTAGCACCTGTTTTGCTTCCCACCTTGGATCTTAATCAGCTGAGCAGGTTTTTGTGTTTGTGTGTCTGTTTTGCAGAGTGGGAAGTTCAGCACTTAACAAACACAAACCTGATTTTTTTTTTCCCATGACTCTTAAGGACACCAAGTTAGTCCTCTCAGCTTCAGGCAAGAGGAGGGGGGGGTGGAGAGCCTTTGCTTTCCTTCTTGGTATTATGTTAGCACCCTTATACCTCTCTTGAGATCAGGGATGCTTTGTGCTTAGCACTGGGGACCTGAGACCAAGATCATCCCTGTCCTAAAACGTTTACTCAGCAGGGAAAGGAGAAGCCAGGAGCAGCAGAGGAAGAGTTTTCCTAAAGTGTATCAAACAAATCACTAGAGTTTGGTTTGTGAGTGAGAAAATTCGTTACTACCCCAAGTGCCAAATGGCAACAGGGCACCTCTGAGAGAAAGCTGTTAGAGTCAGTAGCCTAGATTAATGAAACACGTACACTGAGGATATCTGGAGCTAATTTATGGGAGCAGAGGGGAAGCAAGTTACAGCTTTGTACCTGAACCTCCTCTCCATCCATCCGATCTCAAACTGGCAGCAGGAGGTTGTGTATTTATGCACACGAGAATTCAGTGCAAAGCAGCTGAAGTCCAGACACAGAAGCTCCTGAGAGGAGAACTTTTTCTCTGCACTGGAATTCAGACAAATTTACATATTGTCTTTCACTTGGGGTACACATATTTGTCTCTTTTCCTTCCCCTAAATCCTAATCCAGTCTTCAGTTCATGTAGTTGAGTAGTGCTTTCTGGTCCTGGCCTCTGATCTATAATGCTAACCCTATCCATAAATTAGCTCATTTACTGACCATCAAGCACAAAATGAACAGCAGGATGGCATCTTTACCTGGCCATCATCCTGAATCAATACCATTTCATTCTTCTGTCTGAATCACTGGTGATCTGTACCACTTTAAAGTGTTAATGGGCCACCTGTTAAGCACTTAAAAGATAGGATCTTGCTGTGGGGTTGGGGCAGTCTTTCTGCCTGTATATATGATATTACCAATATGCCAACAACCTACCCATTAGGGTCCCATGCTACAGACATAGTCAAGCCATTATGTGGTCTGAAAGTCCACATCAAAGTTGGAAGTTGAGCTTTTCAGTCTAATAAAAGCTTAAGAGGGGATGTGCTTAGGAAAAGCCTGAAACACATCTTGTTTACTATAGCAGAGTATAATGTTAGGAGGTCAATTTTTTGTTTGCTGAAAAAGTAATTTCAGGGGGCAGGAAGCTTTTCACAAACTTGTTTTGACTCCCTGAAATAGCTAGTCTGGAAATAAGAGCAAATAAGAAAGATAAAATCCCGTTTCAGTATTTTAGGTATTAAGACTCTCTTCAAAAAAACCCAGGGTTTTCTGTTACCCAAATGGTATCACTTTAAGCTTAAGGACCCGCAAAGATTAGAAGAATTTTGACACTTAATGGAAAGCAAAACTTTTCCATCAAGCCTAAGAGAAATTCCCCTTTTATTTTCACAAGGAATGAAAAATGCATAATCCATACTGGTTTGGGTGAATACCAAGCATTTGTTTTACCCCCTTGTTTTGCCCAGGAAAGCACCAAGAAATGCTCTGCAGCTTTTTTTACTACACCTAGAGGATGTCCTACTGCAAGGAATCCTATTGAGTTTTGAAGTACGAGGGTCCATTTTTTTCTACTTTATCCCTTCACAAGCACACTGAAAACAAGCTTTATAAATCAATCCGACACCAAGGACAAAACTGTTTGCAGAGACACACATGCTACATTCTTAGGGACAAGGTCTCAGCCCCTGTGATTTGGCTGGGTGGGACTCCTACGCAGAAGGGATGTGGCAGACAAATCACTTCCCATGTGTTAAAACACATCCTTAACCACTCTGACAGGAGCATGAGGACAGAGGTAGTGGCCTTGAGCCACTTGTTAGCCACAGGAGACTCAGAATGCTCCAACCCTCTCAGAGGTCTGGAGGCAGAGCAGCAGCCCCAGCATTCATTCCTGGGATGTCTGCTCTTGAGACATTTTCTGAGGAGGGAAATGACAAAGTGCATTTGTTGTGCAGGCACAGTAATTCCTTCCTCCCGCCCCATCTGGTCTCATTCTATACCAATATTAAGTGCACCAGAAGGAGATCACTTTTAATGAGGTCCTGTGATCAGTTATGCAAAGTTATAAGTGTTACCAACTTGCTTGCAGTCACTTGCACTATCCATAATTATTTCTCTTCACTACAAATCAAACTGTAAGGTCTTCTTTATGGCCACCACTACTACTACTTCTACTACTACTACTAACTACAACAACAACAACAGAAAATAATCAGTGTTCTTCATCAGAACTAGCTACCAACATCTCCCTGTGAGAAGTGCCAGGACAGGAAAAGGTGATGTGGGACTGGCACATGTGCAGTGCCCTGTGCTTGGGAGACAGGAGCAACACAGGTCTTTTATTATCCTTATAAAAAGTCTCTTAAGCTAATGTGTCTGTCCAAAGATTCCTGCAAAGCATCTGACATCCCGAGCACAACTTCATGCAACATTCCCCTCCTGCATGCAGCTACAGATGGGCTTCATCTGCCAGTAGAAAGGTCCAGACTCTACAGCCAGGAAGCAAACTGGTGAAAAGATAAGAAGCAGGAATAAACTGACTTGCAAATGAATCCATGCTGAGCTGAGCCGTTGGTCATTTGGTCTTCTTTGTATGTCCACCCCCTTGGAAACAGATGAGTTTGTAGAAAACTGCAGTGCTACCTCAAAGCAGAGACCTCCTGAGCAGAAATAGGTACACAATTGTGATAACATCCAACTCTGATGACAGCAATCCTGCACAATGGACATACCAGTGCAACGCAGGGGAGCAAAGGTACTTGGTTTCATTGCTACCACACATCAAGCTCTAAAGGATGCTGAAAAGGTGGGGCTGCCAGAAACAGCCAGGCAGAGTATCTGCTGGGAAGCAGAGCACTGTGTCATGGCTTATCGGTGAGCTGCAGAAACAGGGTAATCAACAAAATCATAGAATCACAGAATGCTTTGGGCTGGATGGGACCTCAAAGATCATCTAGTTCCAACCCCCTTGCCCTGCAGGGAGATCTCCACTAGACCAGGCTGCCCAAAGCCCCATCTAACCTAAACGCCTCCAGGTATGGGGCTTCCACAACCTCTCTGGGCAACCTGTGCCAGTGCCTCACCACCCTCATAGTAAAGAATTTCTTCCTAATGTGTAACCTAAACCTACCCTCATCTACTTGTTTGAATGTCTCCTGTAGGCCTGGATAGCCTTAGGACAGCTTCTGATGGCATGCAACCCTCAAGCTCTGGTACATGACAGACCCTTCTGTTTGACCTGATATGACTTCTTTTGCCTCCCAAACTTACACCAAACCTGCCCACGGAGAAGTGAACAAATAAGTGCCTCTGATGTGTTCCCAGCTGCAGGTGAAAGGGAAATCTCAGTCATCCAGCACACTTTCAGAGTCCCTCAGCTAGAGTTTTTCATGGGTCTGACAGTCCTCTGGCTTCCTGCCCTTTTCTTTGCATGACTGCCCTCTCCACTTCAGGAACACCCCTGAGTCTAGTGCTACCCTAGAAACTGGTCTCCTGGATATTTGGAGACACTTTGTGGATTCCCTTTCTTGAGAAGGTTCTCACGTTGGAGGCAGAGATGTGGGAAGGAGCACAGAGGGCTCTGACTCTATTCAGCCGTTCTGCACCCTGATTAATTTTACAGCTAATGACTCTCCAGACATGGTGATGTATGGGGCTCTGTCGGTGACAAAAAAATTGAACTTTTACTAATTAAGTAGAACATCTTCATAGGGTGAAAGGTTTTGCTAACGAAAGTAACTCACAAAGAATTATGTTGGCTGGAGACTGCTACCGAGATCAGATGGAGAAGGGAGGGAGAGAGCAGTATAAAATATTCACTGCTGCTACCAGTCCAAGATTTCACTCCCAGGTTGTCTCTGCACAGAGACTACTCACTGCCACACCTCCTGGGCTGCAGCCCTCCTCCGTCTCAGAAGAACAAGGCTGACACGCTATGTATGCACCCCCTGACTGCATGATGAGTGCTGGTTAATGAATTAGCCTTGGCCCAGCACCAGGAATGTGTGTTATTTGTTGCAATCGCTGCACAAGGACATACCAGACAGGATGAGGTTCATAGTGGTGCAAGGATGTGACTTTCTGGCTTCTGTTCCTGAGGGTGCACTGTACAACTCCCTCTCCTGTGCAAGAGAACGACCTCGAATGTCAATCAGGATGAGTGCAAACATGGCCTTTAGTCACAGAAGTGCTGTATAAAGGACTTAATGTCGGACTGAACAAAAATAATCCACCTTGGTACGAAGAGAGAAGCAGCAGAAGCAGTGTCCTGGGGTGGGATGAGAGATGGAAAAGGGGTGGTAGAGCTGTGCAGCTCTACAGCTGCCCCATTTATATTGACAGTGAAGCAATTTTGTGCTGGGTAAACCAGCAAAAAGTCTGTGTCCTTCCTCCCCAGCCAACTCTGGAAAGGACAGCCCAAAATGAGCCAGGCACGATTTCCACCTGACAAAGATGTGCCCCCATGTTCTGCAGCCTTACCTCTCTTCTTTCCCCTTCACTCCCCTTTCCAATCAACTCCTCACTGCTGCAATGCTCATTACTTTATAATTCTATTGTCGCCCTTTCACTGAGAGATTTGTGGTGTTTTAACCAAGAAACCTACATTAAAATATTGAAATAGGTCATTAAATATTTATTTTCTTCAGCTACTTGTAAAGGCAGAAGGAAATTGGGGAAAAAACTGTCAGAAAGGAGCATAATATTCACATTTTTTGAAGAGACTGTTTATGGTTATGTTGCCTGAGGGACCTGCAAAGACAGAATACCAGAGGCCACAGCATTAGCTTTTCCTCCTCACACTCTGTTTCCCTCTCCAGTGGCCATTTTCTGTTCCTGGCTTCAGCTTGTTGAGCTCAATTCTCCCTTCAGCTTGTTGAACTCAATTTTCCCCTTTCCTTCTCTGACATAACGCAGGGTTAGCTCCATTTGGGGCTGCCAAAGACACAGATTCTGAGCTGGATGGAAACAGGGGGATTGACCCTCACCTGTGTGTCCCCAACAGTTCCCTGTGACAATCCCTGCTTCTCTCCTGTGCATCGATGGAAAGAAACCCAGAGCAGCTCTGCCAGAGGCACAGGGGCTGCCTTGACATGAAGTCAGTGGAGCCCAATGTCTACACTTCCAGTTTTGGCACAGGCTGCTTGTTCCTCTTCCATCTGCACAGGAAGGAAACAGAGACGGGGATGGGGAAAGATGGCAGGAATTAGCTTCACAGGTAGCAGGTGGCAAATCATCAGGACCCAGCACTTACAGTTCTAGGAGGAAACTACAGAGGGGTCTCTAGCAAAGCCAAGTGCTAGGAACTCGGAGAATGCCAAAGTCCAATCAGGAGGCTACTATGACCACAAACATGCCCCTTAGCATGGCTTTAGGGATTTCCCCACAATTCTGAATCCTTACATCCACAATACACACTCCTGCATGACAAGGCTGAGGACTGCAGCCCAATTGCCTCTCTTTGCCCCAGTAGTGCATCTGTGAAGATCCATGCCACTGAGACAGTCTGTGCCATCAGCCCTGGCCAGTGAAGAATTAAATCTCTGCCTTCAAAGAGATGTGATCTCCAGTTACAAAAAGCAGGAGAAACATTGGCTGTGATTCTCCACTTCTCCCACAAACAGACACTCTGTCTCCAGTGTCAAGCACTCCATTTCTAGGGTGCTTAGCAATTCACTTACAGCAGCCAGCTTTGCTGGTGCTCACACAGACACACACATATCCCCAGACATGCTGGACTTTTCAAGGCTTTTCGTTTTCATCTGCAGGTGACAGGTAGCACCAAAGGAGCCAGATGATCGTGGCAACAAAACTAAAATAACCCAACAGTTTGTGAAGCAGCTGGTCAGCAAAAAGAGCAAACAAAAATCTGCTGGAGCTTGTTCTGCCTGAATTCACTGGGCAGCCTGGCTTGGGGGTTAAAGAGTACGTTAGGCTGGAGCTTGGATCATCTATCTCAACACACCTATGCAGGAAGGTCAGGGAAATTTCTTCGAGGAGCTGGACCACAAAACAGCAGCACAGGTATCAGGCACTTTGCATTCAGCATCCTAAATTTCAGGCTGAGAAGAGCTGCTGAAAGAGGCCATGCAGAGAAAGGGTGGACACCTTGCATGTAGGATGCTATTGCAGAGACTGCTGCAGATTATACCCCCAGTATTGCATCTGTTTTCTGCATTACCTTGAGAAAACAGAAATGGTGCTTACATACGTTAAGTGTAAGTGAGCAGGTAAGAAAGTGAAAGAAAAACAGTGATCTTTAAAAGCGTTCTGGCTGCAGGAAACTTCAAAAGATCCAATCACGTATGAAGTGTAAAACTTTGACCAGCCTTGGTAGCTGCCTGGCCATGGTCATGCTATATAAGTATGAAGGCAGCTGGCAGTGCCAGAGCAAGGGCCATGCTGTGGGGTACAGGGTGTGGGGAAAGCACTCCAGAAAGCACTGAGTCCTACAGCAGAGGTCTGATTATTTGGATTTTCTACTCCATTACATCAAGTGCCCTTTTCCTTCTCTGCCACTCCCTAACAGTGCTTATAATAGGTAATTTGCCTTTAGAAAATTAATCATCATCTCCCAGTAATTTTTGTATTGAATCCCCACTCAGGTATGACTGTATTTTTGGTGTGCAGAAATTAAATATTTCAGTCCCAAGTCCATGTACCCAGTTTCAAAAGAAGATCTCTTTTGTTTCCCCTCTCCTTTCCTCCCCTCCCCTCCCCTCCCCTCCCCTCCCCTCCCCTCCCCTCCCCTCCCCTCCCCTCCCCTCCCCTCCCCTCCCCTCCCCTCCCCTCCCCTCCCCTCCCCTCTCCTCTCCCCTTCCCTTCCCTTCTCCTTTTTCAGTGCTCAGTTTTCTGACAAAACAAAGGGCCACAGAAACTACAAGCCCAGGCTGGCACTCCTTATGATATTTTGTAGTAGTAATTAAATGAATTGTTTTGAGCTGCTCAGTGCTTTGATGTGTTTCAGGTGCTTTTTCCCCTGTCTGTCTGGGAAATGGGGGAAGACTATGCCAGGCCTTGGCCCGGGTACAGGGGAACAGAAAAAGGAAGGTTTCTTTGAGACACAAATAAGACCCACATTATGCATGACTCAGCACCTCATGTCAAAATTTGGCCCCTATCAAAAAGAACACAAAAGGCTGATCACAATGAGCAATAATCCAAAAATACGCTGGCGAGAGGAGCGTTCTGTGGATTTCAGAGTGGGGCATGACAATTAGAGCTGTGCAAGATAGTCACTGGGACAAAAATAGATCCAATTCCAAGCGGAAGGTGCCTTTGAAATTTGGGATTTGCATTTTTTTGTGTGTGTGTGTGTGCATGCTTTCAACTCAAAAATAGCAACTTGGTTAAATAGAAAAGGCAAAGTGTGAGGATAAAAATAAATATTACTTTATTTTAACAATAATATATCTAAATCTGGAAGAAACCCAGGACTATCACTTGTGCAAGATTTAACACAAAGCATTGTGCTTTGTATTGTTTTGCTTTAACAAATCCCTTTCCAAGCCTACTCTAAGAGCAATACTGTAGCTCCCTTCCTTTCAGCAGTCAGAGAAAAGGCAGATTATGAGGATGCCCAGTGATATCAGGAACCCATGTGCGTGTTCTTGATCTTCCACTGACTTCTGGGGGAATCAGATCAGCTCAGTTTTTTATAGGTAGTTAAGTACCTAGTGGTATTCTCAGATGGGCTTCAGAGCCTGACAGCCACACACATATTTCTGTCCATGTTTCTCTCTCTCTGCACCATGGGTGATGGGGATGGAAGGATTTCCTCAACTCCCATGAAAAAGACAACAGAACGCTTAGGTAGTGCACTGATGAAAATCAGAGAAGATTTAAGGATGGGTATACCCACCACCTTTGAAAGAGCATGATTACAAAAAATAAAATAAAATTAAAATTCTCAACATTTCTCTTATGACAATCCAGCCTCTTGACTTTGTCCTACTGCCACTCATGCAGGGAAGGAGACAGGTGCTTCTTGGAACAGGATGTCCATCCAAAGCAATTCAAAGACACTTACTTGCAATTCTCACTATTAAAATTTCTGACTGGATTTTAAAGACACTTCCTGCAGCTATTATTTTGACTTTTTCCACCCTATTCTGATTACTGAGCTCTTTTGAAGCTACTAGGCTTTGCTCTGCTGTGATAGCCTCAAAGGTTCAACATATTAATCAGCTTTCTCTGCCTTCTCCCACTATAAAGGTAGGGAATTTCCTTCCCTATGACTATTGGAAGTGGTCTCTATGTGGGCACAGTCCCCATCCTGGCTGCTGGAGTCTTCACCTGGGTCTCTTCTTCAGCCCTCTTTGCAGATAGGTTCTGCCTCAGATAAAAAAGGCTTCATGCTACTCCTGTGTTTATTCTGTTACTTGCCTCTGACAACATTTTCCGAGGTATTTTAGGTGGCTAATGCAGCATTTGGGGACACAACTGATGCTTGAAATGCTAACATTTTCCATGTTCTGTAAAACAGCTCATTACTGAAGGGTGCTTCTGTGCTGGCATTTCTCTTCCTCACACTTTTGTCCCAGACCTCCAGAGATATCCTGACACCATATTAGTGCTTTAACATCTCTCACTCCTGGTTCCTTTTCTACATGGAGGGGGTGAAACAGAAGAACCTATTCGTAAACAGAGAGGATTCTTGTGTCTATTGCTCTTGAGACCACTCAGTTATACTTATTTTTACTGGGCTCTTGGACACAATTAGATACAAAAATCCTTAAAACAAATCCCAGGACAGCAGTACAGAAGATCACACAGGCAAATCTTAATACTGACAACATTCATCAGTTTACCAGCTTTCTGGTAAAACAGAGGAGAAGTGGAGCCCACACTTCCCATCACCTTTCATTGCAAAATAAAATCCTTCTCTTATCAGAGTTTTGATTTGATTTCATCTGTTGGAGTGGGTGGGGAGGCTGGGTCTGATTCTGATTAAGATGAACAGCTCTGTCTCTCCCCACTCTTTGGCGCTCTCACACTGACATTTATTTGGAGAAATGAGGTCATTCTGGGGTACTTTGGAATGAGGTAGCTGGCACATTTCACAGCTGAAAGGACACTATGGGCCAGGGCCATCTCCAGTGTTGACGGATTTTTGCAGAGACCCAAGGTCATTACTGAAAATTTGGCCACATGCACCAAGGTCAGCCCATGAAAGCTCACTGTGATGAACCATCCTGACCTGTTATTTGATGGGGCCTAGAAAACAATCCCCCTTCTAAAATAACTGTTTTCAGGACAATCAAATGACAATGCTGCCAAGCTCAAAAGCATGCCCAGCAACACTGCCAGCCTTGCCAGGCCTATTAACACCCTCAGAGCTTTAGAAGGGGATAAGAGAGGAGAGAAAAAGCTAAACCAAGCCACTGGAAGCATCAGTGACAAGCCCAGAGCTGCTGCTGTTGTTTGCCCTCGCCTGCTTCCCATGTTCCTGGGGTTGTGAAAAAGTCTCAAAAGCTAAGAGCTGACCATCCTGAGGTAGATGAGGGAGAGTACTCCCAATCTGCCTCCTTCAATGATGGCATTTTGCATCTCTTGCACTTAATTGCATACAAGATATCTCACCAATTGCCTTAGAGATGCTGAAGACAAGCTGAAGACCATCCCACCCACAGTGTAAAAGGCAGTCCAGGGCTTTGGGCAGTATTTCTCCCAGAGATGCAGAAATCTCAAGACAGATGCTCTTTGTGAGCACCTCCAATGACAACTCCTATCAGACACCTCTGATCTGAGCAGTCACTGACCATCACACCACAGAAACCTTCTTCTCTGCCTCTCCGCATCGTGTCAACACACATACACACTAGTCATTTTATTTAACACCTTTTTTTTCCCCCATCTTTCTTGGGTGACAAATTGCATGAGACATACAGAGGAAGGGTGTGGTGGTTAGAGCTCAAATCTGAGACAAGGAAAATGTCAGTGGCTATTTTTACCTCTGCCTGAGACAAAACACATGCCTCAGAGCGGCCATTCACACTTTTTTTCCCCTCTTCAGCTCTGTTTGGAGCACTTTGGAAATGCTTAGGTAAAAAGGTGACTTGTCATCTCTTTCTACACTCTGACACTCATCTCTGTGGAAGTGGACCGCTTGGACCTCAGGAAGTTTGGCTTTTCAATTTCTATTCCTATGTGGCCCTCCAGAATTCCCAAATATCAGGAAGCTCAGATAACCCAGCTGACTTCTCTTTGTAGCTGTCTTTAATTTATCCACTCTGTCCCAAAGCATCTCCAATATTTCAGCCATCAGACTCTCTCTGATGGAAGTCTCCCCAAGTCCTTGTATATTCTAGAAGAGATGTGGACCATTTTTTGAAAGAATTAAAGAAAGTAAAGAATTGTTATAGTGAAAGGTAGAGCTGTAGTTAATCTGAATTAACCTTGAATTGAGTTATCTGGGAGGATAAACCCAAAGGTAAAGCTACCCTTACCCTGTGAGCCACCACTATTTTTCTCCCTCTTTCCTCCTTCCTTCCAAAATGTATGAACTTGATTAGAACAGCAAGGGAAAAAAAAAAAAAATCAAGAAGAAACAAGCCACCACTACCAAAACACCTCTACCACAACAGCCAGCCCTGAAAGTTTGTTGCCATGTCAGCAGGAAAAGCAATACCGGACTCTGAAAAATTAATGTGATGCTCACTTGCTGTCTAGTTCCTCCTCTCCTTGTCAATAATTCTGTTCATTCCACGAATATTAAACCTGTTTGCCAGAGCCCTTAATGTGACAAGAAGCTGATGCCTGAAAGCACAATTACTTTCAACTACACATCATATTTAATTTATTACATAACCTGGTGTTATTGGTTTTATTGATGAACTGTACAGTGTAAAATGATTATTTGTTAAAGATTTCACTGTTGTAAAGGAAAAAGGAAAAAAAAAGAAGGAGAAAAAGAGAAAAATCTTTACTGCTCCAAAGCAGCTACTTGTACATGTTTTGCTGCAAAGATTCAAGAATGGGAGTTACTATTATTACCCGATTTTTGGCTTCACACATTCTTTGCACTGCAGAACAGATTCACCTTCCTCCATCACTTGATTCAGTCCCCTACTGAGACAGGAACAGGCAGCAGAGGAGTTGAGTGAAGGTCTTCCTGATGGCATGATGTAAGTGTAACATGTCCATGTTCTGTGTCATTAAATCTAGGTGGTTTGTTTGGGCAGAACTATCTAAGTCCAGTACTAAGCTTAAACTTTATCTTTTCTTTCATATTACTGTAATGTGATAAGAGCTCTTTGGTGTCACTCATTTATACTGAGAGACTGTCTTGTTAGCCTGGCTATGATGTAAATGTGTTATGATGCTGCACATGGACAAAATGAAATGAGATTCCAGCCTTGAAAGAACGTATACCCTGATTCAAAAAGATAGCAGAAAAGGCAGTTTGCTTCATGCATATGAGAAACCAAGGACGTGAGGCATGTCAGAATTAGTGCCCGGATTAAAATAGACTTTCAATAAAGATGCAATTTCTTTGGCTTCCAAGTTGTCCACTGAAGTACCCTGTATTTTTACAGACTCTAAAGGATTCTTATGAGAGTAGTGTGAATGCTGATGGTTGGGTCACTGGATAATCCCTGCTGCCTATTCCCCATTTTAGGCTTTCTGTTCAGAGGCATAAATGACAAGCCTGACAAACGCACAGTCTCACTGGGGTAAGTGCTGAGAGGCTGAGGTCCCTCCCTGACATTTCAGCTCCCGAGGACAGGACACTGACTCACAGCTTTGAGCAGCCAACTGGACCTTTCACTGAGCCGCTATGGATCTTGCTTTCCTAATTCTAGACCCAGAGACAGTGACTGTGAATATCCTGAACAACACTGATGGCAACAGGAGATTGCAGAGGAGCCGAGACATTCCCAGCAGAGTGCCCCAGCAGAGTATTTTAGTCCTAATGCCATCCTCCTCCAGACATACACAGTTTGGGGAGGGGAAGTTCGCTTTATAAGTAGATGGATAAAAAATCAAGACACAAAGGAAATGCATTACTTAGTCCCAAGTTTCAGAAATTAATTCTCTGCCGATTCCTGAAACCATGATATCAGCTGGAGTTTTATCTCTGATTTCATTCAGGTAATAGCACAGCATTCTGAACAGAAGAAATTTTGAAGTCTGCAACCTAAATAGAGATGTCCCTCCTGATTAAAAAGTGCACCACGTTTCCATAACACACTGGGAGAAACGCAGTCTCAGAAGAATTCTTGGAATGGTTTGATACTGAAACAGATGTAATGAAGAATTCAACCTGCTGCCGAGAGACATTTCTCTTGCTAATTGGTTATAAACAATGCTACTGATGGCATCAATATATGAAACATGAATTAAGAAATAAGGAAGCCTGGGTTTGGAAGCATTTCTGCCTCATGGCTGACTGCAGATACCAGTTGAAGATGTTGTAGTAGGGACTTTTCTAAAATAGCTCTTTCCCTGTAGACATTTTTTTCTGAAAGTCTTGGACCACATGCTGCAGCTTCCCAGTTCACCAGGAACTTCACAGAGTCTCCTGGTTCCTTCCAGCTGTCTGACTCAAAAAAAACAGAAACAAAAAATGTGATCATTTTCTTTGCAGGGTTTTGACCCAAGCTCTATTTCCCTAGGTGGAAGGAAATTTTGTGGGTAAAAAACAGAAATACAAACCCAAATGGTCTGCATTTCCCAGAAAGACTTAAATAATAGGAATGATTCAACTTGCTGTTTCATTGCCTTCGTGACCCCTGGCATTTTCTGCCTTCCAGATGCCAACAAGATCTTAACTGGGATTCTGGGAAACACAAGAGACCTGCAGCCTATGATCACATAAAAGGAACAGAACAAGAAGAAAAGAAGTGAGGGGAGAGCAAGACAGAATAAAGAAGACGAGGGGGAAAAAAAAAAAAAAAAAAAGAGGTAGAGATGGTAAGATCTAGATGGCCCAGGGAATTCTGCTCATCCCCAAGACATTGGTGTTTATCTGAATAAGGATCCTCCTGCTCTATCATCTGAGTGCAATTTTCCCTCCTTCCCTTTCCCTATCTCCATTCCCTCTTTCTCTTTTCCCTTTCATTGCCTTTCAATAGCAATGTCTTCAAAATGAGCCTCCTGGTTTCCAGAGGGACTACTGAGTCATACAGGTCACCAAGGTGAAGCAGTCTGGATTGTGATTAGTTTTTCCCCAAATATGTTGTTCCTCCTGACAGCCCAGCCAGTCCCATGCATGTGCTTATGTACGAACGTGAGTCTCTGCCTGGCACAGCCACTCTGATAGCTACTCATTCTGAAGGACATGAAAGATGCCTCACCGATACCTGTTTTCCTCTGCTTACATACCCATCCCCGATTCTAGCCGTCCAAACTGAACTCTTGGGTAATTAAAAGGGAAGCAGGTAGGGGAGTTACAATTTTTGTTTTGTTTTTCAAACTCTCCCTCATCTCTGAGGAATTTGCCAGAGTTGATTTCTCAATTGCTTTTTTGATTTCTTCTCTGACGGCTTGCTCTGTGCCAGGGACGTGGCATTGACCTCCAGCAGCAGAACTCTCTCTTTGTTCCCAGCACTGTCCCGAAGCGCTCTGCAACTCATTGAAAATCCATTAATTCTGTCTGCGCCCTATCAGATTAAAACTTCTCTTCAAATAACATTTCAAATATCAGTTGCTTCACCTTAATATCTTTCTTCCATAACATTTCTCACAGCTCCACGCACACACTCCGCTCCCCTGGGCAATTCCCTTTTCTATGCGTATTGTTGATTCTTTAAGAACACACACTCTCCGCTCCCTCTTTTTGCTGATGTTCCCTACTGCATCTTGTTCTCTCCTACCTCATCCCCTCTTTCTCTCACTCCTATTCTTCTTATATGATCAGAAGCAGCAGGTCTTTTCAATGTTTCCCTGAGTCCCACACTACATCCCCAATAGAGACTCGCAGTTACTTCCAACTTTGCCTGCAGAACTTACTCAGCTGCAAAACTGAATTTGCTGGGGCCATGTTTATGAATGCACCAAATCATGTTTCTGAGTTACCCTGGAAGACCCACCCCAGTGATCTCTGTACCCACCAACTGAGACATCCCCATTTCCACTGGACTGACTCCCAAACCTTTACAGTCAGATTTCAGCTTCAGGGAACAGGGAGGCTGTGAGGTGTTTTGACAGCCCACCAACCTCACACAGCCTGGGCTATGACTTCACAGCCTCTGTCACAAGGCTTTTGTGGGTGGTAGCTCATTTTTGCTTCCATCACTGAGCCCCAGAAGTTCTGGATGCAGCATGGAGATCATGACTCAATATATCCTCCCCTTCCTCACCCAACACCTTCCAGATTTGGAACAGCAAAGCTTGGATGTAGGCTCTGTGTCCGTAGGCACGGGCTTGTGTAGGAGAGGCAAAAACAGATGACAAACACTTGATGCCATTTGAAACTCTCTCCTGACATCACTGAGGACCTTCCAGCCTCTGCCTAGAGGCAGAAATTATCCTGGGCCCAGTGGAGTTTGCTATGGATTCTCCTTTCTATGTCAACACTTGTCAAAGTGCTTATCTTAACTTCTCCGATCCCTTAATCCTCCTCCTCTCTCCTGCTGCCTGGCTGGCAGAGATCTGTATCTGCTTCGGTGGGGTGGCAGGAGGCTGGGGCAGTGCTGATAGACAGGCTTCATCCCAGGGAAATACAAGGCAAAAGTCAGTGAGAGGAAGCGCTGTTGGTTTCTCTGCAGAGGAAGTGGTGGTAACCCATAATAATCAGCTCCCACCCAGGCAATCAGTGTGCTTAGCCAGGAAAAGAGAGTGGATAAGTGAAATGTGGCTTAGAGGAACTAAGTAGGAGGGTGTAGAGCAATGCAAAGGCCAGACCTGGTGAGACACCTGGGGGTGTTTATCCCTGCCAGTTCCCACCCACAGGAAGCTGGTCAGTGTCCTTGGCCTCACTGCAAAGGCTGGGGGGGACATGGACATCTCAAGCCAGCCTTAGGAGCTGGTTTTGGGGACCCGAGCAGTGTCCAACATGGGGACTGTAAAGCTGCTGCTGAAGAGCTCATTCTCAGCTCTCCTTCCCCAACCTTTCGAGAGCAACAAGCTGTAACCTAGAGCCAGACAACACACCAGGTCCTTTTGCTTCATTTATATCCTCAAGGTACTTTTATGTCCATGTGGACCAACTCTCAGCTACCCTCCACGCTGATTTCCAACTGACGTCTCTCCAGTAAGTCAAAATACCACAGGCTCCAATCCCTGCTGATCCTACAGCGTTTTAGGAAGTGGTGCATCCAAGCATTAACACAGCCAATTATTTTTGTCCTGGGTGACTAAGGCAAGGGAGTTTGGTGGGGCAGAATTATCTAATGTGGTCTGAAATATTCAAGAGAAGCAGACACAAATCTGCATGTATTTCATTCACTGAATTTGGGAAGAGGTTGCCCACAGAGAGAAGGAATACTCCATATGGATGTAAACCTGTGCAAGGTGGAATGGACTCAACTGAGTGAGCAGTTTGCAATACATTATTTACCAGAGGAGTTTATCTTCTATTTTTGCTTACAGTACTCCTCAAAGTACTTCCAAAGAGTCCTTCATTATTCAAGGCGGAGATTTTTGTGTGCATATATGTATATATATGTATACATACCATCTCCAAGGACTTCTCAGGAGAGGTTTTAGTCTCAGTGTTTCAATTCCAATGGGTGAGTTCAGTCATATGCCCCCGGTCTTATTATTCATACTAGGAGGAAGCTGCAATCACTGCTGAATAGCCACATACATTAATTTTGAAATTCATGTTCGTCTCGAAAAATTCAGTGGTGCAAATGTTTATTGCTGTTGTTATTATTGTTTATTTTATAATAGCAGGAGGAGCTCCATTGTCCCTGGCTTCCTGGTGGACACAGAGGGGTGCGAGACAACTGAAGGAACTTCATTATATGTTTGGAGGATGCATTAATACCAACATTACCATTATATTCTTTCTTCCTGATATTTTTTTTTTCCCTGAACTGAATACTTAATTCTTTCTCAAGGACCGGCTTTAGCATATGCAGGGCCCTGTGTGAAATCAACTCAGCACAGTCATAGAGGAAAATTATATGGAGGGGAGTACTGGAGGCTGGAATTATGAAAGCTATATATATTTAAAAAAATTTGGACCCATGCTGACTCCTTTCTACTTCCAGGCATTTACCCAGGCCTGGTCTAGTGGCAGAAACAGAGAGAATTAGTTGGATCTGCTCCTTTACAAAGTAATCTTAAAAGAACTTATTTTGCAATTTTCTAATTATTCCGCCATTAGCACCCCAGTCAATAGGCAGACTGCAATCTGCTTGCACAGGGGTTTGAAGTTTGAACAGGTAGAAGGATCTTTCACACTAAAACTGTTCCCCAAAGGCTGCTGATGCTCTGAAGTGAGATGTTTTAGAGGGAGGGACAGCACCCTTGAAGCCAGTTTGCTTTCTCCTTTAATCAGGACACAGAACAACATTTCTGTGCTCCTCCTAAAGCCTAATCCCTGGATTTTCACCATTTTTGGACTAGGGACTGAAACACTGGCCCTGTTCAAAGCAATGGCAAAACTCAGATATGTCAGTCTCCCAGTGATGCCTACAGTTTCAAAAGGAAGAAAGGGGGGAAAAAAAAGGCAGAGAGACTTCTTGTGATGACCAAGAATAAAGCAGCCACAGCCTGGAAATCAAGACCTCTTTGAATGAAAGCTGGGATCCCCAAAATCTAAGGCATACCTCTTAATTAGTCTCTTCTGCAAAATATAGGCAGCAAATGCTGTCTTAAGGCAGCTCTTGGGTTTTATTTGCTTGTTTGTTTGTCTGTTTGTTTCTGAGCAGCCAAAGCAAACTTCTCCAGGGACCTGTTTGATTCCTCTCTGCAGTGTGGGCTGGAATATTGATCCTGAAGAAGAGATGTATGTTTTGTGTATGTGTGTCTGTGAGTATGCACAAGCTTGTAGGAACACAGAAGAGACCAGACAGGCTCACGAACTGGCCAAACAGCCCCAATCCCTCCCCACAGCGTGGCTGCTCCTCTCCCCAAGCCCAAGCTCAGAGAAGCTCATGCATGGCCACTGCCTCAAAACCCAGCTGTAATTTTCTGGCTAATGGAAGACGTATTGACAAAAGTTGACATTAAGTGGAACTAATTACACTGTAACTGCTAAATAACTAAGAAATAACTACCCTGTAATTTATGGTGCAGCACGGACTCCGTGCAGCAACTTTCAGAGCCGTTCTATCTGCACGGGGCGCACTGATGCATACGCTGCAGTGAGAGGCAGTCGATGCGAAACTGCCAGCTCTGCAAACACACTCTGCTATGATGAGAGCACAACGACAGTCAGGCTTCCCACAACCCACCGCAGCCCTCTTCCAAAGCAATACAATAAATGACTGCTAAGATGCTCTTCCCAGACCATTAATTTTATCTCTGGTTTTCATTTAGAGTCCTAATCCCATCTGGGATGTCCTCCCTCTCTTCAAGGTGCACGCAGGAGCCCACAGCACCTCCTGCACGCCTGGACCCCAGGGACTGGGGTACATAAAAAGGCTGGTGTCCAGTCAGGTTTGCTACCTGTTGCAACTGTGGCAACCAACCTCTTTCCACTACTGAAATAACTAGTCAGAGGAGGCATTAAGCATCCAGCTGGGAGCAGGGGAAGGCACGATTCACGTTTTCACAGGGAGGATGGGATACACCGAGGGACAGGGGGAATCTCATCCATACATCACTGTCAGGCAGTAATATCAGCATCCAATTCAGAAGATACGTCTGAGTGTGCCTTGTTCCATCTGATCAAACTCAGGATTTCTAAGGGCTCATCATTAAAGTAGATGAGAAAACAGGCATTCTGTCTCCAGAGAAATCTAGCAACTAAACATTTGTTTATGTCTCAGATAGGACCAAATCAGAAAATATGTTTTTGAAATATTTCTCTCCAGAAGTTATGCCACCGCCTACTAAAATGCTTCATTTTGATACTATTGAAACACAGTTTAGTACTTCAATACTGGATGGTATCAAAATATGTAACAGAATAAAATTAAGATTCTAATATAGAAGTGAAAACAAGTGGGAAATGGAGCAGGAAACAGCCGAAATAATAAAAAATTTAAAATCCATTTTGATTTCAAATTGATTCAATATTTTGCCTTTGAAACATCACTGGAATTAGAGAACTGCAATGAAGCATTCACATTTTACCTATTACCCAAAGAACAGCCTTTTCCCAGGAGGAAAATGTTCCCAGACTAATTTGCAGCCAAATGCAAACAACAAAATTTTTAGACTGGAAACTCATCACTGCAGAAGTTGGGTACTCTGTGGTTTGGTTGTACAGCACCAAGCACAGCATCTCCAGGCACCACCTCAACAGAAAGCACAAACGATTGAGTTGCTGGTCAGGGGGGTTGTTGATAAGTCCCAGAGGATGCTACACTGTGCATAAGAAAAAATGGAGACTTTGAAGGCAATGAGAGAAGGGAAAGAGAAAAATCACCCTGTGTTGGAGCAAGGAAGACAGAGAAAAGAGAGTGAGATTGCCAAGATAGACAGGGAGAGGGGTGCAATTCGGCACCTGTTTCTGCCTGCTTCGTTCCACCTCCATTATCATGCACCAGAACAGCTCATTCTTCTTTTTTCCAGAAAGCGTAATAATGTTCCACAGGTGAAGGAGTTATCTCGGCTTTTCTCTTTTTCAGCAAAGCTAACACTCAGTACATGAAATAAAGGTTATCTTGAAAAATAGACGCTGCAACTCGCATACAAAAGAGCCCTTTCCTGTGACAGGGAGTCTCTTCTGAAGGGGTCTGTTAGATTTCGTGCTTGGAAGAAGGAGAAGAATACGGATTGCTTGCTTAGTCCCCCTGCCAGGTTTCCAACCTGGCTTTTGAGCTGGACCTAGGACACTCTCCCCCATGCCATGAAGAGCAGGATTCCCCTGGGGAGATGGCAGGGATGGAGGAAAACAACAGTGCTGCATCAGGGATGAGAACAAAATCCAGCTTTCACATCCCTCTCTAATCAGTGAGGTCAGGGATGCTCTGAGGAGCAAAGACACCACGTGCATGTGAAATCGCACAACAAGGGGAAGGAAAAGACAAATTTCATGCATGTCCTTGTGTACTCTGCCTTTGTGAGGCCCCATCTGGAATCCTGTGTCCAGATCTGGGGCCCACAATACAAGAAAGATGTAGAACTGTTGGAGAGGTTTCAGAGGAGGGCCACGAAGATGATCAGAGGGCTGGAGCACCACCCCTACAAAGAGAGGCTGAAGGAGCTGGGCTTGTTCAGCCTGGAGAAGAGAAGGCTGCATCCCTGAAGGGAGCAGAGAAACAGGAGGGGAATCAACTTTTTAAAAGGGTAGACACGGGCAAGACAAGGGGGATGGATTAAAGCTAAAGGATGGAAGGTTTAGATTAGATATTAGGGGGAAGTTTTTTTACAGAGAGAGTGGTGAGGGGCTGGAACAGGCTGCCCAGAGAGGTGGTGGATGCCCCGTCCCTGAAGGTGTTCAAGGCCAGATTGGATGGGGCCCTGGGCAACCTTGTGTAGCTCCAGGCCTGGAAATTGGTAGCCCTGCCTGTGGCAGGGGGGTTAGAACTCTCTGATCCTTGAGGTCCCTTCCAACCCAGACCATTCCATGATTCTATGTTGGCACAACTACATACCGCACCCTGCACTGGGGGGAGCCGAGCATCCCACCTGTACACTCCCTCCCCTGGTGCAGTACACGGTGCAGGCAGGATAAGGACGGTGTGGGCTTATGTCTTTTGCTGCTCCACACCCACGGCACTGGGCTCACCAGGGCCGTGACTGCGGTGGCTGCAGTCTGCTGGCTGTGACGGAAATAACAACATAATGCGTGTTTTGATCATTTGCTTTGCAGCTGAATCGGGGCGGTTTTTAAAACAAACCTTAAAAGGATCTCTGAAGAGAAGCAGCCCATTTAAATGACTAAATAAAAGGTCTGGCTGCAGTTTTTAATGAAAGACCTGTGTGAACTAATACACTTTGCTTTGTGCCCCGAAGCTCATTAAATAACGTGCTAAGCCATGCAAAGTGATCTACAGAACGCCGCACTGTGATTTCTCTTTTTAAGTGTCACCGTGCTGAGCGGGAGGAAGGAGGACAGCTTCTGGGCAGCATCAGAGGGAGCTCAGGTGCTTATTTCATATTCAGCTGGAAGAGGTCTGGGCGTGTTCGGACCTCATTTCCTTGCAACAGCCGCCTGTCACTTTGTATGTTCTGAGATACCTAGAGAAACCCTTACAGAAGGGATGTGTTTATTTTACTAGCAGTTCCTGTCACCGTTATCAGTGCTTGGGTGAAATACAGAATTTTTATTTTCATTTAATTTTGTTTTGTTTTTAAATAACTGACAATAATTTTACAGAGCTACAGACGTTCATTTTCCTTTCTTTACACCCCATCACTGGAAGTTTCTGACTAGCTCCAATACTTCCTAAAACCCTGGAAGTGCTGACATAGCACAGAGTGACATCACACACCTCAGGCTCAGTCGTGCAGCTCTGTCAGTCAAATATTCCCTTGTTGTGAAGGTACTGGACACCAGTGTGGATGCTGCTGAAATGCTGACATTTCTGGACTAGAAAATGGGGCTCTTTCAAAGTCCTTTCCACCCCTCCAAGGATCTCTTCCCATTGTCTGCAGTGAGCTGCAGTTCAAAGACTGTCAGAGCACATAAACATGACACAGTAACTGAGAACATCAAAGAGCATTATGTTTTCTATACATAAAGAGTGACAAGCTGCCTAACTCTTTATATTAAAAATTCAGACAAAAAAACAATTCAAGAAAAATCAAAGCAAAGTCTCCAAGAGGGAGTCAGATGCCACACGTTTCTGTTACGTGCTCTTATCTTTTTTGCCTTGCAAAGTGGCCTTTAAAATCTGCTCCTAAAATATATATATCTATATATAAACCCCATTTGCAGCAGTTACATTGCTGCCTATAGAGGAAGAGTATATAAGAACCATAATATTTGGAGAGCCATGTTCTGGAATGGAAACTCTTCCACCCCAGCAGATGAAGCTGGAGGAAATCCTTGGAGAGCGCAAACTCTGTCACCACACCCCACATCCATGATTGAATTCCCTAAAACTGGGTCTATGGACTTAGTTCTGGTGCTGTAAAGAGAACGTAAAAAACAGAGGGGTGTAAGGACACAAGTGCCTCTATTCAGTAAAATAACTGAATAAAAGATACAGAGATTCAATGGGAAGCAATGAAGCCAATCTGCTGGTGGAAGGTAGACCCACGTTAAAAGAGCAGAAGAGGAATAAAGCTGATTCTCTGCCACAGAAGGCCTTGGCATGAGCTGGGCACACTTTGAAAAATAATGAAAACATTAATGGAAAGATTTTGTTTCAAAGAAGTGAAACAGTGATTTTCAAATTCAGTGAGGAGTTTTGGCCCAAGAAAAGGGAGCAGAAAGGAGTTTGGAGATCTTTAAACAAAACTTTGTGGAAAGATTATTTTTTTAACTCTTTTATACTAAGCTTTTGTTTCACATCAGCATTTTCATTTTAAAAAATCAGCTTAAAGGAAAAATAGGTGAAGAGGTTAAATAACTCTGAGAACTTCACTTCTTCAGCAAACGTAGCAGATAAAGCATGGCTTTGGACTTTTCTTTAAATTGTTTCTTTTCCTTTCATTCTCCTTTCAAATCTATTTTCAAACTCTGAATTATTTGAAGTGGATTTTGCCCTTTAACACTTTTTTTGAAGCTTCTTTTTCAAATATGCATTGGGAAAAATAAAGGGTTCTTAATATAGCTTTAATCACTGGTAACTCCTGGAAAAATACATGGCACTAACTGATGGTTGTAGGGTACCCAAAAGGGCTTCAATAAGACACCATTAACAAAATGGCCAAAGAGACTGGGCATGGCACAGGGACAAACTCCCACCTGAGCTTCCACTGGAGCACTGCAACTGGTTCACCGCACACCTTAATTTTCTACCCGCTCTGCACATCCTCCCTCTCAATCTCCTAAACACCAGCACAGATTTAAATACCACCTACTGCCTCTTTAGTAAAGAAGTGAAGCCCCAGGTAGCATTTCTGTGCACAAGGCAGCTACCCGGTGATGGCCTCAAGCCTTCTCCTTTCGCAGCCTCTGCTGCTCCCTCCAAATCCAGCCACAACAGCTTTTCTGGAGATTATTGAGTGTGCTCCATCCTTCCTGCCCTCTAAGCTGTGCCTAGAGAAATCAAACCCTGTGGGGACCTGCATGGGGGCAGCCAAAGCCTGTGCACAGAATACACCCAGCTAATCCAAACCAGAGGCGACTGGCCTGTGATTTGACTTGATTTGATTCTTTTTTTTCTTTTTTTTTTTGTTCTTCTGTGGGTGGTGTTCTTCTATCTGTTCCTATTTACAAGCTGGGGGTTATTTGAAGTGGGTTATTTATTTATTTATGCACTTCTATTATCACTACAACCAAATTGCAACCTTCAAGAAAACGTGTTTGTGAAGGGTGGCGGCGGGGGGGGAGTGTGGGGGGGAGCCAACAAATTGAAGTCAGAGAAAGGGGGCTACATCTTTATCAAAAGACAACATCAAATTAATTTCTCTCTGGTCTCAGGAACTCATGTAAAATTTATAGGCTGTTTGTTAATTTTCCTGTAGTGCCAGCAGCAGGGGTGTTTGTGATTCAGAGGGAAGGGATGGGAAGAAACGAGAGCTGAGAGGAAAGGGAGGCAGACTACAAGTGCCACAGCCTTGGCCAGGTTGACCAGGGTCCATACATGAAGTGACCTGGCTCACATGCCAAGCCTGGACGGGGAGGCAGCAGGATGAAGGGCTTTGGATGGGGGCCCACTCACTCCCTCTCCCCAGCACAGCCTGGCTACTTTAAATTCAAGCGGTGTGCCCAGCTCTCTGTACAAGGCTGCCCTTTCAACACCAACACAATGACTCTTCTTACATAACCCAACAGGCAATTTAGCAGGTTCACAACCCAAAATAGAAGGAGAATTAGTTTTGGATTAACACACCTTCTTTCCCCTCTCCCCACCCTCCTCTGCCATCTTCTTGCTCTGTTTCTTTGGTGGGCCCTGTAGCACCCCTGTGCCTCTTCCATCCCCTGGGCAAGACCAGGCAGGACAAGGGGCCACAGTCAAAGGGGGCTGGAAAAAAACCAGGGAGGTATCCCCAGTGTTTTAATTGAGGTGAGAGCGCATGGTCCTCACTGATGCTGTACAATGGCAGGGTCATTTAATGTCCTCAAAAGTCTCTTCTGCAATGAGAGACTTGCAGCTTCCAGCTTTCCTGGCTGTGACAAGCCCCATATTTCTTCTGGGACCACCAGAGCTGGGGTGGGATCACCAGCTGTGACGCTGGTGCCCTTCCTGCACCTTAGATCCTGGCAGAAATGCTTTCAGAAACACTGGGAAACTCTAAAGGATCCCAGTATACTCTTGTATGTCTCCTAACTTAGCAAAGGTTAGTCATTTCCCCAGCAATGCTTACAAGCTGAAGCTAAAGGCTACATGAACAGCACATCACAAACAAACAGAAAGCTGCAGGAATCACATGAATTTCAGTTTCGCCCCAAACTTTCCAGCTCTCACAGAAATGTAAAGCATCTGGTTCTTCATTTTAAAGACATGAGCTGGCAATACTGCAAAAATTCCCAGCTGAATGAGAATACATCTTTTTAAAAAGTGCTTCTAGCCTTGATTTAAAGGCTTCAGCAGCCCACCACTTCCCTTGCTAGCTGGCCTAACATTTTAAAAGCCCTGCTAAGCAAACATATGACTTATTCTTTCCTTTTATTTTTACCCTCCTCTTCCCAGTTTCAGAATGCGTAATCTCAGCCACCAGCCCAGGATGCTCACTGGAAACAAACATTCCCAGGTTCCAATTTCCCTTCCAGCTAGAAAGCAGATGTGCAAAACCCACCCTACGGATGTACTGGAAATGATCAAACCAACAGAAGATGGAGGTTAGATTAGATTGGATTAATAGAGAGAATAGATCAGTTCAAGAAATCATTTGTTGTTCCCCCCGACTATTGATTTTACACCTACATCTAACAAGCTACTTTATTGTTAGACAGAAAGAAGGAATGGCCCTGCCTGGGATGTAGTGTGTCCCCTCCAGTCCCTCCTGCCAGGAGAGGACCACAGTCATCCTCTCAGCAGCCCATGGCGGGGAGGAAGAGCGTGCCTGCCAGCTAGGGGCAATTTCTTTCCTCTACAGCCCTGGAGACGAACGCTGTGCTTCATAAACACACTTCAAAGATGCCACACTATTAAAAATACATGGACATCATGTGGATCTAAGCTAAATACATATGGCCTTTGATTGCTTGGCATTTCCAATTCATACAGGAACATTACTGCCATGCATTATTGATGATCGGTAGCATTTCACTGTCTCAAACTAAGGACACCTCTTTCCCCCCAACCCCCTTCTCCCTTCCTTACCATGCAGCACCCTTCGCTCAGAGACTGAACACTTTAATTAAGCTGTGATTAACTGTATACGTAATTCTGACTGTCACTGATTTAGTTCTAGAAATGCTACCGCTGCGAGTTGAGCTTGGTGCTGTCAGAGCAGGGGCTCTGCTTGCAGGGTACCTCCCACCTCCAGATCTCCCAGCCACTTGCACTGTGCCAAGGCACATCTGTCCAGCTGTTGTTTTGTTGGCGGGCACCACAGCACAGCCGGAGCTGCTTGTCGCATCGATGGTCTGTGGGGGAAAGCAGGGGCAAGGCACACAGCAAATAATGAGGAAAGGGAGATATTTGTCCAGCTTGAAAGGGCTTAAGATAGTGGAGAGAGGTGGACTGGGCCGCTGGTTTGGGCTAGGAGAGCAGCAAGGAAAGAATCCTCCCTGACTCTGCCCCATCCCCATCAGACACCTTCAGTTTTCCTGCACAAACACATCCCTGCTTCCCATTCTGCTTGGGAAAGCTCAGGCATCTTCTCTGTTCTCTCCCTGAAAATCCCAGCCACTCGTCACTTCTCTCCTCCCTGGCCAGGGGCACAGTTTGACCCTGTGTGTTGTGCACTGCATGTCCCCCACACACCGGTATGTCACACCCACAGCCAACACACCGTCCCCACGCACGTCCCCAGCTGCTTTGGGGAAATGCCACAGACAAACACTGGCATCTCTCCGGCTGTCACTTTATTAGCAGTTCCTCAGTCTGACTCAGTCTCCCTCCACATTTTATTCTTTTAAAGAGGAATTCTCCAGAAAGAAGAATTGGGGGGGAGGAGAAGAAGATTTGGAAAGAAAAAAGCAGAATCATTACAGCTGAGAAACAGCTCTTGAAACTTATTAGCTCATGACTCATCTCTCTGAAAGGAGCTAATACCTTAATTTCATATTTCTCTGCTCAAATGGAGACCAAAGCATAAACTGAAATGAAACTTTACACTAATGGCTTCTTAATTACACCCATCTAAAAGCAATTACCTGAGGTTTAACAGATACAAAGTTAGAGTTGATGCGGCCACGAGAAGGGAATTGTGCGGCAAGGTTGTCTGGGAAGAGATGGGCTGCGGGGAGGTGTAACAGCAAGGTGCCACCGCCAGGCTGCCGCTGCCTTCTCCTCGCTGCACCCTGATGCTGCAGAGCAGCTCAGCTGTACTCTCCTGCAGTCTCCCTGCGAGCACATGCATGGCACCAGCCCTGTATCCACAAAAGGAGATATTCCTCAGGAATTCACATGCTTTTAGAGTATTAGAATAGAAATTTATATCACAAAAACTCCAGCACGGAGGACTTGGCAAATGTGATGCCAGCAACATGTGGGAGATGGTACAAGGGAAAGGGCAAGTCTCTAGGAAACCAGACCTCCTGCATCCCCACTCCTGCCCGACAGCCCTTCTTTCTGCTGCTTTCACGCCTGCGGGAAGTGAATTATTCCCACCAGTCTCATGCTGCATTTTAAGAACTTCTTAATACTTATTGAAGGTTTTGAAATTATCCACAAAAGTCGCTACAGGAGATCAAGGTGGCAGCATTGCTGTTATTATTAGGAGTATTATTACTACTACGGCAGGTAGATTTCAGCAATGTTTTGTTCACAGTTTAATGGTTTGGCACTAACAAAGAGACTTCAGCAAGGCTGTGGAGCCCAGGATGCTGCAGTAGCTGTGTAGGTCTCCTGTACAATGTCTGGGAAGAATTAGCTGCCAGGAACGGGATTGAGAATGGGCTGTACACAGTGCTGAGAGCCACGTTAGCTGGGAAGTAATAACCATCGTGGAGGCGGATTTTAAATCCCAATACTCTCTAGAGCTTTAGTCTGAGCTGGAAGGAAACAAACTCCCCCTCCACATTTTATAGCCCAGAAGCCTCAGCTGGATTTAGGGACCTTCTTTCCCCTGGACAAAACCCAGGCAGGAGACATTCCTTTACCTCCAGAGCAGTGGGAGTGCAGAGCTAGGTGGTGCATCCCATCTCACTGGTGGGGATACGTTTTCTCTGGTGTTTGATATCAAAAGCAAAATCATCTTTGCAGCAGGAACTGAAAGCTACATCTCCTCCCACACCAGGGCTCTAGTCACCATGGCATACAGGCTGTGTCCTTTTATTGTCTTGCTGCTCCTGAGCATGATTTTCAGTAAGACCTGCAAAAATAAGCACTGCTGGACTTTGAGGCCAGGCAGGTTGGTGAGCTGGACACCTCTTTCTTTTCCTAGAGAAGCAAGAAAAATCTTCCCCTTTCTGGGATGTCCAGGTAGGACCTTATCTTCAGAGGCAAAGGAGACTATTTGACTCTCACAAGAACCAGTCCTAACTGAAACCAGTCTTTGGTGTATCAGGAAGATGCTGCAATTATTAAACTACTGGCTAAAAACAAGGTGGAGTTGAAAGAGGAATGGCTGCTGCTCATTGTGATGGAGTCATCCCTGTGCCTGCCCAGACCCCTCAGACCATGCAGAGACCCACCAACAACCGTAGGCAACAAAGTCCCTGCCAAAGACTCGAGCACCCACATCATTTTGCCAAGGCTTGCACTGTGCATCGCACCACTGAATGAGATAATACAATTATTGGATAATTAGAGTCATCAGAAAGCGTTCTGCAATGGCAGGCTTTTAATTGACTTCCCCATTAACAGTTAATGATCAGGCTCTGCCTCCTGCCAGGATGACCCCCCACTTCTCTTTCCCCCCAGGGACAAGCAGTTGACCTGAAAGGGAAAAGGCACAGCTGTCCAGAGTTCGTTCATGGCTCACGGGTCCTTCCAATTTGGGCAGGGAAGCAACAAACTGAGACTAATAGAAGGGAAAAAGAAGGTTTCTCAAACTGGCTGTGGGGACAGGGAGGAAATCCATCCTGAGCAGGCTCTGATTTAGCTGAGCTGGCCAATGCTTGTGGCCCTCTCCGTACCAAGGCAGCCCCTGCAAGAGGGTTGGTACAGCAGCACGCGTAGCAGCAGATGCAGTCAGAGTCCCATTCTTCTGCTGTCAGCTCAAAGCTCTCCCCAGTACTCACCCAGGATCCTGATGCTTTCCTCCTCTCTGGTCTGTTTAGTAAAGAAGTCCAGAGAACACGAATTCAATTTCACAGCTGCTTTCAGGGTGCCAAACACCTGGTGTTTCTTTGCACTGGAACTAAAGCTAAACATTTCCATCATATTTCACAAAACATAACTGGGCTGAAAGCTCTTGCTTTGGAAGAGGAGAGTGGAATTCTTTATTTTTTGCATTTCTCTCCAGTGAGGAATGAATTACTAGCCTCACAGCAACCATTGGATACCCTTCTGTTGAAAAATTTCTCAACACAATGCACACTGCAATGCCTTGGTGTAACGGGATCTTCTCATGAGAAATATTTAACCCTCATGCTGAGCTCCCATTTGGGTACTGAACACTTGGGGAAAAGGCAGAAGCTACTGCATCCAAGCACAAATCTTGCTGAGGATTTTCAGTGTCTTTGTGATCAATCAAGTAAGTTTTTTTCCAGCAGCAGTGGGAATAAAGCCAAGTTTCCTTTTCTTCCTGTAGCCCAGTAACCCAGGTTTCCCACCAGCGACTCCAGAGGCCCCAATTCCTCTTGGCTTTAAAGCACTGCTGGGGCAGGAGGCGGCAGGTTCATTAGCTAAATGGCATCCAGACAGAGCTGGTAACTGCTGAACTCATGCGTCAGTCAAGAGCAGCACCAGTTTCAGGCTCTTTTCACTGCCAGCTTTGCAAAACAGGTTGGAATTTCATACCATTTCCTGTTCTACTGCATAAAATATGCTTGAAACTGCCTAATTTATGTAAAAGTTACTTGGGAAGGACTGACAGACGAAGAGACAGAGAACATGACTGTGGAAACTTGGTTTCCTTAGGAACCAATTTAAAAATAAACCAACTTTCTGCCAGGGATGTGATGCCATCCTCAAGAGTCCAGTGCTTTCTATATCTGCAATTGCAGCTTTTCCTTTGGTCTGAGGAAGATATGCATGCTGTCCTCAGATGGTTTAAAACCAGGAATAATCTGAAGGACCCGAGATGTTTTGGGTTCGGATCGACTGATAAAACTCAAGGCTGAAATCTGCAGAGCCTGATTTATACAAGCTGAAGACCTGGCCTTCTGTGTTTCTGGAAAAAGAGAGCAAGTGGCAAACAAATATCTCCTGGTGCATTGATTCACCTTCATTTCTGGGCATTAGCTGGCAAATGGCACCCGGTTCAGATGGCTGTAAATGTGAATTTGAAACTTAAGCTGAAAGGCTTTGTGGATGCTGGTTGCTGTGAATCCCTGATGCGAGTCTGTCCATAGGAACAGCCAGGATGAAGGCAATGTAGGGTGCAGCCAGCTCTCCAAACTGGGATCTCAAGACACACTCAGATTATGTGATTAACCTAACTGTAAATCAGGTATATTGATGCTCTGCTGGCACTACGGGAGCACAAAACCCCCTCAAAGTCAGCAGAGAATCTTTGCAGTACCTCATGAAAAGTACTCTACATGTTTCTACTGGGTTCACTGCCACGGTCTTTTTTGTTGAGGATTTAGTTACAACTCATCTGGGGACCTGGGGTACACCCCAAAAGTCTTGCACGAACAGCTGGTGATGGGATGTGAAAGCACATGAAAAACTGTCAGGATCTATTGGGGGTTTTAAAATTCTTTTTTCTTGGCAGATGGATAAAGACAGAAATAATCCCAAACTCTGTTCTTTCTATCTGCAGGTCAGCAGATAGATTAAGTGACCAGTAAAAGCAAGAAGTGCCAGTTGAAAAAAAACAAAGGAAGCAGTGACCAAACTGTGTCTTTCTAGCACATTATTTTACTGTCTAGACTGGTTTTCAGATGTTTTGTTGTTCTGTATGCCTTGAGGCCATACCAAAGCTGGGATCCCCATGTACAGGCTGCTTTGTTTAATGAGACAAAATCCTTCCCCCCAGGGACCCATAATCAGAATAGGCAGGACAAACAAATGGAATAAAGTCGCTGTCTTCATCCCGTATGTACTGATGGAAACAGGACCCCAAAGAGATTAAGTGACCTGCCTGAGGCCACCCAGAAAACCTCAGGTGATGCCAAGGAAAAAAACACTCATGGTCTCTGAATCCTAATACCCAGATTTTTCTCCTAGACAGATATTCCTCTCTATTTCCAGAAGAGTCCAGGGAGATCCCAGTTAAGACACTGCTGCTCTCTCTCCTCCGACAGTGGCCCTTCTTCACGGAGAAATCCAGCACATGAGATTCCTCCTTCCTTACAGAACCTGGATGGTTTCCTACCTCCCTGGAGTGGGGGAGAGATCCTTCCCTGAAGGCGCTGGGAGGAGACGGTTAAAGGGGTGGGGGGATAGGGGAAAAAAAAGTCACCAGCCTTTCTGACGCTGGAATGTAAATAGTGTTTTGCAAAAGAGCCATTTATCAGTGGAATTATAGAATCTGTTTGAAGATTCCCCTGGAGGACGCAGTAAAAAGATGGCTTGTATGGAACTTAACGAGAGGTTTCCTGCAACACGCCTGGGCTCCGTGTAGGCAGGAGCACTTTGCTGAGAATTAAATCCGCGTTGGAAATGTTAATAAATGCAGACACATGTTCTTGTTTGTAGGACGCGCTGTGCCTCCTTTATTTATTTCCTTCATTTTATTCTTCGGGATGTAGCTACAGTGCCAGCCCCTTTGCCTGACACATCCCTGGGGAAAAAGTTGCCATCTCTCTCATTCCCATCCCTCGGGCTGTTCTGCAGTCCTTTAAGCCTACTGTACTGCTGCCAAGCCTCTAGCCAGGAAGCACAAAGGTAACCGTGGGGGATTGGATGATTTAGTTTCTGGGCAGAAATCAGCTTTCATCAAGGGCTGAAACAAAGAACTAGAGGTATAGACTCAAGACTAGCCAAGGCAAAACTACCCTTCTAATCAAGGCTGCGGAAAGGATTCCCCATCTGCTCTGCTAGCAGAGGGATGGAGGACAATGAGGACTGGTTTCCAAGCAGAGATGCCCACTTGGATTGAGTGTCCCTCTCCCATGGCCAGAGCCCCAGGTACATCCCAGGCAGAACAGCTGATCAGCTGTTTCTGCTGCCTGGACAGAGGATGCTCTCCAGCAGCTGAAAAAAAAAAAATAAAGTGAGTTTTCTTCCTCACTGGAAGAAAACCTAAACACAGGCATCAGCTCTTCACAGCCCTAATCTGTGCCACAGCTCACATCACCATCTTGGCCCATTTGTACCTTCAGACAAACCCTGTGAACTGCCTGAAGGACTGAAGCCAGCAGGAGAAGGTGGCTTGTCCCTTACAGCTGTTTCTAGGAGCTGCACAGATCCCCATGCATTCATGCAAATATTATTAATTTATTCCCTTCTTTTTTTATTCTTTCTGGCAACTCCACTAGTAAAGAGTGGAACATGAAGGTGCTAAAAGCTCCTTAGGTCTCTGCTGAGGTGCTCAGCTTCCTTGAAAAAAAATCACATACTTCTATTTAAGATTCCAAAACAAGTATTCACATCAATCCCTCTGTTCTGTGGGGAATTTCAAGCCCAACTGAATCAGACATGCACTGAAAAGTAGTATGATATAGCTTCTAAGAACCTTCATGCTTACCAGCACTGACAGTTGTCCCTTGCTCTCACCCCACACATCAGCAGATGGAGTAAAAGACTACAAAGGGCTCACCTTGCCCTCTCCATGTAGAATCTTCAGTGTCTGCCTCCTAATCTGCCCCTCCTCTCCAACTGCAGTCCTTCCTTCATTTGACCAACCCCTTCCCTCTCCATCCCACATTAATCACCTTCCCTGGACAGTTAATAATCTCCCTTTCCTCCCCCCTAGCACAACCATAGTCCACCAGCATCCTCTTCCCCACAAAACAGGTTTAAAGGGTGTCTTGGGACAACCCCCCCCCACATCCCTCCTGCAAATGACATCACTGCTCTCACTGTCTCTCAGGCTTCAACTCAAAGCAGATTTCCCCCCATCTCTCCATTTTTTTGCTCCACTTCCTTGGTCCTATTTAGTATAGAAGAAGGACAAAATCAGTTAACCAGCCCCCACTGTGTCTGTCTGAGGGCAGTTCAGCCCACCAAAACCCAATGACTGAAACTCAGCCTTGAAACTAATCTTTTTTTTTTCCAGTTCATATTATTCTCCCTTTCTGTAATTTAATTTACAACATAATTTCATATTCCTGCTCTAAAGCAGGATAACTTCTCTCTTTATATGTACATATATTTTTTTACCCTGCCAGGTTGGATTTGTGTCTGATTTTATTTTATTTTGTCAAACAAGGAAGCTGAAGTCACTTTGTTTCCTTGAATAGAGCAGGAGGATAAATCATTGCTGGAGATGTGCTGAGGCATCTTTCCAAACTGTGGATTCTTCCAAGGGAATGGAAGAAAAGTGTTTTAATCGGATGCTTTGGCACCTGAGCCTGCATGAGGGATTGGCCTTTGAATGTTTGGAGTATTAGATCCATGGAAGTATATTACACCACATTAACGAGTATTGATTGTATTGCTCCTTCTGGATCTGGGACAAATATTCACAGGTGTATGAAACTGCTGAAAGGGTCAGAGACCTTTACTACATTATTAACTAGGGATTTTTTCCAATGAGATTGTGGTTCACAACTGGGAATGAGAGTCTGCACAAAGAAAGAGCAGTAACAGTGACCCTGACCCCATGGTAGATCCTGAGCAGGGGGTCTTGGGGCCCTTCCCAAATGCCTTTTCATTGCACTGTCCTGGTCTTTCATAATCTGGATAAATTTTGCAAGAAAGAGCTGTGAAATTACTTGCTGTGCCACAGGTGAAGAGTGACAAAAAAAAATGAGCCTCACTCCACCCCTTTTTTCCCCTCTCCTCTGAAGTATCAGACAAGCCTCCAACTAAATGAAAGCTCCAACTTCACCATATACCACATTCTGTCTTTGCCTAAAGCTTTGTGATATCCATTTTCTGCTCAAAATTCATTTTAATCCTCACCAAGAAACACCCCTCAGCCCAAACCTAAAGGGAGAATTCTGTTCCCTGTTTAAAAACCACAGAGAAGAATCACGATTTTTCCAAAGCAATCCAGGGCTTGGGAGGGTGGAATAATAAATAAGTGTTCCCAAGTTAGCACTGGGAGTTTTCTGAGATGATTTTAGAGAGGAGAGGACACAGTCCTTTGGCTTGCCCTTCTCCTAGCAGCCTGGGGAGTTCCTGTCTTGCCTGAAAGTCTTTTTATTATGAAGAGATGATTCTTCTAGCAGAGGTCATCGTGGTGTGTGAGCATCCCTAAGCACCACTGGTACAAACCAGGTACTGTGGCTAAGTCGTTGGAATTCTTCTTTTATCTTTGCTGCATGTAAAAACCATGCCTACTGGTGAAAGCTACTACCAAATGCACGTATAAATACTCCTCCCAGCCAGCAGTACCCCTTCATCCATTCTGCAGAGGGAATCACCAAAACCATTTCATACAAGATGGTTGAGGCTGCTACCAGCCCTTAGGAGAAAGGACCAAGATCACCTTTGTGTCAGCAGCTGAAATATCTACTGCAGGGGACATATTTTCTTTCCCTGTACTCCAGACACTTCTTTGGTTGGACATTTTCCTTACAAACCAACAGTTTTAAACATTTTTAAAATTTTTTTATCATTGTGAACAAGGTTATTTACCACAGCCTAACTGCTATAGACCATTCTTAAAACACAAGAAAAACCCCTTGTTAGCATGACAGTCAAAGGAAGAGCAGGTCATCTCTGTATCTCAATATTGAGACTATCCCTTGGCCATCTTTTTGCCTGACCACAAGAATGCAGCTCTATTTCTGTCATCATATCACTTCTGACCTCATTGTGTACAATGTCTACAAGATCAGCTTTCCTACCAGAGTTTATTTGATGGACCCTGCCTCAGGTTCTTGCACCAAACTCGAAATGGGAGTTAGCAGCATGCCAAATGGCTTCCATCTCTATTCCAGCACCTAGACAATTGATTCATCTCAGGCCAAGCCAGTGTGACAGGTATATCCATCCATACAAGGACATTTCCCAGGTAGGATGGGCTGCTAAATGAATGCACCAGATTGCAGCTGACACCCATAATGCTGATTTTCCCCTCTCCTTATAATCATAATGGGATCTCAGCAATAGAGATGGATTTGCTAATTTCCATCTCTTCTCACTTTCTCCTTTAATCACTGTCAGGCATAAATTAATTTCTGCTTAAAGAGCTTTCAGGTAGAGATTCTGTCATTGCATAGAGCACTTAGAGGTTGTAAATCAGGGTAATCCCAGAACATCTCCTTCCCAATCTGAGATCTCAGTGCATGTAAGTATGAGTCATCAGAGCAATGTCACAGCCCTACCTGGGGTAGGGGAGAAAGCGAAGACAGTTGAACTCTTAGCGTGGGACTGTCAAAAGCAAAGTAACAACTGCTACTAAGTCACCATTTGAGTGTTCCTGCTTACATTCCCTTCTCAGGCCTGTATTTATCCCACCTCTGCCAAACAACAAATCTAAGTACAGCATTGTACTTGTGTTCAGTGGAAGTGGAGAGAGCGGAACGCGCAGAGGGCAGCTCAACCCTTATAAAAGCTGAATTACTGCTCAGAGGACCCTGTCTGTCTTCATTGCCGCCGAGGCTGATGGCTTCTCAAAGACGGGGGTTTCAGGGTGTTTAAGTATAGGCAGGGTGCACGGTACTGGAGATCTAGGCTGGGTGAAAGCTGTACGGCCACTGACTAAACCAGTAGGAGTAAAATCATTAAGAAAATATATCATTTTTCTTAAAAAATGCTAGTGAATAAATTATCGTTTCTTTTCATTAAAAATTCAGTGGAGATGAAACTGTGTGCGGTGATAATGAGCAAATGTTTATATTTGCAGAGAAGTGTAACTACATAGAGGGAAAGTTATTGATTTATCCACAGCTTTAACACATTTTGTGCAGCTACTTGGATGGATGTCTGTCCAGCTGGCTGCACAACTAGCAAGGGAAGAGTTGTCACATCCTAAAAAAATGGGCACATATCACTAAAAATTATTTCCTGAGGAAATTTAGACTATTTTTTAGGGTGTACTATAGAGTTATTCATTTAAGGGAAGCAAATCTGAAGACAGCATCTATGTCATTTTCTCCTACTCCTGAGTTTTCAAACAACAGAAAACATAGGGAAAAAACCCCACAAACCTTTCCTCAATGTTTCACTTTGTCTAAGATTTACTTTTCAACAACAACAACACTGACAGATTAAAAACTGCTTTCCATTTTTTTCTAGTTTATCCTTTTTTTAGTTTATCCTCTTTTTTTTTCTTCTTTCCCCAATTCTCACCATAAGAGATTGATCCACTTAACTAGGAGGAGGATGTGGGAACACAGAAGTGCCCAAGAGGATTTCCCCCCCTGCCCCACACCATACTCCACATGTCTCCTCCAGAAGACCTATTTTTTCCAACCCAGCCGTTCTTGGTTTTCTACTCTATGGGTTTCTAGACCATCCCTTTCAGTAGGCTCTTTACCTTCTTTCCCCATCTTTTCCTTCTCCATTAGCACCTCTACCTACAGAGGCTCCATTGCCCAGGCTGCCCTCATCTTGCAGGCTACCAGGAGGCCAGCTCAATTCCCAAGCCATGTTCCAAGGCAATGCCCTCTCCTTTCCCCACCAGCATTGTCTTTAAGTGTTTTCAAACGATGCAGTTTCCAGGCTCCCAGGCAGCCAGTTGGCACTTTTTCAAATGAGCCACTGAATGGCAAATGCAGAGATACACTGGGATAAAATGAGCTCCTCTTATTGATTTTCCAAACCAATATGGCACTGACGCTGCCTCTTTGTGCCATTTCCCTCCTCTGCCAGGAGGCATTCACACCTCTTCCATCATTTTAATTAGACATTACACCTGACACAAATGCCGAGTTGATTAACCTTAAAGGAGCTGAATAGGTTCTGTGATCGTTAACACGGGCCCCTGACATGCTATAACTCATGCTAACATGTGCCGTTGCACAAACTCACAGCTTCTTCAGCTCACTCTCCAAAGCCACAATGCAATGTAATAACATCTACAGAGAGCTTTTTATGAGACTGTCTCACATAATAATGCTATAAAAGCAAGATTTAAAAGATGGATTGCCCTGGACTCCACAGACTTCACTTTTTAATGTTTACATAAATGCACCTTTCCTCCGGTGTTTTCAGATAACAGGCCTTCCCAAGTCATGGAAGTCAAGGCAACCATCAGCTTCCCCAGAAGTGGTTCTCAGCAGCAAGCTGAGTGCTCTGAGGGATTCTTCCACCACTTCCCAGCTCCACCTCTGCTCAGATGGGGGACAGGAGGCAGAGGCAGCATGCAAAGACTTGTTTGTTCAACTGTAGCCCTCATGTGAGTTCCTAATTCACAGGAAGAACCTCTCATGTGAGCAGAAAGCCATCCAGCCTTAACGTGCCTTTGTTAGCCACAGACAAAAGGAGAAACGTTAAGTTGTGATACGTATAAGTGTTGCCATAGGAAGTTTTTCTGCTCAAATGCAACTCCTTGGTCTGTGCAAAGACAGCTCCAATGTGCCCTTGACCAGGATAAGCCTAAACCAGCCACTGCCTGGTGCAGCCCAAGTGCAACTGAATCATTCAAACCTAGGCAAGGGAACCATTATTGGCACAGATTTCATTTTGTGCCCAACAGCCTCAGAGGAGGAAAGCAGCCCAAGATGCACCAGAACTAGGCTTCCTGGTTCAGCCACGCTATTTGGTGGCACATAAAGGGTGTGACATCATCCAAGATTTTCCTGCCCTCATGTCAGTCAAATCTGATTCAACTTTTTGGAACAGTAAGAGGAGAGGTGATCCTTCTCTGCCAGCAACTGAAGGAAGAGGAAAAAAAGATTGTGAATGCCCCTATGTATCTGTGTTGGAGGGACAGAACGAGCTGTGTGGGGAAAAGAAAGAGGGGAAAAAACGTGATTTGGTATGGCTTAATTGATCTGGGATGAAGAGATACTCCTCATTCAGCAGGCATCATTCCACTGAGATTGAGAAATTGCTGGAGATGTATGAATTCTGACGAGATGCCCTGGTAGTTAATCGGCAGCACTGATTTTGCTATGCCTTCCTCTTTCACTTGTTTGTTTATCTTTGCCCTGCATTAAAACCTGTCAAGCCTGCAAACAAGACAATGTTTTTTGATTAGGCTGCTCAGCTGCCAATAAACCAGGGCTGGGAGAATTCCCACCTCCAGTAAAGCAGAAAGGTGTGTGATCCTGTTAGGATACAGCTAAGGTACATCATTAGCAAAGGAACTCACTTGAAGAGGTCTACCACTTCAGGTTGCTGCTGCCTTGAGCATCATCTTAAGTCTAGAGACCCCCATCCACACAATTCACATAGGCTTACTTAGGAAGAGCTCTGGAGCTTTGTGGAAGAGCTACCTGTCCCTACTGTGAGCAGAAAGCACTCAAGCCTGGATCTGATGCTTAAGTCCAGCCCTAACTTCACATCCTGCACACATACAGAGAGCGTAGTCCCAAAGCAGCAAGAGCTTTGTGTTACTCCTTTGTGGTTTGTTTACCTGCATTGTGGAAATAGAATAGATTTGTTCATGCCTTTCAAAAAACTGCTGACAATCCAAACCAGACATTAACAGGCAAGAAAGGCTTCTGCTACACAGCCTGAGATGTGTAAGAATGAGGCAGAGGTGACATATCATCAGGATATCCTCTTTGTTACTCCACATGCTCCCCCTGGCATCCAAGCTGTCTCATTGGACCCTGTTGCACAAGACTCCACCTGCTAAGCAGTGGTGAGATGGACAGAAGATGACAGCCTTCTGCTGATTTCACATTATTGGCTTCTTCAAGGTCTGTCCAGTTCTGCTTCTCAGACAAGGCAGCAGTGAGACACTCATGTCAAGTCTGAAAAAGCTGCTGCTACCTTGCATGGCAGCCCAGCAGAATGGAGGGAGAGGGTACCCACAGCTGGCTGCTGAGCAGCTTTCCTCCAAACTCCTTCTCTGCACTGGCAAGGCAGATGTCTTGCCAGGTTGAACCAGCACAAGTGGAAAACAGTGAACACAAACACATCTGTGGTGGTGTCAGACAGAGGAAGATGTCGGTGGTGCAAGATGACAATATTGCTCAACCCTCTTTCCACTAGCAGTAATGGAGTTATGTTCTCAAACTGCCATGCAGCCTGGGGGATAGCTCAGATACACAGACACAAGGAGGACTCGCTTGTACTGCACCCACTTGCCTTATCACCAAGCCAGAGCCCCTCTGAGTGGGCAGGAAGTTGGGGGATGGACATGAATGTGCCAAGGTGCTGGTGTTGCACAGGTGCAAAGAAACAGACCTGTGGTACCTGGAGGGGCAGGAGGGGTTGAGGAAGAGCCAGTCAATGCAACTTGCATCTACCTGAGCCTCCATGTGTTGGCTAGTTGAGTGTACAAACCCTGACCAGGAATCACATTCCAAAGGGCTCCTGATTACACCTTTTCACATATAAGTGACCCCGTGTCCTTTTCGCAAGCCAAGTATTTTCCTTCGTGGAACAGCTCCATCTTCCTGTTCTCTCCTCCACTCAGCCTGCTTCAGGAAGCCTCCTTCTTTCCCTATTTGCATAAGTGATGATGCAGCCATCCCAATTATCGAGGGAATCCACTGCTCTCCCCCTTCCAGCACCTCCCCCCTAGCTGCTGCTCTTTCCCTGCTACGGGTTTTGCTGGCAGATGGAACTGGAGCCTCCTCAGCCCACTGGCTCTTCCTTGAAGAAGAAGAAAGTGACAGCCCTGCAGGCAGCCAAAAGCGGCCGAGCCATGGCAGCATGACTAATCTGTCAGTCGGTAGCATCCCAAAGGCCAGCATCAAGGTTGTGCTCACACAGCCAGCTCTGCTAGAGGAAAAAGGGTGCTGAGTATGGGCTGGGGGCATTGTTACCCTCGCGTTGATCAAGTGTGCCCCACACATGCTTCTGAGCTGCAGAAGCTGCCTCTTGCATCTCTCCTTCTGTACCACAGTCTAAGGTTCAGGGAAAGTTAGCTCTGAAGCATCCAGTTGGGGGGCAACCAGAAAGACAGGGTATTAGCAAGCTCATACATATGGAAGGATGACCTTACCAGCTCCGCTCAGCGCTCGCTCTGCAAATCAGATATGATTTGCAATCAGCCATAGCCATGCTTTTCTCCATTTCACCCTCAAGTCCTGTCCTTACAGCACTGCTTACATATGTTTTTACCCATTTTTTCTTTTATTTATCTGTCCTACTTTTATCCCCATAACCTCAGCAAATTAGCAGTTACTTGCAATGCCTTTTCTGCCAGATGCCTCTCACTGTGTTAGGACTAGGCCTTTCACGCACATGATATGTTTCATAGCACTCTTTGTTTGCCTATAACAAGTTTGATGGCAGAGTCCAGACAACAATAACCACAACCATAGCAGGGCCCATTTAGCACGGTCTGGTCTGTACATAGCTTGGAGTTTTTTATATACATAGCATCAGATGGTCTACCCATGTGATCATCTTTTTCTGTATGCCTGGAAATGCTCCAAAGAGCTGATGAACCAATTGGGATTATAGACAAGAGTGAATTTAGTTATAGTCCCTGAGGGGAAACGAGCCCTGCATGGAAGGAAGTAGGACAGGGGAGATGAAAATAGCCTATCGGGAAAGCAAGCCAAAAACCTGCCAGTATACCAAGCAAAATGCAAGACAGCCTTCTCCCTTACTCCAACCCCATGGACTCCAGCATCCCACAAGCCATCAGCTGAGCTGTCAGTACACAGTCAGCAATTCTAGGACATCCATTTCAAGACCCAGAGCTACAAAGCATGAAAGCCAAATTTAGCAGTGTAGAACAGAGTGGGGGAGGATGGCAACGATGGCCATTCCACACAGTGCAAGGCACTAAGCAGCTCCTCCTGTGTCCTGGGCAAGAGTCTTTCCCACATTGGACCCCTGGTTCTGCTCTGAAAGGACACCACAGCAGAGGTAGTCAACCACCCCCTCCTACAACAACCTTCTGCATATGTACTCTCCAGGGCCAAACTGAATCCGACTGCTACTTTAAGGCTCTAGAGATCTTGCCCCTCATTCCTACTTAAGAGACCCTAATCTGTGCTCCAGGGATCACCTTCTGCTCTACCTTCTTGTTAGATTGGTTTTAACATTTCCTACTTGCTTGTTTCCTTCTCCCAGCCAGTCTCTCAGTTGGATCCAACATGCCCCATCTGCAGATACCCCAACGCAGCCTCTCCAGAGCAGACACACAAACAAACACAGCCCCAGCCAGGGAAGAGGTAAAATCCCTCCTGCAGATGGATTCCACGAGAGCCTTTCTCCAGGCCATTGTACCACAAACACTAGCCAGATGGCCTCACCACACGATGGCCCACCACGTTTTGTAAGCAGCAAAGGTGCCAATTATCTCTTCCTTCCCTGCTCCGAAAGCCTCACTCTCCCCACCAAACATGCACTTCCAGTTGTCCTGCTTTCCACATTCCAGGTTGGCAATTAGAATCTGCAACCTCTGAGCTTCTCCACAAACTGATGAGCTGCTAAAAATACAGCCCCTGCAGGCACCCATTCAACTTCTATTTCTGTATTTTTTTATTATTTATTTTTTTTACTTTGACTCTTTTTTTTTTTAAATCAATTTGAGATGAACAAAGCACTTCAACAAAGGCAAGGAGAAAACGCTGTGATTGTGAAGATGGATTGCTGCCATTTACTTTGTTCATTTTAATTATACAAAGTCATCACTTAGCAGGGAGCCTCAGGATAGGAAAAGAGAGCACAAAGAAGTTACCATATCCCACCTCTTCACTTCACTGTGCCCCATTTTAAAGCTCCCTCTGATATCCCAGGCAACAATACCTGAGCTAACACATCCATGCTCTTAAATCCTTCCATATTTCATTAGTTACTCACCTGCTGCATCCTCAGTCTGAAAAGCCCCACAGGTCCAGTCCTCCTTGTACAAGCACAGCAGAACTCTTGCTTTCCCCCAAAGCCCCACCACCATCAGCTCCTGCAAGTGGGCTGGACAACTTGTTTATAAACTTTTCCCAACCAATCCTCTCCTGCCACCTCCTAAACTGGATCCAGCTGGGGGCTGCAGTTGGAAACAATTAAGAAGCTTCAGGACAATTAAGAAGTTCACAGCAGAGACGTGTTGAGTTGGTGTCTGGGTAAGGGCAGGAATCAGGACTGCTTTGCTCTTGTCTTTGTTGTCAACTCACTGCCACCTGGGACAAAGGACATTTCTGTACTGCATGCCTGTTGACAGGCAGATAATGAGTTAATTCTTCTGCCTTCATCATCTTTGCCTCCCTAGAAGTTTTGATTTTCTCAAAGGTTTGATTTGATCTCATCCTTACAGATCACCCTAATTGTCAATCAAGGGCTATTGGTAAATGCTTACTGACTATTGCTCTGAGTTTGCAGCTTTTTTACTGAGTGGTTTTGGTTTTCACTCAGAGATTTCTCTGCCCGTTATCCAAGGGTCTGAGGACTCTGAGTTTAGATATTCTCTCACACCAATTGCCACCTTGTTCTTTGTTGTCAAACAAAGATTTTTCTCCCTCGTAGTTTTATCTCTCCTAAACTGTTGCCTTTCTTGTTTAACCAGAGGGTTTACAGGCATTAACCATGTGTCCTTTCCCTCTAAAGCCCCTGGGTTGCATTTCCATTTGCTCTGCTGCTTTTGGCATCACTATTAGCTTTTTCACAGCCAGGATCAGGTCCTAACATTATTTTACACATGCCTTTCTAATATTTTATATATACTCTCCAATTTTTGATAACTGGTGACATTGTCCAACCTTCAGTATTTGCAGGCTTCATCTCTTAATTCTAAGTTTGTTCCCACATTCCCTTATTACCCTCTTTCATTTTGGATTGTGTTCAATGGGTAAGACTTTCACAGACAGCATGCTGCTACTGCTGTTGTGGCTGTTGGTGGTTGTTGCTATTTGTCTTCAAATATTTACAGCATTTCTTCCAAGATTTATTTCTATTCCTCTTCAATCTCACTTGGTAAGGATTTTGCATTGACCTTCATTAATAAAGTTTTGGGGGTTTTAAAATTATTTTGCTATTTTTTCATTCTTTTTTTACATGCACAGGTAGAATTGGATTTGGATGAGAGTAGAGGTTTTTGTTTCTAAGAGAGCTCTTGCAATTTTGGTTCAAAGGAAATTTGATTCCTGAAGATATGCCAAATTTTTGAAACTCTTCACAAAATGACTTCACTAGAGCAAGTTTTTAAACAATCAAAGTGATTTGTTTGGAAAACATTGAAAGTAAATTGACCTTGGAAGTGGATTGAAACATAAAAATTGTCACTATCATGAAAGTTGATACACTTGGTCATTAAAAATAATAGCAAGAGCAATAGAGCTCTAAATTTTAAAATAATGTTGTTAAGAATGAAGGTTGTAGAGAAGATGTGGACGTGACAACATCCTGCAAGCTGGTACTGCAGAAAGGAGTGTCAATCCTCTCTTCATAGCTCTAACCCCATCCTTTACTCAGCCTTGCTCCCCAGACATCTCCAATACCTGGAGACATCCTGTCTACATAGATCACAGAATCACAGAATGTCAGGAGTTGGAAGGGACCTCGAAAGCTCATCTAGTCCAACCCCCTGCCAGAGCAGGATCACCCAGACTAAATCAAACAGGAACACATCCAGGGGGATTTGAATGTCTCCAGAGAAGGAGACTCCACAACCTCCCCGGGCAGCCTGGCCCAGGGCTCCGTCACCCTCACAGTGACAAAGTTCCTCCTGACATTCCCATGGAACTTCCTCTGCTCCAGCTGCACCCGCTGCCCCTTGTCCTGTCGCTGCCATCCCTGAGCAGAGCCTGGCTCCAGCCTCCTGACTCTCACCCTTTACATCTTTATAAACATTAATAAGGTCACCCCTCAGTCTTCTCCAAGCTAAAGAGGCCCAGCTCCCCCAGCCTCTCCTCATAAGGAAGGTGTTCCACTCCCTTCATCTTGATGACCCTGCGCTGGACTCTTTCAAGGAGTTCTATGTCCTTCTTGAACTGAGGGGCCCAGAACTAGACACAACATTCCAGGTGCAGTCTCACCAGATGCCCCCACTTTTCACCTGAATGATTCCTCTGAACCTCTCCTGGTTTGAAGCCATCAGGTACTAGGGAACAGTGGAAAGAAATTACCCCCATTAAAGGGGATGGAAATGTTTTTATCCAGGGAGCAGGGCAGCCTGGTGAAAGCAAGGTTGCCTCCCTTTGAAAGCCCAGAAGAGTGTCACAGTGTTCACCTGTCTGTGCTCCTGCAACATTACTTTGCAACTATTTGATGAAAAGAAGTTTCCTTGGCTGGCACAGATAAAATACTGGGGACCTTTACCTAAAAAAAATAATCCATGAACATAACAGTTGTAGAACTGGAAGGCCATCTTTCATATCACAGATGTGGGAAAAGCTCTTTGTGGCAAGCAACCAAAAATGACTGAAAGGAGGCGTTAAGGACCATTCATTCAGATACTCTGTATGATGGACCACAGACAAGCGCATCTATCCCAGCTTTCAGAAAACAAGTGACTGTGTATCCAATAAAACCCCACACTTACTTATGTGTGGGCATGCTCCTCTCTACTTCAAAGCCATCAGATTAAGTGTTTACAACAGCTTGTTATCCTGGTGATTCTTCAGCCCACTGCCCAACCAGCAGAAAGAACAAGTTAGAAGTTATGACAAGAGAGAACGGCAGCAGCAGCATGGTCAGCAGCTCAGTGCATGAGACTTCAAGAGACTGATAGGAGGCTGAGCCAGCTTTGGCAGCCTGCTCTTAGCTCTTTGTGCCTCAGTTTCCCTATCTGCCACAAGAAGAATACCACCGAACTCCAATGTGAAATGCTTTGAGAATCCAGTTTCCCAGGACTGTCCCATGACAGTTTCTCAGGCTATGCATAATTTGGGATTTTGCCCTTCCCCTACTGTTTTCTGGAGTTAGCAGCAGCACTTTGTCTCATTTCCCATCACTCAGGGCTAGTATTAACACCTCTCTGGAGGTGTAAGCGTATCTACATGCACCTAATTAGACTGAAAAACCTACTAGCATGGATGCAGCTCTTGCAGAATATATTAGGAGTAAGCCTGGTGCCAGGAACTTTTTTGGGACTCAACAGGCACACCTGAGGTCAGAATTAGGAAAGAGCAGACAGAGGATTTTTGCCGCACAGAAGAGCAGGGGAATTTGGGAGTGAGGAACCCTGCACACAAGGACTCAGCCCAACCACCCCAGAGCAGCAGAGCCAGCCTGGCCTGCTCCAGCTCTGGCAAGGGACTGGGCAGGGCTACTAGCATTTTATGACTGAGAGCAGCCTGCTGCCATGGGCTGTGCCTGCTTTGCTCACACCTAGACCTGGATCTGTTAGGAACTTCCATCCGAAAGGAGTCACATCCACTCGGTGGCTCCCAAAGCTGCTCATGACTTTCAGCAACCCAGCCAGGTTTTGCTTTGCTTTGCTGACCTCTGTAACTCAGGGACAGGTGGTTAAGCCTCATATATTGGGGTGGGGGGGTGGGGAAGGAAGACTCAGAGCTGGCTCTGCACCTCTTTTTTGCAAAGCATCCCTCTTGGGAACCCCATGTCTGCTCTTAGGTCTGTTGAACAAGCAATCATGGGGACAGAGCGGGAGCAAGACAGTGAGACTGGGCTGCTGGAAGGGATAAAACCCCACACTAAGGACTCTCTGTCCCTTGCTCACAGCTTCTCCACCCCTTTTCTTGCATTCTACTCCAGGCACTCCACCCATGCAGGTCCAAGCATCAAAGGTGAGGAACAGGTCTTCAGGGGGAAAATAATTTGGGAGGGAAGTATAGAAAGTGACTGTGGTGACCCCCCTTTTCCCATGGCCACCCACCAAAGTGACACAGGTCTGTCATGAAATGGGCAGATGAGCGATGCTGCTGCGTTGATGGCTGAATGCTCCCCTCTCCCTCCCACACATCACAGCTGCACGTACCGACTAGCCGGGATCTCGCAGGCCAGGGTTCTTGAAAGGGAGGTTACGCAGAGGAAAATGACATCTGTAAGTGAAGAGCAGCACTTCATTGCTTTTCAATCCTTCTGCTGATGCCAGTTCACAGCCTGCAGCGGACTCCAGAATACACCTAAAAATAAAACAACACCTGGGCCCTCTGCTGCTGGAGAGAACAGCCACAGTCTGCAATCAGCAGCATTTGTGGAAGCGCTCTGAGCACCAGGGAGGAGGCAGAGGGTCAGCCCGCGGCCCTCAGGTTCGGACGCTGATTGCAAACATGGGCGATATGGCCTATGGAGCACATTTCCCTGCTGCTCTAGGCGACACATTGTCATTCCAGAGCAGATCTTTGCTTGATCATAATCATACACAGACACAGAAGAGGGAAGTAATGTTAATGCATTTGCTGAGCCCACCAGCATGGAAAACATGCCTGGGAAGATGGGGTCTTCCCTTAACCGGCAGGGCGTTTTTGGTGGCTTCTGGATGTGGCTTCTGTGAGAGCAGGAAGATATGAACAGCAAAACAATGACAGACTCTTTGCTGACATGCAGGCAGGATGGGGTACATCTCTAATCCCCTGGGAGAGAGGGATGACTGGAGTATGTGCTCTGTATTTGATTGATACCTTAGACAAGTGACTCCCAAACCTGGGGTCACGATGCTCATGGTTGCTGTAAGGCTGCACGACAGGAGGACATTCAGTCTTGTCATGCTTGATTGGGCACATGTCACGACTCAGAGGCAAGAAGGAGGTTGAAAAATCATGCTTTTAGCAAAAACATCAGCATTAGCAAGGACTTAGTGTTTGTAGGGATGAGTGACAGAGAAAGGAAGATCAGGGAGACTCTACATTGAACCACCTCTCCATGGTACTAAAGGCAAGCATAACATTCTCACATAAAGGAAAACATGCAGATAGGAAACAAATACTATTCATCAGCTACAGGCTGGCCCAGTTGGGTCACTGGATGCATGACCTGTGTCACAGTTGCATAAACTGGCCATGGTCCTAGTGCCAAACAACATGGCTATGTTGGGACAGCATAAAGGAGCTGTGTCTTCCACTTGAACTTCTAGTGCATTATCCATCCTTGAACATGCACAGAACATCACCATGTCTCCAATGGGTTTCAGAGACTTCTTGTTTCCAGAACAGTTTGGGTCAGAAGAAAATTTTAACAGAATGTGACAGATCTATCTGAATTGAATAAGATACATTTCTTTTGACCTCCAGTGGAGCTCTGCGTATGCTGAAGCAAAAATGGTGCCCGTGAAATTTATACTGGGAAAAATCAGTTCTTGGAAACCAGCTTCATCCAAGCCTTGAAACAGCAGGTTGATCAGCTACCTAGAAACTGCTAGAAAGAGACCCTGTCTGAGGCTATATTTTTCATATGTGAGTGTGAAATCAGGTCTCCAAGACCTCCGAGATACTGTTGGCAAAAATGTCCATGAGAAAGGGAATAAAACATTTTGTCTCAAAAGATCACAGGATAATGGCAAGGAGAGAAGCAAAAAGGTTGTCTGATCTGCTATTGCAATTCTGTTAAAAAATTCACTACTGGGTGATTCAGAAGAAGGTTTAACATACCTGCTCATCAGCTCAGATCTAACACATTTAATTGTGCACTTCTTCCCATGGGAGGTCATTTTTGCCTAACCCTGTCTGATAATTAGATTATGTTGTAGAGATTTAGTCATTATAAATTTCATCCTGTATCATGTTTTGTCTGGACAAAGCTCTCAATGAGGTTGCAAACGCTTTGATTCCTCCTAAATTATTAATTTTGGTAATATCCTGTAATTCCACAGGTTCAGTTCATCAGCCACGTGGAAGGTTTTCCCATGCTGTCTGTTTTGTCACCCCCATTGCCATGTGATAGAATACCAGGTCTTTTGGGCTGGATTTCTCAAAAATAGGAGTATTTTTATGGGCTAAGATCATCCCTTTCATAGTACCACCCACAATTACGGGCTTTTGTTTGCAGAGCAAACATCCTAGGGAGAAAAATCCAGGGAGTTCATTCTCTGTATATACTGGGTAGTAAATGTTCAACTTAGCTGGGAAACAGGTGAAAAAAATAGTTAAGAAGCTCAGATACAAGGTAGAATTTGATGGTACCATGGAAGCCAGGGTGAAAGGATGGATCTTATGGTAAGAGTCAGGAGGACAGAGTCAGACTCTTCTCAGCAATAGAACAAGGGGCAATGGGTCCAAGCTGGAGCAGAGCAAGTTCCACATGAACATAATGAGAAACTTTTTCCCTTAGAGGGTGATGGAGCACTGGAACAGATTGCCCAGAGAGGTTGTGGAGTCTCCTTCTGTGGAGACATTCAAACCTGCCTGGACAAGTTCCTGTGTGATTTAGTCTGGGTGATCCTGCTCTGGCAGGGCAGTTCGATTAGATGATCTTCAGAGGTCCCTTCCAACACCTAACATTCTGTGATTCTGTGATTATCTGCTCAGGTACAGCGAGAAACCTGTTGGTCACACACAGGTTTACCAGGCAGTGTTTAACTTAATTTCAGCTAAAACGCAGCAATATTTCTAGTAACAAGCTGTGAAAAGAGCATGGGAACAGACAGGAAGATGGACAGGAGGGAGGAGGATGAGGGTGGGGGAAAGAAGCACAAGAAGGAGGCCATCTCAATGGTGAACCCTGGGCTAAACCCCATCCCATGCACTCCCAGAGCAACCTGCACACCCATGGGCACAGAACCACACCAGCACATCCCACCTCCATCTGCGTGCTGGCACATAATTCCATGTCTTGGAGATCCCCCAACATGCCTCAGAAGAAGGCTGGGAACAGCTGATGGTGCAGCCCTGCAGCTCTGGGCAGGAATGACTGAGACAAAGCATAGTAAAGCCTGGGGGGTGCTCAAAACCCCACGAAGGGAATGAATGCCATGATGACCACCAGCAGCTGCCTGTGAGAAAAGATGATGTGCTTAATCTGGTTCCCTCTCCCACATACCTCTGACTCGACACCCTTCCAGAAGCACTGCACCCCCATAGCAGCTTTCACTGTACATGCCTCTATCTCAGCCCCTCTCTAGCCCATGCTTCAGGCTCAAATGCTTCATCTGTGCTTTGGCTTTCCCTCCACCATCCCTGGCAAATACCTCTGGAGCTCAGCCATTCCACACCATCCTCCATCCTCTCTGCTTCCCAAAGACCACTCTGGGCTCCAGCACTGCAGACCCAACTGACATCCTGGCTGCCTCTGGACTTTCAAAGTAAATCCAGACTCTACTCCCTGACGTGTCTCTGTCAAAACCCCACTCTGGAACAGACAGTGACTGCTTTCACCATTAGCTACCTCCCTGCTACACGCTTCCCTCCTCTCTTCATTTCCTCCTCCCCTCGGGATATTGATGCTGGCTGAAGTTTCCCATTAAACCAGCCACTCTTGTAGAAAGGGGAGTTGACATGATTAATGCCATTCGGTGGGGAAGGCAGCAAGTGCAGCCAGAGAACGAGGAGACAGGCAAATTCCCATCAGCCAGTCATTAGCATTTGCCCCAAAGAGGCAGCAGGCACAGGATGGACACAGTTTTTCCAACTCTGCAATATGCTGGACTCAAACTTTTGAGGTGTAAGAGGGAAGAGAAGCTGCTTTATATCTGTTAAATTGTACCTGAACTGTGCTGTCTTGGCCCCAGGTACGGAGGAAGAAGTGACCCTCCTAAGCCTGTCCCAGTGCAGAATACACAATTCGAACTTCAGGTTGGTCTCAAGGAAGGTCAGATTTATTTCCCATTTTTTGAATATTTAGCTGGTGTGTGTTTTGCCTCTCTGCTCTTACAGTCACTTCTTTCTCTCTCCCACATTTCCCTCTGCCATTCCCAAGAGGTCCCCATGAGCAGCTTCGCTGACAAGCCCATTCCCTGTGATTTTTGTCACCAACCCAGAAAACCCCAGAGAGGGGATCACCACCTTCTGACACCACACTATCCTCACCTGCAAGGGGATGGATGGTAGCCCCCAGCTAACACTCAGCTGAGTGAGGTTCCCATTATTATACTCAATGGAGAGGAAAAAAAAATCTCTCCACATGATCATTAAAAGCAGGAATTTGGCTTGTGTGAGCTGGAGGAGCCTGTTTCCCTTCGCTGACTAGCAGAGGCGGCTATGGTGATTAACTTCTGGCCTTTGCAAACTCCCACCACCACCACCGCAAAGTGATCAAGCTCCTATACCTTCCCATAATAGTTTTTTCCTAATCACCCTCACTATTTAAATAAGGAAATCAATGAATAAGTAACTAAAAAAAGGAAATCTCCTAGTTTTTAAAATTAATTAGTTGCCTTCAGCATCCAGCCATTGATTCCCCTTATCCCTCTTACAGACTGAAAGGTCTTTCAGTATGTCATACCTCCTCCTCCTGCAGGTCCCTATAAAGGACTCCAATAGTTTCCAAGTCCCTTTTCCTTCCTCAGTTGGTGGGTTTACAATACTTTGCAAATCATTCATGAAAAATACTGAAAAGGGCAGTTCTGGTACTGATCCCTGTGCAAGCCCCTTGGTGGGGTTTTGTTTTGTTTGTTCCTTCTTCCAGGTTAGCCAATGGCTTTAAGACCAGCAGTTATCCAGTATCAGGTGAGTGAGTGTTCTTAATCCATAATCAAATTAGCACCATACTGTGCCAGGGGGGGATGGGAACAACTTAAATGTCAATCCTTTATGTTCAACAACACTTTCAGCAAACAAAACTGCAGCCAAGGCCAGGTTAGACTGGGCTTCAGGCAACCTGGGCTAGTGGATGGTGTTATTACATAACAACAGCCTCCTAGTATATTTTAAAATAGTATTACTATGCAACACACATCATTACTTACCATGCTGTAAGGTTTATTAGCAACTAAAGTCAGCAGACCAAGAGGAAGTTCTGCTAATGCTACAAAGGGTTCTGGTGCAAGTTCTATCTTGAATTTTCATGTGTAATTCTTATCCATGGATATAGAGTTCCCACTGGTCTCTTTCTTTCTATGAGATCAAGGCTTGGATTCCAGACAGTCGTCTTCTTATTTCATGTGAAATTGTGGTGGTTTGGGGTTTGGCTATCTAATAAACTCCTCTTACAGAATCCCCAATTTGCAATCAGCATTTTCTCTGCCTGTGCTTTCTCTTCTAATCAATTTTGCTTGTAATTTTTTTCAACTTTTGAAAATTAATGCTTTTGAGGCAGCAAATGTACTTATTACTAGTTGTGATCCTCTGTTTGCCCATATTGAATTTCTCAACTATGCAAACATCTGGTAAGTAAAGAATAGAGAAAATTGTCCAGAAACTTCTTACATCACATTAAACAAAAAACCTAATCAAACAAAAAAACCACCCCAAAACAAACAAATAAAAGTATAGTGGTGAGGTGCTGGAACAGGCTGTCCAGAGAGGTGGTGGATACCCCTTCCCTGGAAGTGTTCAAAGCCAGGTTGGATGGGGCCCTGGGCAACCTTGTGTAGCTCCAGGCCTGGAGGTTGGTGTCCCTGCCTGTGACAGTAGGGTTGGAGCTCTGTGATCCTTGGGGTCCCTTCCAACCCAGGCCATTCTATGATTCTATGTAAAGAAGCAATTCTATAGTAAAGGGATTTTGGAATGGAGGAGAATTTGAGGCCATGCCTTCAGAAGCAAGTGAGAAAAGAAGGACAGACACCAAACTGTCAGAGCTCACTACCATGAGAAATATCACATGATACTTCCACATAACCCATGCTGGTGTTGCGGCTTCAAAACTGTGTTTGAGTTTTCGGGATCACCTTACAAAAATCACAGTCACAGAATCGTCTGGGTTAAAAGGGACCTCAGAACTTCATTCCTGCTGAAAGCAAAGTGAATACTGAATTCAGACCAGGCTGCTGAATTCAGACCTGCTGTTGTGTCCAGTCAGGTCCATAAGCATCCCAGCAGGCATCCAAAACCAGAGATTAATGGACTGATGGAGGAATTGCAGTGTCAGAGCCCAGAAGTCAGTTAAGGCTGAGAGAAATTTGTTGATTAACCCACAGAGCAGAAGGAAGATGTCCCTGCTTTGGGAACACATGTGAAGTAGGTGCTGCCTTGGGGCACGGATGTAGACAAGGTAGCCTCTCAAGGTCCCTGAAAATTCCTTTTCCTATGACTTGATGAACACCACTGAAGCTACTATCAGCTTCCAGCCTAACCCTCCCCCTTCCACTTATCTTGATTCCACATAATAATTCCTTTTCCAGAAGAGTTACAAGAAGTGTCACACATGACACAAGCTGTTGGAAAAACTGCATTTTTAAAAGTTATTCTAACTTCATCAGAGATGTTTCAGGAGATAGGCTTCACACAGGAAGACCTCTTGTGCCTCTCCTCCCCACACAAACACAGTGTAAGGCTGCATGGGAACAGTGCTTATGGAGAAACCCTTCCCGCTCTCTGTACCATATCTGAGGTTTGCTGAAGACCACTGCCATGTTTTGCCTGGGCTTGGTTACTATTAGAGGCTGTAGTGATATCCCTCCACCAAAATCTATGCACTCATTTTGTTCCCTTAATTAAAAGCTGGTCTGTCCTGGCTCTTTTTGCAGGCAACAGAGAGAAACACAGACTTGCCACTGCCTGTGCATGGTTCTAGGGGAGACTAATCGTTTTAATTAGACTTTTTATTAGTATCTGAAGTTAGGCAGCTTGAGTATTTCTCCCTTGATCTAAGTGCATGCCAGAAGCCTGGTTTCTGTGTTATCAATTACACTGAAGCCTGTATCCTTTCAGTTCCACTTCTCCTGCTTTTACCTATAGCTTTTTCTCTACATTATGTGATTTGGCCACTGGATTTCAGGTACCCCAGTTAAAGATTCCCTTTTCTCTCTGAACTTTCACTTCTTGCTTGTTAGCCAGCATGGGAACCTAGTTAATCAACGAAGCAATTTCTGATAGCTCCTCCAGACTGAAACATTTGCACTGTGAGGTACATACGAGTGCTTCCCAACTAATTTGAGCTGGAGCAATGGCCCAGCTCTCTCCTCCCTCTCAGCTCCTCCACTTTCTTCTTCTTTTAAGCACACCCTGAGCTGACATTTGGTCTACTTTGGCAAGAGGCTGAAGTTCCCTCAGCTGTGAAGGATGAAGCTCAGTGTCCATTCTTCGTGTTCCTCTTTTCTTATGCAAATTACCTTTGTCTGGATCAGGAAGTGGCCTGACAGACACCCGAATCAGGCACAGAGATGAAAAGAGATTGTTATCAGATCTATGCTCCTGACTTAGATAAATAAGCATTGGACATGATTCTCCACTCATTAAAGTGTCTTCCTCAGGAGATGGCTGACAGTTCATTAAATAAGATGAAATGTTATTATTTAAACTCACGACTGATCAGACTGGGTGGAAACTTAGCCCACTGTATTCATAATTTCCTGCATTGACAAGCAAGTTCTAGAAAATATTCCTCTGAAATGGCTGACCCACTTAAAAATTAAGATCCTGCTGTCACCGGTAACAGGGTAAGTCCTGTCATTTCAATAGTGCAGCTCTGTGCTTGGGGATTTCAAATAATTACCCCCCCACTACCAAAGACGATTGGTACCACAGCTCCCAGCCCAGCTCGTGCAGTGCATCCTCACTGAGCTAAGCCAGACCCAAGTCCTGAGCTCCACTTTCTCCATCCATATGATCACGTCTTCCAGGCATGTTGCCCCTTCCTCCCTTGCCCATTCTATCTGAAATTGCAGTCGGTGTGAGCTGCCTTCCACAAAGCAGGACTCAACAGTAACAGGCAACACCATAAACTCCAACCCAAAATGACCATCCCTATTTATCCTACTTCATTTTATACCCCAAATCCAGCTTTTTAACTTCCTCTCCGAAGAGGCCCTGTATCTGATACAGGGTCATACATCTTTAGGACAAGTGTCTATTGATCAGCAGTTATCCAATTTACAATAGGCGTGTAATACAACCTGAACTCAGTGGGCTCAAGAGGGAATTCAGTGTGATACCAAGGAAAGCACCTTCCATAAGCTCCTCAGTGCACGCAGAGCATATGTTACGAGCTGCTATTGCTTTACAGCAGGAACTCTAGCCCCAAGCACAGGGATGATGTAAGCACAGGAGGACCACCGCTAGAAAGTAACCCCTCTGTACCACCCCCACCACCAGTAGGGAGGTGTGAACAGTTCTGACCACGTTTTGACAGTAAAAATTAAAAAAAAAGATGAATTCATGCCCAAGAAACTTTACAGAGAAAGTCTATTAATGCCTCCTAAACCCCCTGCAACATGCAAGGGTTATACTATTTCCCCCCACCCGAACACAAAGAGCAAATACCTACTTTCATGAAGAGTGACCTTTACATTGCACTCGGAGAATGAAAGAACAAGGCAAGAATAGAGGCAGATCTTTGTGAAAGGGGATCTACACAATGCGTGCATTGACTCTCAAGGTTGGTGTTGGACTGAGCCCAGAGAGGGTACTTGTCTCTACAGACAGCAGAGCTCTTCAGAAAAGGTGTACTGCCTTGAAAACAGAGGTGCACTGACAACACGGCTCAGTGACAGCAGAAGAGCTGCCTGGGAACTTTTCAATAAGCCTATTATTCTTTGGAAAAGTCCATTTCTTTGAAATCAGAACTGTTTGCAGGAAAGGGTCAGTTTTAATAAATCCTCTTTTCTTTTTTTTTTCTTTTTTAAAGCAAAGTCACAGTCATTTTTAAGTTTTACTCTTAGTTTTTTTCCTCTTTTTTCCCTCCCCCAGATTGAAATGTGCTTTCTTGCAGCCTTTCCACTGATTAAAACTAAGCTAAAATACCAACATAACCAGAAAATACAGGACACAAGCAAACTACACAGAAACATTTCTGTTGCCCTCATCAGAACGCAGTTTTGCAAAAAACTTAAGGCTTTCAAGTTTGTGTCTAGATATTTTCCGTGGGACAAGAAGACCTGTTTCATACAGCTCAGCATCATGCTGTTTCTTGTAGTAATTTTGCAGGACATGAACACTGATGTTACGGGTAAGGTATCTCTATTTCCTACCTTCCTCTGATTTCCTTTTTCCTCTTTGATGTTCACCTCCTACTAGAACATTTGCACTGATATCATTCTCAGGCTGAATGCAACCTGATTCACATCTCATGCCAATTACTCCAACATTGTCAGAACTAAGCCAGTTTACACCAGCTGAGGAATATGATTATTTAACAGTAGTGTCAGTCCTCTGCCTCTTCCTTCAAGATTTTGGGCATGGGTGAAGGCTTTGAACAAAAACTAACTCCTTTCCACCCCTTCAGAGAAAAGGATAAGCAACTGCATTAACTGCTGTATTAGTTTAAAAAAAAATGGGGGTGGGGGTTTAAAAAGAAAAGAGAAGATTAAATTATAGCTGAAAAACAGTGGATTTCCTTTCTGTTCTTCATGATGCTGAAGAAGGGAACCTGTATACCTTCCAGACCACACACTCCTTCATATTAGAAATGCAGAACAGAGAAGATGATGTACAACTTGGCAAACCCCATTCCTCGTAGGCCAGGTCCCAAAAGACACAGTGGCAAATAGAATTAATTGACTACATTGGTGGCAACCTCTCTCAAATCTGCTTATGACTAGCAATGATCAGAGCTGAGCAAGACCAAAAAACACCCAAACCTCACAAAACAGAGGAGAAAGGCTCTGAGCGCCGTGGTCTGGGTGGTTCATGGATGGGGATTATAAATGAGGGCATTTCATAATAACCAAAATAACTACAGATGTAACTTTTGCTGGAGACTGCTGGAAGGGGAATAGTGGCACTTGAGTAATGCAGTGTGGAGGAAAAAGCAGCATCCTCTCCAGGTGGAAGGAGTGGGGAGAAGGGAACCAGCTTCTTCCAGAGGAACGGGAGATAGCAGGAGTCTAGTCCCAGACAAGCTGTGTTGGGACTGGCAGCAACAGCAAAAGAGGATTGCTGGTAGTTTGCAAAGCAGGGGGAAAGAGTGACATGAGTGAGAAGGGACTTTTTCATACATGGCAGGAGCTGGTGGCAGTCCATTTCACTTGCTTGGGATGCTTTTCTCTCTCATAGATTCCCTTCAGTTCTCAGCTCACAAGGACAAAAGCAGCCTGCTCCCAAATAACTTCTCTAACCATGGTCCCCAGTCTGCAAACCATGTAGGAATGGCAGCATCAGGAAGAGAGGATGCTTCTGGGGCAGACAGCCACAGTCAGCACATTGCTCCCCTCTGGTCTCTGCTCTCCTTCTGGCACTTTCAAATGCTACAAGAAGCAGAGAACTCCTTCCCATAGAGCCTGCAAAGAGCAGCCAATCTTCCTCCACCACCACCTGCCTCTTTGCACTACGAGTCTGCTTTATGGGATCCCTCCTGTCCTTTCACATCTCCAGCTGTCGGGAAAGTTGCAAGCCCCAGCAGCCAACAGCAGGTTGGCATAATAGACTGCATCCAGAAAGGACCTGCACCCCCAGCCCACCTCCATGCTTACTTGCCTATACTGAGTGTCCCCATGGTTCCTCCCAAAGCCACCTCTTTCCTTCTCAAATCACATCTCCACTCTTCTAGCAATGCTTTTATTCTCACACCCCCCATTATCCCTCCCACCTCCTCAACAGCTGAAACCCCTCATCTCACAGCTCCTCCCTGAGGTGGCCAGGGCTGAGTGCAGGTAAACACAGCACCAGCTCACCACACGCCACCACATCACCGTTTCTCAGGGGCAAAACCAATTTAGCATAGTTCCCTACCCTGACTGCACTTTCCCACATTGCAACTCAATTTACTGCTCCAGATATACGGAGGGAACAGCCTGAGGGCTGTACTGACACTGGACCGCGTTTAAGAATAAATCTTTTAAAACTGATCCACTTGAGCCCCTACACAGAGTTGCACTGACATATCCACCAGGAGAGCAGCTTGCAGCATGGAAAAAAAGGAACAATTGGCTGGAGAAGGGCAGGATCCTCTTAAGCTGCCTTTGCCGCCAGAGAAATTGAGATGCAGAGCCATCCTTTGCCTTGTGTTTCCTCTGCCTTGTTTACCTTTGGGCAAGGACTGTGTTTATAAAAAAGCAAATAATTGGCATATGTTAGAGACGTGTCCAACAAAAATGACAATTAGGGGGAATGAGAGAGTGGATTAGAAGTTTGTGCCTCAATCTCCACTCATTCCTCATTCAGCAGCGGACTCAGGGATCTGTCTTCGGTTTTGTCTGTGCATTTGCTTGTTCACCTTTCTATGTGCTTTGTTTCATGGGAGCTAATAAATACAGACACAGATATGAATGATACAAATCTTCCCAAAATTTCAGGATATAACTTTAGCCTTTTGATCCAGGACCCATCTGAACTCAACCCCAAGTAAATGGATTTTTTTTTTCCCTTGTAATAACTATGTTAAAAAAATACACAACCCCCCCCAAACTAATAGTGCTGCCCTTCTACTGTTTTTAAAGTACAGAGCTGCAAATACATCTGATTCCTGGCCTAACGTGTGACAAGATTCACAAACAGTGATAATATCTTATATTAAAGCAACGGATATTGTTAGAAAGAACTTTAGCACACCTCATTTTCTTTGAGACGCACATCATTATAACTGCAACATGTTTGGCATAGACACAAACACAGGGGCTCGCAACCCCCAGTGGGTCCTACAGGCACAGATCCATTATCACAATATCCCAAACACAGGAAAAAAATTGTCGGGGGTAACAGGGGGGGAGGTTTTTATTTGTCTTTTTGTTACGGTCTTCAAATTGAATCTGACACACAATATCCAGATTATCTGCTCAGCATGAAAACAAAGAAAGGTTTGGGTTTTTTCTTATTTTTTTAGATGAAAGCGGAGGTGTGTGCTGATATCTTGAGGGCCGAAAGTGTTTCAAACACCTATTACCATAAATTAGCCCTAAAGTGTTGGAAGCTGGCAGCCATGCAATGATCTGATCTCCCTTCCCTGGTTTACAAACCAAGCAAGAAGCACACCGACAACCAAGCAAGAAGCACACCGATGTGGACACTTCGTGTCCTCCACTGGCCTGCGTCATTCTGTGCTTAGGGAAGTCTTAGGCTGGGGTCTGGAGAGGAGGCTTTGTTTGTTTGTTTGCTTATTGATCTGTGCCCCAGTGAGAGAGAACTCAAACACCACCTTCTTATCAAGTAACAGAACTGAAGTCTGATGTTTGGATGCAAATATTTGAAGTATGAGCTGAGGAGACACAGGGGACAGGGGATGGAGAGGAGGATATATCCAAACTGGAGGATATATCCATACCTGAAGCTCAGACCCTTACATCAGAAGCCCATCCACCTTCCTTGTGGATTTCAGCCACATTCTCTTTCGTCAGTCAACAGAAGTTTCAGCCAATCCTTTTTGACTGGACACTTTTAGAAGCCCTCAAGGCTTCATGTCATCGGTGGAACTTGGGTCCTTGCTCTGTCAAGAGGACAACAACAGGTGTGCACACCACCAGGTTCTGCAAACCCCCTCCTGGCCAGAGGAACTCAGACTTGTTCCCCCATAGCTCCGAGAGCCAGTGGCATCGAAAGGGCTGTCACCTGAGGACTAGATATGTCTCCTTGAATCCTTCATCCCAAAGATATTTTGTGTTAATAGGAAAGCAAGTGTCAGCCTCCACACAGCAGTGCCCTGTAGTGCATTTACACTATGTGAGTGTTAAGCGTGCACACACAGACATATGCACCAGCCAGATCCGTGACACATCTCCACTCACAAGAGTGAAGGATGCATATAAATTGCTTATACAGCAGCACTTCACACTCATATTTTGAGTGTAACTGCCTTCTAGGAGGACAGGGCAAGCTCCAGCCCATTGTCTCCAATGGTGCTGGGCAAAGCCTGTAAGTGCTGTATGCATACAGCCAGACAAGATAATCCTCCACACCATCAGGAACCATGCATTAAAGACATGCTGTCTTCTCCTCTACCTGGGTACTCACAGAGCGCTCTAATCCCTGTCACCCACCAGGATGTATTATATCCGTACTAACTCATTTCACAGCCCGTAAATTACAGGCATATCCTGAGTATCTTCATCTCATTAGAGAAGGTTAATTTAAGCAGACAATCAACAAAAATACAGAAAAACTAGTTTGGAAAGAGGATTTTGCTGTGTCTCTGGCAGACAATGAATTCACAACCCCAACATCTGCCACCACTAGAGAGAAAATGCTGGAGGAAAAAAAAAAAAGGGAAAAAAAATAAGAAACTCATTGCTATTTCCTCTGATGAATGGTGAATTTCCAATTAGCATTTTAATTACTCAAGCCAGACTTTCAGCGGGTTTGATGATCACAAGAAACTCCATAAGCAACAAGTCATCTTGGTTTGACAACACGTGTCGGTGTAATGCATAATGCACTTACCGGGGTTGATCTGTGAGACTTTGTTTTCCTCTTGGAAAAATCCTACAGCATTAATCGCCTTAAAGTTTTTATTTGTACTTTTACATACAGCCCTGTCCCACCCCAGAAAAAACTACAAGGCTGTTGTACCTGAGGTTGTGGATACAAACAGTATAGCTTTTACACTGAAATAGTCAGACAGGCTTCATCTTACCCCATCTCCCCACGGGGAAACACACGATGCTCAGTGAAAGGAGAAACTAAATGACAGAGATTTTCTCTACCTCCCCTTTCCCCTTTCTGCCCCAGCAGCTTGCTTCCCCTACACCCCCTTTCCTCTCTCCTCCTTCCAATCCCCGGCCTTGCCCCATCCCTCTCTTCAACCCCTCCTTCCCACCTACGCTTTGGTAGGGTTTCACCAAAGCAGCCATGTGCAACACTTCCAATCCCCGCAGAGAGGCCAGGGCATGGAGGAGTTTATTATATCATAAATTAGAACATGAAAAACTAATACATTTTATACATTTGTCAGAGGGGAGAAAAAAAAATCCCTGCTGCCAGGTTCCTCATAGCAAATCTGTCATGTTGGAGCGAGGCTGCTGAAAGAGAAGTATTTACAGACAGATAGAGCCCTGGCGCAGAATAGCAAAGCTTGCTGCTGGATGCTGCAGGGCTCTATCAGAGCCAAGATAGAGTTCTCAAGCCAAACCACACACAGGGCCACCGCAAGCACCTTAGCTCTTCTTGTGGGGTCTAAAACAATGCAAAGAAGAGAGCTGTGGTGAAGCTGCCTGCGACTACTGCGGACTCTCGGAGTGTCTGAGGACTCGGGAACTCTGATGGTGTTTGCACAGCAGGTCTGAATTTACCTGGTGCTGCGTATCAGAAGAAAGGGGGGAAGAGCCAGATCCCAGATGGGATAGTTCAGAGGAATTTTCTGGGAAGTCTGTTCTACCTGCCAGGTACCCAGCCCCTCAGCTTTCTCTCTCCGTGCTCATTCCTGGTGGATGGTCCCATTTTAGCTGTTTCTCCCCAGTCCCACTACACATCCAGTTCCTGTTGCATTGCATTTCTGCTGCCTGAAGGGTGGAACTGCCTGGCACATCCAGTGATGATGGCTTTCATATCTCTCCTTCCACAATTCAGAACTCGGGTCAGGAAGGCATTTCCCAAACATCATCTCCCTTGAAATATTCAGCAAGTCAGACTTAATTAAGATAAAGAAGAGCAAAAAAGCAATTGTAATTAAAACTTAGAGTTGTCTGCACGGATGTGAAAGTAAAAGGAGGTAAATGCTGAAGGAGCACTGTGTCTGAAGTTGGTATTCACCCACAGCCAGGCATTTTATCCAGAGGATGTAAGACAGAAGGTGGCAGTGCCTGATGACAGCAGAGCTGAAATTGCACACAAATGACCTCACACAATGCTTGCTCCAGCCTTGTGCAGCTGCTGAGCTGGTGAGTGAAATGCAATAGCTGCTGCTTTGGGAATTTAAGCTTTCAGCACCTCCAGCCCTCAGGACACTGCTGGAGAAAGACTCGTGAGGCTGATGCTTTTGGGAATATCTGTCTCTGTAGGGGCAGAGGGGTACTCGTAGGCAGCACTGGCAGAACGATGGGTTGTAACAACAACAGCCACGGAGATTCACCTGACCTACTGTCCTCTCCTGACATCAGCCAAGAGCTAAAAGCAGCATAGGAGGAAGGCAAGTACTTAGCAACTATTCCTTTGAATGCTCTTCCAGCTGCTGGAAAACTGAGCAGGAAGTACTTTTGCACTTGTCAGTCCTTCAGTGATCATTTCTTCCTTGACTCCTCCCCAGCCTATCTGTGCAGGAGTCACTGCACGAATCTTTTTCAGATCTGTGCTACTGGCATCCAGATCTCCTCCCCCCAAAACAGCCCCGTTTTCAGTGAATTTTGTTCTCTCCCCACTTCTAGCTCCCTCCTTCCCTCCCCCTGCCCAGCCTCTGTGCTCCATGTGGGAGAATGATCATTTGTAATCCCAGAGTAGGGGACAGACATCCAAACACACAGCCATGGAGAGGAGCCAGATGCTCTGCTGAGCGTGCTTCACCACAGCTTAGATCCATCTATCTCCAAAGCTTTGCTCGACTCCCAGCATTTCGTCCTGTGCTCCAGGCCAGGGTGGTTTATTCAGGTTTATTCTTGGAGGCTGCCAGACAAAACACTCCAGATTAATTCCACTCTCTTCCTCTCTCTTTTTAGAAACTTTTAATTAGTCCCCAACTCAGTACCATTATTAGTATTTGTTATTAAGTATTAAAATCGTTCACCCCCAGCTCCATCTCCCCCCGCTTCCCTCTTCCAGCCCTTTGTTTTAATTGTTATATTTTTTCATCAGTGATCAGCCAAGCTTCCCTAATGATCTAGACTCATTTAAAGGGTTTATAACTCCGGCACAAAACTCCAATAAAAAAGCGGCAGACTTGCTGGGAACCTCCTGGGGCTATTCAGCAGCCAGGAACACAAACTCATTTACTACTTGCCTGTTTCCCCCTTTCCCTAGCCGCCACCACCCATCCTGCCAAAACACCCTCCCCTCCACATGCACAGAAAACCCTCACTTTGCCTTTCTCTGCATCTTCTCCCACCCCCTCCCTCCCAATTCTTTTTCCCTGAGGATCAACAGGAGAGATGTGGAAAAAGCCTCAGTGAGGCATGTGGTGAAGTTAACAGCGAATAGACTGTTTCTCCCAGCCTTCCCTTGCCGATGCCAGCATTCCCCGCTCATCTCAAGGGGGAAAATATGAAGTGCCGTAGTGAGACTGAGGAAAGAAATGATCTGCCTGTATTGCAGCAGTTGCAAGATACCCCACTAGAGATCCTAAAAGCCTTTTCTCCAAGTCTGCAAGTCAGCGCTGCCTTTTCCTCGCTGCTCTTTCCTCTCCGCAGTAGGTATTGATGTGCGCACCCGAGACAAAGGGTTGTTTGGCAAACTCTCCCCATCTCGGCCCAGCTGCCCGCTGAGTACAGACGTTGCTTCCAAACCCGCCTTCAGCTTTGTGCACAGCCAGAAGTAAGTTCACGGGGATGCAAACAGGAACAGGAGTGCAAGTTGTTCTCCGCTTGTGCGAGGGTCTAACCTGACCTACTGGGCCCTTTGCCCATGGCCTTGGCCACTGGGCAGTTAGCCAGATTTAGGAGCAAGCTAGGAGGACACATCTTCCCCCCTGCCCTGTGATCTCTTTGTACTGAGCTTCTCAAGGAAAATCTCCCAAAAGTTATTCCCTCTAAGGGTACACACAAAGGCCCTCTGAAATGGAGAGGAGGGAAGGGAGCGTGAACAATAAAAAGGAAATCAGTAAAGTTAGGCAAATGTGGAGGAAGCTGGTTTGCAGAGGGTGGATTTATTTCACCTGCCTTTATATCTGCCATATGGATGCTCACATCTGAGCTACTCCCTGTATAAGCAATAGGGAAAATAAGGACTTTTAACATCCTGGTTATCCTGCCCTTGTAGCCCAGCTGAATTTGGACCTTTTTACATCGAATACCCCAGTTCTCCCAGCCAGTACATTTGCCATAGTCTTCCATTATGGAGCAAACGATGCCATTAAATGGTCTTGCTTTGAAGTCACTATTACTCCGAGAAATGTGCCTGACAACACTCCAACTGCAATGCCCATCTGAGTCACAATTGTATCGATACAATCTACAAGCAGTCTTTTGTGCTCATACAGAAAGGGTTCAGCTGAAAAGCCCATCAATGTGTTCAGTCATCTTCAAAAAGCCAGAATCATTTGGTGGGAATGAACAGTTGGAACCCTTCATTTAGTCGTTTGAAAAGGACAGCTGCCCAAGGAACTTTAGCTCCAGCCTCCCTAGTGTGCCTGCCGGACTCCTCCGAGAGATGATTTCTGGAGCTGGTTGAGCTACTTTGACAGATTCCTCATCAGCAGTTTGACTTTTGGGGAGAAGGAGATAAATAGAAAAAAAAAACAACAAAGCAAAAAAAACCCCAACCCACCACAATGCTCCACGAAAGGTGGAAAACATCATGTTTTGGGGTGTTTAAGCAACACTAACAGGTTTTAAACTTGCGCAGAAAGTGCAGTACACTAAGCAGGGTGTATGGAGGATGCCTGCAATTAGAGAACTGGTTGGCGATACAAAGCTGTCTTCTCCTTGTTTCCAGCTGCTACATTTAATTAAAAGAAAGCTAAACAATCCATTACATTAAATTACTTTCTGAACATTACTTTTCCACATAGGCATTTGCAATGGTTGCCACAGGGATGTTATCTGACCACAGATTGGAAAGGAGATAAACCGTTCTTGAAATTATTCCGTTCTCGCTTGGATTATCACCCAGACGACCTGGCCAGGCATCACATCTCACTGTGTGAGGGACAACAGAAGCTGGTGGGGTTTACCAGGCACATGAGGGGCTTGAACAAACTTATAACCCCAACCTCATCACGTTTGATTGTCATATCGCACGAATATGTCAAATCACAATAACAACCTGGCAACCAAAATGGGTGTCTTTCATGCTCCCCCTGCCCATCTATCATGTGTCATCTTCACCATCAATTCTGCAGTTAATAAAATCATACCAGGAGACAGTTACTACCTCCATTGCATCCTGAGAGTTTCTAATCAGTTCCAAGCAGCCCACGTATCTTGTTTCTGCTTCTAGCTAGCAGAAATACTTTACTGATATTAGAACCCAAATGTGCCAGAGATATGTTTGCATACGGCACAGAAACACGATTTGTAGAACAGTTCCTTGCCACTGTGGGCATTCTGTTTTCCTTTCAGTTCTAGTTTGGAGAAGGGCAAAAAGATCTGGAGTCTTCCTTGCTTCCACAACAGAACATGGACGTTGCTGTGGGCTTCCAACTTGTCAGGCCACAGGACAGACTTTGCTTCCCAGGGTTGTGCTGTTTTCCTTCCCTGGGAACAAAGCCAGTGTCTGGACTCCAGCAGGGAAGGGGGAGATGGTGGTTAAAGTCCTCTTCTGACTGGTTCTGCACTGCAGGCAAGTCACCGCTTTGTCACTCTCTGCCATTTTAAAAACCTTCAGTTCTTAAAGCAACTACCAAAGCGTGATTGGCTCGCGACGAAACTAACCTGGATTGACTTCAGGAGCAGAAGTGAACAAAAACAACCTACTGGCTCCATCCGGCTTCCTCCCTTACAGCTATGCCCTTATTTGCTGCACTCCCCACCATTTTCCCTCTGAGAAAATTGTTGCCAAGTGGCTATTTTGAACATGGTTGAGTGCAGATTGTTAAAGGCAAGACAGGCTTCTGCTCCTGCCTCGCAGACTATTTTTGCTTTATTCCCCATCTCAGACAGCAACGTTCAGAGGGTAAGTATCTGTTTACTGTTTGTGCATAATGCATTATGGTATGAAATTGTCTTTTCTTCCCTCATTTACGGCATTTGCACCTCATCCTGTGATGACCTCACAGCAGCAACATGGACCTTTATGACCACGAAGCTGCATTACTATCATTCTCTCTCTTAGCTGGCCTTCCAGAAGTGAAACACCATTGGCTTTGGTTTGTTCGGTGCACAGCAGGAAATGTGTTCACGGGTTGGAACCAGCATGATAGCTTCGCTCTGCTTCACCCTATTTGATGCCTTACAAACTGCTGGACTGGATTTTCAGTTATTAACATCCTCTTAACCCAAGCAGCATTAGCTAAAGCCATTCAGCAGTCTCATCCAGATACGTATCTTACTCAAATACCAGCCATGTTCTGAATTATCCCATCCGCTCTCTGAATTTGAGGGCACGGGGAGTACAAGACAGGAATCACAGATTATGTTGATGGCCATGACAGTGGGGGCATTACTAGGGCAGGGAGTAGGAAGCTCAGGTTTCACCTGCACTTCTTCATTGCCATAGTAAACACCATGGTTTTGGCTTTACAAGGAAAAATGTTACCAAATAATTTCCCATGTGAGTAGCATTCAGTTACCCCTAGCTCACATCTTCCTATGGAGGAGTTAATCCTGCAGCTTTATGGAAACAAGAAAGGCATCTCTAACACTAGGGACTCCTTTGTTACAGAAGAACCAGAAGCCCACCCAAAAGGCAGTAGGTCAACTATAATAACATCTGATTTTTTTCTCTATGCCCCTCTTTAAGTTTCCTCCAGCAGTATAAGCTATTCCTCCTCAAAGTTATCAGCCTCTTCTTAAATTTCAATGGTCATCATACTTGACTGTATTTGTACCTGTCGTGCCCCAGTAGCACCAGGCAAATGTGGAGTGAAAAGAATGACACTATTTAAGCCCTGCAGTCAGGTCCTCAATGTTCTCAGCATCTGACTTTAGCCTGCAGAGGTGTGAATCAAAGTCTGGTTTCCCATGTGGTCATGCCAGATGGTTGGCTCAAAACCCATCATTTCTTTACAGCAAAACTCACTAGACACAGACAGTAACCATAAGATATATTGGAAACTTGCATCTTGTATAATTTAGACTGCCAACACCCATGCAAAAGATACTTCACCCTACTACTTATGTCAGCTCTTCGAGGATGGTTTCTTTGCTGAATATGTCCTGAAACATTTCAAGGCAATGATAAAAATAAACTCTTACAGTTAGCCTACATCTTCTCATTCTAAAAGATCTTGTTGTTACTTCTGAACTTCGATTGTCAAATTACATTCAAGGTTCATTTCACATGCCCTAAAAAGCAGTACTGCTTCCAAGGAATGCTCAAAAATAGGTATGCAAAACAACAGAGTACACACGATTATTTCACTATCTGTGGCCTTTTGTGATGGGCTTTGGAGTCTATCGAGGGTGGAGGTCTCCAGCTATGTCACCTTGTACCTTCGACAAAAGAATCAGGAATGCTGAGTAAGTTTCTGCCCTGGTGAGGTTGAGAAGGGAGCACGTTATTCAGCAAAGCAAATAGAAATTTAGGAAGGTGACAGCGTGTTGAATATAACCACATGCTTGGAAAACCTGGCACTGTATATTTAGTGACCACAAGAGGTCAGGACATCAGTTTTCCATCGCATCCTAAAAGCACCATCTCTAAAAGCCTGGAGCCAGAATACTATTTTAGGTATGATTGTTCAGTTAGGAAATTTCATCTTTAAACATTCCTCAGCAGCATCGGTCTATGTTCCCTCAGCAGCAGGGGTTAGCTCAGGAGCAAGTCCTCCCTTCCCCTGCAGCAGTGTAATAGTTGGGTTTGCCTTTCTTCACATTCCAGGTCTTGCTCCTCAGTTTGAAGGTATGCACCAGGATTCTATTTTTCACTGAGAGCCAGAATCAACACTTCCACTTCCCTGGCACAATGAGACACCATTCGTTAAGAATAAACCACACTGGTGACAAAGCTGTCTCAGGTGTGACCCAACGTTGTAGAGTTTCCTCCTACAGAAACCGTGAAGCATCACAAACCTCCCTTTCCTCCCCTCCTAATGCACTTCTCCAGCATGAATAAAGGTCAGTATAGGAGATGGCAACTACATTATATATTTCCACTGCAAATTAAGACATTTTGGTCCAAACGCAGTTCTGCATCTATGAGGGGTCTACATTAGGGAGACAGGGGAAAAAGGAGCTGTACAAAACAGCAATCTATTTTGCATGTACATGTGTGTTTATATAACTATAAGAACTAAATAAAATCCCACACGTCTCTTTCTGCAGCACCTCTATTAATGTACTTTTTTCTAGAGAGTGTCCTGTCCAGGCACTAACTGGGCTTGACCCAGTTTGGTGCATAAAACCAGATGAGATTACTGCCTGCGATCTGAGGCGATGAATTTTTCATACGCAAAAAATCTTGTTTCCCTGGAAGGCCCAGCCTTGGTCCCCATCTCTGGCTGCAGCACATCCCCTTTAACAGGTCCTGCTTTGTGAAATTGCATTTCTTTGTTTACTCTGCATGGTGCCAAGAAATGCCTTTTTTATTTTTTCTTTCTTTTTTTTTTTTTTTTAAGTGAAAGTTATTAAGCTACTTGTGGTATAAAACCTCTAAATGCCGAGTCCGTGAGAGGGAATTTTAACTGGGTTAATCTGACACAAATGAAAAACTATTCAAGGCTTGAGATGACTGTAAAGTTTAGTGTCACGGCTTTTTCAGTAGAAAAAAAGGGTTCTCAGCAAAATTTCATTTGAGCATTTGAAGTTACTTATTTCCTTTAAAGTCAAGTGTTGGGTGTGTTTTAAAGACACAGTAGCAACTGAACTAAGGGTTCTGTTCAATGCCAGGGGGGCACATGGGGCAGAAAGAAGAGCAGGAGGGATGGGGGAGGTTTCCTTACTGAGGTGGGGCAGTGGGCATCTGCTCTGAATGCATGAGACGGACCCTGTATGCTTGCTTGTGGCTGAAATGGAAATGTCATTCTCTTGAAAATTAAACTGCAAGTGAAAAGACTGCCATCATTTCTGTGACTATTACCTGCAGAGGAAAATGGGAAGGAGAACCTGACTGTGATACAGGGACCTCAGCTGTCTGAAAGCATTCCTCTGCTTGTTCAAATCCATTACGTCTGAATTAAAGACATACTGGGGATGCTCCTCATCTTAAAACTCTTTTTCATTTCTTTTTATTTGCATGACTGGAGGCAAAAGGAAACAGGATTTGCCAGTTAAGCTGTGCCAGTGCTCAGAGGGGTGTCCCAGGACAGCGGTAGGCCAGTGGATAAGCTTCAGTGGGCAGAAAGAGACTCGATGAGGAGATCTGAGGACCATTTCAGAACTATGCTGCAATCCGGTGGAGTCTTAGCACCTTTTTCTCCTTGAAGGAGTGAGGGGTGTGGGGTGTTGTTTTCACTTCTCTGCAGCAGCTGGGATAAATGGGCTGAAGCTTCCCTCTACTTTTTGCTCCAACAGTCATGTATCAGGTTTTCCACAACTGAACTGAAACCCATGATTCATAATCAGTTTCGTTTGCGAAATGTTCTTCTAATTGATCAGACGGAGACCAATTTCAGTGTGGGAAACTGAACCCTGAGAAAATTAATTACCCGCCAGGCTAAACCCATTTCCTTTGGCCCAAGTACAGCTTATTGTATGTTACTGAGAGATGACCTAGCTGTCGAGAGAAAGGCAATGCTATAATTCTTTCTAGGACACGCTACATTGGCAGCAGATAAAGTGCCGCTGGCTGAGGGCACTGGCTATGCAGAGTGGGGAGCTGGCGTAGGGAAAGGGGTAAAGGGACAGTAAATACACAGCAAAAGGCTCAGAGGGAGTAAGAGATAACAGCAAGTAGAAAATATACCAATTTTAAAAATCCCAGAGTCTCCCAGGGATTAGTCACTACAGAGTTTGCCTTTGGGGACAAGGGGGTTTAACATTCACTGTGCATATTTGGAACTCGTTTTACACCTGTGAGATATGGAGGAATGTCACAGACCCTGTGCAAAAGGCAAAGATGGAGAGAGAGATATTTTTGCTGTGGTGCTCTGGTAATGAGGCTAGTGCACCGAGCAAGTCTCCACAGCCTCGGGGCAGGAAAGCTTAGAATAAATGCTGTAACCGAGCAGAAAGCACCAGGGAGTAGAAGTAGGCTCTCTTCCCTCCTTTAGGCTGAAGACATGCAGAAGATCCTGGGACTCAGGCGTGGCTCCAAAGGGATGGGAATGAGTGAACCCACGGATGCAGCACTGCCCACTGTAGTTTCACTACACGTAACTGGCATTACGATACCAAACTCAAAGCCCTCCAAGACAGGACGCGTTATGGATTTTTTAATTAAAGTCAACTGGGTAATGAAAGTAGCTGGGGTATGTTCCCACTCTGTGAATGGATAAATTAAAGCCCACAGAAAAGATGACAGACATGGAGACTGTGAGGAGAGCAGGTTTTAGATGGAAATTCTAATGACTGCTCTCTTTAAGCTAATGACATCCTGCCCACACAGCTCTGCCAGCTTGGAGGCTACCAAAATAAGCACAGGAGGAGCATGGATCTCCTTTTTGGGCTGGAGCTTCAAGAGGAATAAAGCCCAACATTAGTGTTACAGGATACTCTAGCCTGCAGTCCCCTGACAGTAAGAGCCAGCTACTCCCCAGCTGCTCCAGGTTAATAGAAATACTTCCTTGGCCAGACCCCAGCACAAAACAAAATAGGATTTGTAACCGGAGTAAAGCTAATCAAAGAAAGAGGACAAAGGTTTATCAGCAGCCAGAACTTTTCAGAAGCAAAGAAGTTAGTGATGTCTGGGTCAACAATGTCCTCTTGCTTCAGAGAGCCCTCAATGCAGATTGCTTGGGGAATGCCATACCTTGATGAAAAGTTTTAACCCTTTGACTTTTGAAAGGACAGGATATAGATTCAGAGGTATTTATTGGAAAACCTCAAATTCAAACAAAATAATCTCTCTGTTGCCGGCAGCCTTTTATCAGCAGCTGTGTGGATGTGCTCAGGAGCTCTGTGTAAATTCAATGTACTTAAGAAACAAAGGTGGAGTAGAGTGACCTCCTCAAATGCAGATGTTAGGCTTCTTAAAAGCCCTGGGTTTCAAGGATCACAAAGCTGGGTTAAGGCTCCTAGCCTGCCTTCCTCCTCTATCCACCTTTTTCTCGCTCCAAGAGGGAGGCTGGCATAGCTGAGAAGCAGCCTCAGTGCATTTTTCAGAGGAAAACAGAATTCTACAGCCATTACTAATGGCACACCACGGGATTTTCTTCCTAAAACAGGCTGTTCCTTTTCACACACACTGCATCAGAAGCCTCTGTTTCCCTAAACCTGAAATGCTTCAGGGCTCCATCTCCCTTTCAGGTCATTGGGAGCAGGTGACAAGCTGCTATGGAAGAGGGAGGGAAACCTGCATGTGAGTCCTGCAGGGGCATGGCAATAAGCACATAACCAAACTGAAAACAAGTTTCCACCAAATTAACAATATCAAGACAATAGATACTCTGTTTAGGATGTATTTTTGACTGTGACACAGCCAAAGGGCAATATAACTGGAAATCACAATGGATGGGAGCTGATCTGTTGATGTTAGTTTCCAATAGATCCTGATAGCCTACCAAGTAGACACCACACTATCTTCCTCTCAAACCAGATCTCACAGCTCCTTCAATCTCCTGCAGCAGGACTGTTTTCCTCTTATTAACTGTTACTGCTTTTGAGTTGACTCTTCTCCTTCTGTGTGTACACCAGGAACTGTATGAAATATCAGCTTTGGAGTGGGAAAATCCCATTTGCATCATGGCTGTGAACCCATTCTTTTATAGCCAACTGTGTCTGTCTAGGCAAGTACAAGTACACCCATCAGCAGAGTTTGTGTCCATACTTGTCCCTCAGATATATTGCAAACCCACATTGCTTGCCTTCAGCTCTCCTGTGCTTCTCTGCCCCTTGCCTTTTCTATTTTTCAATAGCAAAAGAAAAGTAAGAAAAAATAAAACATTTTTGAGGCTTTCTTCAGAAAGATAAAAGCTGTTTTCCAAGTTCTCCTTGATATCAACATCTGGAATAGACTGATAGAGATCAACACTCTCTTACTGAAAAGAAATTCAGGAGAGCAGCTTGAGGTGAACAGTGACTCTTCTGGAGAACGTTGCTAGTCCAAGTGCAGCTCACCTGGCCATTCATCCAGAGCCCACTGAGGGGGAAAGGAGATGAGATATTACTCCATTATGATCTGGAATGTATAATTCATACAATGCCAATGAAATAATGATAAATGGCTAAATTGTTCACAAAGGCCATTCTTCATACTTTAGCCCATCTAAAAAAAAAAAAAAAATCCTTTTTTTTTCTTTTCTTAACTTTCTCTTGATGACTCCCTTCCCTGCCTGCCCTTCCCTTGCAGCCACTTGGCAGAGATGCTCTATAGAAGCAGAAAACAGCTGCATGAAAAGCTAAATCTCCCTCTCAGTCTGTATGGACATCCCAGTGTGTGTGTATGTATGTGTGAGTGTAGGGATGTAGGTAACCAGCTCTCTTTATGTATATCCCTCCAGCATTTGATCAGTTTAAGGTAACCTATGGTCATGATCTTCTCACATGAGTCATCTGCACTGTAGTCTCCTCCTCTCTATACAGCGGCCTAGACGAGTAGGAGTAAGGAAGGAAAATACTACATTATAGATCAGTTCTTGGATTGTTTGGTCAGTTGTTTGGCCTATGTGAGACAGGGGCATGTGAGAAGCACAAGGTTCTTGCACATGCAATGCCCTTTTGAGTCCAGAGAAACAAACTGCTGCTCCATGAACTCTTGGGCTGGACAGGAGAACTTTTCCTGGTAATTCACCTGCTGCTGATTCACCTGGCCCTGCACGGGCAGCAGCTCCTCTTTATTCTGGGGAAAAGCAAGCAGCAGGGAAATAACTGCTGGAAACAGGAGTTGGTAAAGAAATTGCACCTTGAAGAGCCCCGGCACTGCTGTTAGACTGATGGCGAGCGGTAGAAGTATCCGTCATCCCTCCCTCTGAGCTGTTGGACGGGGGTAATATAAACCTGGAGGAAAACTTGTAAAGATCATAGCACACGGATGGATGGGTAGATGGATAGACAGATCACAAGCAAAAATAACAGTTTCAAATTACATTTCTGCTTGTGACCTCATTTCCAAAAGTCCTGAGTGTTCACCTCGGTGGGACGTGCTGTGGGAAGGGTCCTCTGGGGATCTGTCTAGAGGCAGGTGCCTGCACTTAAAGACCTATTTTTGCAAATCTTAGATATGTATATTTGGAAAGGTAAGAAAGCAGCAGCCAAGGATATGTTCTAAAGGTCGAACCTTTCTTTCTGCTGGAGCTTTCCCTCCTCTGCTTGCTTTTATTTCCAGGTAGTCCCTAAGGACAGATTGAAACTCCACAGCTCTGAGCACATCTTTTGTCCTGCTTAATCATTGTCAGCAACCCAAAGAGGAGATAATGGCGACCCATCTTGGGGACTCCAAGATCCTGATTGTTCAGAAAGGTCAAAGAAAAGCTAGGCTTCTAATCTTTGCAAAAGAAGAGATTAGCAGGCAGCCTTGCTGAGGTGTTGGGGGGGGGGGCGGGGGGGGGGGAGAGGAGAGGAAGGGAGAAAAAGAGGAGAAAGGTGATATAAGGCTATTTGGGTTTGACTTGGATACAAGGAGCTAGAAGCTGTGAAACAAAGCCATGACACTGAAAAGAAAGCAGGGGGGAAATTCCTCTGCAGAATACACTACTGAAAACAGGAGCAGCATGAGGAACAACTGGGGAAGAATATGAAAAGACATGAGCTATGGGGAAAGAATATTCTGGGATAAAACTAGCTCTTTATTTCTCCAGCATTCAAGGTTGCTAGCCTTCACCTCTGATTCCTGTGGGAGACTGGTACTGTAGCTGTTCTGGCTGAAAACAGGAATAGGACAGAAGGAAAGAATGGATGGGGTTTCTCCCCATCAGTCTATACAATTTAATGGTGATTGACAAAACTCAGCCAGTTGTCTGGGCATCCTCTGTAGTCCACAGAGGAATCATCACCTGTGAAAGGCAATTCCACCCGTCATAAAAGCAGCGACTAATACAGAAGAGATGAATCAACTCCAGAGGTGCTCATCAGTCTTCTCTGGTTAAAGAAAAAAACACCAAACCAAACCACTTCGGGGATCAGTTCAGGACAGAGGGCAAATCCCACCTCTCCTGAGCGAGAAAAATCCCACCCTTAAGCTTCTGATTAGTCTTCTGTACAGAGCAGATGCTGGTAGTCTGACCCCATGCCATCCCTCATGGAAGGACCAGAAAGTGCAAGAGCAGAAATCAAATGTGAAAGGCTTGTCATACACATCACACGATCTCCTTGTCCAGCTCTATTTTGTCTCTGTAACACTTGAATGATAAAGGAATCTGTTAGAGACCGTGATTCCTGCTCCAGTTTTGAGGATATTCCAGAAGCGGATGAGAGAAGCATAAAAATATTCAGTCCCACATTTCAAGCATTTGAGGGTTTAAGTTATTTTATGCTGGAAGTTTGGCTTGGACACATCTTTAGTAGCTGCTAAAACGAGACAGAATCTCCAAAACTTTGGAAGTATTCCTAGTGCAAGAAATTACCGATTTCCATATTTTTGTTGCTCTTGATGTTTTTGACACTCAAGAACAAACTGTCTTCATTTAAATGAGATGAGAAAAGTATCTCCTGCAAATTGTGCCATTTCTTTTCTCCATTATGTTTTTCTGCATCTTCTGGCAGCGCTGTTACAAAACCAACAGCAAACGGTCGAGTGGAACAGCAAAGACAATAACTTTAATGGAAAGAAATTGGGAACTGGAAGATGACACAGATTGCATTAGGAAAAAAAAAAAAGTGAAATAATATTTAATTTCCCTGGTCATAAATAATATGTCCGCCCACATTACAAGCACATCAAAGATGACAGGAAAAATAGTCAGTGACATGAGAAAATATCATTATTTCTTCATTAAATGTTTTATATATTTATAAGTGGAAAAAAATTAAAAAGACACCCTGACAAGCAAAAATATAACAGCTGAAGGGCCATTGAAGAAACGCATTAGGACTATCTAAGTGTGTAGATGCGTAAATCAAAAGGAAAGAAAAGATCTGCCACAGGCAAAACTTTGGCTATTGTTAGAACCAAGTTCCATCTTAGAAAAGCAGTGGAACTGCTGCTGATGGACTCCAGACACCGTTCAACAACCAAGATGCATGGGACGTTCCCATCAGGGCTGCCTTTCTAGGGAGAGAAAGGGCACCTCATCCGCTTACTTACATTGGATAGTAGTGGATGGGCAACGAGGACTCGTACCCAGTGCAACACCTTGCAGAGGGCATCAAGCCAAGCACAAAGCTAGAAGCACTGGATTTTTGATGTTGGTTTTGCAGGGTGTGGAATGTTTGGGAAGGTCATGGAGGCTGGGGTTGGAAACTTTGAGGTAGGGTTAGGACCCAGCAGGCAAACCTCAGGGGCACCACTGTTTCGTTTGCAAAGGGATTTACATTCTATGTGTGTTACTAATCATCTCAATTGATTAATTTCTTGTGCACGCTATTTCTCACCCTCTATGGAGCCCAAAAGTACCAGCAGTGGGTCAGCGAGGGCAAAAAAGGCTCCATATGAAAGATGACCTTTACAGAAGAAGGGTTGCACACTCCTGCATGGCTTTTCGTCTCTCCTCACTGCACTCAGGGACAGTACCCTCTGTAAGAACTCAACGCCGAGATGCTGATTGTTTCTGTCTCTCTAATAATCCATCCTCTTCATCCCTCTCCAGTCCTGGTGACCAGAGCACATCTATTCAGAGAGACATTATCACCGTCATTTCTGCTCCAGGACACATACTCATCAACAAGAAGTCAAGGTCACGACACCCCCAAACGCTCAGCGCACAGACTCATCTCTTCTGGCCTCCGTGCTGCTGAGAACCTCCCTCCTCACACTCGCACTAATGGCACCATTACTGCTCCCCTCCAGATTGTTTAACAGATGCTCTTGATAAATACTGAAGCAGCTGAAATTCTGTAGGAAATGAAGCGCGGCTGCCCAACCGCCACGGTTGCTAGTGAAGGATAGGAGACACTTACAAGGTCTTTGGGATGGGTATCACACCAGCAAAGGTATTTGGCCCCTTCACCAAGACCAAAGGGTCTAAAGTCAGGGAATGGAATGGGAATTTTATAAACCATCCTCATCTGCCAGGTTACTGGCAAGGGTAGGTGCTCCTAGAGGGAATATTATGAACTGTGCCAGGTTACAGGGCTCCCAGCTGCATCTGTGCAAGTAACGAATTCACCGGATAGTAACAAACACAGAATCTACACTTTGAATAAATATACACAGTGTATCTGTATATATACATTGATATTTATATTTATGTGTTTGTATTTGAGTTTTACTGATCTCAAATAACTGTCTAATGTATTTGTGAAGACAGAGTGTAAACAATCCATCTGGGGGACAAGTATTTTGCTTCAGCCCTCTTTAGTTACACAGCCAGAGAAGTTTTCCAGGTGTCCTCTCTCCCCACCAATGTTTAATGGTCCCGAGCAACACACAGATTAAGATTTTTTCCCCCTTTTGACTTGCAAAAGTAAAGCAACCTTACAAAATGCAATGGCCTTGTGAAATCCATATTTCCTCAAGGGAAAAGGTTTAGTTTAAGCCAACATCCCTCCCACAAAGCTTCCCCTGCAGCCAGAAACAGCATAGCAAGATACAAGCACCAAGTGACTGCAAAGGTGTTCTTTGTATGAAACAGAGGACCACTTTTACTCTGCCAGTCCCTATACTAATATAGCCTAGCCCTCATAGATTTTCATCAACTTTAAACATAAACTTCTTCAATGTACTTTCAAAACCATGTCTAACATCTCTCAGATGCAGTTTCTCTCCCAACAGACTGACACTTTCCCAAGGTTACTGGGGCTGCTGGTGGAACAGCACCTGGGGAGATTTCAGGCCAAGAACATCTTTTGTTTGGGAGATATTGCTGGATGTTTACCTAAGGCACTGTTAGGACCATTCCCTTTGCTACAAAAGCCCTAAGCCCCTCCTTACCCCATTTCTGGTTTCCCTAGACACATCTGACCCCACCTGTCTGCAAACATGAGACACCAGGTTGCGAGAGCAGTGAGGAAGAAGCTGCTGGAGCAACCACCTCTCCAGTACAGAGAGAACAAGGTGTGCAAGGGTGCTTGGAGAAAAGAGGGTGTCAAGAGGGTGGAAGGGGTCCTGCAGACACCAAGAGGCAGCATGTAATGGAGTGGAAATGGGAGAGGTGAGACAAAATGAGATGGGAAAAGGGAAACATACAATGTGGAAGAATTCAGCCAAAATGGTCATCAAGTCTTGCCAGAGAGGCTAGAAGGAAAGAAGCAAACCTGCTACTGGAATTCCTTTGTCATCCCCAGCAGCATCTCTTCCAGAGCCTCCACTCCCTCCCCTACAACGTACACCTATCTCCTCTGCTTCACTCAACCCTTCTGGTGAGGTTGTGTGTGCACAGGTATGGGCTATGGCATGGGGTGTGGGGGGGTGGAATTCATTGCCCTGGAAAAAAATCTAGCCCTGATGTGGCCACATCCCTGTTTTGTCCCTTCCAGTTACACTGTGGTTTAGATCTACACCTTGACTTCTTCTCCAAAGCATGGGAGATTTTTACTGAGTGTAGTAAGGACAGGATGGAGAAAAGAAGAATGAGGAAGGCTTACTAAAGACAGGCAGAGGATGGTGACTGTGTTGAGAAAGGAAAGGATGATTTGCTGGGGCAGTAGCTGTGGTTTAGAAAAGTGAACTTCCATTTCCACAGCAAATTCCTCTTCTGAATTGGAAGCAGCAACCTCAGTGCTCAAACCTTCCCGCAGAAGAGAACTTGTGTTAAAAAAACCCCAACCCAAATACCTAAAATTCATATGGAGACATCAAAATGCCACAATGAGAAGCACTCTGTGCTACTAGAAGCTATTTAAAATTAATGCCTTAATGTAATATAAAATCCATACAAATTAGATTGGAAAAAATGTGGAAACCAAGTGTTTTTCTGTTCTCCGAACAAAACATTTTGTCATTACCAAAATGAAAGTCAAAACAATTCATTTTAACTGTTCTCCATCAAACATTTCATTGCAATTGACTTGTTCTTGTGAAACCTTGTAAAAAACCAAAACCCTTTAGCTTCCAACAGCAAAACTTGCAGGTTAATTACGATTAATGGGGGCAAAAGTGTTTTTTTTAAAAAAACAACCCTTGGCTATCCAAACATGAATAAAAGAGAACAGACACTACAGTTCCCTTGGTCTGGAAAGGGTCCTAACCCGCTTCAGGAATAGTTTGGAATAACACTTCAGCCTGGAAATTACTCCTGCTAATCCTCTTCAGCTCAGCCCTGTTCCTCCTGCTCCTGTGAAATCCCACAGAAGGATGGCCAACCAGCACCAAAAGGCAGCCTTCAGATGGCACCAAGTGCTACCTCATGCTGCTAAGTTACGTGCTGGCAGACAAGCATCTTCCCTTACACTTGGGACAATTCTGGGCAGGGACAGGGCGAGTGATTCTCCTTGCTGCCAGGAGGATGTGGGATGCATTGGCTGCTGGCTCGTTTTGTGGTAATTAACAGTCAGGTTCACCGACTACAATGTGCAGATGACTTCCAGTGAGTTCACAGATCCACATGTCCGCCTCCTGTCTAAATTAAATTAGCGAAGCCACCAGGAAACTTATCCTAAAATATTTCATCTTAAAACACTGGCAAATACACTAAAGGGCACCGCCGTGTGCCAGAGTAAGTCTTTTGGGTCTAAGGACTGTGCTCCTCTGGGAATCAGGCCATTAAGTATGGATTTAAGTGCTTTGCTTTGGGCACTCAGCTTTAATTTGGTTTTGCAGTACAATTTACCATGGCACCCCTTACCCCTTACGCGTTCAGGAGAAGGAGACGTGTCTCAGCCCTGGGGGGCTGCACTTGCAGCTCAGCCAGCCCCCACACTAGGGCTCTGCTCTCATCTTTGCAGGCACCAGAGCTCCGGATAAAAAGGCATCTCATGATACAATCAGCACCCCTTGGCTGCTGTCTGCACCCCAGAACTCCCAGCCCTGCAGCACTGCAACAAGGCAAGGTGGCATGGCCAGGGCTGGGCAGCCAGTGCCACCACCAGCTGAAGAAGCATGGGCATCCCCACTACTTCTGAGCTGTAATAAAGATTTTATGCACCAAATTTAACCTGTTTCACTTCATTTGCTGCGTTCAGCAGCTCACATTTTGATTCATTGCAGGCAAGAGCGGGCAAACCCTGCAGATCTCAAGACAGTCACGGGAAGGACAACAGAGAGGGGAGATGTGTTCTCCTCCAAAGTTCACTTGGCAGGTTGCTGCCTTGCAGATGATACTGGGATTCGGTTTGTCCCCATGATAACCTGTTTTTCCCTCATGGAGGGCTGCAAGGAGCAGCTGGGCCGGCAGGAGCTGTGTGCTCAACACCCATGGTCCTGCACCATGGGAGAAACACCTCCCTGCTGCCCTGGCAGCGTTTCGTGATGGTTGCTGTTGAACTGGCTGCCTTTGCTGCCCACACCCACCCTGCTTCAGATGGCAGCTCTCCATACAGGGGATCCGTTTCCCTCTGCCTCGAGGAGGAACGCCAGTGGGTTTGGCATTCACACCTGCACCTTGCTTTCAGAGAAGGTCATTTCTATCCCAAAACCTGGACTAGTTCAGGGTTTAAAAAAAACCTGAAATCTCTCACTGTCTTCACTTGATCAGTTCACAAGTATGAGGACATCTCCTGATCCCAGGGCTGCTTGATACTGCAAGAGCCTTGAAAATCAGTAAGGATCTTACTGCAAGATACATCCTGTAAAGTGTTTCTGGTCAAGACAGAAAAGACCCTCTTGACAGGACAAGTTTGTCAGGTACTGAGTTTCTTGAGACAAGAAATGTCTTTCTATGATACTGATTTCTCCCTCATTGAGTGGATTCAATAAGAATGGGACAGGAGCCTCTGAGGTAACAGGTCTGGGGGGAAAAAAACCCCCACCCTTTCCATCACTTAAAAAACTTCATAGAAGAACAAGGTAGGTCAAACACACTCTGAGGTTTGCTCTCACACACACACTTGCTTTTTGTCTCCAGAGGAAATTAAACTAGCTCTTGGCTGGAGAACCTCCAATGGCTGAGCCACATTCATGTCACAGCCTAGAGAGGCAGGGGACGATGAAGAGGCAGAGATTAACATGAATTTCAGCCTCAAGAGAAGCTGCAGCCTCAAGGCCTCGATGTAACAGGGAGCTTTATTATAAGTAGAGGTGACGTTGTGTATTCTTTGCAGGTCAGAAATTTGGTTATGGAGACAAATCCTTAACTGCTGTACATCAAAAGCTGTCCTTGGAAGTTAAAGGATTGTATGTGTGGGTGGTGTAAAGCAGCCCAGCTCCACTCATGGTCACCAACTGTGTCCTCAGTGTTAATCACCTATTGATTCTGAACAGAGCAATACCCATTTACAGTAAAGCCAACTGAGCTCTCACTCTCCAGTTTACTGCATTTACATTTCGTCCTTTCCTCCTGCCTCTCCCCACATTCATTTTTCTATTTGCACCATTTTCCAGCCCCTCCCTCTTTCCTTGTTTTCCCACCTTTTCCTCCACAATACTTCATTGCCTGTTTGCCTATCTCCACCTTCTTGCAATAACTGCTCTCCCGCACATACCACCCAGTTTGCTTACTACTTCTCCTGTATTTTTATATCCTTGCCTCTACACCCTCCCCAAGCCCCTACTCCCCAATCTTTCAAACTCCCTTTCCTCTCTAGGCTCTTTCACCCCCACACTGTGGAGGGATGGTGGATATCCCACTCCCGATAGCTGTGATTCCTGCTAACTCCTTGGCCAGGGTCAAGGAGGGTTTTTTTCATTATCTTTTTATTGCAAACAGCCTCTGCATACAAGAAGCTCCATTAGTAAATATCGATGCACAGCAGGCTGGGTGCACATAGATTACCACGACACATCAAACAGCAGAAGTGACAAATAGGCAGCTGTGCGCAGGCAGCAAGAAGAGCTGTGTTAACGTAAGCAAGAAAACAGAGCGAATGCAACAGGGGAAATAATTAAAAACAAATACATCGGCAGCTTCCCACCACTGGAAGGCAGACGGGAGATGGGGGCGTCCAACTCTGGAGTGGAATCTCCTGCCGAGAGACTGCTGAAGTTCTGAGTACGCTGTAGCAACTTCTGCAGCTGCTGCTCTCACTTCACAGAGCCTCATGGAGAAGGACTCAGCAAACTGATTTTCAGGCAGAATTTGCTCCTCAACACAACACTCCTATAGAAACTTTGGTGCTCTCGGGTAGGGGTCTCAGTGGGGCTGTGCTTATGTTGGAATCTAATGGCTTTGACCATTGCCTTTGGTGGGTTTATGTACAGGACATAATCTCCCCTTGGCACGTTCATATACATGTTTTGGTTGAAGATATTGTTAGAGGCACACTAATGTGAAGGGACCCAAGAAGAGGAATGAGAGAAACAAAAAATATATGCTGAAGACAATAGAAAGGAGCATTTTAGGCAAGGAGGCAGAGAAAAGCAGTACTGACAGCAGCAGGAGAACTAAGGAGGAAACTGGAGAAGTGGGGCACATAATGGTATGGTAAGGAGAGGGATCAGAAACCCACAAATGCACGCATACAGAATGAAAAAGAGCAAGGCTCAGGTTTCTCACTGGTATAACTTGGTACAATTCCATCAATCCCTACTGATCTATGTCCAGTCCATTGACTTTCATGGAGCTTTATGGATTGATAACACCTCATCTGGCTCAGGCGCTGTGGGCTGGAATCCAAACAAGGATACATGATACATAGCATGATTCCTTTCTAGGGCACAATCTCTTTATTGCTCCCAATTCCCCAGACTATTAGCTAAATACAACTGGCAGGAACTCGTGTTATTGTCAGCAGATTTCCCATTCCCGTCACCTCTCCAGACCATACACTGTGTCAAGCCCCATAGCCAGTATTTCCATGTCTGCACTGAAAGCTCAGATTTACTCACCTCAATTTACTCTTCTAGACCAATATGAAGTTATATTCCAGCCTGTTCTGTACCTCCCACTTCTATTAGCTCTCCCTTACACCTTTTAGCTATGGCTGAGTCTTTACTCACTTCACAAACAGTCCCGTTGTTTCTCCCACAGTTTTATTTTCTTTTTTCCCCCCTGAGAAATGAGCAAAACAACCTCTTGTAGAACCAGTTATGAAGACAAAATTAAGAAGGTCAAAGCCTCCTTGATTTTGCTTAGACCTTGGCCCAGGTCTTCATTTGATCCATGCAATGAATACATTTCTTGGATTTAGCACTACCAGGCAACTGTTTGGCCCCATCTATTAATCTTAGGAAGTACCACAGAACTGAGAAGCAATGTAAAGGAGATGGAGCAGGGTGTGTAAGACTAGTATTAAGTAGCAGAAGGAAAGCCTGCTCTCTAAGTTATCCTTTCCTGCACCACACTTGCTTCTGCTGCCTCACGAACAGCATCCTTCTTCCCTGTGTGTAGTTCCCTAACTTCTCAGTTCTGCATGACTCATTGCCCCGAGCAGCAATGAATTGTCTGCCAGGTTGCTACTTCTGGGGTATTAACAGAATATTGAGAAACTCATTTCTGATCTCCCTTAAAACCGTTTGGTAAATGGATCTGGCTCAGAGAAAGGATGAAAATAATGTGTGCAATAAAACGGCCCCAAAAAAAAGGAGAAAAAAAAGAGAAATGAAAGAAAAAGATGGGATTTCCAGAGAGTCCTGACTGATCTCCACTTCATTATTGAAAGATTGGACTATTAAAGGGACACAGTAGGCCTGAAGGAATTGTGCGATCATTTGTGCAAATGGTAATTTCAGTGTTCAGTCTATCATATCCATAAACATAATGTGGCTGGGACTGACATGAGTTATAGCAAATCCCTTTCCCAGGAGGCTCCATGCCACTTTGATGCAATGCTTAGAGCGCAGAGAGCTGGAAAGTAAGAGATGCTTCCTCCCTCCCATGCTCGCTCTCTCAGCTGAGCTGATGGGCGAAGCCACTCTGATTACAGCAGATTTGTGGAATTAAATGGAGGAGCCGTAGTGCTGACAAAGAAACTGTTCCAATTCCAGAAAAGCTCATGTCTGTCTTGTACTTACTCGCTCACACAACCGAACATGCAAAATCTGCTCGGTAAATAAAGATGTGTTACTCTGGCTCAACACACTACTTTGCTGAAGTGCTAATCCCAAGGGAAACGCATGCCAAATACTTCCCCTGCTTTACAGATGTGCTGCTTGGCTATGTGTGTCCTCACACACTTGTAGGTGAGAGAATACACGTCCTACACCAAGACATCGCTCTTCTGCTCTTCGTGAGCTCAGAAGCAAGCAGTGGTACCCGGGATTTTCAACCACTCCTAGTAAAGATGAACTCCCTAATCCCATTGACCTCAATCCCAACCTGATTTGCAAGAACTGAGCATTCTTTCTGCTCTGTGTTCTCACAATCCCAGGCACAATCTGTAGCGCTGACAAGTTGCTGATTAACTTATGATGTAAAGATTCTGGCTTTCCTAGGTGCAGAACTACATCCTCCATTAAGGTCAAGTGACACATCTTCCCTGCATTATCTCCAGCTACTCTTGATGTGCAAGAGGTGAAGCACTTTAGGGTCTTGGCCCTGCAGCCACCTGGGCCAGGTGTTGGCCACCAAGTACCAGAGACCTGGCTTGTTTGCTGGTGCTTCCCCAGTTCAGGATACTAAGACACAGCAAAGACCAAGACTTCACTGGACACAGAACAGCCCATACCCACAGGCTAACAAAGTGTTTTGTGGCGCTGAATGAAATTACCAGTAGGATTTGCATTTTCAGAGTCCAAATACTACACAGATGTACCCTCAGCAAAATAACAAGGTGAACGAACCTAATGAAAGCCAAAATAGAGTGCTGTGACATCCAGATATGACAACAGATAGCTCTCAGATTGTTGAGACCCCATCAACAGTATTGTGAGTTCACCTTAACGCACAAAACCGTTGGTTACTAAAACTCAGTCCTAGATGGGAATAGCCTTGAACTCAGAACAATCTGGTTCTGTTTCTGACCCACACAAATTAAGCTTTCATACAATTCCTGCATTGAGATAAACAAACACATGCTCTTTCAGTTTTCTACTGGCAAAGGGCAGAAATTTGTGCTTTATATTCATTGGTTCTGGAAAAAATAAAAGTTTTAAATGTCAGACGCTATGTATTTATTCATCTGGAATCCAATTTCTTGGACTCTTATTTGTCCAGAATTTTTGAGTAACTTCTTTTCGAAGAAGAGGGGCAACATTGCATCGATCCTGAGGCACATGCTGTGCTTGGGGCTGTGGTTTACTTGACTTCCCTGGGCTACACAGAAAAGTGAAGGGATATGGGCTCTGTTGGGGAGTTTCTCTGAACAGTGGACCCAAATAATGTTCTTTGCTCACTGATCTGTAACAGATCTCCACTTGGCACCTGAGTCTCATATTAACATCATAAAGAGCACTTAAGATACCATCCCTTTCTCTGAAAAGGGGTGAACTTCATTGTTCTTTCTTGGTCCAGTAGCATTAACCTTGATTTTTCTATTAGTTCAGTTGAAAAACTTGTCTCTGCTCCTTTGGGTTTGTTTCTTCTTTTACTTTTCATTTTGCATCTTTCACAAGTTAAGAAACAACAACCAATTAAAAGAAAACACTTCCTTTGTTTGAGGGAATGTGACTGCAGTAGCTAAGGGAGAGATCTGAGAACAGGGAAACGTGTTTCTCATGACCCAGGTTCCCACAGCATCAGTGGGCTTGAAGACCTCATGCCTCTGCTTCTTCCTTGCTATCTTTTCAGAAGGGTTAGGATTTGTAAAGACAAACCTTTGCATCCTGCAATGTGGTTTAAAACACAAACCCATTAAAAAGTAGCAAACGGCCTTCATCCCTCAGACCGTCCTGCATGTGGTGTTTCCTAATGAGGTCTGGACTTTCTCCAGCAACTAGAACAAGAGACTTGTAATTCCTGCCTCAGCCCATGGAGGACATTTAGTGATAGGCAAAGACAGGACTCTACCTCCGCCAAGACATCAACCCCATGTCCAAGCCGATCTGCAGATAACTACAATGCGTTATTTGCTGTAAACAACAGCAGGTGGCTTCACTAGACAGCAGCTACTACAGATAAGAAGTTACAACCGGATTTGGATAGACAACTGGTGTAGGGAAAACTCGGAGGATAAACATTGACTTCTGCAGGGCCTCCTGATAGCTCCAGACAAAGCAAACCTGGGAGCAGATATGAATGAGGAACTCGGCACAGAGATTGATCCAACTAAGAGGACTTTCCTGGGGCAAAATTTCATGCAGCCTATAACAAGGGCTGCCAGAAATCCCTATCAGCCATGAAACTAGAAAAACAGATTGGGCTGAGAGTGCTGGAGAAAGCTGCAGATCATTAGTCTGCTTTGCCTGATTGCATGTGGTTTCTCCCTTGGCTCAGCAAAGCCAGCTCAATTCCTTTCCCTGTTAGACATTGGACCAAATTACAGAGTTTACATCCAAACTTTACAAAGCATTAATATTTAGATGGTGGGTTCTGTTTCCATCTATAATGCCTTTAATTTTATGGGAAAATAACATACATTCTAGTTTAAATGTCCTGGTTTTCAACTGCTTGGCTGGTTTCTCATCTGATTTCCTGCTGGTTCTATTCCACCAGTGTAATTTCCCAACTCCACGGAGTAGCACCTGATCATTGTCAGAGTCAAAGAGACCAGCATCGTGCCTCTCTCCAGCTGGATGTTGTGCTGGCTTCCAAGGTCAGGGGCACACAGGACCTGAGCCTCGTGGCTCCTGGGACCCAGCCTCTAGTCCAATAATTAAACTGAGACAATTCCTATATTTGAAGACAAAAATCTACCTTGAACTGACTCCCTTGTGCACAGGAAACCAGGCAGGTTGTTTGGTTGTGGGTTGTTTTTTTTTTGTGGTTTTGTTTTTAAATGTTTGATGGATGAAAACAAATCTGTTCTGGGAGATGAATTTCAGTTCCCAGAGACAAATTCTGCCTCCTTTGCGTAACCCCATGCAAACAAGGGTTGGGAACAGGATATGTTGCTATAAACTACAGTGTCATTAATGGGCGACTCTGTAATAATCAGGTGTATTTATAAGTCAGGAACAACTTTCCCAGCAAGACTACTTTCCATCACCTCCCACTGCATTATTGTTCCCTGCCAAATCTGTCAGCTCACACTTGCATTGTTAATTAAGTGAGCCACTCAAGGCAGGTGAACGGTGAGGAAACAAGCGGTAATTTTCCCTGCATCATTTCTCTCTTCGGGTCTCTGCGCTTGGCTGCTGCTGTTGTGCAGGCAGTGGCTCTCACCCCAATACAGGAGGGGAGTTTGTGGGGAGACAGAGGCAGGAAATGGGGGGAGAGAAAGAGAAAGTGAGAGCAAGCAGGCAAGGTTTGCCGTTGGCCTCATTGCTTTCAGCATCTTGGGCAGATCCTTTCACTGACTTCAGAGCCAGGGGTAGGTGTGGGGGTGTGGAGATGCTCTAAGTGAAAGGATCAACAGAAAAAACAACACTTCTTTCCTGCTAGTGTTGTAATTATAATTATATCTTTGCACTATCGCTGTAAGTGCATTTATCAAAGGCAATCACAAACTTTTATATCTGTCACCTTAATAAGCTTTCTATTAGCTTCAACTCTGAGAAACTGTTTCAGTGGAAATCCTTTGTGGGCTGTGATGGGCAAACTGGGACTCTGATACATGGTTTTATATATAAACCTTTAGACATAAACCACTGACCAAGTCTGGGACCAAGACTAGACCTAGGCATACCCAGAATCTTCTTTGAGGAGTTTAGAATGCAAGGGGGTCCTTTCTGAACCTGGGGACCTGCTGGGAGACCCCCCTCCCCACAGCCATACATCAGACTCGCACCCTTTACATGACAGTAAGTGAAAGGATCAACAGCAAAAACAACACTCCTTTCCCACTTCCCTCCTTCCTTGCCTCTTCAACCCCCCCACCGTTCCATCCTCTGCTTGCTTGGGAAATTGCTGTACGACCGAAATCCACAGGCAGCTTCAGCTCCTTCCCCTCTCTCTTGACCTTTTCACAGTTCTAAGGGTTATTTAATGAGCTTAGAAAAATAATGCATCAGTTAATGCCAGAATCCCTGGAAGGGCAGCATTATCAAGTTTCCCTTTCCTCCTCCTCACCCTCGCCGGAGGCCTCATCACCTTCAAACCTCCACTTCCAGCTTTCTTTCTTGCGTACTTTAAAATGTCTTCAAATTAGAACCACTTTATAAAATGGAGAAAGAGATCAGCAAGAGGCCTGGAAAGGGGCATTTAAATGTTGCACTTTGAAAAACATAGTCACAGAGGTTTGATCTTCTTAAGCTAGTGAGAATGAAAAGTAATTTCTTTAAAATCAGGCTGTAACAACTGGTGTACATCAGGAGACATACTAATGTAGTCACACTATTATATCTCATAAAAGAGGCCACTACACACTGTAAAATAGAGAGGCGATTGGATCACCTCTTGCCAAAAGATTGGCACAGCTTTATCCAAGCTATAAACAGCTCAGTAGTCCACAGAAAATTAATAAAATTTGTTGTAATAAATCTAGATTCAGTTTGAAGGGCTGGAAGACAATAATTCTGCCCCTTCTCCAACAGGGACAAACCCTACAGCCCACAGGCACTATGAACAACTCGTCTTTCCTCCCAAAATTAAACTTCCAGGGGCTTCCAGTGACACCTGAGATCACGTTATAATTCAATGCAAAATCCAGATGCTCCACACAATTAAGAAGATACCACAGAGTACCCTGGGCAGCCCAACCCTCCTCTTGAAATATTTTTGGGTCTTAAATGCAAGAAAAAGCAGGCTGTAAAGGTATCAGGATCAAGGAATGTGGAAGTATCAGAATGATCTAAACCAGAACCGAGTCTTCAAATTTATGAGCTTGCTCTTGCATATAATATCATCTATCAATTAATCACGCCTTTCCATTTGCAGATCCACCCATGACACAAGGAGACCTGAGGAACCCACAGTGAGTACCAGTTACCTTTGACCTCAGGGCAGTGTTAGGGAAGATCTCCAAGCTGATCCAATGCACCTAGATCAAGTCACACTCCAGAGGAGGCTCTTTACATTAATTACAGGGGTGTCTAATATGACTAAAGCCCTAGGGTAAGTACCATCATTGAGTGTCTATAGTTGATGGGATGAATCTCAGGCTTTCCCTCCCTTTGAAATGCTTTGCAGAAGAGCTCTCTTCTGACTTCGAGAAGCTTGCTTGTATTTTTCAGCTTGAGTTTAATCATGGCTAGTTGACATTCATTCCTTCTTGTGTTAACTTTACCCTTGAGCTTAACAAATCATCTCCTCCTCTGGCATTTTGAATCCTTCTGTTCATCTCCACATACCCCTCAACACTCTGTTTAGCAACAGCAATTGTTTACTTGTCTGAAAAATTCAAGTCTGACTCTCCATCCACTTGATTATCCCATCAGTCCTTCTCTGAACCTGCTCTGGTCTGAATTAGTCTACATTAGACACGCATCTCTGGGACCGTACGTAGCATTACAGATGAATTTGTACCAGGCTCCTATACCAAAATATTTCCATTTCTCTTACTTTCCTAGACACACATTGCCCAAGGCCTCTTAGAATTTGCCTTTTTCCACAGTTCCATCACATCCTGACACCTCAGCAGAATCTTCTGAGCTTGTCTAACACAACCAGGTATTTCTCAGGCTCACAGACACGGTTTCTCCTACAAAGATTTCTCAGTTTGCTTGTCCAGTGCACATCAGCACTGTGGCACAAGCAAATTCCACCCACTTTATACCAGCTTTTTCTGACATCATTCATCACTGGGGTTTTTTGGTAATTCCCATTGGTAATGAATATGTGAACTTGGATCAGAAAGGACTGATCCTTGAAGGATTTTACTACTAACCATCCCTAGCACAATACTTCCCTTCTTGGAGAAGTTCTCTCTCTTTGTAACACTCCGATCAGATTTCACTGCGTTTTACCCACCTTAACGAGTATTTCTCATATTGCACATATCAAATGTTTCTAGCTTGTTTGGACACAGATCTAAATTACATCAGAGAGAAATTAGTTAACTTCTCAAAGCAAAATACCACATTTACTCTTTCATGGTCTTTTCCCAGGAAAAAGAAGTTGTGATCCATTTTACACTACTTTAATTATTCTGCCACTCAAAGCCTGTTTTGCATACTAGAGGTCACACTAATAGACTTACAAAAGCCTTGATCATTTTTTTTTCTAAAATACATATGCTTACTATTCTTCTATCATGTATCAACCTGCTACTGAACCAACATTCTGTAGAGCAGCTCTTCCAGGTATCACAAATTAAAGCGATTTGGCCCTCTCGTTATCATCGTATCAAGCTGTTTGAATTTTACTTCTACCTCAGCTGTATTAATTTACATGCCTGTACACTCCTTCCCATTCACATCCTGCCCTTTTGCCATGGTCATTATCAACATCCTTACTGGAATTGAAAGAAAATTATTCATTTTGTTTTGAGGATGAAGGCAGATTACTTTCAAACTTGGTTCCATTCTTTCTGCATGGTGCCTGTGTTTCTTCTCTCATTATATTCTCATCATTTTTATGAGTAAGGAATTTCTACTGTTTGTTTTAATTTCCTCTGCAAAGAATTTCCTTGGTGAGGAAATTAAAACCTTGACATTTTGCAATTCTCGCTTTATCCCCACAGCTCATCTGAGATGTTGTTCTCACTGCTGATCAGACCCTTTCTTTACAGGTCTACTCATAACCCAAGTGGGTATCTGGAAACCTTTGATTTTTCTATTGTCACAGGACATTTATCCTTTTCACTTTCTGAATCCACCTAGTCGTCTGATGGTTTTAATCTAGAGAATTACACAATAGATACTCCTTTATCCTAGAATCTCCAGCCATTTCCCTTGTGCTAATGTAGCTAGTTACATTTTAAAAAAATACAAATTAATAGAGTTATTTCTAGAGTTAGGAGAACGATCTTATTCCTCAGAACTTCCAGGGGAAAAAGAAAAAGTTAACAAAAAAATAAAGAAGTTACTCACTCTAATTAGAAGTCCTTGAGCTGCGCAGGGTATTGCATAGGGCTGCAGTGATTTGGGCTGTGGACCCAAAGGATGGACACCGTAACACAGGTCAAGTGTATCTGAAAAACATGTTTGGGAATCTCGAGGTCAGACTTGCTGCTATAAAAGGAAACGAGCAGAAATAGTTTTCCCATCCATTACGTTAAGTTTACCTGAAATCCACTGGCAGTGTGTGCAGCAGAGAGCGGCTTCTCTCTGCCGAAGGTGACTGCCAGTGCAGCCCTCAAGGCTGATCGCTGCCCTCACCCCCACCCCACGGCCCGGGCTGAGCCCCCCGGGCTGATCACTGCCCCCGGCCCGCCTGGGACAGGGCGCAGAAGAAAAAGGGAAAACTCCTGGGGGGATGAGAACAGTTTCCTGGGGCAGCCAAGGGGCAAATGATACCGGCAGCGCCGAGCACCGGCTGCAGAGCGGGTGATGCACGGTGTGACGTGCCCAACCCGGCCCGCAGCACCTTTCTCTGGTGAACATGACGTCATGTGTTAGGGAATACCCCTTCGGCTACTTTGGGGCACCTCTCCTGGCCCGGTGCCCTCCCAGGATGCTTGCCAATTGGTCTTAAACCAAAATGCTCATCTCAAAACTAGATTTAACTGTGATTATCAGTTAGGAAAAATCTGAGATCTACACTTATTTTTAATCCAGGCCTTAGAGATGCAAATTCCCATTTGCTTTTATACCTTAAATATGTTTTAAAGACAAACCATTCAGCCACCAGCCAGCTAAGCCATTTTACTTCTCACTCCAGTACTTCCCATGTGGCACTACATACTTTGGAGCACAGAGTGAATGGAGCAGCAGCGCCAGCAAGCCCCTTGCATCTTTGTGTTTCCTGGGTTCCCCTGTTGATTGCACTGGATATCCCAAACGTGCATTGTCACCCATTCTGCACAATTCCCTGCCTATTATATATACTAGCACACAGCATCCATTAGTATATACAAAGTTGTTCTATGAAGACTGAGTATTTTAAGGACTGTCAGATGATTTGAGCCACATTACCTAGGGGTTCCTTCTCCTTGAATTATTCTACTATGAAATTCTCATCTGCAGGCTGCAAAGGGGAAACGACAGAGAGAAGAGAAACAGCTTCTCCCTGTCTAAACTTTCTGAGGAGCCTGTCGTGCTAAGTACTGGCCTGTCTCCTCTCGTTTGTGTTAACAGTGTCTAAATCAGTCTTTCAACTCACTGCCTTCCACAGGAGGAGCTGAGGCAGCAGTACAAATGGATCCTTAAGTACAAGGGGCTGGAGTGAGCTATTTCCATGTGTACTTGGAGGTAGACAAAAAAAAGAAAGAAGAAAAAAAAAGTACTACTAACCTCATGTTTCCATCTCTCATCCCCATTAGTGCAAGCCAGGAACCACCCCCCAGTCCTTTAGTCTTGTATTAAATACATATCCAATTAGCTTTAAAGACGGACTTAACATCAAAAGACACCAACCTGAAGAGAAGCTTTGTTTTCCCCCACCAGGGACCAGCTGATACCACAATGCTTTAACTGCATCTTTTACAAGTTCCTTGCTCCCATCTCAGAAAGGACAGCATGATACTTTAGACATAGGTAAGCAGACCAAGGTGTGAGCAAACCTAGAGGTCATCTGATCCTTAAGATGTTGTCTCATGAACCAGCATTCATAAATCAACCACCCCTGGAAGGAGCTGCCCTCTCCCCTATCTTTAATCCAGCTAGTAGATGAGATGAAGAGCAAAAGCTGTGTCTTCCAGGGCTGTCAGCTCAAATGGCCTTCACCTATTCCCCCTTCACAGGGGCAAAGAAAATCCTGAATGGGATTCCAGGAGAGCTCTGGGGCTTTCATCTGGCTGATAAGTAGGTCCAGCTGGACCAGGAGACTACTAAAAGCCAATCTTTGGCTGTAGCAGCCTGAGGAGTTCTGTCTCCATGTGCCTGTACCTGGTGGAAACTCTCTTTGGGCACTTACAGTCACCAAAAAGGAGGCTAAGGCTGCCCATGGGCTCTCTTGCTAAAATTGCTTTAATTTAGAACTATTTATCAGCATTTTCACACCATTTTTCAACCGCTCTCCTCAGCAGCTCTGTGCAATGCAAATACCCTCAGTCGTTGCTGCCAGCCAGAAGAGCCCAACCTGTTAAAATATAACCCACAAGGCAGGGAAATTCGATTACAGCAGCCTGGCTGTGCTAGCCCCAGCTTTTTGCTGTGCTTCAAAGGGGGAAGGGATAACAGACAGATTTTGTTGATGTGCAGCTGACGTCATTTTTGCTGCTGATCTCTGAGAGGCAAAGTGATGGGTGGGTTTGCCCAAGACTGGGAAAAGTTAATTCCTGTGATATGACCCATTGCAGAAGCTGAAACTTCATTTCAAACCCACCTGCTCTTGGTTTTGAGGACTTGCATTGGGCAAATTTCACCTTTCACTCAGCTTGAAGTGTTCAGAGATTAAATTTGAAACATTTCTTTAATTTGAGGTTGGAATGGTTTAAAATATCTTTAGTCATAGCACCAGGGCAAGTAGGGAGGTCTGCAGATGTGCATTGTCAGTCATTACACCCAGGTATGTAAGAGTCACAAGTTCTCTGTGCATATTTCCCTGCACATATGAAATTAAACCCAGAGAGTTGAAGACCATGTATAATCACAGAATCACACAGAATCACAAGGTTGGAAGAGACCTTTGAAGATCATCAAGTCCAACCATTCCCATCCTATGCTAAACCATATCCCTAAGTACCTCATCAACCCTTTTTTTGAACACATCCAGGTAAGATGACTCAGCCCCTCCCTGGGCAGCCTGTTCCAGGCCCTGACAACTCTTTCAGTAAAAGTTTTTTTTCTAATACCCGATCTAAACCTGCCCTGGCACAGCTTCATGCCATTTCCCCTTGTCCCATCTCCTGTCCCTTGGCTGAAGAGACCATCGCCCACCTCTCTACAACCGCCCTTCAGGTAGTTGTAGGTGGGGAGTTGGTCTCCTCTCAGCCTCCTCTTCTCCAAAGAGCTATTCAATATTACATCAGCAGTACACATTAGCTGGATCTGATCAGCCCTCCGACCATACACTGCTCCCTTACAAACCGGCAGGATGCTCACTTCTTTACCATCACATGCCAGAATATGGGAGAGTGCAATGAAATTCTAGGGCAGAGCTGTGATTCCAGTGGCCCAAAACCTGCAAGGTCTCTTTTGTGGTGCTTCCCTAATTCAGGACCTTCACTGTGCAGCAAGAACAAAACTGTCTCCCTTGCAATATTCCTTTAAAACACAGTACAGTCCTGGGGCACTCCAATTTATTTTTTTCCTCTCTTCTGAATGCACATGTACATATCTACACACACGTACTCTTCTTTTCCCTCCCTGTCCTTTGAGTAATTATTTTTGTTCCAGCAAAACCAGAACAAGCAGAGGAGCTACAAATATCTCAGAAGCTTTTAGAGAGCAGGCAGCAGCCCACACACCAAGCTGCTTGAGGAGAAAAACTTGACATGATGAAATTCAGATGCGGCTTAACCGACAGAGAGTTGCAGCCTGGGCAGCTGTCAAGCCGGGGTGAAGCAGGGAGCAATGAGACACTGTGTCTCATGTCCTTGACTCCACCACTTACAGACCTGCATCCGTAACACCAGACACGCCGACTGTGTCCCACCCCACTTCACTGCATGGAAATGGTTCGGTGGAGGAAGACAGGGAAGGGGGACTGATGGGAAACTAGCATTTTGCCTTCCAGGATGTGGAAAGGAGCTGACAACATCTGCTGCACAAGCCTGTGCTCAGGATAACCCTGAGAGCATCTGTTACTTCTGCTGCCGTGGGGCCAAGCCATGAGGAGCCTCCAGCATGGAGTTATGTCTGAAGGCTCTGCCATGCTTCAGCAGAGCATCCAAGAAGTTGTAGCATATTACAGCACCAGACCCTCTGGCACTAATACATATCCATAACAGCCCAGCTGCATTCCAGGATGCAGGAATCTCCTTGGCTGAGACGGCTGCTCCTTACTTCTGCTTTATTACCAAGCAGCAGCCCAGGATCTCTGGCTTCGAAACATCTGTGAATAACCTATGCCATCTCCTGCCAGCAGCTGCCAGGAGCTCCCTCCCCCAAACCACACACAGAGTTTGTTAATTCCAGCCCTACCTTCCAGAAACACAGAGTCTTATTATCACTCCCCATTACCTTGGGCAAATATTGGACCAGCAGCACTCAGAATACAATGCACCGGCATGCAGACGTGGTCAGCCTCCAGCCCTAAGGATCCAAGGGAATTTTTATGCAGGAAAACTACTCTGTGAGTCCATAGTGACAGAAGGAATTAACTTGGCCTCACCTGCAGAGATGCAAGGACATGGAGATGTGGCTGCATTGCCCGCTTGTGACAAGCTTTCAGCGCCTGCCTAATTTTAGGCTGATTCTGGAAGCTCACAAAGTTATCACAAAAGTGCTTTTCTACAGGGTGTTCTCCTGTCCTGAATGCCAATGCAGTTACAGCTACATAAAATCAGCATCTGTGAGAGAAGAGAATCCTTTATGAAGAGAAAAGTCTTGGAAAAGCAGATGCAAAGGATCCCTTGCCACATGCTAATATTCCCTGTTGGAAAGCCAATTTATTATCCCTAAGGTTTTGAATATTCTGTTACAGAAAAGCAGTTGTTTGAATAGGTGTGTGTGAGGGAACACACACTCACAAACTCTCACACACAGGATATTGATTCAAACAGTATTTATGATTCTTCAGACCTTTAAGAAATTGATTTGAGACTATTCTCCCTCTTTCTGTCTCACTCCAGCTGAAAAATCAAAGCTCAGTGTAGGATCCCTTAAAGAATTTTTCTAATAGAAAAAAACCCTAAAAATTCCTAAAGTTTGTGTGAAAAGAGAAAAAAACCAACCCAAAACAACAGCGGAAGAATCCCGTGGATTTGGTGTTCAATATTCTGTCTTTTCAAATAGAAAACTTAGAAATGGCATTTAAAAATAAACAAGCAAACACAGCTCCACTTCTTTCTTTCCTTTTCAAGTAAAGTATTGTATTTATTTTCAGTAAGTTCAGACAACAACTTGCTTTTGCAATTCTTCTCTCTCTCTCTCATCAAAGTCCTCCTGGAATTCAGTGTTCTCATTAAGCCTTTTTTTTTTTTTTAAAGAGACTTACACAAACTAAAGTTACAAACCAGCCCCTGCCAGCCATCTGCACTGGCACATACCTGCCAAATTGAATTCAGACTGAAATCCAGGCTTTGGATGTAAGTAAACAATCCGTCTTTATTAAGCAAAGTGCTTCAGAGTTTGCTCAACTTTAAACCCAGGTAAGTAAAGACGGTAATTTTGCTGAGTTTTAAAAGTTCTGATGAGCAAACGCACAGAGCGACTGCTTGTGCTTTGCAGGAGTTTGTCCTGGTGGCAGAACTCCTGCAGACTCCAGCAAGACCTGCACTAATACCAACACACCGTAAACTCACCGTCTGACCAAGGGAAGTCTGAGCACAGAAAGACACCTCACATTGTGGAAAATGCTGGGGAATGTTGCTTTTGCAAACTGAAATTAGTTTGTGGTATTTTTCTATGCTGATTTAGGAAGACAAAGGACAATTGTCAATCTGGATAGCGCAAGAGGGGGGAGGGCACTGTTAATGATTATAATTTGCATTATTGTAATAAGTTTTGCTGTCGGTTGTGTTAAAGAATTATGGTAACATTGCTCTCTAGGATAAGGGTTCATTGAGAAACTGAGGAATACATAGCTCAGCTAAAAGATGCAGATGAAACTTATACCCATACATCGAACCATGAGAACATATAAGTGGTTACATTGTGACTCAGGACATGGGGTGGAATGTAAGGAATCGTCTGGCTCAGAGTTCCACAAACATGTTTCAGCAATGTCTAGCCCGTCAAGTGACTCATGGGTTGTACAGCAACTTGGATCGCCTTGAGGCTCCATCTCAGCAGAGACAACCCACAGGGAGCTGTGTAGATAGCTGGGACTTGAGTTGTCCTGTAAAACGAAATTAATCAGGGCACTGCTGCACGATTCAACGAACTGAAACCTGGGTTGAACCTTGAATTCCTTCAACAAACAATATGCCCGGAGTCCTAGTCAAGCCCCACTATTCAGCTGCAGTAAGATAAAGGCAAGCATTTGAAGGTCCCCATTTGGCTTCAATGGGTCTAGACAAAACAAAGATGCACAACAGTTAAGGGCTATATGAGAGAAAGAATAGTAACTTAGAAAGGTAGGGCATCTTGCTCAGTAAGCTCATAAATGTTAATTTTCTTCACCAGTGGGAAGCAGGAACCTGCCAGACATGCAATGTGTATTATATTATGTACTATTGTGAAGAAGGCGCCTTGGTCGAGCCTGTAAACCTTGGAAATACCTAATCCATAAGTAAAACTGGGGAGGGATTTCGAACAGGAATAGGATATAAAAACACCGCAAGCTCTGCCCACAGGTGTGCCTACTTCGCTAGGTCACCCGCTCTTGCAAGAACATATAATAAATTACTGCTTCACTAGTACGTCTGCTGCGAGTCCTTTCCTAGGACCTTTGGCATTTCTAACAACATGAGAAAGGGCCACTGACTCCTTTCAGCTCCTCCCGTCTTCTTCATTTTCATTAGCCCCTGTGCTTTCTGCCCAAGCCAGTGTCTTGCCCATGGAGGGGATCCACTTCATTTCATTCTAAGCACCAAGCACCAGCTAATTATAAACCAAACACAAATTAAACCCATCTTCCCATCCTCCTCTCTGAAACCCCTAATTGCCCATTACCCTGTATTGTGCTCTGACACAAAAGTAATTCTACTAAGTGGGGAGTTTTGTTGTTGTTTTTTCTTTCATAAAAACTGTTAATTTGCTATTAAATCTCTTGTTGAAAGACTAATAGCTTAATGAATGCATTAAACATGTGCAAATTAGGGTTTTTTTACTGCATTACTTAGTTGAAGATTGAAAGGGTATGATACATCATCGTTTGCTCAGTAGGATTTAATGAGGCATTAGACCATCTTCTGTCTTGGAGGCCAGACTTATGAATGATCCCCAGAATTGCACAGGCAACACTTGTCCCAGGTCCCTCTCCTGTTAGCAACATATATTTTCCCCTCTCCTGTTTCTTCTCCCGTCGCCGCTGATGTACGTGAAATAAAAATGTAGTTTCCAGATCAGTTTTATAATGAAAAGTAGCCCATTGCTGATGACAAATGTTGTTTACAGTCACTAGAAAAGAGGGTGGAATGGTGAGTGAATGTATTAGAGGAGGAGAGGATAGCTTTTATATTCATTATACTGCCATTTTGGGCCTGTGAAGACACATAACCTTTCCCTTTCTCCCTCCATCATACAGTCACTTTCAGATGTCTACATTAAAATAAAAAGCTGCAGGCGGTGTGCTTTGCATTAGCTACTATCAACGAAGAAGACTTTTTCCACCAGTCAAACAGAGCTCTTTGCGGGAATACCAGCCCTCTAAACACACTTGCTGAGCTTTTCCTGGATGCTTTCCCTCCCATGCCCCTCCCCAGGCTCCTTCCCGCTCCTCACAAAAGAAAACCTATGTAAACCATAAAAGCAAGAGCAAGGTCCTGGTCCTCATCAGCTAGAAAGGAGAGTGGACTTACCCCATGGGGATGATGTAGGACAGCCGCAGCCATCCATGACTACTTGAGGAGAGGGAAAGATCTTCTGAGAGGGTTATCTAGGAAGATTTTAGACCTCTGGGGTCTAAAGTGAAAGTCATAAGCCCCCTCTGCTGAGGATAGGAGGGAAGTGCCCTGAATTCCACCCTAAATTGCATCTGAATTGGGAGAAGCAAGGTGGGTGGCCTCAGCTGGACAGCGTTTGCAGAAGCTTGCAGGCTTCCAGCATAGGACCAAGACGACACTGTTTCTAGAGAGGAAGATTTTGGATGGGGAGATTGCAGATAAGAAGAGATTTTGGAGGAAAAATTCTCTCCTGTGAGGACTGGTAAACTTCTGCTGCTCAAGGAAAAGTGGAGACAAAAGGACAAGAATGGGGTTTGTGGAAGAAAGAACTCTATCTTGGTGATGACAAAAAAGAAACTGTTTATTCTGAGAAAAGTTAGATGAATTCCAGGGGAGGGACGCATGGTTTAAGTACTTCTGAGGTTGTGCCTGTCAATTAACAGAGGAAGAGAGCTGTGGAGAGGCAGCTGCAGGACAGCCATGAGCTGAGATGTTCTGGAACAAACCCAGTCAGGCAGGCTGGCACCTATCCCACCCTCACGTCTTTACTTATAACTACTCTATGCCGTGATCAAAAGGCTGTCAGATACTAATAAAGTCTTAATGCATCATCTCTCATTCACACTGACTCATGTGAGACATCTTGGGCATCCAAGTTTAGCGGGTCACATTCCTGGGCTCCTTCTGTAGCCAGCAGAGAAGGATTAGCTTGTCCAGATTTGGAACAGATAAATTAGGATCCTGGCATGAATTAACATTTTTTCAAGCCTTTCTCTGTTGATTTTACAAGGAGCTTTAGGGGTTCCAGCCAGTTATCTCTGACACCCAAGTCAGATGTCTGAACTTAGTGAATGGCTTTATAGGACTATGATTTCATTCATCTCTGCAAAACTAAGTACGTGAAAAGCAGCAGGGCTCCAGGGCTGCAATTAATGGCTTGTGGTTAGACATTATCTAAGGGCCAAGAAGAGCCACAGGGCATAGAATTACCACTATACCTGCATGTTTTCATCTGAGCTGCTACTCTCCACTGGCCTCAAAAGAGTCTCATGGATTCTCCCCACACATTGAGAGCATGCAAGGGAACACCAGAATGAAAAAGAAGTTCTGATTGTATTGAAATCTGCAATAATGTGGCCATGGTACCATCCCTGGTGCTTCTGAACTGTGTTTATATTGGGTGGAACCTCCTCTGGTTTCCATTGAAGCCAGAGGAGAAAGAGTGAACTTGTCAAGCAGCTCCTTTCTGAGCCATCTGGCTTTTAGGGGAATGTGCAAGAACAAGGAGAACTGATGCCTGGTCGGAAAACATTCATGTTCTACTGAGTACTAAGGACATGCCTCATTTAACCCCAGTCCACTGACACATTCATTAATTTGTTAATTAATTGGAGTTTAGCTTCTGCACTACATTTAGCCAACTAAAATGTAGGGGTTTAGTCTCGCCATCCTCTTCAGGTGCATCAAGAGGGTGACTGGCATCTGTAGAAGACAGATTTATCTGTTAGCCATTAAATACCTGGCTACTGGAGTTGTTATTGGGATGATCATTTCGTGGGATGTGTAACACTTTAGAGAGATCCTGCACAGCCAACCTAGACAAGATAGGAAGCTGTCAGGTGGGTCATGACATGAGATGGGTCCCACCCCACCGACACTGGAGAACAACAGTTCTATTAACATTCTCTATTAACACACTGGCAGTGTAGGACAATACCATCCTAAGTTCAGCTAATCTTTTTGCACCTCCTAAGTTATGAAAATGCTTGGCAGGTTATCAATGGGACTCACTTCACTTGTAATTAGGAAACACTGGATTAAAAAGCCTGCATGAATGCTGATTGTGACGCTTTAGAAATAGAACTGTTTCCAGGGGGGGAGAGAAGGCAGCCCATGTGCCTTACAATAGAGTTGTTGTTGAAAGCACGTACACATACACAATGAGTAGTGGAAACTTGTATTTTTAAATATTTTAAACTAAAAGATTCATGCATGGGAACTTACAAACAACTTCTTTTTTTTTTTTTATAAATTATTTTCAGGACAGTTAGAAATCAAAGGTGTTCATTCAAACCTTAAAGAGCTGTGAATAATTGTACCTTATACACAGGCACATACTGGCACATGCGCTATGAAAGAGGATGTGTCCCTGCTATTCAAACTAAACATTTCTGGGCTCGCATTGCCTATAGTCTGGGCTCTCATTGTTACCTGCACACGGCGCAGCAGTGATGTACAAGGTCAGTGGTAGACTGCACTCCCATTGTTAGTGTTTGAAGAGGGAACATTTTATCCTTCACAACAAATCTACATATAGGCTATTGAATGAAATACAATAGCCTCACTAAATTACTTCATCCATTAGCTAGATGCCTGTAAGAAAAATAAACCAGTGTATTTTTATGTAATCCATTATGGATTGTGAAGTAAACAACATGCATTCAGGGGGACAAAAAAACCTGGTATCTGATCCCAAAAGCAGCCAAATTTTGGCATTCAAAGGGAGGTGGAGTATTTTTTTCAGCATTATTTAGTAATACTTTAGGAAGCCAAGATGATCTAAAGTATGAGTGCTGTATATACACAAGGGAGAGTCTTCATTCCAAGGGGTGTCAGATTTGAATTGGTTGATCTAACGTGCACTCCTCACCTTGAAAGAGAGTATCGGGGTGCCAAAAGAGCTGGGGGCTCACTGGGGGCTCCCTGGGGGCTGGGGAGTCAGGACGAGTTCCCCTGGGAGCTTGCAGGACAGAGCAGACCCTTCCCACCACCCCAGCATGGGAGCTGGACAGCCATGGGACAGCCAGGGCAGACCAGTGTCCTACAGGATCTCTGGGGCAGGGATCTATTGACCCCCGGCTGGGCTGGAATGGGGTTCTGAGTCTGTGGGGCAGGCTGTTGGGTGTGGGGTTGAGTCCTTGAATTTAAGGATACCAATCTTATACCTTACAGATTTCCTAGACCTTCCATTAGCAAGAGTGAGGAGAAGAGTAGAGGTGAACATCACCTCTAGCATTAGTCCAAGCAGCAATCACTGCTCTGCTGATAGCATCCTACCAGGTCCTGAGGGTTACATTACAGTTCCTCCACCTCATTTCATCCCAGAGCAGGTAGTGATAGTGCTCCTTGCTTTTCATTCTAACCCAGTGGCTCACAAACACTTCTCACAACACAAGAAACTGTGCTCCACTAGGTAATAAGGCAAGAGCCTTGCTCTTTTTCCCCCCCTTCTCAAACACCCCTTGATGAAGCTACTCTTTTCCTCCCCAGTATTCCCAGTCGCCCTCCAAGCTCAGACTCAGCTGCTACTCTTGAAATCCTGATGTGCGGGTGACACGTCAAGGATGTAATCAGAAAACATCATGGGGGATGGAAGAGCAAGGGATGCTGACACAGAAAAGACATTCTATTTTAAGCAGGACAAATGCACACCCACTCCAGACCTTCAAATTAGCTGCCTGCTCTGAGTGTAATGAATCATCTCAATCTGGCTGGTGGGGTTAGACTTCTTTACCCAGCCTTTGGAGCAGGGTGCTGAGAAGGTTGCAACAAGATCCCCATTGGGGGTTAAGGGGTTTGCTGGCTCTGGTTGGAGCAGCGAGTGGACTCTCAGCATCCTCAGGAGCTGTGGCACAGTCAACAGGACGCATTTGGCAAGTTGCAGGTAACTCATGAATCTCAAGATGTCACTGAAGAGGCAGTAACTGGCTAAGAACTCTTAGCTAACAACTCTTAGCAGCAAGTGCTTGTAGCAGGGATGCAAAGGGGGGAAAGGGGAGATGGGAAGGATGATGGAGACTTTTCAGGAGAGGAATCAATGCAACACTCCCAGCACAGGCCTTTCATGCAGCAAAACTTACATCCTCCAACCCTTTCCTGCTAGTAACTGAGGCATTCTCAGCATTCTCCAGTGAGGAGCATCACTGAGTCTCTGACTGTGAGAAAGAACCAGTGAGCAGACCAAGGAGAGCTGGGACTGGGCTAGCATGATGGTGACCCATCCATGATCCTGACATGACCAAATGAGGAGTGCACCTCAGATATTGAAGCAAAGACCAGGTAAGTAAAACTCTGTCTTGCTTAGGAAGGTAGACAGATATCTTCATTATAATCATAATCTATAGGTGGGCAGAGTCTACCGTTCCATATGCCTAAAGGAGCTGGGACCTGAAGAGAAGCTCTCATTGACCTGTCAGTGCATGCTGTCTTTACCCACATCTTCACAGCATGTAGTCCTACAAAGCTGCCACATTTTCCTCTCTTTTATTCAGGATTCAGAAAGCAAAGCAACAAGGTGTTTGACCTACCAAACATTGTACTCAAGCAGCTCCTCAGTGTGGAAGTAAGTCAGACATAAACCCAGTTATGACTGCTAAAATTCTGGTGGAGGGCAAACTGTTTACTTCATGCCACTCGTGCATTCTGTCACCACCTAGTATTTGTCCCTCCAGGGCTTCTGGAACCACTTCTAATTCATAGAAAGAGAAGGAAGGGATGTTCTTGGAGGAAGCGTGGGAGCAACCTGGGTTACTTATTGGCATTGTAATTATCTGCAGGCTCTGGGCAAAGAGTCTGAGGAAAGTAAACAAAACACGAAGGGAAGAAAAGCAGAATTATCACAACAGAGCTTGTTTCAAGGCCCCCAGAATAGAGGATTGCTTATTTTATGGGTAGGAGACCAGCAAACCAAACGTCACCGAGTCTGAAGCAGAAAACGTCTGAATGATGCGCCCCATACTGAGCCACAAATTCCTGTGCATTGGGCATATTACACATTGCTGAGACAGCTCAGCCCTTTGGTGGGTTTTTGAGCCTGACTCAATTACAACACAAAGCAAGTAAAACCAGGAGGAAAACGCTTTGTTTGTTTATCAGAGGTAAAGAACATGTATAGTCTTTGGATTACAGCTTGGCACTGTGAGGGCTTCTGCCAGTCAGGCCCTGCTGTAATAACAACCCACTCTAATAACAGGCTGTTAGGGAACAATGCCACAGAGCGGACAGGCAAAGACACATCCAGGTCACAAGGCAGGAGGCAGGGATCTCACAGGCTAGTCTTGGCTTTGAAGCTGATGAATGCAGTAAATATAGTCACTGGAGCATGCAGAGCACGCCTTCCAACTGCAGCAAATTAACTTTTCTCCTACTGCCTGTGAGATGAGCAAAGCTTGCTTGGTGGCACCCAGGTTGATCAAGTTCTCGCTGACCATGAAACTGCTGGCTACCTGCATCCCTTCCCTTAGTGCCAGGAGCCCAAGCATAGATGAACCTCACTGTCAACTAAACTCTGGTCATTGCAGTTGTGTTGACTAGCCTTTGAATCAAAATTTATCCTTAAGTCACCACTGGACAGCCATACCATCCCATTCACATAGGTTTTTGATTCTTTAAGAGTTGCCTTTCACTCACCACCTTCCTTCCAAAATGCTCCCACCTGTCTGCTAAGTAATTCACTGGAAGCATCCCCCTAACCAAAACAGTCTAGTGTCTGTGATCTAAGCTATTGTTCAAACTCCTCTCTAAATTAATAGAGTTTTCTGCACTACCTTAGTCATTTTCTGGTCTACAACGTGTTTCACCATCCTCACCCTGTCTCTAGTTCTCATGAATGAAAGCAGGTTTCATGGCATCGTATGCCTCAGAGGCAGCTTGTCTCCTGAAGCTTTTTCTACTGCCCCAATATCATCACCCTTTCTGTCTCTTCAGATCCATTTCTTCTGCTGCAAATTCAATTAAAGCCTCTCTGAGAGCCTCATGATCAAGTCAATACAGTGGCCAGTGGTAGGATGGGTTAAAGTGAGGTTTGAGGCAAATAGATCTGTGAGGAACTTACAGGAAGTCAGGCTTCATTATTAAGAAACTGAAGGGGCAGGATTCACCACTTGCCAGATAGGGATATACAGTGCAGGTGGCTACCTTTCACATAGGTGCCTCTGCTCCCTCTACAGTCATTACAGATCCAGCCAATACACTCTCATCCTCAAATCTGCTGACCATAGCAGTAGATCTTCATCAGTGATAGCAGGAATTGATCAGGGAAATAAGGGGGCGATACCTCATACCCCATCCAATTGGGTATATGATTCTGGGCACATGAAATAAGCTCATCTGTACCGTCTGTACAGTTTTCTCTCAATTACCCTGCAGCTGTATCTGTTCCAAAAATAACAGCTAGCTCCTTTGCATTTTGTGATTGTGCCATCATAATTAAAACAAATTCCAGTCTCCAAACAGCACTGGTAGAAGCCCATCAATTTTATGGGGGAGAATGGGCAAATGTTTTTTTCCAAATTATTTTTACTCCAGCCTACCTGGTTTCAAATCTGTCTTTGGTTCAATTTGGTTGCCGTGGAAACAGCCATGACATCAGACTTGGGAGTCATGACATCGTTGAGTGAATAATCATATGCTGGAGAAGGCAGCAGGAAAAATGAAGTAAACAAATGTGTTTATCCACAAATGCTGCTACCATGAGGAACTGGAATCTCCATTGGTAATTTACCACACATTGCTAATGTGTTTGTTATAATATATTTCTTAATTCTTTTTTCTTTTATTTTGGCTGAATATGAAAGTTCATCAGGGCTGGAACAAACAGGGGAAGCATATTGAAATGAGCATTACAGATCTGTCGTGCTCTAGTTTATGGTCTGTTCTCAGTGATACACAGTAAGTAAAACAAGCGCTGATTGAGTCAGCTGCCTCCTGGGTGTTCATTTGCTGTAGTGTGAGGAATATTAATGCTAAGTTCATCCGCGTGCATCAGGAAAGGCAGGAGGAGGCAAGCAGATTACCCCGGCTTAGGGGTATTATACACGCGTCTGCAACTTCCAAAGACACAGAGAGGAAACGTTTCTGTGGGTTTTTGTCTCTTATCTTCTTATAGTCTTATAGATTTTGGAGATGCATTGCCCTGGAGTTTTAATACTCAGAGTTTTCAGGGGGGATTGCGATTTTTTAATTTTTTTTTTTTTTTAAATCCTCCTTTTTACAGGGGGAAGGAAAAAAAAAAAGGCAAAAAAGCAAGCACTGAATTTCATCAGGATAAAGAAAAAGCAGATTCCAAGAGAAGAAAGAACAGATGAAAAAGAAAAGTTTGATTAAAATCCTCTCTTGTTCCATGTGTTTGATGTAAATATCTTCACACCTTTCTCTTTTCCTTTGCAACCTCAGCAGAGGGTTCAGCCCATCACCAGGGGATTGAGTTCCAAGCTTAGGGCTTTGTAGTTGCTGCTGCTCTTGCTGCTGTTGTCTAAAGGGATTATAAGCCTTTGTAAAGCTTGTGTTAATACCCTGGAGGGGAAAAATGAGTTTCCAAATAACCTTTTTTGTGTATCTCCTGTCTAAGGTACCCTAGGAAAGGAAAAATTAGGAAGCGTTTTGGCTTCAAGAGTAGGTCATTTAAAGTTCACAAGCAAGGTCTCCACCCTTCCCGACCCCAGGTCTCCCAGGGCAGAGGTGGCCTTTGTCATGCTGCTGACACCAGGACCTGTCAGGAATAGCGATGCGCTTCTCTATTCTCCAGGGAACACATTTAATATTAAGACTGGATTTTTGAAAAGCACCTGAATAAACTGAATTAGGTGCTTAGCACCCTCCACATCCTTTGGTGATGTTTGGACACTTTCTATTCGATACCTTCTTCGGGAAATCCTAGCTCAGGATCCAACTCCACAGCTTCAGACTGACTGTATCTTTTCAAACCCCTGGGCTTTTTTTTTCCCCTTTCCTGCAGGAGGATTGGGTTTGAACCACGCTGCCAGGTTTCCCTTCAGATGCAGCTGCTGTTGCAAAGGTGCAGAGAAGCTGCTTGGTATTCAGGGAGCATTGGTGGCTGTGGGTCATTCAATATTCCAGTGCGAGGAGCAAATTGTTTGGTATTCCAGGTGTGTGCCACCGCTCGGAGTCAGTCGGTACCCAGGACTGTACAGCTGTGCATCGCTCAGTATTCCTGGGGTGTGCTTCAGGTGCTTATAGGCTGTCACGGAGCACTTGGGAGCTTGCCAGGATGAGAGGCTTTCAGTATTCACATCTGTCTCTCTAGTAAGGGATGAGGCACGCAGCCATCCATTCGATTCTCTGCCCTACCAGGTTTTGAGAATAGAAATGAAAGCGATGGTCAAAGAGAAAATTATAATGGAGAGGAAAAGAGAAGTGGGGAGAGAAGAGAAGGGAGAGGTATGAAAGGGCAGTTCTTTAGAAAACGAGACCCTTGTGACCCTCACATGGGTACTTCGCAGGAGACATGGCTAAGGTTTAAATTAAAAAGGTGAAGGAAATGCATTCTACCTTTGTGAGACTGACCTGAGAACCCACAGCAGAGCTGTGTGGATACAGTCACTAGCGCTCCGATCGGTACTGGTCAGCGGTAGGTTATGTAATAAAAGGCTCATCCCCATGAACACAAAGGATCACCACAGGAGATGGACCTAAGTAGAGATATTGAGCCCCCGACCTGGCTTCCCACAGGGCTGCCCCATCCCTCAGGGGGATCAACACAAGCTGATGAGAGAGGCAGCTCAGACAAAGAACAGGTGTTTGGGACTCATGAGCACAAAGAGCCTCTCAGGATTGTACAAAACTTTCTAAAAATCTTTCTAACATTTTGAAAAGTTTGTTGAAGTTTTGTCTGAAATTATTATTTCATGTTAATATTTAAATGATCATTAATACAAAACTTTGTTTCACTCAAATTTTTTTTTCCCCTCACAAATTGTCTACTAATAATTTTGCCTTCTCAGAAGAACATTCAGATTTGGGACAGAGGAAAAAAAAAAAAAAGAATCTGTTTTTCTGGATAGGAGAAAACATTTCTAACACAGTTCTTTTCACAAGACCATCTGCTCCTTTGTTACCAGGTATGAGTCTGTAGATATACATGCCAGCTCGTACAGATGACAAGCCAGCACTGTGTGCAGGTACTTCTGAGGATGCCTAGCACAGATCTGAACAAATGGGCTGGCTATGGAAATGGGAGAAAAAGTTGTGTTTCAGAGAAACTGAGAATGGGAATGGAAACCAACACCTGCTTCAAGGGACATTATACTGCATTGGGAGTGGAAGTGGCCCAGAGATAGAGCAGGCATTAGTTAAAGCCCACCCTGCCTTCTAAAGGTATTCATCTTTCTGCAGTAACAGTGGGTCAGGGACAATACTATTTCTTCTTTGCTAAATTTTCTTCATTTTTTCCATAATTAACATTAAGCCTAATGGTTTTTTAGCTCTCTTTCCTGCAAACCCATGCTTCAGTCTCCTCTTCCCTTTTCTCCTTTCTGGGTATGCCCACTGATTTGGAAGGCTTTGCATGTATCTCTTCTTTCTCCATCAACCCTTGGCCTTAAAGCATTAAATCAGAGTTCTCTGGATCTGCTCCACCATGAAAATATTTAGTGGATATAATGTTTATTCGTGATTCTTGATTCACTCAACCCACTCTGTAAAAGATTCTCTCTCAACATGCCCCCCAGTACTTAGCTATGAAAATTACATTCCCTTCCCCATGACTTTGTCAGTGCAGGGAACATCACAGCCTGCTTCAAAATGCTGCACTGCACTTCTCAATGGTATTTTATGACACATTTTTCAAATCAAATTTAAAAGCATAACTGAGTGGAATTAAATTAATGCCGTCTGGTAATGTCAGCAGCACCAGAGCTGTGCATGGCTGGCTTAGCTTCTAAACCTCTGGCAGCTTCCTAGGACTTATTTCTGACTTCAGGGAAATACTGAATGTGGTGATGTGATTTTTTTAAAAAAACCCAAACTATATCTGTGAAAGGGAGTGTGTGGGAGTAAATAGATGGCAGCTGAGGTCTTGGTAGAGTTCCCTAGGGAAGGTAACTTTTAGTTTAGATGTAGGTATGTTCCTTGGGGCGGGGGGAAGAAGGTGGGTATATGAATAAAGAATAAGCATCCATATGAGTTGTAGTGTGATGGATGGATATCCAAGTGGTCTGAGAACATCCCTAAATTACCCAGGCAGACCTTACTGGGGCTGGTTTGGTGTTGGGTTGCTTTCTCCACCCCTCCCCCTCACACCTGCTAACACAGTCTGATGAAATATATTCCAGAAACGAGCATATCACAGTTCTGATTCTGATAATTAAGATGATGATGATTCAGAATGGCAAAGTGTTGCATCACTGAGCAGAACACGCAGTTTGTGCCTACGTATATTTTCATCTGTGCACAGTCAGAAGAGACTGCTAGTAGCTTCTGAGAAGTATTAAGAGTTTTCCAACAGTATTTGTATAGGATAAGAGAAGTGCGTGCACATGCAGGTGCATGCAGGGTTGTGGACATAAGCAGGCTAATGTGTCTTGTGCCCACAGATGTTTTAGTGCTTGTTCTACTACCATGAGGTGTCTGCATGAACAGTCAGATATATATATATATATATATGAACTCTTACTTGTGTACATCCATTTTTTTCTGTTTTCACTGTCTACATTTTAAATGCATTATTTCCAGCTTTTTCCCCCCCTCATTATGAAAACATCCCATAATAGTTTTATCCAAGACTGCTACAAGACTACATGGCAAATATGTACTTCACTGGTGCCCAACAATATATTTTTATCCCTCAATGCCCTTACATCTACTCATCCCATTCAAAGATGTGCACTTGACTGCAGTGATTGTCTGCACCTCTTTACCTCTCCACACAGCCAATACTCAAAATGTTCCCTCCATAGAAGAGGGAGAAATTTTCTACTGGCAATGCTAAATTAGAATTGCACAGACCCAAGGTGGAGCCCAACAAGCTCTGCAATCTAGCTGAATCGTGCAAGTCTCCTCTTGTCCCCAGTGAACACGCAAGTTGCCACTGAACTTGGGTTTGCATTGAGGAGGGAGGATGAAGGGTGTTTCTTCCTGGTTAAATTAACTGCCACAGGATGGGACTACGACTTGATTGAAGGAACCCTTCATGAAATGTAAATAAAACCACTGTTGGTGCCTAGCTGCTCTTCCTTTTTGTTTGTTTGCTTTTCACCTCTTTGGCAAATACCTCTTCTTTAAGGCTACACAATTTAGAGCCCTCCCTTTATGGAAAATGTCATAAGTGACCCCACAAGCCCTCTCCCATAAAACACAGTGTGTTTATAGCAGTAATCTCATCACCTTAACACCACAATGACTTGTCCTGATTCCTACAGTTGTACTATAGGTTTTGGTATCTTCTGGCTGCTTTTGTGACAAGAACACTTTGAGGTCAGGTAATACATTTGTACTGGTATATAAAGCAGAGATATTTATGCTTCTCTATAAATAATAAAGCCGTCTTGGATTTACTTGGAGATGCAGGAGTACAGGAAGAGGAGAGTTTAATAAGGGAGAAGGGAAAAAAGAACCCAGCCAAAAACGTCAATGAAAACTCACACTAACCCTACCTAAGCATGACAGATAATAGTAAGCCAGAGGAATTCTGTACGTGAATGAGATCTCCCAGATTCAAAGGGAAAAAGACACATATTTGTAAAGCTGCATGGCTTATTCTCTGTGGCCCATAAAATAGTATTTCAGAAAGATTTTTTCTTCTTGTTGCCTTGTCCAAGTCTAGTTGGAACATGGAATTTTGCTAGGATTTCCAAAGGAACTTGTGGAACCTGGGATTATCCCAGAATTATTATTTTTTTTTTTTTTTAGTTGAAATAAAATAGCTGCAGAAATATTCTTCCCCCCCATTTGTTTCTCAAAGCTTGGACTCAATCAGGGCAATACAAGGTTGAAGTAAAGTTTCATAACCTGTTCTTAATGCACAGGGGAATGCACTGCTGAAATTTTGTATTCTAGGCAGAGTAAGACTCATTTCCTTAATTTAAGCATCTAGGTGTTCAACATCTAAGTCTGATCTAGTCACGCCAGGCTTCCTCTACAGACAGCAGCAAGAAACAGGTTCCCCTGGAAGATGTCTCATTTCATTGTCAAGAACAGGGTCTAACCTGGGTCAGATGAATTGCCTCTGGAGGTTCCCACAGCCCAGACTACAGAGAGAGATTGGGGTGATTATCTCAGACCTCTCACCGTTAGTCTTCTAAAGAGAAGGGAGATGAATCCTAGCCTGAGCAGCTATTACATTCCTGTGGGTTAGGGTGTTTAAAAGCGTCTCTCTTCTTTCCTAGCTTGAAAGACTCCATCTCTCTCACCAAGAGACAATTTCATGCTCTTAAACAAAGTACTAAGGCATGAAAGTACAATTCGAATCTGTTCTTTCTGTAGGGCTGGTTAAAGAAAAGGGCCATGTGATGTGCGTTGGATTGAACTGAGGAGCTGACATTGGTATCTGGGAAATGTTCCAGTAGACTGAGCAAGAGGGCTATGCTCAGTGCCAGCATAAAAAGATACAATTTTCATGGAGATGCATCCATTTACACCTGGTCTGCATTTGGCATGGGGAGAAGAGAAATTGCCCCTTGATCAGGGCATATTTGACATATTGAGTTATCTCTCTCATGAGTAATGGAGTAAAGATGAGTACACGTTTGATGTGTTATAGTGGCTTCCTATAAATATTAAAGCCAAAGGAAACTTCACAGACTTACAGGACGGAAGCACCTGCAATTCATCTACACAGACCATACGGAGCTTCAGATGACTGCCAGCAGCAGGCTTCCCTGAGGGGTCATTAATAGCTCTCTGGGCTTTCCCTCCTTGCTTTTCTGTTTTCCCAGGGTCTTCGTGGCTGGAGGGAAAACTTTGCCTTGCTCAGCCTCAATTTTCAAGGTAGCTGAGCTCTCAAAGCTCCTTCTACTGTGCTGAGGCAGAACGAAATTCCCATCACCAGAGGTTTTTAAAAGACAGACTAAAGCTTGTATCTTGAAAAATATTGATCTTCCTGACCCTACTGGAAAGCAAAAGGGTTGATTAGAGGTCATTCAATAATTTGTCCACTTCTGTTTGCTGCATATGTTCTCAGATGATATGATCCTTAAAAAATGTGTTCGCAGCTTATGGTCTGCAAACCATCTGAACATGATGCATGAAGCATTTGCAAGAAGCAATTGAACTAAGAAATGAAAATCCACTTCCATATGCTGTAAACAGGCAAAATGGTGAGGGAACAAATTGATGAATGAATACTCAAGGTTGAGCCCCATTTCTGTACAGCTACACATGAAAATTGTGACAGTCTTCTGATTTTTTGTTTTGCTTTCAAAAGAATCTAGCAATTCTCCATTTGAAATCAAAACCAGCTTTTAAAGGCTAGTCAGTTGGATCAATAGCACAGAGTCTGAGAAGTGGCAAGCCACACAACAAGCTCGGTGAGTCTCCTGTTAGTAATCACTTACTTGCTGGTAGAGCACCACAAGAGCCTTTCTTTTCCATGGTTTCCTTGTGTCTTTCTGCTGCAGGTTGCAGGGTAATGTATCAAATAATCCCACCAGGGGAAGACTGATCTCAGGAGGGTTTGCTGGTGTCAGCTAAAGACATCCTCCTCCTCCTCCTCTTCCTAACCCACTCTTGCTGATTTCTGGCTAGATTGCTTACACTCCAAAGATTGCTGATGTACCCCTTAAGAAAGCTGCTGTCATTGCTGATGCAGCTGTTCAGTGGTCCCCTCAGTACAATCTGGAAGCCACTAAACAACCAGCTGATGTTTATCATCATGATGCAGAGAAGCCAAATGGTGCTGCCTGATTCCTCCCGGAGCAGGAAGCAGGGAGCCCTGCACACCTATGTGCTCTCTTCTCTGCTGACTCAGCATTTGCTTCCAAGTACATTTCAAAGTCAGAATCCAGGATTTTTCAAAGGTGCCTGCTGAAAGGAGTGACTTAGACAGCCACAGGGTTATTTGCCAAATGACTGTTGTAAAACTGGGAAAATGTTTCTTCTTGCCAGGAACAATACTGGTCTCTTGATTTCCCTGGATGGCTTTGCACTGCTACCTGTCCTAAGGCAGGAGTTAACCAAAAGATGCAAAGAGGTCACTGAAGAGCTGAACAAGAAAAATAAAATAAGAAATTCACCTCAGTGGAGCTTGCTTCAAAATAGTTGGATCAGCAACAGCTTTAATTGGATCTACTATTTTGGTTTCTTACGTATTTATCTTGCTGCTGTGAAGAGTTGCTTGAAGAGAGAAGAGTTGAGGTAAGTCAAACAGGCAACCGCATGTGTCAGAGAGAAATGTGTCAGGTTAGAACCTATCTGACAGGGACAGCTGTGAAAGCCATGAAAGGCTTCCCCCTACACAGGGATGGGTAATTCACCAGACCTTTCAATCTGAATTTAGCAAAAGGAAAATGTATCTGTGAGTCTCCCCTCCCAAGATTTTCTTCCTCAGCCCATATGCATTTTGTCAACCTTGGTTGAGGACATAAAAGCCAAGTGTCAGAAGTTAATTTAGGACCTGAGGATTCTTGAAAGGAAACACTTGAAGGGCTCAACATCTGGCTGCCCTGAGCAGTAGGTGAACTGCAGAATTACACCAAGAGAGGCAGAAGTTGTGAGCAAGAAGGGACTGAAACCAAGCCAAGAAGACAACCCCTGCAAAGAAAGGTAGGCATGCCCACCAGGATTTAAATGGTGGGTGGCATGCAGCTCCCAAATATTTCTATTTGCAACTCCCTAGGACTCCACTGAAAATGGATGAAATGCATTTCAAGGATTTGGAGAGACATCTCTAGAACATCCCTTCTTTCTGTCATTGATTTTCTAGTGCCGATGCCAGCCAGGAGGCAATACAAAGGAAACACACTGGCTGGTCCTTTCTCCAGTTCTGACCAGCATGAAGTCAAGGCTACTGCCCTTCAACAAGGAAGAACATGAGGATGTAGCTTTCATAACTCATCCCATAGCAGCTTTCCAAGATGCACGTTACCTCTCAAAAGTGTTTGCAGCTCACCACAAGTACATACTCTGTGGCTGAGCAGTGGTCAGGGATCATGAAGTTTCAGAGAGCAGCCAGACAGCTCAGTGTGCTTACACCAGCATGCCCATGGACAGAAACCCATCAGAGCTGTAACCCCTGGATGCACATCCGCATGCAGACTCACTGCACCCTGCATTCTCTGTAGCAGGAATCTCTCTCCCCCCTTCCCCCAATGAAGTATCAATCTTCAAGCTTTGTTTTCACCTCCATAAAATTATAAGTGTTCTTTTATTACTGCCATATGTATTGTCAGACACAAACCTCTATTGGCTGCCATGAACATCTGAAATCACAACAACCTGGAAACAACTCACAAAGGCTCGGCCATAACCAGCTGAAAGCCTGACTCTGTTTAGACCAGGTGTGAAGCTTGAGAACCCCCATTTGTTTCCTTACTCTTTTTCCAGATTTTCATCAGTAAGAGAGAAAAACCAACTCAGTTTCTTAATCAGTAAAGTGATTTCAGGCTTTAGTGCAAGACTGAGCGGGTACTTGTCTGCTCTGAGTCCCTGTGTCACTTCACATCCAGCTCAGGTACCAGTGTTCTGTTAAATCAAACCTCTGCATTTGATAAAATAGTTCTTTATGAAATTAAAATTAGGTTCTAACATCTGTAGCAAACAGAGGGTGTGCTCACATGTCACATCTGCACCTGTGCAAATGCCAATTAACCTAGTATAATTAGTCACAATTTTTACTCATTACCACTAAGATCAAAATCAAAACCAGTATTTGCTCCCTCCTTTTTTCATTCTTCTTTCTCTTCCAGATCATGATCTTTCTACCACTACAGTAGATTGGGCTTTTTATGTAGCGGGCAACACAGGGCCAAGTTTTAAAACACAAGCAAAACCAGCACCAAATTCCCAACAGCTCAGCACCAGAAATGCAGACATGATTTTCCAGGAGAGTGTTGGTGTTATTTAACCACCCAAAAGAAGGGATAAATCCTTGGCCATTTTCTGCCTCTAGCAGCTTTTACCATGGCACGTATCAGCACAAGAAATCAATGCACAGGAAATGCAGCATTTTTGTGGAAATTTGGCTCCTACTGTGAGCCTTGAACCTTTCTGAAAACAGTGACAGAATGTGGCTATTTCATCACGGCACCAGGCTTTCCTGCCCTGCTTCAGCTTCTGTAACAAATCCACTCTAAGACGAGCAACAATGCTCCTCCTCCTCCCCCCACTTATTTATCATAATTCATTAATCACCCCCCAGCAATCATCTATATTGTTTATCTTTATTATTCATTACATTTTGGAATTAATAATAACTATAGCAGGGACTACTGTTGTGAATAGCACAGGGAAAGACAGGATATTTTTGTCAGTCTTTCCACATGCAAAGTGCTGGACTCCCATAGACTTTATTTATGAAGAAGCACACTGTGGATACAAAGAGTAGGAAGAATGTTGTAGCTACTATGAGCTAAGCAAGGAAAGGTTTGTGAGAAGTATTACTTCTTAATATCCCAAAAATAATTACAAGAAAGTCAGAAAAGCTTTCAGACCCTGAACAAAATTTGGAATCTAGTGTTTTATCAGTAGATTAAAAGCAATGGATTGATATCTGCTATTAACATCCTTGTAGGTACTCAACTCCTGAGCACTATTTTTTTGGGGGGTTGTTTTTTTTAAAATCTATTTCAGTACAATATGAGTTGCATCGATTTTGATGGAGCTTCTGGCAGAGAAATTTATCTCCAGGATGGCTTTCTGATCGCTTCTAAAGATAGAGATTGTGATCCCAATTGAAATGGAAGTCACCCCTGAGTTGAAAGAGAAGTAACATCCCTGATCTAGATGTCCATCAACAGAAAGCTTGTTAAAGCATTCTTAAAAGGACCCAGTAAAGGATAGTTCATGGCTGTCCTTGCTAGTTGATTTAAGAGCTAAGACTTCTTCATCTAACACAGATCTCCCTTCTCTGAGTGTGTAAGACAATGAGTACCAGGTTTAATTTCCAGCAGAACAACGGATCATCTTCTCACTGTTAATTCATATTCATCTTGTGTAGTATTATAACCCCTTGATCCTTTTCCACTGTACTCACATCAAGGCAGTTTTTCTCCGTTTCATGGACACAGCCATGATTTCTCCTTCCTAAGGAGTCATTTGCACCATTGTCCTATTGAATCTCATCTTGTTGATTTCCTACTGCTCCTCCAACCTAACAGAATGATTTTAAATTCTAAGCCTGTCTCCCAAACTGCTTGCAGCCCCTTCCAGCAAAATGTCATTTGTAAATTTTATAGATGTGCACCTTAGTACATCATCCACATGGATAATGAAAATATTGAAGAAGTGTGGGACTCCAATTCTAATGTCCTTCCAGTTTAAAGGAGAACTATTCATGTGTGACTTCTCAGCCAATTGTGGCCCCATCCTGATCTAGAGGACTTCCTCTCGATCATATTTTCCTAGTTTGCTTATAAGAAAATGAAGTGGTATCATATTAAAAGCAAGATACATCACAACTACTGCATCCTTCTCAGCCACTCTGGCAGGTGGCTCAGTTAAAGAAGAAAATGAGATTGATATGACAGGATTTGTTCTTCGCAATCCCATGTTGACTGCACCTTTTATCATTTTATTATCCTCCAGGTGCTTATAAATTTATCGTTTAATAATTTATTCTATTATTTTTCTGGGTTAAGTTGACTAGCCTATAAATCCCTGGGTCTACCTTACACCCTTTCTGCATGTAGGATCTATGTTTGTCCTTCTCTGGTCCTCTGGTCCCTCCCCAGCTTCAGTGAGTAGTTGGAGACAAGCATTAATCATGCGGAGATTGCAGTAACAGTTTCCTTGAGAGTTTTGTGTGGTTAGTCTGACTCATATGCAAGTCACTTATAGGCTCTTTAACCCGTTTTCCTCCTATTGTGGAAAATTCTTGTGCTTCACAAGATCACCTTTTTATTCTTGGCCACCTACATGCTTACAAGTGTGTATTTTTCCACCTGCCTCCCTTCCAAAGTCTTTCATTTGGAGGCTGAACTTCTCCAATTGTCTCCTGACTTGTTTGCACCATTCTTTTATATCCTTCTCAGTCCTATATCAGGATATTTTCATTTGATTAAGACTCTTAATTATTCAGGTCTTTAAAGGCATCTTTGTGTGCCTCCTGTGCTGAACTTCTTTCTGTGCTGCTGTAATTTACTACAGTGCCATAAACAAGGTCACTTTTAGCAGCTGTCAACTATCCAGCATCTCTTCCCTGTTGGGAAATTGATTTATCAGTTTCCTGTATTTATTCCACTCTGGTCTCATTTTTTTTTTTTTTGCTTTTTTGCCTTCTCATTGAGTTCTGAATCCAACAGGTTTGTGGTCACCATTTTCACAGAGGTTTGTTTCCACCAGCTAATTCTGACCAAGGACTTCAGGGTAGGAGCACATTGAATAGCCATTTGCAAAACACACAAACAATCCTGAGTGAAGACACCAGCTCTGCAAGTCTTTCTCTCCCCACGTGAGTCCTACCAGCCGTTATTCCCTCTCAGGCCTTCAGGAACCGATTTTAATTGGATATGCCATAAAATAGAGGACTTGTATAATTAGATCCTTCAAATCTGGCAGGTGAATAATTCAGCTCTTCCATGTTTTTATCCATCTGTGATATTTTACTCCATCTATGTCTGCAGTAGTTCTATAGGTTGCCATTCCCTATGGGGAGCCACTACTTTATGTGAGTTTCTTTAGAATTACATAAATCACACTGAGGAAGAAAAAAACCCAACCCTTTGCAAAAACAACCCACAGTCATCTGGTTAACCACTCTGGGGTTTCTTGAAACTTTTCTCCACTCACCTCAATTAATATGTTCATGAAAATAATAGTGATAATAAAAGAAGAAAAAAAGGAGAATTATAAGTTCAGTACAAAGAGTCTGCTGGAGCCACGCCAGGGACCTCAGACTTAGAACAGATCTGACCATAGAAGCTCCTTTCTCTCCCACACTGCAGGTCTGGGAGTGCAGAGTGTCCTTTGATATTCCACATACAAAATCCATACCCACTTTGGGCCATCTCTCAGGGAGCTGGCAGGAAGACATTTTTCCATCCTGTCAGCATGGCATCCCATGTTGCCCAGAAGGTAAATTACACTCAAGTAAAACATTTTGAACCTTCCTTACCTCATGGTTGGTGCTAATGAGCCGATGAGTGAAGCCTGCATCCAACAATCTCGGTTTGCCAAGAAACCCCAATTTCTTATTGCTGTCTGCAAGTTGGCCTCTTCCCCAACCAAACAAGCTGTAAGACAGGAAGAGCATCTTCTCTTTAAACCATAAATCATCCCTTTAATTGGTGATCAGATGCTGTGTGAGAGACCTGGCAGGTGTCAGTTCATCGCTGGGTAATTGAATGCAGCTTGCTCTGCTGCATCCCTGCCCCTCCTCCCTGCAATATGTTGGAGAATCAACACAAGACTCAAGTGTGACTTACAATGGCAAAGGGGAAAGAGAAACAGGAGAATGCAGAAGTTTATCTTCCTCCAGAGAAATGTCTGGGTGACAGCTAAGGCAGCCTGAGCTGAAAGGCATCTCAGGCATACATCGGGATGGTTATCTGACATCAGAGAAACTCCCAGTCACTGGCTGTCCTATCACATCGCTGTCAGTGGCTGGAAGGAAATGGGTGTATGTAGGATTTCCACTGCATGGACTGGAAAAAACAATGAAATAAACCTCTGTGCCATGCACTATTATCTCTGTCTCTTGCTCTAATGTCTCCTGTAGTTCATCTTCCCCCCCTTGCCAACATAGGGTGCAGGTACACCATCACACATGTTAAAGAAACCCACAGTTTGATGTAATCACTCTGGAAAATTGCTGAGAATTAGAAGAAACGTGCTAGATATTTAGGCCTTAGATATTTTGGTTTCCTCAAGATATCAGTCATCTAACTCATATTTAGGCGACTAACTCCTATTTTAATCAGCAAAAGCTTGGTACTTAAATATCTTTGAAGAGCTGATCCCCAGTGTCTTCCAGCTACAGGATCCAATCACTGATTCATCAGTCTCTGGATCCAATCAGCAGTGATTGATTTAATGATGTCAATATTCCTTTCCACTCCTCCATAATTTCCTGTCCCTGCCCTTTATGACTTACTATAGGAAGCAACTCATTATGATAATTCAGTATTCCTACTGCAGAAAACTGCTGAAAATGAGAAACAAAATTCTGCACAGACCCAAGAAACATCCGCAGCAGCAGCAGTGTCCAGGCTGCTATTTATTGAATTGTTTATCTATAATGCAATGCCACAGTTTAAAAAATTAAATTAGTCTAATTATCCTATTTAAGGAGATAACTCTCCTGTTGCTACCACTCCCATAATTTTCTGCATTTCCATCTGCTAATTTATCCACTTCTAGGCTTTTTTCTAGCCTGTATATATCTGAAAAAAATATCCTTCGAGGTATAATTAACTTTTTCATTCAGAATCCTAATTTCCTCTCTCAGACATTTTCTGCAGTGTTTAAACTATTTATTATGCAAACTTAGAGAAGTCAAACTATAAATTATGTACAATCTACGTATTGGAGTTCTCAGCTAATCACTGCATCTCTGTGTCTTGTGGTTCAAGGGAAGCAAAGTGCGTGGAGTGGAAATATCAGAGTCCAGCACTCAGCATATGAATTCTTTTCCTCATGTTAAAGACATCCTTTCCTCAAAATTAAATTACTCAATGTCATCTTTTTAATGTTTTTTTTAAAAATTCTGTTTTCAGGTAATTTCTTATCACCTGCCACTATGTCTGCCTTCCTTCACATCATACTTCTTCATCTCTTCTACATGGCACCTCAATAAACCGCAATCGTACATGTGAAGACTTGCAATGACTTCTTACGACTGGGGAATGTCTTTACACTTGATGCTAGATTTTCTTCATTTTCCTGATCTTGGTTAATTTGCTTAAACTTTCCCCTTGCATTTCTTGGGTAATTCATTGTAATTTAGAGACCAGGGACTGTCTTGTCTGCATCTTGTCTTGTACTTATCAAAAGCATTTGTCTTTACATGTAATTTAGGCTTTGGCATCATCATAAAGGATACTGTTGTTATTATTGTGATGAAAACTACATGGGGCTCCAAGCCTAGACTAAGGCCCTAAAGACATCAAAGAAAAAGATATTTGTGGTCCCAAGGATTTTTCAATCTATGATTATCCTTTCTGCTAATTAATAGCACATCAGTGGCTATCTATCTGTCCTGTCAGCAGGAATATGTTCAAAACCCCCTCTAGCTTTTCAGTGGCATATTTTCTTGTGTATCTATTTTAACCAAAATGGAATTATATTGCTTGGAGAAACCTTTTCTCCCCCAGTGCATGCAACCTGAAGAAAACAAAAAGGGGAACAAAATATGCTTTTATTTATTTTTGCATATGGGATTATTATGATTCATTAGCACAGAAAGTGGACCAGCACTGTGGGGTTATGTCCAGTGAGGCAACTGAATTGTAAACTAAGTCAATTCTTAGAGCTGAATCTCCTGATCATGCAAGGCTGCAACGCTTCATCAAAATCTGTTGTTAGGTTGATAGCTGGAGCTGGATTTTCTGAAATGCAAGAGTTCTCAAAGGGTTTTGTTCAACAAGATTGGACTTCCCCTAAATTTATTAGCCAAAGGGTCAGGGGATCATTCTAAACTAACACTCCCAATTCAGTCATCCCAGCCTAAACAGCTATCAAAATAGGTGGGATAAAATGTCACCTGAGAATCTTTCTGTAATCTACATATATATACAGGTGTATATATATATAAATAGGTTAGACACTTTGAACATAGACTAGACACATTAGGCAACCTTTATTGTCCAAAGGTAATAGCTGGAGAGGCAGAGAAATACAGTCCTGATTCAAGGAGAAAAAAAGATCCCTTCTCTAGGAAATGTCTTTGGCTAGGCTTTAATTTATCAGGGCCTACAGAGTGTTTTTTTAAGCACAGTCAATGAATGTGTTAGTGAAGCTGTTTTCACACGCGAGCCCAAAGACAAAGATGTATATGCTTCTTGGATGAAGCTTGACTAATAGATAAATACTACTAAGTGTGTGCAGCTGAAGAAGAAAAGCTCCAGGTTGTTTTCTGGGAAGACTCTTTTACCCATGTGTTCGAGCCCTGTGCTTTAGCTTGTGTTTGGAACCTTGTGGAAAGTACATTTTATTCCATGCCTTTGGCCATCAGCCCAGTGGAAGTGAGAAAGAAGTTGGTAGGTACAAGCCATGAGGAAACAGAGGATGGAACTTGAGCACACAAAAACCCAAAATACTGATGTTCTGCCTGTGAAGTCAAAGACAATTTTTTAGGGGCTTTGGGATTTTATTCTATGTAGGGTCACAGGCCTTTCTCCAAACAGACTCCTCTGGAAGCTGGGAAATATGACTCTCTCTCCTTCAGCATGATTTTGTGAGGAAGAAGCATCTTGCAGCCTCCCAAAAGGAGAAGATGATGTACTTTTACAGACTTTTATAGCAGCCTCTCCATTTCTTCATAATCAATTGGCTTTGCCTCATTACCAAACCACCCTGTGTGCTCTTTTCACTCATGCACATGTGTGTGCATGAGCTTGTTTGGATTTTCATTTCCTTCTCCACCCATTTGGAGGTCAACAGCTCCAGAAGAGAAGGATGTTTGCAGCAGCCTAGCTGTAACCTGTGGAGCTTAATTTAACTCCTAAGTCTGGCCAGCTGGGACTCAAACCTGCAGTTTCAGAAAACCTGCTAGGAATTATGAACCTTATAATTTGGTGGCTTAAGCCATCCTTTTAGTCTTGAAAGTTCAAACAAGCATGGACCAGAGGGAGAAATAATTGCAGGAGAAATCCCAAGCTGGGGCATCAGATGGAGAGGGGGAAAAAAAAATCTAAGCACATTAAAAATATCTTCTGCAAAGACAACTCCAGGCCAGCAGTTCTGAAAAGCTGAATTCCTCATCAGGGATTCTCACTATCGTTTTTATTTATTGCTTTTGACACCTGGTCTATCATGTCAGGAATTCTTTTGGCTCTTCAGCCTCCTGACAGATGCAGTGTGCAGCAAATGCCTTCCCAATACATTTGCCTCTGTCCTAGCAACAGGCTCAGGATGCAACCAAATCCCACTGTGATCAGGGATGGACAAGTTGATGGATGGATAAGATGGATGCAGTGATGGCTGCTGAGAGAACGGGGCTGAAACCTGTGTCTAGGAGACTTAAAAGACTGGCTCTAGCAAATGAAATATGCACAGCAAGCGGATCAGATAATGTCAGTTCAAATCTTATTTATCTCATCAGTAGCAGCTCTGTGAGTTTGTTGCTTACACTTTTTTTACTATTTTTTGTTCGGGAAGTCTCTCATTAACCTGCTTCTCTCTGGATTTGTTTGTGCTTCACTTTGGCAGTTGGCCAGCAGAAAACAGGGGTTTAATTCCACAGACTGTAGATTGTGTCCCAGTTATTAAACCATATTTATTTCTCCATCTCCTGAGTTTTGTTTTAGGTTTGGAGGTTTTTTTTTCTCTTTTCTGCCTTTTCTTTTCTTGCTTTTCCCCCATTTCCATGTTATTTCCTTCTCTTTTTCCCACCAAGGAAACCAAAATAATTCCACATGTGGTACATGGGCCAGCCTCAAGCCCCTGATTCAAGGGCCAGGTGCTGCTCTGGAAGGGGTCCTGGACAATGCAGTCCCTGATGGTGCTGGGACATTGACACTGCCCCTCTTGCTGCCTTCAGCTGAGTGTGTCATCAAGTGACTCTGCTGGTGAACACACTGGCTGTGATGTGACATACTGGTCCATGGGGTGAGTGGTACTTTGATAACGCACTGTCCTGAGGATACTTCCTCAGCCAACACAAGAGGTTTGAAGACATGGGAAGGACATTAATGCAGCTACACTTTAGCTCTCAAACTTGGAGTGGCTAAGTTGGTTGCTCAGAGCTTATGCATTGTATGTTCACTGAAGAAAAAGCCTTTTCCAGGAGGCAGTCTGAAAGCAGGCCCAAAGACCCCTGCACAAGCCTCTCCCCCTCTGAACTCTCAAGGCATTACCTCAAAGACAAGCTATCTGGACTTCAGTGTTGTAAATCTTCCCCTCTCCTAAGCAGAAACCATGTTTTTTTGCAAACACAGACTCACAGTTCTGCATCTTGGAGTTTGAAAGAGGGTTTAGGCATCTGTGTCCTTATTTTAAATAGCCCTTGTGCCTGCTGAAGCATGGACCCGCAGATAGGAGCAGCAGAGCTGAATAATCCACATCCAAAGTTGGGCTCAGTCCAAGTTACCACTGTGCAAATTCTGGTTGCACAACTCAGGCAGAACATTTGAGCAGCGCTTGGGAAAGGGGCTTTCATTTCGTAAGCTTCACCACTACCCAGTGATGCCATTCCTCACCTGTATCTTGGCTTGGGACAGGTCTGAAGCTAAAAGCAACTCCTGACCAAGGTAAATGACCAACTCCTCCTGCTCATAACAAGATCCTCATGGAAATATAGACACACATGTTTTATCAGAGGATATAATCTAAAAAATCTTTTAAAATTTACCCATTTCTTCACTGAATATCATCCAAATTCTGTAATGATGCATATCTGAAAAGTCTGAAAACCATCTTTTCCTGCTGCTAGCAAAAACCCCCATCAATCCACAGTGTTTCACCCAGTGTTGTCTCTTCTCTCCATGGAGGTGCTAAGATGGCTCATTCAGTCAAGAGATATTACTCAGAGGTTCACAATCCATCAACCTGGCATAGGGAAGATGGATGGCAGATTCTTTTTAAAGACATGTTAGTTTACACAAGTACTGGGAGAACTGTATTTCAGATCAACGTGTTCAAAGCAAGACAAGAATTGTTAGAGACAAAGCACCCCTCCAATTTCCCTATCACAAAGTGTAGCTAACATTTCCAGCACTGCTGCTATCCTAATTAGAGCCTAGGGTGTTTTAAAGCACAGGCAGAAAAATAGCATTGTATGCTATTTCTGGTCTCCACTGAGCACTTCCCAGTCCTATGAGAAAGAAGAGACACAGAGATTTGGGCCTAGACATCTGATATCTTTAGGCTCTTAAGTCCCCATTAAATGGTTTCAGTAAGTGTCCAGGGCAGAGGAAATCAGAAGCTCCAGAAATATCATTTATGGGCCAATAAAAGGTTTCAGTCTAAGGCCTGTAGAGACCTCTTAAGAATTTCTTCTGTATTTCATGAAATGTTTGTGTTTGTCAGCCTTCCATTCCCATTCACGCTGAAGTTCACTCCCAACCCAGCACAAGCCAAGCCAAGGAATTATTGGTGTCCCTTCAACACAGCGGATGTGAGAACCAGATGGTGCATAGCTCTCGGGCTGGCAGGGTATACAAAGTTGAATTTCAATGTCAATGAGCAGCTAAATGACTGAGGGCTCATACACATACACAGTTTATTCACTGGTCTGAAGACATCTAAACTGAACTGTCACAAACACTTAGTGCAGAACTACTCCTGTGGCTTCAAGATAGCAGCATATTTTCAACTCATACCTTGAGCAAAGCTGATGTAGGCTGTCTTGAATCTGGTACCTGCATATGTTTACTAGGTCATTTTTTACTTAAGTTATTGGTTATCCTCTAAATACCAGGTTAGTCTTTCTTCAGTTATGCTTTTTGTTTGTTTATTTGTAATTTCTTTTCCCCTTCCCAGCTCTAATAGTATTTCTGAAGCATATAAAATGTTGTCATAGAGTTCCTAGTTATTTACTGTTTTCCCTATAAATCCCTGTGCCCAAATGATTGGGTTCATAATGGCTTTCATCTCTGTGAAATCAGCCCTGTGTATGTGCGTATCTGTGGACGTTACCCCATTTGCATGTAGCAAGTGTAATCAAGTCTATGTCACTTGCATCTAAACAACTGTCTGACTTTTAATTCTGTGAATGAATTCTCTTTATATGTCAAGATGATGAGGTCTAGCACCATTTTCCCTCCTGTTGGATAAAACACTTCTAAAGATACGAAATTGTCATCTTCATTAAAAAAAAAAAAATCAAGGATATTGTAGTTGTAGCAGCATGAGATCTCCTTTATATGCCATTCAGATTAAAGTCTTTTTCTCCCTACCTATAATAGAGAGGTGTTTAAAGTGCCAGACAAGAAATCAAGTCACACACTGGTCTGCAATGGATAGCAGCCAGGATCTGATTTGGTCTTTAATTGTGAGAACATTAGTTTCTCATTTGCTTCTGAGGTCTCAGAGACTCAGAAACATACAATGCCATTTTTGACACAAGAATATAGCCCTCCCACTTCTATTTACCCGGTTTTGCTTCTTCAGCAGATTGAAACTGGTGCTTTAACATTCCAGTCATGCGTAACTTCCCATCAGGTTTCACTAACACCAAAGTAGGTCGAATTTATACTCATATGCAAGCAGTTCCTATTCCTCCTTTACTACCCAGAATCTTCACACTGGTGTACAGGCAATTATAGATTTTCTATTCCTTCAACTCTCTTGGTACTTCAATTAATCTGGTTCTCAACATCTTGATTTTGTGCTAAATTAGTGCTCCCTGTCCCTTCTCTTCATCCTCCCCTTTGCTATTAGTGTAACACTCTTCTGCACCCTGCCTGCTCTATGCAGCCCCTCCTCTTAGACTGGCTCCTCTTCTACTGAAGTAGATTTTTCTATCTTACACAATTCTACTGTAATTTCCCTTCCAGAATCTTCTGCCTTCTGACTTACTTTAAAAGGAAGAAGGCTGCCTGCGAAGGTTACCTGGGCTTGCCAGTTCCTCAGCTGCTTCTGTTGACCTGATCGTGTGTCCAGGCTTCCCTGCAATAAGTGAGGTTTTATATAAAGCTGAGTTACTTGTACTAAGACATCACCCTTACCAACAACTTACCTAACAGGTTCAGGAATCTCACAAAGTCTTTTTTTTTTTAATTGTTTTTGTTGTTGTTCAGGAATGACCAGTCATATTATCAGTCCTTGGACAGTCTTTCTTTCATTCCTTTCAGATGACCTGAGACAGGATCTCTCTTCCCTTTGGCTGTTTCTTCCCTTCCCCCCCTGCCCCCTCCTCTTCTTTTTTTTTTAATAGACATATACAATTTTCATTTAATCGATGCTATGAGTACATTCTTAGTCCCACTTAGATCCCTCTTCCCTTCTACTAATTGGATCATCAAAGATAATTTTCTACATAACAACCTAAGAGACTAGAAACAACTGAACATTTCCAGTTAAGTGAAAATTATTCTGTTTTCCTTTTGTTTGGGGCTCTCATTCTCATGAGGCCAGTCATGCAGTAGGTCCCCAAGTCTTTTTGATGCTGGTGGTTACTAAGTGTCTGATAGGGCAACACTGGTCTGAGCATTTCTGCTAAGCTCCAAGGAGTTTATGCAATATTACTATGATTTGCATTAGTATTTCATTAGCAGAGCACCTACTGTACCACAGTGCCCCAAGCACTGCATGTGTGCAGCAGAGAAGGGAAGCCATTCTTGATGTTTTCCAGACCCTGTCTTGCCATGTTCTCAGGACCTTCATCTGATGAGTACCAAATTGTCCCTTGTTGTGGTCCCCAGCCACTTCTTCCCCTTCACGGATGAGCACATTGCCTTCATCCACACTAAGGTGAGACACCAGTGCCATGTCCCAGCAAAAAAAATAGGCAAAGTCTAGTCCCTAGCAAGGTGCTGACTCACCCAACGGTTTCCAGTGACAGATGCTTCCCTTAAAAACTAGTACTTTTAAAAGCAGATAAATAATGAACTTTAAGCCACATTTCTGCAGCTCAATGGTGACATCCAGTGACTGGCTCAGTTATTCCCAGGTGTACGTTATGCAGGGGCAAGCCGTCCCTGTTTCTGGGCTCACACGTCTCTTGCAATCACATCATGTTCATTCTGGGAAATACTCTAAAACAAAATCCCTGTTTAGATTTGCATAACAACTTAATTGCGGTGCCTCACGTCCCTTTTCTTCCCATTGAGCAGTGCTCTGTGCAGCAAGCAATGTGTCCATAGCAATGTCTCCGCTCACAGCCCTAGGATACCTGCACAGGGTTTAGCTCCATTGATGAAGGAATTCCAGCCTTTTAGCCTTTTAGCCTGGATTTCACAAACAGCAGCTGTTTACTTTTCTTGTGACCTAAAGTGATCTGTAATCTTTTATAGCCCAGGTCTGGAAATTCCTCTGCAGTCACACCATGACTGCGCAAGGGTACAGGGTTCTGTGGTGCTCTCCTGGGATATGTGGGCAGAGACATGGTGGGAGTAAGGGCAGAGAAGAGGGGTGACAAGTTGGAAAGGAGAAGAAAAACAACAAAAAAGGAAAATGGAAAGAATAATAGAGAATAGAAAAAAAATGGAGGGGGGGGGGGAGAAAGATAGATAAAGTTGCAGAGGGAAAGCTAGAAAAAGAAGCAAAAAGAAGCAGAGATGAGGCAGAAGGAAGAGCTGTCCCGGTCTCAGTGAGAAATCATGCCATTAAGGGATCTCAGTACAGTGGAGATGGCGTGTATTGAATATACTCTGTCAGTGCAGCAGCACCCGGCTTTCCACGGTGATAAATGTCATATGTCTTTGCTGACACTTGATAAAGGTTCTGTCTATCAGCAGTGCCAGCCAGCGGGGCCAGCTGGCTCGAGCTTAACCTTCAGCACCGCTCTTTCAAAGAGAAGTCCCAGAATTTTCCTCTCTTTCGCCACTCCCTCTTCAGAGATGCTTCCCCTCTTCCCAGCCCATTCACCCCGCTCACCTCACTGCTTTCTGGCACTCAGCTTCAAAAAGACCACGAGCAGTGGAAATAAAACTGTCTGCCTGACAAGGAGAGAGAGTCTGGAGCTGGACTTATCCAAGTAAGGCTCTCAAACAGGGTGGAAGACGGAGAAAAATCAAGGTTAGGTTAAAATAATAGAAATAAAGAATAATAATAAAAAAAAAGCCAAAAATTCTCACCCTTCAGACTAGTCTTGCAGCTAATGAGTCATTGTGCCAGACAGTTCCTCAGCCAGTGTCAAAAGAAGTGTGCTGATTTACACCTAATGTGTAAATATGTGTAAATATGTCTCTCTCATACCCATGGAGTGGGGAGGAGAGGCACGTGGTGCCAAAGGCACTGAAAGGCCAGATTAACCTAAGTGTCATTATATATTTAAATACAGCTCCGAGCACTGGGAAGTAACCAAAAGCAAAACATTTCTGGTGGGAAAGCCAAAGCATCCTTTAGAAAACCAAACAGATCATAAGGCTTGTGCAGACTGGCCACATTGTTAGTTTTGTTTTAGAGGGTGAACCAGAAAGTTCTTTGTCTAAGATGGAAAATCAGTAAAATGCCCAAGTGCCAAAGTAGTAAGCAGCTGGTCAGCCCAAAATAAAAATAGGCAGAAAACATCTTGGGTGCACAATAAAATGTATGAATATAAACCACCTGAATTGCAGCTATTCAGGAAGTGAATTATTCAGAAAGACTGAAGGATAAGAATAAATCACACATTAGCACATCAGGTTAATATGGCAGCAAATAACAGGAGAACAGGGTTATTTAGGATATATATAAATTCTTGTCAAGAGAGGTCATTTTTTTTCCTCCCTCTGGGCTCAATGAGACAAACATTCAGTCAGCTCTGAGTATCTCGGCATCAACAACATATCGACAACTTGGAGGGAACTCAAAGAGTGTCTTCAGAGATGATTTAAAGACTGGAAAGACTGATTTAGAAGCAAAGATTTTATGATCTAAGTGGAACAGGTTCATCTCTACTATAATTCCATTGATGTCAAAGGGCCAAATTTTGCCCTCAATTACAATAGTGCAGAAGTGGCGAAATTTCACTGGAGTAAAAATATAAGGTCATCATTAGGAAAGAAAAAAAAAACCCTAAAAGGAGAATCTGTTAAGACTCCAGACATATCTCTGTGAGAAATGGTAGAAACTTCAGTGCTTGTGACATTTAAAATTAACCAAGATAATAACACTGAATAGTATTATACAGAGACCTGCAGTGACAAGGGAAATAAAAATACATAAGTGCTATTTTGCTATATTTTTATTATTATGGTGATTACTGTTATATGAAAGGAAGAATCCACCTCTGAAATTAACATCCTATCGGCCCTTTTAAACAGAATATGTTTTAATACAGACAAAAAACATCAGGGGAAAATCCATCTTTGGCAAAGCCAAAGAAAATAGAGTTTTTAAAGTCTGTTAGGGATAAAGGAAAACCTAACAATAGCATCAGCCTATTACAACGTGGTACAGCTGGTGATGATAAAGCAGAGATGACAAACTGTTAATAACGATGGAAAAAAGGCAATTCTATTCAATAACAGTTTATATACTGCGGTGCAAAGAGATGGCTCTGAGGAAAGATTTTAGAGGATGCCTGAAGTAAGTTTCAGGTTGATTTGTAATTTGAAGTATGAAGATGATATAGTCCTTGCTACTGAAATCACAGAATTTTACCGATAGGCTGGATGCTGTAGTAGGGAAGAACTATTACCCCTTTGCTTTTATCTCTAAGACAGAAATATTGTCTGGAACAGGAAAAAAGGCTGGTGATTTTGGAAGAAGGGAGAGGGCCTGAACAGGTTGCAGAGTTTTTTATGTCTAGGTTTAAAAATAAATCAAGACAGCTAATGTGCACAGAGTGAGAGAGTCAGGCACGAGAGCAGCCATGTCTGCTGCAACACAGATCTGGAAAATAAGAGGGATCAAACCTCAAGGAAAAAGCAAACTGCTTTAAAGCAGCTCTGTGAAAGAGTATCACATCTGACTGCAAGGTCAGGACCTCTTCTGGAAGGAGAAATCAGCACTAAATGCCCAGTCCTGTAGATAGGTGAAGCTGCTGTTCCTCTCAACCCCACCAAATTCTCCAGGAATGTAAAATGTAAAATTCTTCAGGAATGTAAAACAGGACAGTGAGTGGTTACAGGAATTGCTGGCCCTGGCCAGGGGCTGATCAGCAGGATGGATGAAAAGAAGTTCTAAAACATGTAATACCTGAAGTATGGAAGTGTGGAATGAAAAAGGAGTGGAAGGATGCTTATGAGGCTTGGAGATGTGAACAAACAATTACAGGACTTGTATAAATGACCAACTGGGAAGTTAATTTTACTGTGACCCCCAATCTTTGAACTGAAATAGTGAAGGTGAGTAGGCCTTTAAGTTCACTAATAGCTGAACAACTATTATAGACCAGTCTAGATACTCTAAATTTTAATCAAGAGATAGTTTGAAAAATACCTATCCCACAAATCCTAAGTAAGTCATAAATAACGAGAGTTACAGGTAACATGATGCTCTGGGTAACAATGTCACATTAACAAAATATCCTATATGGGATTACTAGTTACCCTGGATTGATAATTTATCATGACATAAGTGCAGTGAAAATAACAGAAGAGCTAATAAAGGAACAAATTGATAAAGAATTAAGGGGTAGGAATGGAATTAATGGCTATCAATGTGATTTTATGGAAAAGAGGTTTTATCAAATAAACCTCATTTAATTATTTGGGAAGATTCCAAGTTGGACTGATAATCACATTGATGGACTTGGCTTTAGTAAAGCCTTTGACTCAGTATCGTACAATGTTTTGATTTTAAAAGTTAGAGCTACACTAATACGAAATACACTAAACAGATTAAAACCTAACTCGGAGAGTTCAGCAAGCACTAAGTAATGGGCCTTTAGCATAAGCATTTTTTCCTTGGGGAATTCCCATAGATAAGTGTATCTACAATCAGTATATGCAATACCTTCTAGGTACTTCCAGGAGTGCCCAGAGTTGTCTGACAGGACCATGCAAGAAAATATCCAGCCACACATGGGGTCTGTGCACTGAAGCTTTAGTGCATGATGCTTTTCTGCTGTCCATGTGCTGGGCCAGCCTGCAAGGGTCTGGGACACATAATCCAGATACTGCAGATCCCCTTTTCTTCTTTTTCATGGACCCCACTGCAGTATCCAGTGCACTCTTAGAGACAACTATCTGAATCAAAATCATCTTGATGCCTCCTCTTTTTGTTCCAGTGTCACTGTCTGCTGCCTACCCTTAGGTCCTAAAGCCCTGCCTTAAATCCATACCGTCTGCAGACAGTCACTTCTTTGCAGCCATCCTGCCAGCAATTGTGTTTAACTCATAACCTTATAGCTTTTGATACGGCATTAAAACTTGAAGTTCTCTCCTGATGTTCCTCAGCTGCACAGCTGGTTTCAGATCACATCCCAGATAACTCTCTGCACTCAAACAACCGAAACAGGTTGTTATTTTCCTTGACTCAGAGACCTCTGTGAGGGTGTTTTTCTCCCCCCTCCTTTTTGTCATCCCAATAGATCTCTGTCAGATCCTGTAATAAACAAAATCCCAAGGAAAAACAAGCACTTACACTTCTCCCCCTCCTCTCTCCACATCCCCACCCCCAAATAAATGGCATGCTTTTAGAGCACTTACTGTTCACAGATTATGTTAAAATATCCCAAACATATACTGTTCTACTCTTTCATGAAAACTTTAAATTGCTATTTTTGGGCTCAATTCAACCCTTGCCTCATTCTGTGATAAAAGGACTTAAAAGCGTGGTTCTAGAATAGAACAGGGGTTGGGTTTTATATAGCGTCTTTCATGTTCACAGTATCCCAAAGGGCTTTACAAAGCGCTGATGTAGATACTGGAAGTACAGTAAGCGTAGGCAAATGCAGCATCCATTATGGACTCAGGGACAGCTCGTGCACCCAGCATCCAGCCTTATGTAACAGCAGCAGGTTTGAGGAGGGAACGGAGCATTAGCTGGACATCGACATCACTTTAGTGGGCCATAGGGATGTCTGGGAGTCTGAAGGAGCAGGTGGGGACAGGAAAGCGTGGTGTGTGTGGCAGGGGAGCAGCGCAGGTGCGTTGTTTGGTGCTGTGCAAGCAGGCATTAGTGCAGATTTGCTTGGGGAGACTGCACTTCCCCATGGCATGGGGTGGGGAATCTGGAGATGGATGGTTTTGTGGGATGGTGGAGGCATACATCACCCGTGTACATGTTCACCAGATGAAGAGCGAGCAGCCAAAGAGCGTGTGTAGGATAATGAGGATGCACTCTTGTGGTCAGGGCTGGGAGTAAAGCGTGGGAGAGGCAGTACTGGGATGGAGAGGCTACACGTGGTGTAGTGCACGACTGTGGTAGGAGTCGGTGTGTAAAGGTAGCAGGAAGGAAGCAATGCACATTCAGGGCTGAATTGTGTGCGTGTTATCCATGTATTTGAGCAAGAGGAGTGAGAAATTGCTCACACTTTGTGTGCAAGATGGAGGGTTAATATACAGAGATACTTAGGAGAACAAAAAGCTTCTGAAAAAAAGAAGAAAAAATGAACTGTATGAGGTATGGTGAAAGGGTAGAGGTGTGTTGGGAAAAGACTGTACAGCAGGAAAGAAGAGGTGAGATTGTCAGGGGTCACAAACATCCCACGGCATCAGGACACCGCAGGAAGGGCAGGTACCCCTCTGCCTGTGTGTGCTCCTTGGAGCAAGGCAAGGTGATGAAACTCCTTCCCAGGGAGCATGTGGTGTGAAAAGGAAAGGTTTTGTTTGAAATTTGCTATAGGATTTCTTCATGTTTGCATCAGAGTGACTCAAAAAGAACACATATCATTTCCACTCAGTTATATGTTCCTTTCAAAATCTGGCTTTTTACAGACTCAGCATTAAAAATAAATGAGAATTTTCTGCTAAAGACAGATTTTTTTCAATGCATCATAAGGCAAGTATTTAAATATAGAACATTTTAAAAGATGTAAACACCTAAAGAAAGTTACTCTGAGTAAGTAACTTACGGACTTTTAATGTCCATTTTTCTCACTAGAAAAGGAGTTTAGAGACAAACTGGGGGAAAAAAAAGACCAAACCAAAACCACTCTGTAACATTTCTTTAAATGTAAGATAAAAAATAAAGTAAAAATAAAATAAATCAAGACACTCCCTCTTCAAGAAATATGGTCCAAGCCACGTTATGAGGTGATGAGGACCTAGAAGTCTTTATAAATGATGACTTACTGTAATGACATGGAGGTTACTGTGTAAGTCAGGAAGAGTCTCATGCAGGAGGTAGAGACCATTATAGCTTTTCACAGGGGAATAAAAACCTTATTTCTAGATGGAAAGTTTGGAGGGGCTGTTATATTTTAGCCCATGATAACTCAACCAAGATAACTGGTAAAACTTTCCTATGTAGACACAGGTTTTAGCAATAGCTGTTACATAAATGTGTTAGAAAACATTATGCTAAGCTTCCATTGCACACACTGGTGTTACTCCATCCCTGTGTCCCCAACAGCACTTGCTTTTCAGCAGAACTCAGCGACAGCAATTTGGGTTAGCGAGGCTCACAAGACCTGTGCTTGTTCTCGCGTGTAAAAACGTCCAGATGTTGGTTCTGCAGCTCCTTCCCAGCGCTACACATGGCATTTCTCCACCCACAGTTATCCCATGAATTATAAAGAAGCATTTGCTGCAGCCCAGAGAGGACACGTGTCTGAAATGTGGCTGCAGCCCCGGCCTACATTGTTTCCCATGGATGTTCAGGAGAGAAGCAACACCCAGTTGTGAGGGAGACGACAGGACAGGAGGAAGATGATGACCCAGGAGGACGCAGAGCAAAATCAGCCAGGCACCTTTTCCAAGCCATAATATTCTAATACTCAATTAAAGGTGATCTCCTAAAGTGAATCCACTGGCACTTGATCACTTTGCATCAGCCAAGCATCAGACCAGCCTACTGGTCCTGGGGAACAGGTACCATCCCACAGCAAAGTGAGATGTGCACACCCTGCCTTCCCCAGCACTGCTTTTCTTCACTGTCAGGTGTACAGCACAGCCTTTACTCCAGCAACCAGCTACAGAGCAGGCAGGTTGCTCATGCTTTGCATGTGCACAGGATGATGACAGCAAAGGAAACTGCTAAGCAAGAGAAAAAAATATTAAACAGTAGAGAAACAGCAGCGTTCCTGTCTAAAAGAACTGGTGGACAGAAAGTAGATGAGCCATAAAAGCAAAGAAATGTCTCCAGACTAAAGTAAATAGAAAGCTCTAAAAATCTACCTCTTAGAGATTACGTAGGTGGAACTTTACAAAAGAAATCTCTGGGGTTTACCCCAGTGTGAGCCGTTGCTTTAAATCATTTGCCAGGCACTTGAGAGTTTAATATCAGCTTTTGATACAGTATTTTTCTAAAGTGATTTTGGAGATTACATAGAGGGAAAAGGTAAAAATAAACCTGAATGGGAGGGTTTGGCTGCAATATCAGTTTTAAAGCCTAACGGAAAAGTCATGAATGTCTTGTTTAAGAAGGGAGTCCTGTCAGTATAGGACATCATTTCTTAGCTTGCAAAGTTTTTAGTGAACTAAAATACCAATGTTCTGATTTTGAGACAGGCAGATGGGAAGGAGCTGATAAGCCATAGACAAAGGAAATATATTTAAAGATCCTTTCAAAGTGATGCCATTGTAATGAACAAAGCGTAGAGATGGGCTTGGATCAAAGAACTGAAGCAAGTATCTGTTGGAAAACACAGAAGGATCTGTTTCACAAACTGTTTGAGGAAGATGTTTATATTTGTTCAGAGTCCCTAAAAAAATTGTACATGACAGACTGGACAGGTTGTGGAAAGACAGAAAAAACCAGCACAACAAGTTCCAAAAGTGTCAGTAGCTGATGGAGATCTAATATCCCAGCTTTCCTGAATGAGTGTCTAGAAACAATCTCATCTTTTCCTCCTTTCTTGAACCAAAAATAACATACCATAACTGAGAGTTTTCTCCCCAAGCATTTAATGCATCAGATTCCCCACAAAAAAATGAACAAAACCTCCAAAACACATCCTTGAAAATTTATGGACCTTCCATAAACAGAGATCTTGTTACGGAGCTAGGGATTTCCTCAGCAGTTGAAATCAATTCCCTCTTATACTTGGGCAAACCCAAGCCCTGCAGGTTAAATTAGCAACCAGAGGGAACCAACACAACTGCATTCAAATGATTTTAATGTCACTGATTAATGAATGAATCTGGATTTATTTCTACACTGTCCTGAGTTTATAGATTTTCACTATGTGCTTTAGATTTTTCCTGCAGTAACAACAGTTGTAAGATGAAACTTAAGCAGATGCAGATTGAGATCTGGGTAAAGCATAAAATTTTCAGGATTCACTAAGTACATAAAAACCCATTTCCTCTCCAGGTGATCCCTTTAAAACTGGCTGCTGTCTCAGGGAAGAGGCACTTTTCCTGGAAATACTCTAGTCTGACTGCTCAATCCAAGAAGCACTCAATTCTGAAGTAAACTATGGCGGAAGAAACTATGCCAGAACATATAATCTACATACAGGGGTGATCTTCATACCCAGGACCGGGCTCATTTCTCTCCTGTGCCCTCCCTGCCCGTTCTGTGCTCCACTAGCTGCCCCTCAAAATAAAGTAATAAAAATTCAAATGAGTTTTCTGAAAAATATACCTGTGAAGGGGAGACATCTCCTGTCACTTTAATAACATACCAGGTTAATAATATTAAATCACCAGAGGCCAAGGAAATGTCACTGGGAATATTTAGGGCTTCCCACTCAAGAGTGATGAGACTTTCAAGTAGCTGTGAGAATCAGAATGGGACAGCAAGGACCAGCAAGGCCAAGCCTGGCCCATAAGGAGGAGTCATTTTGCAGGGGTTGGTTTCTCATGTAAGGAACACATAATATATTTAGAAAGTAAAGGTTTATCTAATCCTGGAAGTGACATTTATGCTGGTGAAAAGGGGCAGAACAGCTCTGCAGACAGCAGCCCCCAATTTATCCACCAAACCAACAGAAGATGGATGTGAGCAGGGATGGTTACCAACCTTTTGTTCCAGAAAGAGATCAGATCCTCAGCTGATGTCAGAAGTGAGAACTTCACTGACATGAACGTAACCACGTCCACTTGAACTGGCTGTTACCTCTGAGGGGGTTTTGTCCATTCCTTGATCCTACTGAGCAACCAGCCTGGAACCAAACCTATCAACCAGAAGTACAGAAACTTTCTCCTAAAGAGAGATGGACAGCATGATTTTAAGGCTGACTGGGACTGACAGAATGATACACAGTTTTTTAACAGAGCTGTTGCATTTGTGTCATTTAAAAAAGAAAAAAAGAAAGTATTGATACACAAATATAACTGGACTGTGTGAAAGTGGACAGATCCTCAGCTCAAAAATATCTTCTCTGGAGTTTGATTTACACCAGCTAAAAGTAAAATGCTCTTCAACTGGGGGATAATCCACATTTGTTTGGTTGTCGAGTTTGCCGGACAAACGATTCAGCAAGAAGAGGCAGTGAAGTGGGTCTGTGATTTGAAGGACCCTTAGAGCTCCTGCTGCTCACAGCTCTGTTTCCTTTTCCATCAGAAGGAAGACTGGAGCACAAATATTCCTTGATCAGGCTCTTAGTTGTCAGATAAAACGTAGGGCAGGCAAAACCTTATCCTTAAAAAGCACAGGATCTGTTTGCTCCTTGTAAACACAACTTTTGCCTGGTGCAGTGACATACTCCCTTAATATGGATTGAAAAGTTAGCCACTGCTCCACCCATACGCTCAAGATGTGGATGAAGAAGGATTAGATTGTGACAAATGTGAGGTTTCAAGACCTGAAACTGAGCTTCCAGTCCGTGTTGATCCTTCCCTGGTAGGCAATCACGCAGAACCACGCCGGCCACCTTCTGAACTCTGTGGAAAGCAGTCTGCACAAGAGGGAAAACTGGCAAGTACAATTCCAGCCTTAAAAATAACACTCTCCAGAGCTGATACCACCCCCCCACCAACAGGTTTGATTGCTGCACCAGGCAAATTAGCCAAACTATTAGAAACGAAACCAAACAGAATTAGCAAATGCACGGACACACCGTTCTTCAGGAAGAGTCAATACTGCTGTTGTAGAGGGAAGTCGTGCCTCACAGACCGTGCTGAGGTCTTCTAAGTAATTAAGAAATATATTGATAAGGATGATGTAGTCAATGTAGTGCTTGGAAACTAAAAACCAAGACAAGCCTCTCAAGGTAACATCCAAAAGCTCTTCGAGAAAATATAATCTAAGGGAATGAGAGGAAAAACGCTTAAAAAGGAGAGGAATATTCAACCAATATTCAACATATTCATAAATGGGCTGGAAAAGGGGATTCATAATGAGCAGATGAGGTTAGTGGAAGACACAAACTAACTGAGCATAGTCAAATTTGAAGCTGACTACAGAGAATCACAGAAGAGTCTTGAGATACAGAATGATTCAGTGATAAAATGACAGATGAAATTCAATGCTGCTAAGTGCTAAGTAATGTACATGGGGAAGATAAGCCTAATGCTGTATTTCCAGTCAGGAATACGACCTTGAAGTCACTGTGGATAGTTCTACTAAATGGTAGTTTAGTGGTCAGAAATGCTCAAAAAGGCAAACAAAATAGCAGGAACTCCTGGAATATCAGAGAAGAAAATATGAAGCATAGTTGTGCCACTGTATAAATCCACAGTTTACCTGAATGTACAAATGTGCATGTAATTTTACTCTCCCCATCTCAGGGAAAAAAAAGACAGGAAGAAAAACCCCTCAAACCTAAAAAATGGAAAATGTGCATAGAAAGGAAACACGGATCAAAGACCTGTAATGGTGTGCAAGGAGAGCCTTCTAACCAAAGGCTCGGGAAAGAAAAAGATCAAAGATGTTGGAGGAGACCTGTAAAGATCTGGGTGGAAGAAAAGAGGTGCAGAATCCCCATTCTGTCCCAACTGCCCCATTGCTCCCAACTGTCTTATATCAGAATAACTATGGGACACTGCATAGTCACTGTGCAAGTTGTTTCAAATAAATGGAACAAGCCCCTTTTCAAACCACAGACATTTCAGTCCTTACTTCAGGATGCTGTGGGAGCTCACATAGCTTCAAAAAGGGAGTCTCAGATGGGGTATGCATGTCTGTGGGTTTGATGTTTTCTTTAAACATCAGGCACTCAGGAAGCCCTCTGACCACCAGCTGCCAGAACCCGGCATGGTAATGCATGGGATGCACTGGAGTGGCATGTGTAAAACATTCTTGCGCAGTGCACTTGCTTCTCTCCTCATGGAGAGTTTTATTCTGACCAACCTTGAGAGCACATGGGGACACCGCTTCCTCCCTCAAAGAAGTCAGAAGGGAAAAGAGCTACTTCACAAGGTCTTCATACATCTACCTCAAATGTTTTCACACACAGTGAAGCCCCCTCTCTCACACCAATATGTATTTAGCCCTCTTGGGAGCCCAGCTACCTTATAGCACACACAGTTCAAGGATGGTCCCAGCAGCGCTGAAGAACGGTGGCTCCACGTCCCCCTCTCTGCCACACGGCACAGCACAAGCAGGACCAGGCAAGGTTGTAGGAAGAAGGAGCTATGGTCCATTTGGCTCTCCACCACACTCAGCTTTCCCAGAAATATTGCACTTTGCCATGACCAAGCAAGCAAGCAACATTTGTTTAAGCAACCTAAAGGCTTTAGACATGTTTTGTAGCAACTGGACCCTTCCATGCTTTACCTCTGTCACACAAGCATCCTGCTTTCCTTCTCCAAAAGGTGCCACCAGCACCAATGTCACCTGTCACAATAACGGACTGGATTCTCTACAGGAGTAAATTGTTCCCTCTGGATCAATAGTGATGGGCCAGTTCATAGCAGATCAGGAGCCAGTTAAATAACAGTAATGCTGGAGATTTCTTGAAAAGAGTAGGAGTTTTTCATTGCATCTGAGGATTGAAGAACTGGATCAGGTGGGCTTCATGTTCATCAAAACAAGACAAATAAGGTTTTGTTCAGTACAACACACATGTTTCTTTCAGTGAAAGAGAAGAAAAAAAGCTCTACTGGCTTTTGTTTATTTGATGTTTCCCTTCCCTATATTGCCCCAGAAGAGAAAATAAGCTGATAAATTCTATATTAGCACTAACACATGTTATCAACAATACTGACATGTTTTCAGTTGAATTTTCAGTTCGTTCTATTTTCCATCTCACAATGAAATCCAGTTCAATTGAAAAATTCAATAGTAATTGGAAATAGGCTCTGGAAATTGCATAATCTAGTTCTCAAAGACCCAGAAATTAACAAACAAACAAACAAACAGAGCACACACAAAACTAAAGTAACCACATTCTGTAAAGATGTAGTAAGTCAATTAAATTCATGCACAATGTGATTCTTGGCTGACGGGAGAATAAAGAGAGAGAGGTCAGATCCTGTTTTCAAAAAGGAGCCTCATGAAAAGGGAAGCAAATGGAAATGTCATTATTGAACATTATGATGAGAGATGAAAGGAGTCTCATCCAAAAAAGCTCCAAGGGGGTGAAATGTAAATTGTTCAGAAAGGAAGCAAATGAAAGGGGATGTGATAAAGTCAGTGATGAGTAAATATGGGGGGGAGAGCTGCAGCTCAGGTTCAGATGATAACAGTAATAAATACTTAAGGGTCTGATCCGTAGCAGATGGAGATCAGCACAGTTTCATCACCTTCAGTGGGGCTGCACAGATTCACCCCCACTGAGTCTCGTCCTATAATAGCACTCAGTATTTAGGTAGCTCTTTCATCTATTGATATTGTGCACAAACTATTATCTTCACCCACATATGGAGAGAGGGAGGGGGGTACAAAGGCCTTGTGGGTTTTCTTTTCTTTTCTCTCCTAACTGCGGTTGTGCATTTTGGTTGTCACAGCATTCGAGGACCTTGTTGAAAACCAGAGCCAAGTCTTCTCCAAACAAAACTGCATGCCAGAAACTTCTGAAGATAAACAATTAGCTCAAATCCAGATTCTTCCAGAATGCCTCAGGAAGTCAAAGGATTTGTCCACGCGACACAACTCAGGGTGATGTAACATCACTTCAGATCCCTCATTGGCATGGGTTGAACATAGGGGAAAAAATGTACAGCATTCTCTCAGTCATCCATTGAGACTGTTTCCATGACAAGCACTGAAAGGACACACTTGTATAAGAAAACCTCCATGGTTAGAAATGTTTATGCTTTGGAAACGGCTGGATTAGATCAGAAGGGTCAAATCAGATCAAAAGGGTCAATTCTGAGTTATCACTACCTAAATCTAAGTCGATACCTACAATGCCTGCAGGAATTCTATACGTGGGCAATGGTGAGAAGGGATCCCTAACCCATATTTCATACCTGCTCTGTTACAGGGTTACTGGTGGCTGCTACATGTGAAATGAAAACCCTGCAGAGACATCATTTTCTTAGACAAGTTAATCATTCTATAAAGGTACTCCTTACTCCCTGCCGTGAACTGTTGCGTAGCTCTGCTGCCTGCTGTTAAACTGTCGAGTGATTCAGCTCAAAACTGGTTGCCACTCATTTATGAGGAGGTAATCCCTGTGCTTGGCATATGCAGGTTTGTTTAATATGTGAAGCTCCATGAGATCCACTGGGATGGAAGGTTCTCAATGGATGCTCGTCATCATCAAATGCAGGATGATAGTTAATTAGCTCGCATGTCTCTCAGTACCCCGTGAGAATAGCCATTCAAGCTTGACAGAGATAACTTGCCTGAGAAGCGAGTAATCCTGATAAATGTAACTCCAGGAAAGGACAGTAGAAATTAGAGAGCAGTATCACTCTATAGAAGATTGCGAATTGTGATCCCACTTCTACCACTAAGTTAACCCCGACAGCCTGGCTGGAGTGAAGGACAGGCAAGTTCCCTTGGTGCTTACACCACCACCAACTGTATGAACACTGATTTCAGACAGTCATAGCTAACCCTGTTATAACAAGGGGACATCAAGAAGTACTTCTGCCCACTGCATCCCAACACAAATGCAAGAAATAAAACATTTTAAAAAAATCTGGGGTTTAATAAGAATTAGCTAAAAATTTTCAGCACCTTTTCCTCAAGAAGCCTTTGAGTGAATGTAAATGCCTCTCTGAAGGCACCTGCAGTTAGAAGTTGTGTCATCTATGTGGCAAACCCAGAAGCAACAGTCTTTTAATTGTGCTACTGATGCACAATTGCATATATAATCAGATGCAATATATATATTTCCTATATGCATTTATCATTGATGATGGAATGCCACAAAAAACCCCCTCCTTAAAAAGTGACATGCATATCCAAGTCCAGCCATGCACAAAGATGCTTTCCAAATCTGGCCAGGGGCTGTGAAGCCTGCTGAGCAGAAAGGTGTTCTGTAAGATATTATTATTAGGAATTTTATAAAACTTTGAAGATTATTATCGCTCCAGATTAGATTGGAATGTTTAATTTTGAACAGAGAGAAGATTTTTGGCCTTTTCAAAGGGTAGGAGCTTTTATTGATTTTATTAGTCAAAGGTGGTGATAATTTTTATTTTAATAACCAGAGAACAATTCCTCAGTTAAACAGTGATTATAAAATACTGAAATACCATTGGAAAAGCTTGAGGAAGGTCACTCTTTTTTTTTTTCCTTATTCCTTGTAATCAATCTTACTCTATCAAAGGCTGCAGAAATATAGCAATAATCTAAGTTGAATCGTGGATGCTTCTGAACTCGCAGGCAGATGTGGCAATGCCTTCCCTGTTAATTGAGGCTGGATCAAACAAAAGCCTTTGAATGAACCATAATTGCTTGCCCCATAGCTGCAAGCATAGTTGGCTACATGATGTGTTTGTGAAACAGCCGTGTGCCTTGCGCAAACATGTCTGTGGAAGGCCCTGGGTAAACAGGCAGGAGGAGACTGGACAGGAATAATTTCAAACCAACTGAGCAACCAGGTGCAATTCCCCTTTGTGGCTTTTCTTCTTCTTTTCCTGGGATTACACGTGGGGAAGATGTGACAGGTTGCAAGACACGCTGTCAAGGTGCCACCGAGACCTCCTCACACAGTTGGATGCATCTCCAAGAACCACAGCTCCACTCTGCTATGGGCCACCATGGCTCAGCCATAATTGGCTTGGTTGGACCTTTGGTTTTTAACTCAATTGTTACGTTCAGATGGGAGTTGCCTTACTGTGGCAGGCTCAGTCAGTCCAGCAAACCCTTCAGCAGCCAACATCCAAGCTTCTCAGTACTGTTCAAGAAGCCTCAAAACAAACGGTCACGGGATGTCCTGCCCACAGGGGCACGTTTCTTTCCTTGGCCTCATCAATTAGCAGCTGCTTTATACCCTGAAGCATAGAGTTCTCCATCCCTCATACATTTTTTATTTTCTCTAATAGAATTTCTCATTATTCATATGAATGTCTAATCCTTTTGTGAATCCTCCAAAGCTCTTGGCTTCAATAATGTCTGTGGCATTGAGTGCCACATGTTAATTATGTGCTGTGTAAGAAAAGTATTTCTAACTATCAGCTTTAAATCATTTGCTTTAAGAAAATATTTTAATGGTTAAATAAACCATAATAGAATATAGCATTGCATAGGTAGGACATATCTTGCCTTAAAAATTAATTGGGTTTTTTTTTGAACCCTGGGAAACTGAGGCAGGAAAGGACACAACTTACAATTAGTTGTTTGCTGCTAGATATAAAGATAGGAGTCCTACTTCTAATATTCTTTCTATAAATAATAAAAAAATAAGTTTTCCCATATACTGAAAGCTGATTTAGACATCTCAGGTTTTCATGTTCATTTTAAGGAACAATCTTGTTGCCTTGCACTCACAAGGAAAAAAAAACAACCCAACCCCAGCATTCATATCTGATACAGAGACTGTGTTAGAAGTAGTGTCAGGGACCACATTCTGCCAAATCAAGTTTACTGCGACCCACTGGGAACCAAAGATAAACTTCTGAAAAACAGAAGACTAACATGTTTGAGCTACTGGGAATTCTCTGTACTGGACAGAATTAAAGTAATTTTCACTCTTCTATTGCCAATAATCTCTGAGAGGAGATTTGATTTTCCTTTACCATAAATAACTTTCTGTGTTTTACTTGCTAACGTTATTGGGGTGGTGTGATGAACTCATGCAAAATAACCCAACTTACCAATATGTAGAGAAAGGCTGTGTGATAAAACAACCCCTCCACCCCCCCAAATACACACCTTGTCCAAACAGGAAAAAAATCACTGAGGCCAGGGAATTACTTTCTCACTCCTCCTGGCTTATGTGCTGTATATAAAGGCTTCTGGAAACATTTTTGTCATGCAGGGATAAAGGAGATGAAAAATAATCACCCTTACTTATCTAAGTATGGTATTTAGATGACCCTCATTACCAATGTATTTGAGTGCCTCCACACATTTAGCCTATTTATATGCTGGAAATCTCATGAAGCAAGAAAGTGTTGACAGCCCAGTGTTACAGGAAGGGACTGAGACAGGGAGGTGACTTACTCAGCATTAGAGAACATCGGTAGCAGTGCAGAAACTTGAACCCAGGTCACCCAAGTTTTAACTCTGTGCTCTATCTAGGGCTGTAGCCTGCCTTAATGACCCAGGCTCACAACCCGGTTCAGCTATCTATAAAGGAAGGGTTTACTAAGAGAAACATCTGGGAAAAAAAGCACTGCTCTACCCAAGAACCCTTTTCTCCTGCAAATGGCACAAGTAGCATTGTGAAAATTACCAGCTGCATTATTTTTTTTAGACCAAATGGACTAATTTTAATCCCAGCAAGCATCATATGGGATAGAGGTGCCATCACCTCCCAGGCGTGCATGGTCAAATGCCCTAGGGTGAGATCCAGCCACAATCACAAGAGATGGCTGACGGAGAAGGAAGTAAACAGAGGTTTCTAAAAACTTCAGTGACCACTGAACTATCTTCTCTTGTTGAAGACAAAAGACTTTTAGAAGAGCTAGAAAAACAGGGCTAGAAATGGTTTTGATTCTTCTCATTTAAAAATATACACATCCCACACAGAAATAGGTACGTTGCTCCAGCCAGATGACGTTCTGCAGTGCTTTCTCAATCCTTACTCACACATCTTTCCCTTGTTTACAGTTTAATTTAAATTAATGTTTTAATTTTTCAAACAAACAGTGACATTGTTTATGAATGCATTACCATTGAATAATCTCTCTTGAATATCAATTAACTTAAGCAATTCTAAACTACAAAGCCCTTCTAGTCACAACCATGTGCTCACAGAAACAGATTTGTTTAAAACAACCAAATTTCATCAAGTTTTCATCTGTCAAGAGAAATCAGCATTTGCAAGGAGCACCAGCTGTATTCTAGAAAGGAGGACTCTGATGGGCTGTACAGGGTCTAGGAGCAGCAGCTCAAGATAAGGCACCAATATCATGTCTTACACCCACTCTGAACGTGGCCAAGAAGACAATTAGGCACCATAGAGCTCTGTGATGAGGTAGGGACTGTTGTAGGGCAGTTATGGGGTGATCTGCAGTGGGTTTGGGGCTTGAGGTGTTGCAGGTCAGAAAGACAATGAGACGTATGGTCTGCCTCCTGCTAAACACAGTATGTGGTGGAAACTGGAGGAGAAAGAGCATATCATCCTCCTTTTCCTTGCGCCTGTGCAAGGAGAAGTAAGTGATGGCTCAGGGTGAGAGCTCAGAAATCACAAGTCCCAGACTGGGGAGGCAACTTAACGAGAAATGCAAGTGTGAACTTTAATTTAACCTGCGAAACGAGAGCCATGAAGCTCAACAGAAAGAGTTCATGACTGAGGTATGTTCTCAGGCCTGACAGCTGCAGGGAAGAAGACTGAACTCTGATGAGCCTCTCCGACAGGCAGATTGGTTTTGGGGGAAGGTGGTTTATTGGTGGTAGCAGTTTAGTCTTTTTCTTTTTTTAATATTTATGTTATTTTCCACCCAGACAGAAGGAAGAAGACTTGGTTTCCACTGAATTCCTATTGGCTTGGATCATGCTCTATGTGGAGCTGAGCAGGGACACAGCTAGGACACGTGTGCCACACAGCCCCTAACCTTAAGGCTCCTGCTTGTTCCCAGCTTCATCTGCAGCTCTGACAACAGGAGCTGAGCCTCTTGAACCAGAGTGGCAATCAGTCCTTGGGGAGGGTCTTCCATCTGACACTTCTGAGCACACAAACGGGTTAGCAGGATTTCAGCTGCCAGGTGACTCCCTAGAACCCCAAAAACGCAGGCCTCAACCACAAGAGAGCATGAGCCAAGGAGATTACAGATTGCAGTCTGCAATCAACACCTCCATGATCTCAAATTAGTTCAGCTCACAGGGAAGATGCGCTGCGAGCGAGCGCCTCAGCCGGCCTCGCAGGGGCTGAGCTAACAAACAGAGGCTGCAGTATTTCAATCAATGGCAGGGGGGGAAGAAGAAACAAAGCAGTCAGAGAAGACAGAGACATTATTGATGCTTCTATTACTGTCTGAAATTGGTCACTGTGGAGAAAAACAAGTAGCCACAGAACGGACCTGGCCTGACCTTTCGCTCCTCAGCAGGCAGCAGATTGGTCATTCTAGTCACTGCCAGTGAAAAATGAGGCTGAAATCTTCTTCTTTTAGTGGATGAGGGACCAGCACTCAGTCCCCATAGCAGGAGAGAATTCACAGGTCAGGGGGGAAGCTGTAGCCCTCACCGTGGGCTCCGGAGAGATTCCTGTATGGCACATCAGGACAGGGAACGTGGGGTTGATTTGCTGCTTGAGTGGTGTGTGTTCAAATGTGAAAGGACAGACTCCTTAGAAAGGGAGAGGAGTGCAAGAGCGATGGACAAACCAGAGCAGAAAGGGACGTGCCCAGCAATGCAGCAAGGCAGGGGAATTTCAAGCCAGGCAGGAAAACAGTGCAGAACAGGGCAGGAAAAAAAAGCACAGAAGGGAAATTCTGATGACACAGTACTGAGACATGACAAAGTGAACTGGAGTGACCCAGACCAAGCTGGGTAGTTGCACAAATTCAGAAGGAAGGACAGCTTTGAGACTAATCCACAGGGCAGAGAGCCTGGAGCACCAATTCTCTACCAGTTCCTTCTGCAAACTGTCACATGGCCATAAATAAGGTCCCATTGACTTTCTCAGTGCCATATTTCCACAAAAACTATAAAAATATTTTCCATGTCCCTTGGGACAATACAGTCTCCAAGGCATGTATCTAGAGGGGGTACTTGGTACCCTCTTAGCACAAGTAACAAATAAATAAGATTTTCCAGCAACAGAGTGAAAGTTGTATGCTTGAGATCAGTTGAAATCATCTGCAGGATGTCTGACCTTACCATGACAGGACAGCTCTGAGGAATAAACCAACCTGGTGTAGAGTAGAAGCTTTGTCAAGTGGGCTGTTGTTGGCCTGGAGAAAGGGACACCTTCTTCTCTAAGAAGAGAGTGGTCCAAGGAGAAAGAGTATGATTTGTGTATCCAAAGGGATGCACTGGCACACGACAAACTGGCTGAGGGAAAGAGTAAAAATAAAAATTATCAGTGATACCAAGTGGGCAAAATCCCATGAGGTCACACACTTGATTTCTTGTTAAAGGGACAGAGATTCAATGCAATATAAGTTAGAAGATTTTATTTTTTTCCTCTCAAGTGCTTCATTTTAATCATACCTGCACATTCTGCAGCCAACATGAACACAGAGACCCCTAATATCAGCCCATCTTAATGGGCTTGGCTCCCATGATAAGCTTCAAGAAACAGCACTTACCTTCCCATTATCACTCTGAACTGACTTAGGTGGTGAACTCTAATGAAGAACAGACGTCAGAGAAGTGCTTTAGAAGAACAGGTCACAAACACTCATAATAAATCTGTTCAGATGCACTTTGGGGAATGTAAATCACTTAAATTATTGAAGTGTCGAGCTGTTGGGACTCGGGCAGGTTGAGAGCTGTTGCAGCAAAAGCTGCTGCAGCCCAAAGTGAGCAGGGCAAGGATGGAAACAAGCACATTTTAAATTCAAGCTGCTCCACTTGTGCTGTAGCTTGTATCCATCAACTGCAGCTGTATGCCTTTACTTAATGAATGACAGGGTTGAAACGATCTGGGCTACAAGGTGGAGGAAGAGGAGGAAATAGGGATGGGGTGGTAATGGCAGAATAGTGAGGGAAGCTAGTAAAACCCACTTGACCGTGAAGTGAAGACTGAAGTGGAAGAAAGATGTATATGATGCAATGGTGATGTGATAGGGAGCTCCTCAATTTAAAATTCAGCTCTCAGATGTGTAGAAAGGCACTCTGAAGAAAGGAGGTTATCACCTACGCTTTCCTGGAAATGAATTAAACTGATGGAAATACTAAAATCAAATTACTTGCCCAAGCAAGAGAAAGGTATGGAGTTGGCTTCAGGTCCCCTCCCCTGCCCGTGCCATTTGGCTGCAGTGTGAGTGGCTCCATCTTAAACCAAAGCAGGCTACATCACTTGCCTACACCTGCTCCTGTGTAAAGGCTGTCCATAATCCAGCTCTTATGACAGATGAACATATTCTTCACATTAAGAGCCTGAATTTATTAATGACCAGTTTATACCCATTTGTTCTTCTTTCACTATTGTCCCTTTGATTTAATAGCTCTTTTCCTTCCCCACCGTTACGCCCCAATCTTCTTAGATGCAACAATGGCCACCTCTGTTCCAGCCTTCAGTTTGGCTTGGCTAGGAAAGCTAAGCTCCTTAGTCGTCTCTTGTAAGAATGGATCTTCATTCCCAGGCCATAATTTAGTATTCTATTGTTTGAAAAATGCTTGTCAAAAGTTCATTATTTCCTCCTCCTTTTTTCCTTGGCAAAAATTCAGAATTTTGAGTAAAAACAAGCATAGTACTTATTCTGTCTACTCCTACCACCAGCAGCAGCATGAAGACCGACTCAAGTTACTATAAGGAGCAGCACAGGCAAACTGTGCAAGCAATTCAGTCATCAGGGGAGTTTAATTCTACCAACCCACCTGAAACCTTTTTAGTTTGCTTTTCAAACACATTTTTAAGAAGCAAATCCTGCCTGTGACAAAAACACACAGGTATTATTTGCAGGAAATAGTGTTTGTTCATCAAAGTCAATAGGAATTTTTATGGTTTAGATAGATCAGGTCCTATTCATTTACAGATGGTGCAGTTCAGAGAATATCCAGCCACAGATAAACGCTGGACTTTGTTGATATGATATCTCATGTCTCTCTGTACTTAGAGGGCTTTAGAAATTGATTAACTGAAAATGCTTATCAGGAAGGTAACTATTATAATGCTCATTTTACCGACGAGGAAAATAAAGCACAAAAAAAGCTTAGTGACAGCCACAAGGTTACGCAGTGAATTAAAGGCAGGAATACTGATTCCATCTCCCCAGTTTGACCATGAGATACACTCCCTTAATCAGAATCTCCCCCCAAGCTCTCTGACCAATTTTACTTGCTTTTTTAAAAATGAAACCCACATTTTTTCCCTGCCTTCCACATTTTCTAGTCTGGCTGGAAGCTATGGGAAAAACACTGCCTATAGACAAAAAAAGTTGGCCTCAGCAGAATTTTAAGGATAACAAGAAAAAAACCCAAAACCCCTCACTGAAAGCATATCCTCATAAGATTTTCAGCCCAAATTTGCAGCTTCAGAGAGTTGAGCTAAGCCACTGAATGACTGGGTGCTTTATATGAAGCAAACCTCTTAATGCTTTGCATTCATGCATTATTAGTAGCTTCATTCTATATCTAAGTTACTTATGTGGCTCCTAATTACCACAGTATCTTAATGCCTCATCTTAATGTATTTATCCTTACTGCAGCCCAGTGGTGCAAGACAGTGTTGAGACTCCTGCTCTGTGGACATCTTTTATGTTGCAGAAGACTCAAAAAAATGGGGTTTTCAGAGTGACTATAAACTGAGTGTTCCTCTGTGTCCCAGGCTAGAGGCAGACCTCACAGCTGGTAATGCCACCAGGAGCTTGTCCTGAAGGGATCTGAATGCCCTGGCCATGCAGAGCTCAGCCAGGCTGGTGCAGAGACATCCCTACAACTTGTAGGTTAGCTGTATCCAGGTGTCTATATATATATTTTTGAGAGTTCAGGCTTAAGTGATTTGCCTGAGGCCACTCAAGAAGTCTGTGGCAGAGAGAATTTCACAGTAGTCCTGTGAACACCTTCCCAGTTTAGTGACAGTGACAAACCCTGACTGAAATTAGAATTCAATATGCAGGAAGAGGTGAAGACACCAGCACCAGGACTCTGTTTCAGGGCTGTAAATAAAGAAAACTTGTAAGACAACAACCAATATCTGGGTTTATTTCACCAGCCAAAAAAAGTTTTTCTCTTGGTCTTGTCTCCCAGCCCCTGTATAATGATGAAAATCAAGGTGTGAGCAAATGGAGTTCAGGATTGATCACCTGTACGAAGAGGCCATTGCAGTGTAAGGCAGGAGATTGCACCCCTGTGCCAAGCAAAAGTCCTCCAGGGCTTCTGGATACCTAAAATGTTGCTAAAATCTTGAGCTAGCCCTTTTGCCCGTGGGCAAATTCTACCTGTAATTATTAAGACCAGGAATGCACACCTAGTCTAGGAGTCTGAATACTTGAACATTTATCTCCATAAGCTTTACACTTTAATAAATAATTTACCCCCAAAATGCACTTAAATTCAATCTATAATTCCACCATGAGGCTCTGGTGGTGTGAAGAGACCTCCTGACTTTGCTCTGATCATTTATAATGCCACCATAAGCCATCAGTGGAATTGCAGCATTATTATTTATAGCACCGCTTATATTGTTCCTTATATCGTTTATTATACTCAATTGGAAGGGCCCCAGCTAGTCCCTCTGAAAAGATGCTGCACAGTTACCAGCTGAGGCTATTTCTTAGCACAGAAACGCTACCTTCTTAAGGAAGCAGAGATGTTATCAATGTGAGGATGGATATAAATTGCCCGGACATCCTGTCCTCCTTTCTGCTACTCCTTCCATTCAGCTTGGGCAGTATTAAGGTGGATGACACAGAGGCTGAATCTTTTGGTGTTTGCTTCTACTTTCCATCTTAAGAAGGGCAGACTGCACCCCTGATGCAGCACTAATCTGTGCACAAACCTGTACAGGAGAGGGGACAAGAAACAGTTACATATAACGACGCATCTTTTCCCCATCCCCTTTCTTGCACTTACAAACTGTTCAGATCAGAGCTAGACCTCCACAAACACAAATCACATCTTCGTTCCTGTTAGCAGCAGGTTAAAATTACTAAATCAGGGATTTAAAAAAAAATAAAATTAAAATGTCAGATTTAAGATCACCTCTCTATCCCCAATGGGTTTTCTTTCCAGATGCATTATGATAATTCTTAATGACATCACCTCGTGCTATTTTTACCACAGATCTATTTTTTTTTTCATTTTTAATGGGTACAACATGAGAGCGATTGCCAAGGTGGCGGCGGTGAGGAGCAGCTCTCTGCTTCACTTTATCTAAAACCACTTTTGCAAAATCTAACTTGAAACAGATGTTGAGCATGACAAACCAGAGCTCAGATAATTAAAAGCTGTTAAAAGCAGAGTATTTCAGTGGGAGAAGAGGCAAGCATAAGCCATAACAAGCCATTGCATTGCTGCTGTCCTGCCTTGCCCAGGGTAGGCCTAAATGGGTAGGATAAACTCTCTTAAATGCTTAGAAAAATTCTGCTTCTCTCTTTCCTTTTTTCTCTCTTCCTCCTTAAGCTTGCCTGAATTTATTCCAGTGACCCATTCGCTTCCCTGCATCTCTATCTCAGTGCTGACAGGTTTCACGCTCCCCAATTTAGCCATTAGCTGTAGGGTTTGGCTTAGACAATTTGTTCCCATAAAATACAGCGCTGACAGTCGGGAGGGTACGGAGCTGCTTCTGTGGAAACTCCTCTCAGGAGCTGGTGCCAACTGTACAGCCCCGTGCCGTGATTTTTGGAGGCTGCCCTGGCTGCTGTGTGTGCTGCAGCCCCCCGGGACACGATGCCAGAGGGAGCAGCCACATCGCCCCTGGGGTGCCGAAGGGACCTGTCCTACCTGCGATGATGTTCGCTGGCCACGTGTGACAGGCACAAGCACCCGTTGCTCTCTCTCCTTCTTTGCAATCACATCTATGAAAAAAACAGAAAGGAGGCAAGAGAGAGGCAGGTAAAGGATTGGGACAGCTAAAAGAGGGAATAAGGCAAACAAGGAGGGAGGTTTTGGATACCTGAGGTTTATACTCCTGCGAAGCCAAGCAAGGCGATGGCAATGCAGCACGTAGCTGGTGAATGTGGTATGAACATCAGTCTGGATTTTAGGACATAGCAAAATCCCACCAGGAAAGAGACTTTAAATCTTGCAGCAGGAACACAGGAATTAAGTCCTTTTGTAACCCCCTCCCTTAAGAAAACATATCAACACGTTGGAATCAGAAGGCTTTTCCAGGCAATTTAGGTTTTTTCCTGGGGTTTGAGAACATGAGAGTTCAATTAAGCAGAGCAACCACCCACCCCCCTGAAAGCAGGAGGCAGGCAGAGAGACTTCAGGGATTTCATTTTTCTTGTAGAAAAGCAAAAAGCCAAGGAAGGAGGGGGGGATATGACTGCACTGCCATGTGGCATCACTCATTTTACACTGATCCCTGTCAGCCATCTGAAGCTTTGCTTAAATAAATGTAGGGATTGAGGCTTTCAGAGGCAGTTCCCACTTGTCTTCCTGTGCACGCAGACCCTGGCAGCAGGACACAGGGAGCACGTGGAGGGCTCAGCATGGGAATCAGACCCTCTGTCTCTCAGGTTTGCTTGCTAATTGGGTCTTTGTTTTTCTGGAGAATTAGAAGTCAAACCAGAGAAGTTGTGTGATGAGCCAAGCTCAGGGGAAAGATCAACTATCAGAGCCCTCAAGTTTCCTTCTGTGTCCTCCTAAGAATCCAAGACAAGTCTGTGACATGTCAAGCTGGCTGGGATGCAGCAAGAGCAGGATGGAGAGGTTTGAGATGCAAAATCTACCTTTTCTTCATTATGAAAAGATTGTGAGAAAATAAATGCTGGCATCTCCATTTATAGTTGGAGAAACTAAAGCTTGGAAAGATGGTTGTACCCAAGGTCAGTGTCACAGCAACCAAATGACCCAGGGGTCTCAACTCTCTAGTACTGGCTGCTGAGCTAGGGAGGAGGTTTTGCATTCTTCCCTTTTCTAGCTACCCCTGGAGAGGTCTGCACGGGTAGCTTACAGCAGGATGGACCACAACTGTGCCCTGCCTCCATCCCTGGCTCAGGTTCCTCTGACCATCAAGATTATTCCCCAGCTGCTCAGTACACTGGTCCTAACAGGGCTGTCTGCAGGTCCAACTGCTTTTAACAGGGCAAAACCTTTCTGGGCAAATGATGCATTATCAGAAATGTCACAGCAATCAGCTTGTGGCACGACATGGATTGACAGAGCAGAGAGCACTTCAAATGATGGGGTTTGGGGTGGAGGGGAGGCTTTTTCCTGTCTGTATTTGTCTTGTTAAATATTGTAAATTTAGCAGACTGAGCAAGTGACCAACTGGGATTTTTATGTAAAGATATATGTCATTAAAGAGTAATTCAATTCAGCCCTAAAGTTAGCTGGGCGTCCTACTTTGATGTCTTTTCTTCTATCACTAAAAAGTACTTAGATTAAGAATAAAAGATCTTGAAAATTTTAAAAAAATATTAAAATAGTAAAATATAATCCCCTCCAGGCTCCTCTTGGCTCTCAGCTGGGGTAAAACCATGACAACAACAAAGAGTTTGTTTTGGCTACTCACCTCCGCATTCTGTCATCTGCTGTGTCTGGTTTGGAGCATGGCAGACAGAGGGACGTGCAAGTTCCACTAGAAGCCATTAAAGCCTGTGAAATTGGACAATTGGCTATGCAGACATCCCTTAGAAGTATTTCTAGCACTTTTGGTTCCTGGCTGGGGATTGCAAAATGGGGATGGAAGAAAGAAAATCTCTCTCTCTCTCTCTCTCTCTATATATATGTATCAGAGCTTTGAAAAGAGGCACTGAATGTGGGACATGGAAACATGAAACTTTTGGGTTCTGACAGACTCTGCTAAGGCTTTTATCTCTCTCTCCTTCTCACCCTTCAGAAGCCCAAGTAATTCTCCAGGCATGGCTCATGCAACACCCCTCAGCACGGGCACTGCGTGCAATAGGGGCACAAGGCACTTCATGGAGAGTCAGCCCCCTGCATCCACACATCTGCTTTAACTCACCCTCGGGACACCTGGGTTTAGGTAGCCCTGGCTACTCCCACTCACATGAAGCTCCTGATTCAGTTTCACATGAGGTTGGCATCATGTATAAGGACTTTTTTTTTACACAGAACTTTCCATCCATCCTCCTTTCCCCAAACCTGAGAGAGCTTATTCCGTTTTATGAATGATCCCTGTTTGGAAAGACACAAAAGGGAAAAGCGGTTATTACTTTGCTCCTTTGCTGTCACTGAACCTTCCATGAATTTCAGTCTTTTCCTCCTGTGATATATTGCTCCTCTTGAGATTTCAGCCCAGACCAGGAAGGGACTGTTTGTACAATCTCTATCCCCCATATATAAAAGGAATGGACCAGATTCATCAGCACTTTAGTGCTTTTACTCCGTAGCCCTGTTCACTTCAGTGTTTTTCAGATTATGCTGTAGCTGTTTAGACTGTGCCCTTGCTTTGCAGGTGAACTTTGCTGTCAGGCAGATAGAAATGATTGAAAAGTCCTGTTTTTCTCTCAAGAATTGCAGGCTCTTTTTGTCTATTCATCTGTCGATAGGCACATTTTCTCTCTTGCTAACATGGTATATTTAGACAGGATGACATTTTTTCCCCTGAAACATTACCCAGCCAAATCCTGCAATAAATGGGTATATCTTCAGAAGATTTTCGAGATACTGATTGTAGGACTCTTGAAAAATCTCTCTGCGAGGAGCAAAGGCTTTGAAATCAACACTGAGATTAAGCAACTGACATCTTGCTCTCTGGTTTGGGGTACAAAGGTGCAAGTAAAAAAGTACTATACCTTGTAATAAAAGCTGTTCTGCGATCAGACCTTGGCAGTCTTTTTAATATCACCTGAATTTACATATAAATGCATTAAACTTGACTCAAGATCAGACCACAAAGGGGTAGGTGCTGTACGGGGATGCCACATGAGGAGCATGGATGCAGATATAGCCACAGACACCTGTCAGGCCATCATGACGAGTTTGGGGCAGAAGGCTACAGACCAGAGCATGTGGCTTCTGGTGGAATCATGACCAAGGAGCTTGAAAGGCTGAGCCATCTCAGAGATCCTCCCCAGCAACAGGAGCCTGACGACAAACTTTCCTGCCCATGGGAAGTATACTTCTATCCTTCTTTCTCATTCTTCAAACCTTGAAAATAGCATTCACCATCCCTTCCCTCCCCAGGCTTTTGGGTTTTTTGGTCACACATCTCTCTTGGTTGTAGTGGGGACTGATTTCACTCAAACCATTGCCTATCCCAGAGTAAAATTTCAGGTGAGAAGAGGGTACATTTTCCCTGGAATGTCTGTATTACCCTGTAGTCAGCAGGACTGAAATTGTCTGACTATGCCCTCCCCTTGGGGACCTTGCAGAAAATGAGATGTATCTCTCATGAGGACCTCCCAGCAAGCATAACTGAAATATCTGTGTGACTGCAGTAGTTCTGTAATGAATGAATTAATTGATTTCACCCTCAGTTGCTTCTTCATCGACCCCGTTGGCCCCACAGTGAGGAAGGAGCTTTGTTCCAGTTCCAGTTTCCCTCGAAGCCCTGTTCTATTTAAAGGCAGATGAAATGGTTCAGGGTGGGAATCCCAAAACCTCAGCTGGGGATGCCAGTTGGATGGGTCATCAATGAGTTTGGAGGGAAGGGTGAGAACTTGCACCAATCAGCCAGCCCTGGGGGCTCTTTTAAAGTTGGAAAGTGGGTCTGCGAAGTCTGACAGCCTGACAGTACATCTACCTTGACCTGTATATGGTTTGCATGGCTTTTTCAGACTCCTTTCCATCTCTAAAACCATGATGTGTCCAGCTCTTCCAATCCCTGCAACCAGCAAGGTGACCGTAACCACCACACAGATGGGTCGGGCTTCTACATCTAACCTGTTCAATGGCAAGGCCATGTATAACACTTAGTGGGGGGGGGGGGGAGGGGTGAAATGATTCATCAGTGCCTAGAGAAGAGGGGGCCCTCTTCTCATTTCCAGGCAAACAGCTCCCCCTCCAGTCAATGCCTGAGGGTATCATCTCAGGGTACATTGCACAAGCTGCTCAGGCTGGGATAACCATGCAAATAAACAGCTACAGATAAAGCCTATGGGAGTCAGGTCACTGCGGAGCTGTTAAAAACCTGAGCTTATTCTCACACCCTGGAAAAGCAAGTCACGCACACAAGTCTGTGCCCTTCCATAGGGCATCAGATACAACAGCTTCTACTTGGTGTGTTCCAGTCAACAGAGAGCAGCCTTAGAAGTTACGTCCTCATGAATTTTAACTGTGGCTCCAAAGTGACTCTTCTATGTCTTTGAGCAAGTCATGTGGCTTCTGCTGTGCCTCAGTTTCCCTGTTGTGTTCTCCAGTGCTACACAGACTCCCTGTCCGTTGAAAAATATATGGTCTCAAATATTGCCCCTCTTCTGGAAAATACTGCTTCTATTCTATCTCTCATTTAAATTTTAAAAAGCAATAGTTTAAATTAGTTTGTCAAGGGAACACATCAAACATTTGAGTGTTCCAAACGCTCTTGTTGAACCTTTAACAGAAAGATTAAGATTTTTGATTTTGTCAAGTGGACAAGGACATTTTAGGGAAGATAAAGTATTTCTTCTCAATTTGGGGATGAGAACAGATAGTGAAAAGGATTTTTTTTCCTCCCATGTAAAGTCTGCCTTATGGACATCTGAAATATTAATTTCTGAGTAACCATAGAAGCCACAAGCAGCATCATGAAAGGGTTAAGAAGTATGAGTGCACGTGATCCTGAATCTCTCTTTAGCAGTGCCCCTATTATGTAGGGCTTCTGGGTGAGCCAGTAACAAAGGATTAAATCCATCTCTTATTAGTAGATGCCACCTGCCTCAGGACACAATGTTTAAAGCACACGGCTGTTCTGTAATCGCTGTTATTGTGGTAACATCTGAGAACCGCAGGTGTGGCTGAGATTTCACTGGTATTACTCATTGGGAAAAGAAAAAGCAAGAAGTCAAAGCACTTGCAGTGTAAATGGAGGGGGGGATGAGAAGACGTGGACTGACACAGGCCAGGGAAAAACAGCAAAGTATCCATGGTCCAGCTTGTGGATTTGCCCTCAGCCTCTCCCTTTGGCTTAGGGATCCAGTGAACATCCTGGTGTGCCCTGCGGCAGATGCTGTGAGCAAGAGGCTGAGCAGGGCACCAGGGAGCAAGGGATTTGGGTGAGGGAAGGCACAAACATATCCTGGATGCAGAAGAGGAATCAAGCTCCAGGCTCCATGCCAAGGCAGGAAGGGACAAACCTTTGCACAGCCGCTCACCATGTCTCAGGCCTGTCTTCACTCCCATTTTTCCCTTGTCCTGTTGCTACTCAAAGCCACCTGGAAGCTCGCATCGGAAGGCACATCATGACAGAGGAAAAAGGCTTTGTCCCAGTGTTAGTTATGAACCGTGACAACAGTGAATGGGATGTCCTTGTGAAGGACAGGAGGGATGCCAGAACCACAGCCAGCCTGCCCGCATCCCCTGGGCGCCACCTTTCCCCATGCATTATCAGCTCTGCCATCCTCCAAACCAGTTCAGATTCAGCACCCAGCACGGAGCACCCAGGGTCAGCTTGGTACCCAGGGCTGCTCCAGGCAGACCTCTACCTCCAAAGGAGAAGGAGTTGCTCTTCAGCACCACTGCTGTACTGCCCGGTCTCCTCTCAGTCTTTCTCCTCACTTCTTTTTCTCCTGCGTTTCATTTGGGAGAAGAGAATTGTTTTGACTGTATCTTCCTTGTAGACATTAAATACCTTTCAAAGCAAGGTCACAGTCCCTAGAGCTACGACAGCACACATGAAGATAACAGCTCAGGCTGGGTTTGCTGCCCTTGTTGCAAGCAGGGAGATGCTGCTGTCACAGGGGCTTCTCTCCAGACAGCATCACAGCTCAGCATCCTGAATTTCCACAGGGAGGACCGGATCTTAGAGCCTTCTCTTCCTTCCACCTGCACGCCTGTGGTAACACATGGGTCAGACCTCCCAGGAAACAGAGGAGCTGGGTGTCTGCACGGTTCCTGGGGATTTTTAGTATGAATCATAGAATAACATGGATTGTTTCACCCACAGATTATTGTTTCCAAGGAGAAATAACACAACCATGGCATCGAGACAGCACGGAGAGGTACAGCCTTGAAACAGGAACGACTAACGATCTGTGGCAGACAAGCAGGGCCCGGACAAACCGCTGCACAGCATCCTACATGCCAAGCGGGTTCCTGGCAGCTGGTTCATCTTCCCGTGTCACATCTGATGTTTGAATAGAGGAAAAACACACGAGTTTATTTCCAGCGCCTCTCCCTGTTAGACGGGTGACCTTTTCATAGCTCTGGAGGGCGAGGGAGAAGGCAGCCTAGGAAGTGTTCAGACGATGCCTGACAAATGAAGATATGTAAACGAGGTGAGGGACGGTGATGCCGAGCGAGGCAGCGCCAGGCACAGGGAAACCTGTCTCATTAGTGGGGGAAGCGTTTGCTTTGGCTCCCATGTTGAGGAACGGCAGCAGGGTGGGAGAGCAGGCATCGGACTGTGTGCAGGTTCGGATGGAGCATTGGGTTTGTCCCATGGTTTATCCCATCAGGGGAAAGGAAGCCAACCTGGAAGCTCTCCCCCTCCCTGGAGCTAACCATGACACCCAGGACTTGGGAGGAGGAATTCCCACACCCCCATACAGTGCACTTTGTGGTCCCACCTCTTACCACACATGTAGAATACCCACCACAGATGCCTGTACGCCAGGTCACAGAGCTGAAGTCACACAGACATTTGGGGTTGTGGAGCTCTTACAGAGCCTGTGGTGGTCCCAGCTGCCTGGGTGGGAATCTTCTGCTCCCTGTGGTCATCACTTTAGAAAATGCCATTAAACCTGGAAGGGCAGACTGGTTCCCCTTTAAGTTAGTCAATGCACATTTTGCCCACAACCCATGTGTATGCCTAAATCCCTGCTTCAGAGCATCTCAGTCTCCACCTCCCTTCAAGCCTCCCTTGCCCAGAAGATCCCAGATGGCCCCTTTCAGACTTTCTCTGTTGGCTTCTCATAGGCACCAGCCTCCTCAGCCAGCTTCTACATTGTTCCCACTGCACCTCGTTGCTGCTGATATGGGAATCTGGGCTAGGAAAGGGCTTCCCAAAGCCAGCAATAACTGTCCAATCCCTGACTAAATCCAAGAGGGCACCATTTGGTTCTGGAGCCCATCTCATCTGATCTATCAGAAAGCAGAAAGAGTTTGTCATCTGACTGATCCTGCCTATACCCCTCCAGCAAAGCTTGAACGCGGTAGATGCAAACATGACTTTCCGCTGGGTGAGCTAAAAGAGCTGGAAGCAACGACTGCTTGGATTACAGCACACAGCAGCTTTGTGATTTGTACACAATGAGAAAATTGGACTGGGTTTGGATTTGCAGCTATAGGTAGCTCGGATTCTTCTGCATCACTCGCTTCTGGGAATGGTCAGACAAGATGAGTTTTGGTTGAGTAGCTGATGTTTTCTAAAGGTTCTTTTGATAGAAAATGCGAACCATTGGGTTTGGATTTTCTGACTAGATAAAAAGTTTGCAAAGGGAACTGTTCTCCTGGAAATCTCTTCCTGGATTGTGGTTGTTCTAAAATAAAAATCAATACAATGTTCAACCCAAGCTGTAAGGCATTTCTTTCATCAGACCCCTCCCCTACAAATGTGCTTAATGATAGATGTGGGATTATTATTTTTTTTTTTCCTTGAAACTAAGAAAACCCACAACTTGCTAGCTCTAAATAAAATGCCTCTTCACTTCCACATGTGAACAAGGTGGGTAAATACCATCCCATACACACACTCCCCATACTGGATTCAAACCTGAGGACCCACAGGTTCTCAACAGTGAAAACCTCCAGTGGATTTCCTCCTCCCATCCCTTTCATTGTCTCTCTGCCTTTTGGGGTATAGCCAGGACCAGAAGGAGAATGAAATAGAGTGAAAAAAGCTATTTTTTCTCTTGCCAGCGCAGTTGGAAACAGGAAGTACTGGAAATCTCCCAACTAAACCCAGCTTTGGAAGACCTCCAGCCCACTTTGTTGAGGCTTGAGGCTCCAGGGGTTCTGCAAAGTGACTGAACTTCTGGGAAATGCCACATACAACCCAAAGACTTCAGCTGAATGAATACATACTGGAGCAGAGGGTACACTTGCCTGGAGAAAATAATTAGTCTAGAAGGTCTGCATTTTGTATGTTCTCCTATGCTCATGCTTGTTTACACGAATGCTGATAGACTTGATTGAAGGCTTGCTCATGAATAGTTTTGGGGAAGTCATGGTTGTCTCTCTGCTATGAATTTACTGGTGAGGATGAGGAGGAACAGAATGCAGGAGAATCTATAGACTGACCCGTGCACCATCACAGGATTATAAGTGCATTGGACATTCATTCATCCTCGATCTAGAAAGCCACAAATGAGCTGAAGACATTAGAACACAAAGACTTGTATGGACACTGGGCTCTGAGCTCTAACCTGACTGCCGTTCCAAATAACAAACCGCTTTCTGACATAGAGCTCTCGGCAGCCACAGACTTTGTGCTGATGCCAGGTTCAGAGATCCACAGCACACAGACCCTTGAGAGAAACCGAAAAGGCTGCAGCTAGTTTTATTCTCTGGCACCACCAGCTAGATCAGGGACTTAACAGAAGTTTGGGTTTGGGGCTTTTTTTTTTTTTTGCTGCTGGCAGTTCCTGCTGTCTTTTTAATCATGGTCTGAATCCTTGCCCAGCCCAGCCAGGAAGACTCTGAAGCTGCCTCCAGTTTGCAGTCAGATGGGACTTGAGCACATGGCCACCGTTCGGATTCAGAGCTGGAGGTGACCAGGCACGGACGGCACCTGCACCTGATGGAGTTTTGCCAACCTGGTGCCGTGTCAGCAGGAAGCCAGGTCACACTCCCAGCTCAGCCTCTGCAGATGAACCGTCTTTTAATGCCAGGATAACTCATTATGGTGATGATTGCACGCGGCATTATCTCAGCGTGACAAACGCAGGCCATGTGTGCAATGCCTTGGAAGCCCTGGACCGCAGTCCCTGATGCAGTTAACACTGTGATGCTATCGGGATAACCATTTGCTGTGGTTGGCTCATCAGAGATGTGTGGCACCACATCTGTGCCCATCCCTACTGCAGGAGACCTGGTCCCAGTCTCTACCTGTGGCCATGGTAACAAACAAAAGTCCTCCTTCACCAGGCACTCTCCATCTTATCGATTCCTCGGGAGATTTATGGCAGAGACCTGATCTCAGTGAAGGAGCTAAATCCAATTCACTAAGGAATTACAAGCCTGTCCGATCAATAATCTATTTATCTCCTTCACTTTGCCATCTTTAAACACTCCAGCCCTGTCAAAAGAAATTGAAAGCTTTTTAAAAATGAAATTATTGAACTCTGGAATGGCTCTGCTAAGGCTTCTGGAAAGGATCTTGAGACCAGGATGCATCCAGTTCAGATCCAGCACTTAGGAGAGATCTGTCACAGCTCCAGTAACTCGACAGCAATCCAGCATGCAGGCTGGGATAGCCTGCACACAAGAAGGACCGAGCCCAGGAGGTCTCAGGTGGTGCGGACACACAGTGTGCAGGAGATGCCATGTTGGCATCAGTGCTGAGAAGGAACATGCACGTCGGGACAACACGCAGGGTGACTTCTGCTGCATTCCCTTTGGCCAAGCTGAAGCATGAGGAAGGACCCTGTATGCTCTGTTGCCCTGGAAGAGCCTAGGAAAGGTCCATATACCCCCACACAGGTACTAGGAGCTAAGAGGAAACCGAGGTGTGAAGTGTTAAGGCATTACCAAGGTCCCTGGAAGCAGCATTTGTTCATGACTTGAGCAGATCATGAAGTTCAATTTAACTGGCACATGACTTCATGAGCAGTCATTATGTCTCCCAAGGGCAGAGGTGTGCTGCATCCCAGAAATAATGTTATTTTTCAGCTCTCATGCAGCACTTCTAATTAATAGATTGTAAGGTAGTTTGCATGGAAGAAAACCCAGGCGCTGGGAGGAAGCGGGGCTAGCTGAAAGCCAGACAGTGCCAGACCCAAGAGCAGAACCATAGCCTCTTTGAAGAAGAACAGTTTCCATCCTTTCCCAAGCTTCAAATCTATTTTTATCTAACAGATGCAGGCCTTCACAAACGCAGGGGAGACCACAGGATCAGTTCACACATGTGAACTGCCTTCATAGTAAAGGTCCTTGTCAAAGAAATATTTACCCACATGCTTAAACCTATCTTTCTTCAGACCAGCTCTTAAACAGAATAATTTGCAGTCCCAGTGGGACTGAACAATATATTCTGCTGGCCACTAGACAAGGTATTTTCTTGGTTGTGTAGAACTGAGGAATCACAACCGCAATTGCCCGGTGGGAACAACCGTGCTGGAGAGCAGGCACAATGTTCAGTCCTGAAGTGATGGATGTTTGGGGAAGTTGAGAGTTCTGCTGACAGTAACGGTGTTGCACTGGGGCCTCTCTGAGATTTCAGCCCTATGTATGGCCTTGCTTCTGGGATATTCGGTCCCCAGATTGCCCCACTTTTAACAGGTTCTGTGCCTAGTTTTCTGCACCAGGAATTCCAGCACTGAAGCTGGAAGGGGCTAAATTTCTCTGGAGATGGATAGGGGCCAGTTCCTCTCACTTCAGAGGTTAATGAAAGGAGTCATTAGGATAATTAATGTTTTACTGATGAATTAATCACCCTCTCAAGCAGTTTCTGCCTTTTGCTGTGCAGAGAGGCAGGGCCCTCTTGAGACCCAACACATCCCTCGCTAAGGCAGCTACCTTGTCCTGACAGCCGCCTGGTTTTGGAACAGGTCACTGTGCATCTGCCTTTTCAGCAGGGAGTTGCTTTCCTGCAGGAGCAAAAACCTCAAAGCCAAGAGCTGTGCTGGAGCTTGAGAGACTCCAGGCTGCCAGCTGCTAGCATTAAGCTTTCTTCCAAACTGTGCTAACACTTCCAGTTCTGACTTGGGGCCACCTTGGCAGTTCCCACCCTGAGCCCATTTCACTCGCCACCCATCCAGCCCACCCAGCTCTGCCAATAAGCCTCACTTTTCCTCCATCTTTGTCCTTCAGTTCCTTCTCCTGGATGCTTTTTCTGCCTTCTCCATCCCCCAATGTCACTCCAGCCCTGACCCCAGGTCTGTATTGATCCCAAGCCTGACTTGCATCACACTGTTTTCTCAGGTCCTCTTTCTAAAGAGCATTACTGAGGCACTTCACTAAAGAGCAAATGCCCTTGTTGTTTTCTTGTTACTGGAAGTGTGAGAAAGTGTGTGGAGACCATGCCAAAAAAAATCACTAACCTTTCTGTGGCAGTTCATACAGCACAAGGGAACACTGAAAAGAGCTGCTGTCACACGAGAACTTTCTCCCTTGGCTGCAGGCACATTTGAACTGTGATTTCTAGGGGATAGAAAGCTGAGAGTGATTTCACAACATTGTTCCTGAAATAATCTCACTAAAGTCAACAGAGCTCCTTGAACAGAGCCCTCTGAGTCCTGCAGTGCTCAGCATCACAGCAGCATCTCCAGGCAGAGCCCACAGACAGGTTAAGGTAAGGAAGAGGCACCCCTCCTCTTTGGGGTAAATCAGGCACCCTTCACGGTCATGGACTGTCATTCTGATTTGACACAAGGTAAGGAACTTTGTCACTGCTCATTTCTGGCAAGGAATATTTCTGACAGAGGATTTTGTCTAGACACCTCAGATCAGATGAAGTTACCCATCCCATAGGAAGTGTTTAAGCTCCTGTGTTTTCTGGTCAGTTCTTACCAGACAGAGAATCAAAAACTTGACCTTTTTAGTGAAAAATGAAAACGGCAACATTTATGTTTTTTCCCCCTCGTGAGACAGCAAAAAGTAATTTAGAAACCTTGAAGTGTGGCAAACCAGAACTGCCATCCCATGGCATGCACTTCTCCAACCTCATGCCTTTCCAGGTCAGCTTTTCCTCCGACTTCCCCGCAAGCATTCAGCTCTGCCCTCTGTGATCAGACTTCAGTTCCTCAAATCCTATTCACCCCGCCTCCCACCCCAGCTGCCTCGTCTCCTGACTTGTTTATGATTGCCCCTCGGACAGTCCCCTCATTGGACATCCATCCATCTCTACGTGGCCTTTCTTCTTGTCGGTTTAAATGCTGCCTGTGATTTATGGCCCAGCAGTTCCCCAAACACATCTCCGGCATGTTATATAGCACTGGCGTAATGCTAAACTCTCTTAAACCACAGAGGAAGCAAACACTGCTAATTTATGCCTGGCTTTTTTTATTCCCCAGCATAATTCTGATTTTAATGTTCCATCTACACCACATCAATATCCTTACACCGCTAGCAAGTAAAAACAAAAAGTAAATATTTCATTTCCCATTCTTTCCCTCTTAAAAGGTTTTGCCTAAACCAGCTCGCCCGGCATGCCCTGAGGTTAGACAAATAGGAAGCGACTGTGGTCTGCCAGGGGATGCTTTATGGGAAGGGCACTGCCCACAAGTGTCAGCTCTCTGGGATAGTCGCTATCTACTGGTGCATGAATATAACAAATGCAAGCATCTCCGGCATCAGGTTAAATTACTAGCCTGAGCTAATACAAGGCTCTAATACAGCGCTAATTTATCAGTCTGGTATTACCATTTACTTCATGTAGTTATATTCAGAAAGCACATCAAAGTGCTCCGGGAAAGGAGAATAAAAAAAGGAGAGAGAGAGAGAGAGAGAGATAGGGAGGCAGAGAGGAAGCAGCGTAACAAAACATTATGCAAAAATATTAAATGGCCAAGATAAATCTCTGGCCAGGGGCACTGATAAAGGATGAGGCTGGTGGAGGGATCTGTTCCCTGTTGGACCCAGGACATCTGCCACGTGTTGTCACCTGGCTGAGGAACATCCAGGTTCTCACGGGTGCTGCAGCAGCCCTGATGGATTCTACACACTAAAATACCAGCTCTGTAGTCCTGGGCTCTCTTTGCCTCTCCTTAAAACTGTGGGTCAGGGAAAACCTTGTTTGGTCCCTAGCCAGCCTCTGCACTGACTCCCATGGGCACTCTGTTCCAGTCAGGATTCGGGGCACAGGAGGGAGGGGAGGTGCAGAGGGTCTTCCCTCTGGAATCTTCTGACCCTGCACGCAGAGAACAGGCTTAAGGCTGGCATTCAGTGCCCTGCAACACCCTCACTTTGCTTTGCTCTCCCTGATGTCACTGCCCTGGGACGGTATCAGACCTCTTACACCCCAGAGTGTGTCAGCACAGCGCTGAGCAGAGCTAAAGGGGGGTCCTAGCACCCCATGTCAGGAAAGGCCTCCCTGCTGAACCCAGAGTAACAGCCAGAGTCGCATCAAAAATCAGGTTCCTACCCTGGAGCTACTTGAGATTATAGTTTGTTTTCCTCCAAAAAGAACTGTTGCAAGACAAATACCTCTCTCAAGACGATTGAAGTAGGTCACACTCAACAGTGCTCTGGAGAGTCTGTCTGACACTTTCCCATCAGCAGCAAGCACTGCCCTGCTCTTTTCTTTCTTTCTCTCCCTCTCTCCCCTACCCCTCCTCTCCTTCCATGTTAAAAGTCTGTGAAAAGGGAACTCTGTGAAGGGGAAACATCTCAAGCAAAATCCATGCTCTGCTTTGGCAGCTGGAAGAATCAATGCTAACATGGCCCACGACTGCAGACAGCAGCTTACACTGGCAAAGAAACATCAGATGGGCAAATCTTGATGGGGTTGAACAGAGCAAGTCAGTGCTGTGCAGGGATAGAGCCCTGCGGCAGGGAGTGGGACTGTAGGATAAGGAATACAGTATCTGGTCAAACATCATTTAAATGACAGGCATCAGGCACCGGAACAGCCTGAGGGATTTTATTTGCTGTTCTCCAGAGCAGGGAGTATCTGTTCTCCAGGGACATCCCGGCTGGGCAGCCACCTTCCCTCGTGCTTGAAGGATGGTCTTGTCCCTTCTCCTGCCTGACAGCACCCTGTAAGATTGCCAGCTCCTTCACCACCTCCCTGCACCCACCCCTGCCCCCTCCCCAGACTGCTGCTAAGGAGATGCCTAACCCACCCCCAGACTGGTGTTTGCTTTCCAATTGGAAGGGGTTAACATAGTGGCACCTTCAGCTAGCTGAAGGCTGCAACACTGCAGGGATAATGCACCCCACCAGCTAGCCCAGAGAGGCAGAATGAACGTTAGTTAAATTTAGTTACTTGTTTCAGTTTATAAATTAGCAGCAGGCACCCCTCAGCCCACGTTCTGGTCAGATAAAGCAAAGTTCACATGATCGGATAATAAAATATAAGCATCAGATAGTTAACTGGCCCAGACATCAAGTTATAATTGGCAAAAGCCGTTTGGCTGGGAAAAGGCAACAGGAGATTTTTTTTTATTATTATATTTTCCCCTCTCTTCATTGGGTACTCACAGAGCTCATGAGATAAAGCCACTCTCTTCTCCGTGCCAAGACGCTGTGGCTGTAGAGTGATGGAGCCCTACTGCATCCCTCCAACCCAGCACTCCCACCAGCGCTCCTGGTAAACCGAGGATCATCACTAGCACATTTAAAGGGCTTAAACAGAGCAATAGGAGGAAGCGATCCCAGAGCCAGGAGCTGCCAGCAAATACCCTGCTACCAGCTCCCTCGCCCAAGCAGCCAGACTCTCCAGTGGAAAAACAAGATGAGGACCTCAGGACCCCCTGCCTATAAAGAGGGACCATCTCCACGGTGGTATGCTGTGCTTACAACCATCAGCTGAAATCCTGTTTGAGACTGGTCATGAAAGGGGCTCTGCTGTTCAAACCCTTGAGGAAATGCAGCAGGGATTATACTAACAAAGAACAAAATGAATTCACTGGTTGGATGCTGTGTGAATTTTGGAAGAATCTTGTGCTGGATGTTTAGAAAGCTTCTGTCTCTCACAGATGAGCTGTATGGATTGCCAAATGTATGTCCTCTCGGAGGAAAAAATGAGGTTTATTTCTGCTACAAACCTACAGGACTTGGTTCAGTTTTACAAATTTCCTTTCTAAATTGAAGCATTTTAGAGGAAAAGAAATTGCTGCGAAAAATCCTTAAAAAAAAAAAATCCTTCTGAAAATGTTTTGATCTGATTGATCCATCAAGCAGAGGCTCGGGGTAAGGAAAAGATGACAGCTGCTCCTTTTGTTGTGTGCTGTTCTGATTAGCCTCAAATGAGACGCTCCATGTCACCCATGGCCCTCCACGTAGGAAACGCAGAGGGCTCTGTGGGCTCTGTTGAAGCCACCCAATGCTGGAGCAGACCTCCTTCAGCCAGAAGGGAAAGATTTATTCTTTATTTCATTTTGTCCAGGATTGTTTGGAAAGCCATGATCAGACTTAGATTCACAACAGCAATAATCCAAATGGAAGGAGAAGCTTTAAGTGGTGAGAGTTAGCTTTATACCAGCTTTTCTGAGAGCAGAGTCAGGAACATCCACACAAGGAGGGACTGTGGAGTTTCTGGCTTCCCAGCATTCATTTTCCCTCGCCCCTGTGCCTGCTTTGGGGTGACTCCCTAACCTGTCACTGTTTCTGAGGATATTATTTATGTTCCTCTCCCACATAAAAAATTTGTGCTACAGCAGAGAGCCACAACCACTGCTATCCAGCAGCATCCTCACCTGAATTAATGACACAGGGCAGACTACCTGCAAAAGGGGAGAAAGTTTTTCCCAAGACTGTAGCTAAGAATAAGTCTGCACAGACTTTTGATGTTCCTAGATGACATGAACTGTAGGTTCACCTGAATCTTTGGGATTCAGATGTTTGGAAGGATATTTCTGTCACTGGGGGAAACATAAAATCCTCTCCTAGCTGTTTCCAGGCAGTGAAAAGTTCCTCTCTGAGCCCCCTTTTCTAGACAGACGAGGCCACTGATGGGAATTATAGATCGCTTTGTGGTGCCAGGGGGTCTGAACAAAGGCCAGAATGGAAGAACTCAGCCACATCCCCAAATGAGAAATAAGTTTGGCTCCAGCTCAAAACTCTGCTGCTCAGGTCTATCCATGTCACCGAGGATAATCAGACAAGTAGCTTGTTGGAATCCTAATCCAGAAAAACCGAGAGCCTGAGCTAATGGCTAAATAATCCCCATATTAAAACCTTCCACAAAGCTGAACGAGAGAGCCGAGTTTCCAAATGCTTCCAATTAAATGAAACATTAAGGTCAGCGTGCAGGGTGACGGCAGCGAGGAAAGCAGGCTGGGTGTCTCTGAGGGCAGCTGGGATGAGCAGCATTTCCAAGGCAGCATTTCTGACTCCCCCTCTCCTCCCTGGCAGTGTTAAACAGTGCCGCAGCATTAGCGGGATGGGGCTTTATTGGTTCATTTTAAGCTCTGTGCATCTGTTTTCATTAGGACAGGGGTAGCTATTCGATGACAACCCTGGATGAATGGAAAGGATTTTTCTTCGCTTCTTTTCTTTCTTCGTACACCTCCCTCCATCCTCATCCCCCCCCCTTTTCCCACCTAAAACCAGAGGGTGATTTGTGTACCGGCTGAAATAAAACCCACTTAACGATGAAGACCATGGCTAAAGCCTGTGGACATCAGTGCAGCCTTAATGAAATTTCTGTGCCTGAAACACATTAGTAGGCAAGAGCTGAGACTGGAAAAAGATTAGGCTGCTGAATAGCTGGCAGAGCTGGACCTGGGATGTCAGAGTGAAAGTCAGCAGAGAGAGCAGGGCAGAAAAGGGAGACAGACACATGTGGGGCTGCTCTGGCTCAGCTAACCTTTCCCCAAGCCCATGCCTGGCATCTCCCCAAATCCCTTCTGATCTCCATCCCTCCCTGCAGGTCTCTTACATGCTCCCACAAACCTCCACATCCTCACTGGCCTGCACCCACAGCAACCAGAAGGGATGAGCTCCCATGATTATAAAGGCAATAACCAGCCGGCTACTTTGTCAGGCAGATGATCCAGGGACTCACTGAGCTGCACAGAGATTTAGATTCACCCAGAGGAGAGGCTTGCATACTTTTCCTCGATTTCCATACCAATTCTGCTGCGCATTTTAGTCCATTTTACACTTTGGCAGCAGAGAGATGCCCAAAGGGCATCTTTATGTGCAGAGAGAGGGGGTCAGATGCAGGGAAGCCCTCAGGCTGTTTTAATTTCTCCCTGAAGATGGTTCAACTAAGTAGTTGGCATCTCAGCTGAGAAATGTGCTCACATCAGCAGGTTGTATGGCCATGTATCATTCAGTTGGTGACATCATTCAAGTCACCTCTCAAACTTATACAGGGCAACAAGGGGACAGGGAGCAGGGGGAGAGCATGTGGCTGGGAAATCCCTGCAGTACAATGACAACCGCTGTTTCGAGACCCCAGCTGGCAGCTCTCCCACCCATTTTCCCAGAGATCTTCAAAGCTGAGGCTGTGCATGCTGAGAAGAGCAAGCCACCTGGGGCTGGAAATGACAACCTTTCCTTCTTGGAGACCTCCAGCCAAGTGGATTTGGAAATGCTGGTGCATCCAGGCATGGATCTGGGGGGAGAATTGCAGGGGCTCTGGAGGAACCTGGCTGCAGCCAGTCCCATCCGGTGCCACACAGAAGATGTGTCCAAATGGCAGAGGGACCCCGACCAACACCCCTGGGATTTGTCAGAGTCACGAGCTGCACTCCAGTATCTGTGTCCACCGAGCCCTTACCTTGAGCATTTACATCATTTCTGTGCCCCAAAATTGTCATGGCCATCAGACTCTTAAAAAACCCAACAACCAGCAAAACACACACAAAACCCCTTTTAAAACCTAATGCTATTTTAAAAAAGCAATGAATAATTATCAACAGTATGGCAGGATTGGTCCTTGCTATATTTTTCTCTAATTCCAGCATAATTTTGCTCTGACTGTCTCCTCAAAGATGAGCATTTGACTTTTCTGCTGTGCCCTTTCAGATGCGTTACAGCCTGTGATCCTGTCTGTGCTCCTAATGGCTCTGTCAAGAGATCGTTTCTGCTCAAACCTTGTTAGTCTTAATAAAGATAAAATAAAGTCATAAATACTTTTGTGGTTTCCTTTTTGCTGGGTTGTAATTTGACTAACAAATTCAATTACTTTAATTTGGAAACTAATAATTATTTGGTTAGAGGTAGATTGAAGGAAGTTTAGCTGAAAATGGACTTTTCAGGGAAAGAAATATTACCAGTTCTTGGAAATATAAACTAAATGTGGGCAACTGGATGAGTGACATTTTGAAAATCCTCTCTCATTAACCAGCTTTGGCTTTCAGTATATGTCATTTTTATCCCCATTTGTAAAGCTAATGCTTCTTTCCGTCACATCTGCTGTGCAGACAAATCCACAAAGCTGGAAAACTTTGGTGATGGAGCTATAAGAGCAGAGAGATCTCATCATAAAGATAAAGTTTTGTGCTTTCAAAGTTTGAATCCCAGACTGCTTTACTCTCCCCTGGGATCTCCAAAGCCACATCCAGGAACGTTGAGGCTCAGGCCATGCTGCTACAGGGTTTTACTGATGTGTTGTGATCTAAATGGAGAGGGTGTTTTGGTACTCTGTTTTCATTTGTTAATTGACTCCTCTCTTAAGTAAGGGAGGAATTGGAGTAGTTTGTGATAAATGGATTACACAGTCCTCTTTGTTTCAGCCCAGCTCCTGTGAAATAATTGCAAATTCCTCTTGACTCCAAAAGTAGCATTGCACCAGGTAAAAGGGGGGTGGAAGGCGGAATAGGGGACCCCTTTCTTCTCCCTCAGTGGAAGGATGTGGTTTTTAACTCAATATTTATCTAGTAAAATGAATAAGTGATGCATGTTCAGAATCCCCATGGACACAAGTCCAGAATCCCCAACTCCCCTTTCCTGGGTGAATTACTATTCATCCCTCCTTGCAAGGGCTCTCTGAATGCCGTAGCTCCTGCACGCTTCTCTGCACAACAGGTCTGGCCTCAGCAGGGAGGATGGGGAACCCTCCCCTCCCCAGGTACTGATGTGATACCCCTCCACACAGCCTGACAAATGGGACTGGAGGTCTTCCCTTCCCATGGGGTGGTGGTCTCAGGCACACTACAGAGTTTATGAACAAAAAGAGGGAACCTCATGTTGGTCTTCAAAAGAAAATAGAGGTCTTTAGACTCTCTGAACTTGATTAAAAAAATAATCACCTTCTTTAGTACTCCTCACAGGTTTCCTGTTTTAGCACTGAGATTTTAGATCCACCTTATAAAACATGTAGTTCACTTCAGGTGCTTAAAAAGAAAGCAAAACTGTGCCTAACTATGTCCTTTATTGGATCTGGCCCTCTGAAAACCAGAAGGTGTTGGCAAACTCTGCTGCAACTCCATATGGTTGCTTTGTGGCTCCCTCTGCTCTTTAAAGGGGAAGTAAGACGTGTTCTCACTCTCATCCAGACAAGCTCTGCTGCCAGGCTCTGATCTTCCAAATTATCACCCCTACAAAGAGGCAAAGAGACCTTTAACAAGGGCTGGCTTGTCCCCTCTGCTGCTTCTCCAGCCAGCATTTCTTCAGCATCAGAGCTGTAACTGCGTCTTTCCACCTCTTCCTGTACGAGCTTTCTGGTTCTTACTCAGTCATCCTCCTCCTTGCTCCCACCATCCCTCTCCCATCTTTCAGCTTACTCCATCACCAACGCATTTGCAACACAGAGGATCCCTCCTGTGCTTCTCACTGCCAGCCCATGTTGTCCTGACATGACAAGGCAATTAAGAAGGGAGACAACTACTTCTTCAACAGGGACTGAGGACTGTAGCCATGTTCTCAGCTCTATGTGGGATCAGAAATCACTAGAAAAACAGAAGTTATAAGAACTACAGCTGACATGCAGCAGACAGAGCCTACAGTTTCTGGCACAACAGCAAGACATTTTAATTTGGATTGTACAGAATGAAAGCCCTCCTCACCGATCCAAACAGACACACATGAACCAGGTAGTATAGACCACTCTCAGAGGTGGACTGAAAGATGGAGGTCACAAGAAAAGGGATATGAATAGGCCACACTTCAGCTTACAGCCTATTTACTTCTCAGAGAAACCAAGAACCTGCAGCTCACCCATGTGTAGAAGCACTACAGACACACACCATACACACAGAGCCCATCACTGAGCTGGCAGGGGGGCCATTCTGCACTCACCAGGCTGGGGAGAGGGAAGCAGCAACACACAGGCACAAAACTCAGTCTGCTCTCAGAGTTCCAGCCCCGAGGACCATGGTCCAGACATTTTGCTCTGTTCCTCCCTCCCCATTCCAGTCTTCATGTACCCTAAAGGATCAGACGTGTTCTGCTTTTTATTCTGCTACTCATAGTCTTAAATCCACCACAGGCTGAGTGCATGGGAAATTAAACTCCCCCCTTGTTGTGCACACTTCTAACTCTAACACACTTTCTTCAATAAGTCTTTTAAAAACAACAACAAATCCACCTCCAAAAACCTTTGCAGAACAAACAAACAAGGAAAATCCTTGTTACTTCCACCAACTGCAGAAGGCTGATGGAGAGATGAGACAGTGCTTTAGCTCCCTAAGGGATGTCTGATGTGAGAGCACAAGCAAGGCAGAAGCATAAGTGGCGTTGAGAAAAGGACAGAGGTTTCTGTGTACAGGAAGGAGCTTCATGTCGATATTCAGACTTGCTCTCATTGACAGAAGAGGAGATGCTAGAGCCCTGGAGCTTGGAGCAGGCTCTGCCCAACTTACACCAGTGTAAACCTGCAGGCAGGGCTGTGAAATCACAGAGAATAGAAGGAAGAGACACTTGCCTGTAAACACCTTCACTGCATCCCTTGAAGCCTGGATGAAGGTGGAAGAGCTTCAGAATGTACCATCTGGCTGGCAAGCAATCTGGCACTGGGCAAAGCCTTGGCTTCAGCTTGAGTCTGCATTTAAATTCAGAGGAAACTTGGCCAAAGTCTCAGGCACCACCTTCTCCCTCCTCCTACGTGGCATGACACACTGCAGCTGAGCTTGGTGTAACGACCCCTGAGCACTGCTACCTCCCCCAGCTCCTCCTGGCAGGTGGTCCCAGGCAAGCCAGGGAAGTGGTTTGGCTCTAAAAAATGGATTTTGCCTCTGATCTCTGAAGTCAGGAGAAGCTGTAGTCTGTCATTCACCACAGCTGCTTGCTGCAGACACACAGCCTGGCCTGTGAGCTCGGACTGGGCTGGGAGCCTTCTCCTCTTCTTGTGGGATCTTGCCATCCCTTTCCTCACTCTAGGATTTGAAGTCAAAGAAAAAATGGTAGAAAAAAACACTGGAGAAAAGTACTTCTAGCTAGATCAAGGGATCTTATTTTATGTCAGTCTTAATAGTTTCCTTTCACTTTTAAGCCATTTGTTTTGATTTTCTTTTGGTTTTCATCATAATAAAGTTACAACCTGAGACAAGGGGAAAAAGCCCCAACTTTCAAGCAGGGATTTTCTTGGCATCTTTTTTTCCACTTAAAGCTGCCGCAGTATTTAAGAGTTGCTAAAATGAGGAAAAATTGCCCTTTTATTCTCACAGAAAGCCTGTTTGAAAGAATCAGCATTTTCTGATGAAAAATGGTTTGTTGGAAATTTCCCGAGCAGCGTTTTCACTGAGCACACTGAGCACAGTCCTACTAATGCTCCCCTTCCCCGAGGAGGGTCCACATCACCCCCCCACCCAGGCTTCATGGGAGCTGTGCTGTCACAGGGACCGGCTGAGCTAAATGCTGCACTGGATCTGGAGCTGGGTAGTGAGAGCAGACACTGTTAACAATGTGAAGCTGCACCAGAAGAGGTTTAGGTTGGATGTTAGGAAAGGGTTCTGTTCTGAGAGGGATGCCGGGCACTGGCACAGGCTCCCCAGGGAAGGGGTCACAGCCCTGAGCTGGGCTGAGGGCAAGCAGCATCTGGATGACGTGCTCAGTCCCATGCTCTGACCTGCTGGTCCTATGTGGAGCCAGGAGTTGGACTGATGGTCCTGATGGGTCCCTGCCAGCTCGGAAGATTCTACGATTCTGTGATTCTATGACTTCTGCAGGAGTAGACCTACTGTAACATTTTCAACTCTTCCCCCTGCCCCAAACACTGTTTTTAATCTAGACATCATGAAGAGCTCAACTCATGGAGGTAGTGCTATGTCCAAAATCCCAGCAGCAATGCAGCACTGTGCCTCCAGCAGTACATTTTGCCTGTAGACAGACATAATTCTCTTGGTTGTAGGAAGGAAAAGATGTCACCTCCTTTCCTCCAGTTCTGGCAAGAGCATGGACACGATCAGAATTCTCTGAAACAAAGAGAAGGGTGATGAGAGCCAGTCTACTGCTTGGCAGCCAGGCACAGAGATGCCATAAAAGCTTGTAGCCCAAGCTAAAATTCTCCTCTCTTGAGGTCTTGGCTAACCATGGGAGGTTCTGCAGGAGAAATCAGATGCTACCGTCTGCTGTAAAGTGCTGTTGTGTTCAAAAGAACAGCGCTGAATCCTTGAAACATCCTCGCTTCCCTGACTAGGCCCCTGCCTTCTGCCTCCGCGCGATGCGGCTGCTGGCAGAATATGGAGCCAATCTGCAAAATGAGCATCTCCATGGAGATAAGCTAAGAGCGCGAGAAGGTCAGAGCCAACGCGTCAGGAGCAGCAAAGGAGTTCTTCAAACTTCATTTCCTTCCACAGCAATCACTTGATGGAGATTTGTTGAACGTGACACCTGGCTGCCTCGCGTTGCCGACTCAAATGAGGAGACAAAAGAGGAAGCTAATTGTTTCCAATGCATTCAAGTTTAATACAGTGCATTTTTAATTAGGGCTCTAAAGGGGAAGGGAATCAATTACCTCTTGCAGAGGCAGACGCCACTGGCAGGTGATGGCGTGCAGAGAAAAGGAATTGCAGCAGGATGTTAGGGCTCCCTGATGAGGAGAGGGCCAATGTGTTCTTTGGGGAGCCCTGTGCATCGCATACTCCTGGGGATTCCAAAGAAGCTTGCCACGAAGTGGCACTGTGACACCATCCCAGAGGACAAGATTGGGGGAAAATTTGTAGAACCACCTGCTTTTGAGGTGCCCTTGTGCCTGGGGGGGTCTCTATAATCCCTAGTGAGCATCTGCCCCCCAGGACCTGAAGAGGAGATAAAGACATCTGGCAGAGCACACTGTGACTACCTTTTCCCAACACAGTGGTGAGACCTAGTCACCTTTAAGACACCCTATTCCTTATTTGAGCAGGACTTGGAAAGCTCAAACACTACTGCTTGATAGGGGCTTGATGACCCGTGCTGTGGGAAACAAAGGCAACATTATGGTTGGGATCCAGATCCCTGGAGAATCCTGTGCTGGAAAATCCATCCCAGTGAGCCAGCATGGAGGGGACACCAGCAGACAAACACAGCAAGACTCCTGCTAAGAAACAAATCCCTACAGATGCTGTTGAGACATAAGCTCATCCAGAGAGAAGGTGGTATTGCTGAAAACTTACGTTTAGATTGTTCAGCAGACCAAAGCTTAGGTCTCCAAGGAGCCCAATTTCATGCCTTTAATGAGAATTGTATTTCCTAAAGGAAGCAGCCAGAGTCCTTCAATTCAGTGTAATATACTGCAAGAGCAGGCAGGGCTCCAGATCCTGCGTTCTCAGCACCCTCAAACTTAGTCTTGGCCAGGCAAAAACCACAGCCTTTCTCACGTTTTTCCATAGGACACTTTGGGATTCAATGAATTTATTCTCTTTGGTTACGAGTGGTTTGTGTCCACTGCTGAAGTCATTACCACAGAGATTTGTTTGCGGTGCCTAAGGGGACCAATTCAGTTGGCTAAAAGGAAGACCAGTGCCACCATCTGAGGCACCCGACAGCATCCTAAACCTCTGCACTGGGCTGGCAAGACCCAGCTGGCACCCAGGCAGCTAGCTGGGGTATGTGATGGTTTGACAGGACAAGGGGAAATGGTCTAAGTTGTACCAAGGGAAGTTTAGGTTGGATATTAGGAAAAATTTCTTTACTGAAAGGGTTGTCAAATATTGGCACAGGTTGCCCAGGGAGGTGGTTGAGTCACTGTCCCTGGAGGTGTTTAAAAGAAGAGTAGATATACTTGGAGACGTGGTCTAGTGTTGGACCTAGTAGGGCTGGATAGATGTTTGGACTCAATGATCTTGAAGGTCTTTTCCAACCGTAACCATTCTGTGATTCTATGATGTAGTGGGGACCACTTTTCAGCCAGTGTTTGGCAAGTTCAGCAGTGTTTGATGCAAAAACTAGTTCAGCTGTAGCCTAGGACAAGGCCTTTAAGCTGTGCAGTGCTACTCTGCAGCAAGCCTCAGGACAGAAATTAGCTCATAAAAATAATTTGGGACATTGTGATTGTGAATCTGGAGCTAACTTAGTATATGGCATTGTAAAACCAGAAAGAGTAAAACACGCACAGTATCCATTAAAATAAAAGGGTGAGTACATACTCTGTGCTACAGAAATAAATCCAATGGTGAAATTCACCTTACAGATGTAAGATTGACAGCAGGACTTTGTTGCTGGGAAGAATGTGTCAGGTTTTTTCACTTTGTGTCTTTTCCATTACTTCATATTTTCTGAATGAATCTCTGGAAGATGCTGTTTGTGGACAAAATGGAGCATGCTTCATGAAAGATTTATTAATCAGAACTGCCAAATTCATAATTACTTTCTGGGCACTGAAATTGTTTGGCCTTATCAAATAAATGAAAATAACCACTGATTATTGTTTTTGGAGAAAGGAGTAACTGGTAATAAGGAAAAAACATGCACATACGAGAAAGAGAAAAGATAATATAAATGGACATAGATGTGTTCATATAGATGTCTGAGTGGTCAAATGACTCATCTGCTCTAAAAAAGAAACATAATTTTCATATTATGAGGCACTCAAGCAAGTCAGTAGCACTTTCACTCCAACACGATAGATGGACTTCATTTGTTTCCCCAATTCTTTCCTGCCAGTGCTGTTTTATGGTTTAGAGGCAGTTGGATTTTCCCTCTGTTGATTTTAGTTGGAATATAGGAACCTCTGTTGAACAGCAATTAGTGACATTTAATGACAGCAAGAAACTTGTAAAGACTTCAAGCTTTTGCAGTTTTTCCACATCCAGCCATGGACTCCATGGCAGAACAGCCACATCTGATAGAAGGTGCAACCCTACAGCAATATTTTCATAAGCGTTTAGAGGCTTTTTACACAATCCTCAAGTTTCTGACTGTTATAAAACACATCAACTTCCGACTATAAAAATGTCCCCATACCCAGATGCTTTAGAAAATCCAGCCAGCTGCCCTAGGAAAGTCTGTCAGTAGGTATGGGACACCCAGCCTGGAGCACCAAAACTTTCACAGCCTTCAAAAAAGGCAGACACACTTGTCCCTACCTGCATTTTAAGCATGGAAAAGGGCATCTGTCTTCATTGACATGACTTAGGTGCTCTTGAATCTTTTTATCTTTTTCTTGGACCCATGGGTGACAACCAAGTGCTGTCCCCAGCTGCTGGCCCTGGGGCTGCTCTGCCTTGCCAGCCCTTGGTCCTCACACAGATGCTGGATCCCTGCAGCACTCGAGTGAGAGCAGCAGCAGCACAGATAAACTTTTTCGGGCTGCTAACTCGGGGATTCCTCTCTTGCCCTCTACCCAGCTTTTGTAGGTTTTCCCCCTCCTCTCCTCACATGATGATTTATGGGGGGAAAAAAGTATAATTCTAAAATGAATAATTGATATTCTTTCGAAGCTATCTCCTTTACTCTACTTGTTCTCTTAATTTACTTGGTTTATACCAACTGATGACAGAAGCCTATTGTTTTGCTGAAACATTAACTTCACAAAGTCATTCCGCTCCCATCTGCAGCACTAAAATTAATGATTCCCTCTGCAACATCTGTTTAATTAACTATCGGCACCATAGAAGAGGCATCCAAATACCCCAGCGACTAAATCAGCCTCAAATTAGGGAAATACGATGTTAAATTGTATCAGAGAGAAGCAGAGATTATCCTTTTGAGCACTGACATTCATTAGCTACCAGCCACCCCATGTATCTTCATAATGAAAAAGTGTCAGCAGCTCCTCGCTGTAAAGTTTTCATTTAAGGGCTGCTGCTCCTTTAGCCACGGTGATTGGAAAGAGGAGGGGGTGGAGGGACACGAGCAAGCTTAAGCCAGTGCTCCATCATCCTTGCTGATGGATCTGTGGCTGGGATGGAAGAAAAAGGTAAAGCAGTGCTGCTGTTGAGCGCTGCCTACGTCATGGTGATGCACGGTGGAGGCTGGTGCCAGCTTCCCGAGTGACTGGCCATTGCCTGCAGACAGGAGGACTCATTGCTAAAGCTGTGTCTCCAAGGGGGTATGTCTGGGGATACCGCTGAAGGCACCTGTCTCTTGGGTACCCAGTAGGAGAGGGATGGGAGAAGGCAGCTCAAAGGGGGGGGAGAGGGGTGGGGAAACAGTTTGGACATCCAGTGAGGTCTCCCAAGTGCCTGGGGGTATTAAAATGTTCCTCACCAACTCTACTGCTCACGTACCAACATGTCCAACTTCATATGGGCGATGCACAAAATAAGGGGCTGATTCAAGAGGTTTGAGTTTTTTAAACTTTTTCCCCCTACTTTGAACTTCCCCCCTCCCCCCAAGTTGTCATGGCAACAAATGCAGCGTGAAATTGCAAATTTTGCAAAATGCACTAAGTCAGCAGCATCCTAAAAGCTCAGATCTAGCAAAGGACAGGGAACAGGGGAACAAGGTGGGCAGGCTGGCAGGGAAGGAACCCAGCTCACCTCACTGCTGGCAGAGAGGAGAGGGATGGGCAGGCTGCGCTGCCGAGGGGCACAGCAGGACGCAGGGAAGGGGTTGGAGCTTGAGTTCCCTCTATATCATTACAGCCAGTCCAACACACATCTACATCCAGACAGTCTGCTGTCTCTCCAGCCCTGCTACCTGCTCTGAACTTTCTCTGAAAAGGGAACTCTCCGGGGATTTTTGCCACTTCTTGGAGAGCTAGGGAAGCGTTAGGTTGCTGGCTTTAAAGAACGAGCCTGAACTCCTGGAAGTACTGAAATAACTCCACGGGTCTTCTCTAATGCATGAGCTCAGGTCAGGAAAGTGCATCCACTGAGTCCTCTGGGGTGAGATTTTTCAAACACACACCAAGCCTGAGGCTCTGTGCCCACAAGGGCCAGACTTTCATCAGAGCTCAGTTCCCATTTAGGCAGCTAATTAATCTCTGCAAACACCTCAAAGTATCTAAACTGCATCTGCAGCTGTGATGTTGCCCTGAAGAAGGGCTGTCACTAAACAAAAACTTCTCAGTTTAAAAATCCATTTCCTCTCTCTTTGGAATAGTATCTGCTGGCTTTCTTGGCAAATCATTTCTGATTGTTGTTTCTTGGCTTAAAAACCAATGTATATCTGAAAGACTGCTCTGAAATCTAACCTCTACCTTGTCTTCAAATCAAACATAAACTTCAGTACTAGGGAGTTGAATTTGGCTCCTTTCTACCCCTGCAGCCAACAGAGAGGCAGCGTGTTGGCACAATGGGGGCATTTATAAATGGTGACTAAGTTTCAAAGAGACTGTGGAAGGCAGAATAAAGGAGAAAATAAAACAAAATTCCACCCTTTGCTCAGGAGTAGCTGCAGGTCAATATACATCATTACTCTTCTACCAGATCTGTGCTACCCTCACCTTTCACTAAGTGCTTTGTAGCCCTTCCCACCTTTTCCCAAAGATCCTAGCTGTTTCCTGTGTTCTGCCATCAGTTTCAGCAGTTGATTCCAAGTCCATCATTACTTCAGGTTTCCCAGCAGTTGGTTTCCACCGTCATTCAGCCTCTCTTTCCTTAGCAAAGGTAGGACGGTTAAGATTTGGCTTGGTTTAAGGACAGCCAGGGGTTTGTGATTCCATGGAAGATATTCCTAAACACTCCTCTGGATGAACTTTCAAAGTGGATTTGTCAAAACTTGTTCAAGATAATTTTATCGAATTCATGGTGAGAATGATTGAGAGCATCACAAGAAGCTTTGACTCATTTGCTCTAAAAATGAATTCAAATTAACGTAAGCATCCCTTTCGATGCCCTGTGGTTTCTTGTGGCTCAAGACCGAACAGCAGATGAGTGACCCAGTTAAAGACCCCTTGCCCTGTCGAGGAGAGGCTCCTGCGTGACTCCAGCAGCAGGACGACAGCTCCTTCCCACACAGAACATACCTACATTTGTGACATCCACACGCTTCCGCACGCAGGGAAGCAGGATGAGTAGCTGCCTTCCCAGTGCTCGTGTGCTGCGGTTATTGGCAGAACTCTACTGACAGAGCATGTAGAGAATGTACCAAACCACATTTAAAAGTGTGACATGAAATTCAAAAGCAGCCAGGGGAATTACAACGCTCTGTAGCAGGATAAGATGCTAAAGGAGCATGAAACACATGCTATGCTTAATGTGATTTTTTTTTTTTAAGACTGTTTCCTTTCCCAGCCTGCCAAGGAATACAGGGCACTGTCAGAGTACAACCTCAGACATGAACAGCCGTGGCAATTGTGGGGCGATGGATATAGAGCCAGAGACAGCACGGTTTATGCTTCTGCCTAGATAAGGGAGTCAGATGAACACCAGCTATAGCACAGCACACAGGAACCTCTCCACACACAGAAAGATGGAGAGTGAAAGTGGTATTCTAGGCGCAGAGGATCTCAAACCCTGGATGTTACTGATAATGTAAGGAGAAGGAAGATAAGGAGGTGGAAGGCTGTAGGTGAGAGTGTCCCTTGAATAGGGAGTACTGGGAAATGAGGTATCAATATTTACTGGGTAAAATGGCACATGGCTCTGAAAACCAGTAGATGGGGAATTAGAGATGGCTTGGATGGTGCACAGAGGATCTGTCTGGGACATGGCTGCCAGTAAAATAGGGACTGCACACAGAGGATGGGAAAGGCACTGCCATATCATGCGTAGAATTTTAAACGGGAGTGATGAAAAAAGGGTGGGAGAAGATACCAGGGGAAAAGGTGGCCCAGGACTATATAGCAGATGAGTGCTGGGAAGTGATTCCTGAGACTGGCAGTCCTTAGCCCATTATAACAACAAACACCAGAGGAACAGCTATGAGTCTCTGTCTTTCCTATTATCCTCAAGGTTTGGGTTTATGTATTTATTTATTTACCAAACACACAGGAGTGACAAACAGAATGAGAAACATGGAGTGCATAAGAAGGCTCATAAAATCCTTTTCATATCTTTAATCAATCATGACTAGTGTATCTCCCATACATTTTTCCCATTTAAAACAGAATAAAGTTGTCCCCTCACATCATAATCTTTCTCCAGGCAGCTGTGCTCCTTACATCAGCACAATGACCCAAACAGTATAGCTGTATTAACAGATATGATCTAGTCTTTAATGGAGCTCAGCAACTGGGATTAGCTACCTGTAATGTAGTTTGGGCTGTCAGGCACCGTACGAAACTGCTAACGCATTACAAGTTATAGGCATCAATTCTTTCTAAGTGAAAAGGCATTTCAAATTCAAAACACTTCAAACCTAATAACAGGAAATTATCTTGATGGATCCCCTTCAACACAAAAAAAATAATGAAGAGATGAGGAGAGAGGGTCAGACGTCCGATCAAAACAAAATCATATCAACGCTTTTTTTTTCCTCTCTAGTCCAGAGCAAAAGCAGAAACGAGGATGTGGATGTCAGAGAGGGAACAAAATGTGGAAATGTACAGAGGAATGAGAAAGAAACTTTGCAAACTACGTTATAGCAAGAGAAAAGTTTGCCTGCCTGTCTGGGCCAACGTGTACACCAGAAGCACCGGTCTGACCCAGCAGGGACTTGGCCTCTAAGACGACTGTTTGAAAAGCCCCTTGAAGCTCCTTAGGGTGTTTCTCCAAAAGAAGCTGAGTCAGGAGTGAGTGAGGGAGCTTTTTCTTAGCTTTTGTATTTCAAAGATGCCCAATATGGACATCCTTAACGAGACCTGATTTTTCAGATGAAAAGACACCCAGTGCTTCCTGAAAAGCAGATCTTTTCTAAAAGCACCTTTGTTAAATTACACACTTGGACCGCACACTCCAAAAGGGTCTGAAAACATGGTCCGTTTGCCCCTTTAATCCTTGGCAATGATCCGGAGCTAGAAAACCTCTGGCAGACTTGGGAGGAGAGGAAGAAGGGTCGGAGTTCAAGTGATGAACGCTGACAAGCTGAGTCATTGATGACTTGCATGCTATAATCTATCATTTTTAAACCTCGCCTGTCTGAAATCTTTCTCTGTTGTCAAGCTGACTCATTTCTGCCCATGAAAGAGAGGGGTAGGGAGTAGAACCTTATTTCATCTCTCAGCACTGTGGCCATGCTCCAGTCCTGCCGCTGTCCCATTTTCTCCATGTCTGTCTGTCTCTGGCAGGTGAATTGGCCAAACCACCCTCTGACAGCCCAGAAATAACAAAGCTTCCCTGAGCTGGCAAAAAGAGTCCCCTAAGGAAAAGAGAAGGGACTGAAAACAAATTGAAAGCAAGGCAGACAAACCAAAAGGCAGGTTTTCCTTTTAGCATGTTTTTGGGAGGGGAGAGGAGTCCCTTATGGCCAGAAACCCACACTGCTGTTGGATTTCCAGCTCAAGTCGGAAGCCCAGGGGAAACACAGCTCTTCACCGCCTGTCAGGAGGGATTGCAAACACAACAGAGCATCTTGTAGAAAAACAGTGCAGGATAGTCATTTGAGACTGCCTCATTAGTCATACAGCATTTGCACATGCTGATGGCTGAAGGCAAAGTATGACCTTAAGTTACATTATCACACCAAACACAATGTCTTTCTTTGCAAGGGGAGAACAAGAGAGAGCGGATGTACTGCACGAGACACGAGGGATGAGGCTTTGATGGCGACAAGATGTTACAGCAGCCATAAAGGTGGCTGTCCTTGGTTATTGTCTCTGTCAGGGTGGCAGCTCAGACCTGTGACTGCACCAGGGCCTGGATGAAGGCACTCTGAAACAAACGTGTGCTGCTCCAAAGAGCTTTCAGCCCGAATATCTAATGTCTCCCAGTGGGTGACTATTATCAATGGATATGACAGCCCAAGGCAGGAGCGTGATGACATCAAAGTTGTTGAAAGCCTGATTTTTCCTGAAAAAGTCAAAGCAGAAACTAGCCCTGACTGTGGAGGGAGGGGAGTGTTAGAGCATGCCTGTGGCTCTCCATGCCATGATCCAAAACATTTTCTTTTTGACTGAGAAAAACAAAGACACTTTTTATGTCTGCAATCAGACCTAGAGTAGGATTTTTCAATGTACTTTGTGACTAAGGTTGCTAGATCAGGTCAGCTTTTGGTTTGTTGACCAGATTAGCAGAGCTCTGTTCGGGTGCTTGCAGAGCTGTGAATGTGAAGCTCTCTAACACACGTTCAGTCCCTCTGTTTCCATACTGAAGATGACATGCATTGGATACAATAACAAGTGTAGAAGAATCTATAAATATAGGTTTGACCTAAGAAAGTGAATCCCAAAGTGCTAAAGAGGGATTTGTAAAGACTTCTTTAACATTTTCACTTCAGTAACATTTGTGTATCTCTTCTTCTGGGTCTTGACGCGTTTGACATCTACTTCAAGAGCTTGGAACATAGGAAAAATGGGTTTTCATGGGAACCACTGGCCTCCTGCTTCTGTGAAGATATTGTTAGTGTTGGCTCAAATGAAGAAGGATCATCAGCATGTTCTCAGAGCTTCTTGCTTTGGCACCGAGGAAGATTTAGCACATTGCAATATCCATTTCCTCCACAGCTCTAATCTTAACACCCACCTACTGCATGCTAAATGAACATCCCAGCACTTCATAATGGAGACAGGAAATTAATTCCTCATAAAGGTGGTTTCTTTTTTCTACCCCTCTTATTAAGACTCCTCGGTCCTGTCAACAGCCAACTGAGCTTTCACAAGTCATAAAGGTGCATTTCTGCAGTCTCATTTCCTCAAGTCTCTTACTTGATGGATTATGCCCATTAATAACCTTCATATTGGAGAAGAACAGCTGCTGGGGAATCAAGGTACCTTGTTGGGCGGTGTAACCCTGACCCTTTATGCAAGGTGCTCAGGAAAACAGAGACAGGAAGCAGGGGCTTGGCTGACGTGTCTACTCTGCTCATTCTCTCCTCGAGGCAGCAGCTATAGGAAGACCTTCCATGGTCTTGTTAACCTAGGATTCTCATGGCAACCAGCAGAGCTGGACCACTACCCTAAGGAGGACATCATCTGAAACAACATGCTTGTGACTGATGCAGCTTTGAGCATTTCCACATTTCCAGCACCCACTAAGTGCGTGCATCCATGTTTTCAGGATACAGCATGTCCAGAGCAAGACTTTTAAAGGACAAAGCACATGGAGACGTCTAACAATGATCTGCTTCCTTGGCATATAAATTAGCCAGGAAGTGTAAAATCCCCACATCTTGTATTGCAATTTGTCTGTTGGGAAATTTATTGACTTCAGTGGATGCAACTGATCCTTAATTCTAAAACAAAACAGCTTAACCTGAACTTTAAAATGGACCAAGTCACATCAAAATGACAGACGTGTTTTAAAATTGTGCCATTTCACCCAGTCTTGAGTTCAGCAGCATGATACAAGCAGAGATGATGGTTAGAGCAATGAATCCTAAAACAGCAGGCAAAATTCTTGTGATATGAAAATGGATCATATCCATACGATACGGATTTGGAAGCAGCAGAGTGAGAATGTGAGGCTGGTACCAAAAGCTGGAGGGCAGTGTAAAATAAACACACAGACTGCATCCCCAATTTTGGTAGGAACCTTTTAAAACAATTTCATGCAGCTATCAAAAAGGAAAGCACAAGACCAGTTCGATGATCTCAAAACTGGAGAAAATATCCTGGGAACATGATGCTGGGAGCTTTCCTTGGTTCCCTTTTCAAAACATTCTGTAACACTTAATTTGGATGTTCCTACACCGTGTAGACTATGGAGCAGCAGCACAATGTGACTCTTCATGGGATTTTAAAGTTTTTCAACCAGGCCTGGCACAAATGTTCTGTAGAAAAGGACAATTATGCTGTTGTTGCCTAGCAAATGTCTATGAGAAAGTGCTTCTGGTTAAGGAGAAAAACAAATTAAGTATAAACCTTCTGCAAGGGCACAGTCCCCTGGGACATTAGATTTCTGTAAGACTCAGAGGGCAAAACTGTCAGAATCTCTCGTTAAAATATAGGCAGCACATCAGAGCCACGGAGACCAGAGATGTTACAGTGAAAAACCCCGGTAGTTCTGGCTTAAAGTCAGAAATAGCTGAGTGCTTCTAGATCTCTTGACCCCAGGGAGTTATTAGTAACATTTTTTTAAGTCATCTCTAACATTTTGTGTCTTTTGTTTTTAATATATTAGGAAATTACACCCCAAAGGGGAATGGACTCCTGAGTTTTGTGTCAGTCCCTGAAACAGTAAGTTGACGTCTCTAACTCCACAGCCATGTCCGTGAGTCTGTGCTGGGAAATATACCCCATGTCTACGTCCCAAGGGCAATTAAACTGTCTTTGGGAAGGGATTAATGGGCTGGTTTGGCTTTTCACGTTCTTTCTTCTTTTGCTGAGATAGTTCTTCAAAACTCTCCCCTGCCCTTCCAAAATCTTTCCCCACATAACAATAAAACTGCAGTTAGCAACGTGGGGGTCTCTCTGATGATGTGGCTTCTGCCTCTGACTCATGGGGGTCAGAGAAGGGCCATAAAAGCCTAGCACAGATAGTATTTTAGGAGAGGAACGCAGAACAACCTGTAGATGGATGTTCAGAAACGTGACCCTCAGTGTCACAGAGTGGGAGCTGAATAAAAACACTGTAGTGCTGCTAGTTTAGCTTCCTTCTGCTCTGGACCGTTCCCCTCCAGCTCATCTGAAAATGCCACTTCTGAATGCACCACTATGCCACAGTTGCCATAATGAATAGGTGTGGAGTTCCTAATTAAGTTAGGGTTAAACCTAATTGCCCACCCAATACCAATATAGCCCTTGAACAATTTTGCCAGGAGTCCAAAGAAAGGTATTTCCTGAGAACTCTGAGAAACCAACCAGCCCCTTCCAGGACAGATTAAATCCAAGGACTATTTATCATTTAGCAGGGAACTGATTTATCTACCTGGAGACTCAGTTCTGAGTTCAAATCATGAAGATGCTGTCTGTCAAGGGCTATGACACACATTTCATATATCCCTTCAGACGCAGAGGATTTTTTTTTTTACCTGGATTCCTGAGAGGTTGGGACAAAAGTTAGAATAAATATTCTCATTCCTGATGATTCCAGGAGAATTTTAATTTACACACTCTACAGCTGGGAGCTTTTCTAATCCATACAAAGTTTGTTGAAAAGAGAGAGTATCTTTTAAAAGAAGGGAGCCAGGCTAAAACAGCTCTAAGAAAGACACTACACATCTTCCCCTGTGAGCTGTGAACTGCATTACTAAGAAAGTTTTGGAATATCTCTTGGGAGAAAAACATGTGAAATAAACAAAGAGGTATATGGACATTCCACAGGATTGTATACGATGAAGACGGCTTCATACATACTTGCAGGACAGATAAAAACACAAAGTAAAAGGTTTGTAGAGGAGACTCCTGTTCCTCCATCTCTGCTGACCACTTACAATGGCTGGCAAGTCCCTGCTCTGGTGTGGCTTCTGGGTTTGAGATGGGCTAGAGAAGGCATCAAGCCAACCAAGGCAGGAAGAAGGAGACACTGAGGAACTGGGGAGCCCCCTCAAATGGTCGGGCTACAAATCCCTCTTGAACTCCATCTCTTTGATGCTTCCCTGGCATTCAACATTTCCTGCAGGCAAGATTCATAGCCAAGATGAGACCTGATTTGAGATCTGTGTCTGTGAGAAGGGCTGTCTGAATGTATTACTGGGTAAGGGAGACAGGACTGTGCTGTCTCCAGCTCCATGGCTGAAGCAGGTGGCACTAGCAGGACTCTCAAACTCAGTGAAGGCAATTATCAAATGGACCATCACTGCAGAATGGTCTCATTGGCTGGGTGGGCAGGCTGGAAGCTCCTTGTATAAGGAATACAGTAGCAAGAAAATTAATTACCTTATTGTAACAACCTATTTCCAGCCTGGAAAATTGTTCACTAATCTTGTCTGATGTTTCTGATCTCACCTCTCCTGGCTTCCAGTGGTGGCAAGATGAAGAGTGCAGCACGTAGTAAAAACGAGTACATGTTTGTCTCTTTCTTAGCTATTTGCAGAAATGTTTAGATGTAGGGTGAGTTCGATTTATGTGCCTTATCTTCCTCAAACCAGATAGAACACTTCCCTTCCGTTACAAACACTGCTTAATGGATCTCTAACAGCTTTGCTTTCACAACATCAAATATACAAGCAAATAAGGGGGAGAAGGATGAACCAAACAAACAACTCTTTACTGTTTCCAGGTGTCCCTGATGATGGTTGGAGGAAGAAGGGGAGAAGAAAGAAGGGAGAGGGATGAAAAAAATTGTAATTGGGTCCTTGGCATAAGCTCGTTATATATAAACATAGCAGACCAAAAAAAAAAAAATTAATGTTAAAAGAAGAAGTTCTTAACTCCTAAATATCCCAAGTATTCAAAGAATGTCTGAAAACAGACTTGCATTTTCTCGTCAGGCCTGTTTGCCTTCTCAAAGCTCTGTGGTTGAGCAGCAAATAGCCCAGGAGGGATTTCCCTCCACCTTGTAAGGATGCTCTGCACTGTTCAGCACACTAGTTCAGAGAGGGGACATACTGGAAGAGTATATACTAGCTGGTGGAATTCCCTCTCCCTCAGTACCCAGACTATACAGCAAGTCCTCCAACATCCTCTCCTTTGGGGTAACACAGTTGTTCTGCTGGCTCAGGTGATGGAGGTTGCTCATTACACACATTTCTATTGATCTTGTGCTCATTCCTGCACAAAGTTATGCTGAAAACAGGTATAAAGAGTGTAATTTCATTCACTCCAGCACCATGTTATCTATCTCCTATGAACTGCACTGGTACACAAATCAAAGCAATCCCAACCTCCGCACACCCACGCATATAGGAAATGGGTTGGCCCAAATGAGTTGAAAACATTCATTATAACTAACTCTTCTGCTGTATTTTTTTTCTATCTCTTGCTTCATATACAGTCCCATGTTTTGCTTCTGCTTTTCTTATTTTATAATAGTCTCCATTCTTAGTTTTCCTTTATGATCTTTCTCTTCACTGACTGGCTGTAAAAAACACTCAATTTGACAGCATTCAGTTTGGAAAATCAAGCAGCCCATAAATAAGGCTTCAGAAAGACCCAGTATAGTCTCTAACAAAAATGATAATTTTTACAAGGCTGGACAGCAACTCGTCCATAACATCTTTTTATAGGCAAATGCTACTCTATGGGATGAGATTACAGAAAAGGATGTTTTAAAAAAATGAAAAGTTCAGATGTTTTTGCTCAAAAGCATTGCATTTCTCTTGAAACACAGGGATAAAGTAGGGAAAGAAAAATGGAACAAAATATGAAAAGGTGCAAAGAGATGATTTCATCTGATCTGATCCAGGTCCTTCTCTCCATTTCCCTTGCACAACAATTTATTTTTAACTGTTCCTGCTATCCCAATTCCGGACAGCAAAAGGTACTGACAGAGGGGAGAAGATGGGAAGGTTTTAAAGCCGCTGGCACAGTCCAGGGCCCAGTTCCCTCAGAATACAAATGAGAATTAAATACTTAATTCATCCTCATGGTGCTTGAAGTCCATCTCAGCTTCTTGCTGTGATGCAGAAGAGGAATGACTGTGATGGGCCTGTGCTGCGCTGGTATCTCTTGAGTACAGAAGTGGAGATTATTTGAATGTTTCTGTAATGGGCATCTCAGCTCTGTGCACTTCAGGGAAACCAATGTCATACAAGTAGTCCCACAGCAGTAGAAGTGATGACAACTGGGTTTTTTACCTCCCTTTCCTATGGCTCCTCTGGATCTGAGCTCAGTCTCAGCCTCTCCATCAATAGATTCCCTCATTTATTTAGGTCTCTCTCTGCTACTCAATTGTTTCTTTTTAGAAAATGTGTACAAAATCAATAGCTTTTAGGACTCTATCTTCCTGTCTCTTTTTTTATTTTAAATGGGACACTTTCAGACGATAATCAAAACACCATAGCCACATGATGCTCTCAGGTAAACTTCATTTTCTTAGAGAAACAAGCTTTTAAAAGTCCCATCTTAACATTTTTTCTACAATATTGGAATTTAAATCATTATGCTTTCCTGACCCTGGCCTGTTTTCAGTGACGAAGTTACTTTGAGTCCCTCCTCAACAATTCCCAAGATTAATTTACAGTCAGAAATGTTGATCTGCAACTGTTTCTTAAATGCAGTCTGCAGTGCCATCCTCACCATTCCTCTTTGGCCTACTGAATGTGCATCTCCAATTCACCACTAACGGTGCACTACTTGGTCCATGACCTTGCTCCCACCACAGAGGACAATGGATGAACAGCTCCTGCTTCATAGGAGTGTCCCTTTCTGCAGTGCTCCTGAATGGGATCACAGGAGAGATGCAATAACCAAATGCAATCAGAAAAGCCCTTCTAACAAGTGTTTGAAGATATTGTCGACTCCTACAGGAAAGCAGCATCTGGCAAAGAATTTCCAACTTGGCAGGCGGAGACGCTCAGCTTCAGGCGATGTGAGGAGTTACCTGTGTGCACGCCTGGGTCTCCACAAAGAGTATTAGGCTGGTATCATGTCCCCAGCAAGATCACAGAATCACAGAACTGTAGGGGTTGGAAGGGACCTCCAGAGATCAAGTCCAACCTTCCTGCCAGAGCAGGGTCCCTAGGACAGGTCACACAGGTCAGCGTCCAGATGGGTCTTGAATATCTCCAGAGAAAGAGACTCCACAACCCCCTGGGCAGCCTGTCCCAGGCCTCCCTCACCCTTACTGTGAAAGAGATGCTGAGCAGTGCCTGCGGTCTGTCCTTCCCTCTATCAGCAAGTCCTTTGTATGACATCAAATGTTATCAGAAATATATGGAAACTGTGGTAGTTACAGGGCGGAGGAGAGTTCTGTAACATGCCCAGGACTGGCCATCGCTCAGGGAAGGTTAGTGTTCCAGCAGTATCCAAGGTGTAGCAGGTCTGAACTCTCCCTGCAAAGTGCACCTGCATGACTCAATTCTCACACATGCAGAGGAGATCCACATGTCCACTCATTTCTCCTTGATGGTTTAATTAATACCTGAACCATTCAACACTCATCTCTTCACTTGTCCTTTTCATCTCAATGTTACCTCCAGAGCCAGCATCTCCTAAGGAATTTGAGATGGGGGGGAGAATTGCTAAATGAAGGAAACCCCCCTTGTCTTCTGGATTAGCAACCCCTTTTAAATAATGTTTACCTGTCAGATGCTGGAAGGGAATGAAACAACCCTAATATGAGATATAAAAAGGGTGAGAGAGACAGAGATGGGACATCGCAGAGGAAGAAATCATTTGAATGATGTGCCGCATAAAGATAGGGACTCTAGTGCAATGCAAGACCTTGGGATCCTGGGAGATTTTATACTAATAACATCTGAGAATCTTATTTTATACATATTCTCATATCTCTGACAAAGATGCTGCATAAATCACTTCCCCTTGTCCCAGGCTGACCCCTTAACCTCTGAGAGATAATGAGGCACTGTAGCGAGCATCTTCTAATGCTACCAAGATCTGTATCAAAGAGCATTAATTCTCCATGATAACATCTCTATTTATTAATGCAAATGCCTTTAATCCTTCCCCAGCCTCTGCTCAGCAAGCCACCTTTGCTTTTATTACTGAAATTTCGCTGGAATTAGGTAAATTGGCTTAGTAACCCCAGAAGGTGGATGTCACTAGGAGCTAAGTCAAAGGGTCCCTCTTGGCACTGACACTCACCTCCTGGAGAGATAAGCTCCCAGGCTCACCACAGTTGGCAGGGACTACACGTGGAGGATTGCTGGAGTGTTTGCATTTTTCCTCCAGAGGATAGCAAATAATTCACAGCATGTAATTTTGCCACTTCTCCCCCTTTTATTTGTAACATCTGCCAACTTTCTGGGAGCTTATTCTGATTTCCTCCTTCCCTACCTCTCTCCCCCAGTGTCATGTGCTGCTCAAAATTATTGCCCAGGTTGTTTCTGGGGAAAAACCTTGTGCTGGGAACTTGAGAAGAAGCATTCCCTCTAAGGGGAGCCAGGAAAGGAAACACAAACTCAGCAGGGCAGTAGTCTGGGGTGGATGCTCAAGAGCTTCCCAGGAGGCCAAAGAGACAGGCAAGAGGCCAGGAAACTCCAGAGTGCAAAGTGTTTGCACGCTGCTGCACCAAAACATAACTCTTTGCTCCAAGTATAAGTGAAGGAAATGACCCTGTAGAAAAAGGTGACGTGAAGCTGCTGGATCAATGTTACACCTTTTCCTCCAGCTGGTTCTGGTGGTACCCTGAGGCATGGGGGGCATGAACAGGGTTTGGGCTGTATTACTGCCCCATGCATCATGTGAAAAAATACTTTGCCTTTCTTCCTCAGTTCCCCATCTTCAAGGGAATTTTATGAAACTTTCCTTCCTGCCTTGGCTGGTACAGGCACCTTCGACTCATACATTTCTGTATGGAGGGCAGTGCCACAAGGTTCAGATCTCAAATTTAGTCTCCATATGCAACATCAATATTACTTACTAATAAGTATTAGACATCAGCCTATAAGTAGAGAAGAACAAATGCTTCCTTCTTATGAACTGGTATTATTTTCCCATCAGGCAACGACAGACAAAAGTGGAAAATCGATGTAAGAAACTGAATATCTGGACTGAACTCCAATTTGTCCTATGGTCTGATCTGGCACCTATTCTCCTCTTGCTATTCAAGCTTAAGTCCTGTCGACATCAGTGGAAGTTCTTTGCAATTATGGAAGGAGGTAAAAAAATAACATGCTCTGTAAGCCTGCAGTTCTATCACCTTTTCCTTTCTTGGCCATCAAATACTGAAAGTGTGACCTTGTTTTCATTAAGAGGAACACCTTGTGAATGAATACAGGATGTCAGATGGAAACAGAGGCAGACAAGGCGAAGAATTCATTAGACAAAGTTTCAATACTGCAGAGTGAGACATTCATTATTTTACAGCTGGCCCCTGCGAGTTTTAATTAAAGAGACGAAGTGGTTTGTATATAAACTGCCTAATATTGCACCTCAAAATCACACTAAATATGAAGCCAAAGTTTTCCAAGTTTGAACAATATTTTTCCTGTTGCTGCACTCTGCTGCATGGCCCATCCACCTTGGAAGCTGGGACAGGGAGCAGTTTGGAGGGTGCAGGGCAACAGAAAATCTGTTCTTGGGAGACTCCTGGCCCAGTTTTGCAGCCTCTGGAGATTTATGTAATTCAGAACAGCCACCAGAGTTTTCAGTGGGTGGATGTAGAGAATTAAATCTGCAAACACTTCAGGCTCTCTGACATTGTGAGTTGAGAACATCACGACGAATAAAGCAGCTCCCTGGAGCGCTCAATTGGGTTGTGACACAGATGTGGCAATTTCTGAAGTGTTTGGATAGACCCTCCTCCCAGACCCACCACAAACTCCATCTCCTGCTCAGAGAAGTCCACTGACTAGGAATGAGTTCCTATGAAGAAAGGCCACTTGCACTTGGGAGGCACTGGGGATATTTGAAACAAGTAGGACAGGAAGTGATGTGAGAAATGATGCTCTTGTTATGGGATCCAAACCCAGGATTTGTCCCTATGGAAGGGAAACCTGCAGCAAAACATCTGCAGAGCTCAAGACACAGAGTGGCCTCACCTGCCCTGAGCACTGCAACCTGCATGCTCCTCACGCTGCTGACTGGAAAAGTCTGGACCGATGACAGGGCTCTGTATTCAGGCAGCATCTCTCTCCCCAGAGGCCTTGGCATACTCTGCAGAGGCATCTGGATTTGCACAGCAAGGGATTGAGGAGTCTGGTCTGTTAAAGCAGGCTCAGGCTCACACAGAATCACAGAACTGTACGGGTTAGAAGGGACTTCAAGAGATTATCGAGTCCAATCCCCTGCCAAAGCAGGTTCCCTAGGAAAACTTACCCCACGCAATTAACTTCAACAGTCACAGATCCCTGCTGCACATGGAAAAGTGGGAAAACTTCCCGAGCACAGCGGGTGTACTGGACAAGCCATTTCCAAAAAGCAAATTGAGAACTTCTGGATCGAATAATACAAATTTCCTCAACCTGAATTAACAGAAGCAGCATCCCATTAATCTTACACATGCGTGACCTAAGCACTACTCAAAGCTGGAGTTTTTTATTTGGTCCTGGTGACTGAAATTACAGCAGACACCCCGCAGCCCTGCGCCTCCAGGAAATGGCATTGACTCGTGGATAGCTGCTCGGTGAGGAAGGGATGCAGGCAGGGGATCCAGAAACATTTTGTCAAAGAAATGCATCAAGGAAGGCTCATTTTAGGCTGATTCACCTCTGTGTATGTGTGCGTGGGGATGTATCTAAATCTGTGTGTGCATATGTGTGTGTGTGTGTCTCTGTGTGTTTGACTTGACTGAATGAATCACCCTACCTGTTATAGTGTAAAACAGCAAACATTAGTAAAACTGATAATAAGCCCAGTGCTGGTGATTCAACCAAAGCTAGCACATCTGTCACCGAGCAACAGACTGCCAGGTTTTTCATCAAGGGAAATACAATTGAATAATAATGTAGTAAAGGTAAAGCAGCTTCAACAGAGCTTTCTGCCAAATTAAATACAAGGTACGGTAAAGGGAAGGGGAAAAAAAAGCAATACAAATACATAACCTAACCCCTCTTGAATACAAATCCCTTAGTAATGGGTACTCAATAGCTAAAGACACATCACATCTGTAGTCTGAGCAGCTTGCTCAGGGGGTGGGGGGTGGATGTGGGTGGATGGGTGAGCGGCGAGGATGCTGACAAGCGTCCAGCACTGGGAACATGAAATCTTCCCTGTGCCAACAGCCAAATAAGGAATTGAAGGGGAGGAGGAGACGGGCTTTTTGACTAATATTTTGAGGCCTGATTCTCTAGTGCCATCTGGTCACTTGGCAATGCTCTTGGCAATGCAGAGGGGCTGTAACCCCATCCAAAGTGGTCTCAGAGGGATTTCCCTATGGTGGAAAATCCTTTGATGTCAAAGGGCTTCTGCAGCACTTGTAGGAGACTCTAACCTGGAGAGAAAAGACAACATTGCTGGAGTTGCTCCACTCCCCACAGGCCCTGGCTACCAAAACACCTTCCTGCGGCCACCTGCAGCCAGTTAAGATACAGCAGCCCCATCACAGCCCAACCCAGTCAGTGCCCACAGCAGCTTCAACCAAATATTCCCAGGCACAAACTGCCCTGAGGTATTTCATGCCACTCATCCTTCCCTCAGCTGCTACCCAGCACAGCTCAGATGGGTGAGCCATTTGCCCCATGGTGCCCGACAACAGCCCTGCAGCAGGAATGATTTTCACAGGTAGCACCAGAGAGGCCGCTTGTAGCCTGCAAGGTGATGGAAAGTAGGTGTCTCAAGGGTGAGACAGCTCTGTGGGGAGCAATTCAACTCCCGAGCTGAAATCCTGAGGGAACCTTTCTGTTGATTTGTATGGACAGGTCATGGGCCCATTCCCGGTCCTAGGTAGAGTAACTGCCTGAGGGGATGTGAAGAGCCATGGCCAGGCCTGCGCACAAGGTAATGTCAGCACATAGCACTGCAAACTGAGAGCCCTGTCTCATCACATAAACCGAAGGATGGGGTGAGACATCTGGTGAAATGACTGCCTTGGGCTTGTTTGGGCAGGTGACAGAGCCCCGCAGACCCACAGGACGAGGGAGCAAGGACCTACAAATCAGAAGGACTGCAGCAGCTACTGGGAGCAGCAGCATTAACTTGCGGGAACGAGCCATCGAGGAGGCCAGACGTTTCAGGAGTGCGTTATGGTGGCACTGCCGCTTCACACAGACAGGGGCTGCGAACCAGCCTGCTTTCTGGACCACCACGTCCTTTTTATACTGCTCTGGCCGTATAAAGAGCCTTAATGGGGGTGTCATTGCAAGTGACCCTGACTCGCTTCTGCCGGAGTGTAAATAAGTATAATGGACCATCAATCTGTCGGGTATGAACTAAGCATCTTCATAAAGAAAAGAAAAAAGCAGTGTAGACACAGTGTAGACACTTTTCTGTCTGAAGAGGAGCTGTTTTGGGGCATTTAATTTTCAACATCTTATTCCTTTAGATTTTCTCTTTCCCTTGTACATTGAGCAGTTTTCTTCTGGTTTTTGTTCCCATTTACCTTTTTCTTTTTTAACCAGAGGGGCATTAAAAAAAAAAACAAACCCCAACATCTTTCAAGCATTTATGTTTAGCATTTGCTTGGCTTTTGAAACCGCTGCAGGGCTGGAGATAAAAACACACACGCGTGCACACACAAATATTCAGACCCCTTCTGGCTGGAGCAGGAGGTGAAATAAACCTTTTGGACTATTTCGAGACGAGACAGATTTGCAAAAGCTACAACACAAAACCCATGACAATCAACACAGCGACAGTTCTGCCAGGCTGAAAGGAAGCCCTCCTGCAAATTTCATTTTAAAACGTGCTTTGCAATTGCCTCTCCCGAGCACGTAAAGAGCCCTGCCAAGCAGTTCCAGCTGAGTCACCATTGCAGGCCAGTCAATGCCTCTCTCCCTCCCCTGTCTCTCCCCCCTTCCCTGCTGCCTCTGAGCAGAAAGCAAGAAGATCAATGCATTCTGCCCAGGCTACCGAACACGCTGCAAATATTCCAGGCTAATGAACAGCCTTAGATGGAAGTGGGAGACAATAAAGCTCACGATGTTGATGCAGCACAGGGGTGGGTTGGTTTTCTTCAGTCCCTTACTAAGTTGAATGATTAATAGGAAGGAGACAGCTGTTTGCTTAGGGTGGGCAGGATGGCAAAGGACCCTTAAGACCAGTCACATCCAAAGAAAAAACTCCCTGAAAGGTGAGGAAAAGGATAAAAATCCCCAGTGCCAATACCCTTTAGCAGTGTCACAGCACCAGGTACACCTGTGAGCAGCTTGCCAGTCATATCCCTGCATCGTTGTACACTAACACTTCATAGGCACACAAAGTAAGACTTTACTGCAGCAGAGCCCTGTGCTGAGCTGGGTGGGAAGGGGTTGCTCCCCCCCTGCCAGCCTCATCCCAACTCCTCCCCTTCCCTGGCTGCAGCCTGTGCATTTACTGCTCCAGAGTGAGTGCCTGGTCCTCACACACCTACAGTGTGTTCATCTGAAACCTGTAATAATCAAGGAGAAGGTTTGGAGCCATACAATACAGTTCCTGAGCCAGGGAGCAGCAGCACATCGGCTCACAGGACTTTCAGCACTGGGTAAGGTCATCTGTACATCTGGCTTTCTGCCTCAGGCAACAGTCTATGCCTGACACTTGAGAGGGAAGTGAAAATAAACCCATGATGCACTTAGGACAGCTGTGGGATGCTCTACTTGGGTTGGGAAGATTTGTCTCTGGTAGTACACCTGTGAGAATCACAGCCATAGGAAAGTAAACCTGAGCCAAAAGCAGATGGGATCTCCCCTCTGAGACCATGCACCAAAACACACCACCCCCCTGCACGAGTCACCGAGCCCAGTGACAGAAGTCTGTCAAGAGCCACTTCTTCCCCCCATCCCCCTATCATGGGGATTAAAAATTGTTTAAGCAGTGTTTTCTTAAAATCTTTCTGATGTTGACTGGTGTGTCTGCGTATAAAAAGACTTTACAGAAGAAAATGTCATTTCTACTGCTTTTTCTCCTTCCAATCCTCTTAGTTGAATAGTTTTGTAAAGGAAATATTTCAAAATAAGAGGGATTATTGAAGGGAAATAAAAAAAAAGCCTACAGGTGTTTTCAGAAGCAGCAGCTGAAACAATATTTTTTATAAGGAATTTTGAAAAAGAGACCGAGAAGAAGGAGAATAAGTGATAATATTTGTGGTTCCTCTCCCCACTCTAAATTGAATTGTTCTCAGGAAATTCTTAGTTTGAAAATACTGTGCTGCTTTCATCCCATGCCATCCAGCTGCACAGCTTTTCCTATGCATTGCTCATCCCTGCCCTGCCCTCGAGCATCAGCTTTTGAGACTCTACCACTGAGAGGTTGCTTGGGATTCAAGCCCCAGTGGCTTTGCTTTTCTCTACAATTCCACCACTGGCTCATCCTACCAAGACTAAAAATCACTTTCCAACATCAGCAGAGTGCAGCCACCAAGCCCTAGGTTGGATCTGAGTCAGGTTTCTGGAAGGGAAAGGTAAGAAAAGTAGAAGACAGATGCAATTGGAAAAAAAATGTCAGCATCTTGTCCCTGTTTTAGAGCAAGATGATTTGCCATGAAATATTGCTGCTTGAAGACACATCATTGCATCATTCAGCAGTGCTTTCAGACTATTGGCCTCACCCATTTATTTTCACACAGAGACCAGATTGTAAACCTCTTGAGGGAAATAAAAAAGGAAAAAAAAGCCTGCTTTCCTATCAATTTTTGCAGATAGATTTTTATCTCCTATTTTCTAAAATAAAATTTTAAAAAAGGCAATCCATGGGAGCAAATCCTTTACTTGTGCAGACTTGGGTACATCTATGAGTAAAAGACAACGCTAGAAGATTCTGTTGTGCCACACATTTTATAACCACCTGGTATTTTTAAGCCAAAGTGTTAAAAGATTTTCTATCTTCTTTTGCAAAAAATAATTAAAAGCAAAATCCTAACCCTCCTTGCTTCAATAAGAGGAAGGGGAAAGGCTTAAAAAAACCCCATAGCTCCTAAGTTTTCAAAAGGAAGTGTGCCAAGTTAAAGGAATCTTCCATATGCTGCTATTTTCTTTGGTACATTTCATGATTTTGATGCTTTACACCATGATTTTCTTATGCTCAGCACTGGCAGCATTGCAGCATGGATGCATCACTGCCAGCCCAGAGAAGCAGCCTTGCTTTGGGCCATATTCTGACTCCAGTGGGATGCAAAACTTCACCATCACTCCCAGGCAGACAGCTCCCAGGCTACTGCTGAGTGGGTAGGGGAAGTTTGGGATCTGACCCCTTCTGCAAACCAGGCTGCTGGGGTTTTTCCATCAGAACATGGCAGAGGATTGGAGCAGCACAAGGGCTTTGCTACTGTGCCTTACATGCCCTCGGTGCATTTTAAATATTAAGTAATAAAAATATGTATAAGTAAAGAGTACATCTATAAATAAAGCAAATGTATAACTCTGTGAATTAATTATTATTTCATTACTAGCGGCCACGTTCTCGAACGAAATAACTAAGAGCAGAATTTTCTCCTGACTTTGCCTCTTGTTATTAAAATACTACCAACAATTACTGGCAGGACATGCATTCTTGAGCGAATCAGTTGAGGATTAATTTTATGTATGCATAACTAACTCGTGTTTGGACTCAGGGTCTTTCAAGCAACGTACTTGACAAAACACACTCGTGTATGAATAGTATTGGCTCAGCTAGTGTATACACACACAGTTTGTGCTTACACAAAGGCAAGGGAGTGCTAACATCCTTTTTCTTCCCTAGGAAACCTTTGTACTCCCAGGGTTATTCTTGGAACAGGGCTTGCAACTTTCTGTGGCAGGACAGTGACAGAAATCAGAATGTGTTAAAATAAGCACAGTCTTCAGTAGGTTTTGACGTCAGCTCACAAATCCTGTTGCACTTTAAAGAGCAGCTGCCCCCAGCCGCGTGCGCACGGCAGAGATACCCACTGAGGACTTGGGTGACACGAGGACAGATTTTTGCTCTGCTGCAAAGCTGATGAGACTTCAGGCCACCACGGAGCTCTGCACAGTGCTATTACCTGTGCAAAGGGACGAGCACACACAGCCCTACCACCTCCAAGAAATCCATCTTTTCAAAGCCGGTACATCAGCTAAAGCCAAGCCTTTCATACAGCTACCACTGCTACCTGCGATTGCCAGCCCACATCAGCAAAGGTGCCTTAAAGCACATCACACACACAACAGCATGTGGCTGTGCAGCTCTATCTGTCCTCTACCTCATCTACTGACATCCCTATTTGTGGGAACGTGCAATATTTAGCACAGGACGGGTCAGATCCCAACGTCAAAAGCTATAAGTGATAATATACACATTCATTCCCATATTCACATGCACATATGTGGCCTTACCCTATCACTTAATTCTCCAGAAGAACAGGTTCCATCAGTTTCTAATCTGTTGAATAAGTTATTTCAGAATTGTCAAGTAGGTTATTTCTCACCTCTTTCTCTGAATCAAAATTACTCAGTTGGGAGAATGAATTATATAGAAAATTGTCTGTCGTCTTCTATCTGACTCAGGGAAAAGAGTCAAGATTTTTATATTTCTCATTGAATTAAAATTTGAGAGATGATTTGTTACTTAATGTTTTATTCCAATTGTGTTGCAACACTATTTTAACAGAAAAATGCTCCATTTTGGTTACATTGAAGTAGCATAATATATTACAAAACACTGGCCATAGACATTTGTATTCATTATAGTGTGAACTGTCATAATAAATGCAGTTGGCACTTTTTATTTTATCAAAATAGTGAAGTGATATCAAAACAAAATCTAAATGATTTGTTTCAACTATTCCCAGCTGGAACTATCACTGAAACAGAATCATTTCAGCAAAATATTTTGTTTTTGACAAAACCACAATTTTTGGAACACATACTGTTTTCTCAGTGTTTTTGGTGTCTTCTACTCTGCATCTCTAATATTGGTTACGGTCTGAGCTCTGATTAAAAGACAATAGGGTCAAATCCATAATTCTTTTAGCTGCAGTTACGATGAGGCTGCTGTAATCATGGGCTGGCATTATCAGTTCTGCTCCATCAGATACAGACCCTTGAGGAACTACCCCCATGGCTGAATTCTTGCAGACCTTACTGGTTTTCCCCATTGGAAACCATTGTGGTTCATCAAATTAAAGGGTGGGACTTGCAGAGCCAGCAACAGCCTGGATGACCGAAACACGTGAGATGCAACCAGCATCCATAAAGCAAATACATGAAGCTGCAGGAGCGGTTCACCTCTGAGCAGTGGACAAACACAGCTTGCATCCCTACACAAAGCAATTCCCCATCATCCCGCTGCATCAGGATGAAAACAAAGCTCACCACTTTGGTATTTTGGGTGTAGGGAGGGGCAACAGAAAGGCTTTTGGTTGTTTTTCCATCAGTCTTACTGCAAAGCAAGGCCCTCTTATTCTGCACACATCTACAACACCTCACACGAAACCGTCTTATCACTGTACTCCTGGGACCAGCCACCCAAAGGAAGGTGAAGTTCCCAGTTAAGAGGGCCTTTCCCTCACCACCACAGCTGCTAGCACCCGTAAGGCACAGGTCTCTGCAGCCTGCTCGCTGGGCTGACATCCAGATGGAGCAAAGATGGGTGTATACCCTTGGATCCGAACGGATGTGTTCATGGTGGTTCTTTCATACACCCAAATAGTCCTGTTTGCACAGAGGCAGGGTGGCAAAGATTTAAAAACAGGATGCAAAAGATAGTTAGGCATCTCTGTGAGCTGCTTTCACAGCAATGCCTGGCACAGCTGTGTGTCACACCAAGTGAAGTCACCAGGGTCATACCACCATTACCTGACATTAACAGGCTGCTGCAGCCTAGCACTGCAGGACCAGATCAACGCTGGTGCTGTTTTACACCTTGTTATTTTATGTTTATACAGCATCCAGAGAGGCCGAGCACCATACCTCTGCTAAGCAGCGTCAGGAACCACTAAAATCCACACCTTTAATAATGTACTGTGACTTGCTGTCCTGCCAATGTCAGCTCTTCAGTTTGGTTAAATGCAACAAGAGTAGAAGGACCATTTGCTTCCCATCTCCTCCTCGGTATGTCCATTAAACACACAGACACCATCAGACTCCTGAAGGCAGAAAAATAAGTGGTACCCAGACACCTTAAGGGCTGCAGACTGCTGCTGTTTACCTTTCCAGCAGCATGTCTCCATGCCCCCAGTACACCCTGTTTTGAGCAAGGGGGAGCTGAAAACAGCCTTTGTAGTAAAACCCTCTCAGTATTTGCCCCATCTGCAGAGCTAAAGCAAGGGGGGGGCAGGGGATGAGGGGCACAAGTGCACAAATCCATTTTGCCTGTGCCCGCTGAAGAGTCATCAGCAGTCAAAGACACCTTCCACCTCTATCACATCTTACTCCTGGGCACTGCCCCACACACAGCACAAGCCCCATCCAGGTGACTGCTGAGAGTCACCTGGGGCTTTCAGTCAGCTGCATCCAATGTGGGACCCCCACAGTACCCACCTCTGCTCATCACCTCCTGTGTTTTTGTTGTTGTTTTACTCCTATTCTCCCCACTCCTGGTCACTGTTTTGCCCCATGGGCTGCACTGTGCAGGGACTGACCACAGGTAATGCAGCAGCCACCACTGTGACACAGGCTACTCATGTGCTGCTCCAAGGGAAGAGCCAGGGCCGTCCTGCCCAAAGGGAAGAGGCCACAGAGTGTTTTATGGCTCTCCTGCAACCTTCATCTCACAGAAGTGGCCTTTTACCTCAGGCTGTAGCAGCTCCTGGATTTAGATGGAGAGGTCTGTGAGTTCAGTCCCCAGTGCTGATGACTCACAGAGCACCATCATGTTATAAATCCTGGTGAACTTTTGAACACAGAGCTGTTTGTAAACTGCAGAGCAGCTCAGCCAGCCTGAGGCTCCCAGCAGCAAACACAGGCAGCTCATGAGGAGCACGGCAGCACTGGGACTGGAGAAGTCCTCAGAAACTGGGCATGTGCCTCTGGTACTTCTGTCCCTTATTTCTGCTGGAGCAACACCAGCCGATGCTTTCCCCACACTCTCTTGCCGTGACAGAGCTGATTCCCACTGCTAACCTGTGCTGTCACCCCAGAGATGGTGCCTACAACAAATACAGAGCAAATAGAAACATCACACATGAAGGACAGCCAAGACACCATGGAAGAATATCAGAAGGCAGGGCAGAGGAGTGAAAAAAGGGAGGAGAAGGAGAGAAGACTGGAAATGAATGCTTCTCTTGTCTCAGTGTCCCCATGGTGATGTGAAAAGTCATTAAACACCTCAACAGACTTGCACAGTGGAGTAAACAGGACCAGCTAATAGGACAAAGGCACTGGCACTTTATCTCTTGCCTCTCTTCAGATTCAGAGCAATGAAGGTTACACGTTCTCACGGCATCCTCCTGTGTTTTTAATATTCTCCTATCAGCAAGATGAAATGCTCCTCACTCCTTTCCTTGAACATTTCTTACTGGAAGAAAAACAAAATTAAAAAAAATAAAAGCCTTGCTCTCCCTGCACAGGGAATTTCAGAGCCAGAGCTGTTGGGTTTTCTTCTCCCTGCCCCCTGACTTGAGAAGAGTAGTTGTGAAGCAAACTGTATCACTACACATCCTTGGCCTGGACTCCCTGCAAAAGGAGCCAAGAGAAGAGCAGCAAGGCTCAACGGGAGGAAAACTCTAAAAACCTGCAAAGTGATTCTCTCCAGGGCCTTCTGTGAGCAACAGCAGGGGACAGGACCAGAGGAGCGGGGAGTGGAATTAGACAGAAAAGGCTTCACCACAGAATGTTTGTTGTAAATAATGACAATAATGATTATATTTTTTTATTAGAAGTCTCTAAGAGCAGTCACATGTGAGCCTCCACTGTGCTACATCCTGTGCAAAATCCACTCAGCATCTAAAGGGAACAAAAGCCCACTTAGAAAAATAAACAAGTAGACACCCACCGAGAGGGAAGAGGCTCCTGTGAAGAGCTTGGCAGAAAGGTCTGGAAGACCCATGTCCAGCAGTGCTGACCTCTAACACCAGTGTGTACATGCTTCTTAGAGAAACTAGATACAACCCTTCCCCCAAATCCTTCAGCTAGGGGAAAACACACCACTGCCCTCATAATATTCCAAAGGCAATTCCCAGTTCACTGCACCCTTACCTTTTGCTTACAGAGCTGCTACTTAAGCTGCTACTCCATTTTAATGTAGATTTTTGGACTGTTCCGTCTGACAGTCTCCCTCTGCACTATTAAGAACCCTTCCTGGTGAGTGGACCTTTAAATTACAGGGGAGTACTTTTTCATTGCTCTACTACATGAGCCAGGCTAGAATAGAACAAGTTGGGAAAGGCTTGTTCTGACATTTAAAATAGCTGGCATTGCTTACACAACTTTTTTGCCTTGAAAACAGTGTTCATCTCAAGTGTAGAACCATGAGTATTTTACATCAAAGTGCAGGTGCTACTGAGAGGACTTCAGCATTCATTTCTCTCCCTTCAGTATGCAATGACTGTCCCACTGAGATGGGTGGCTCCAGTGAGGAAGGTCCAAGGACATCCCTGCCCCAGAGCTGCCACCTGCTCCCCTGGCCTGTTCTGTGACACCCAAGCACTGCTGCCTTCAGGGAACAGCAGGCACCCACGAAGTGGTTATTTCAAACTTCAGTCTCTCTCACTAGTTGTTATAATGCTGCTTTTTAAGCCAATTTTGTCAGCAGAGAAATAATTTTATCTCCAAGGATGTGTATCAGCTCTGCCTTCAACACAACTGTCCCTCAGCTGCCCGGAAAGCTGACACCAAGTGAGTTCTGCTTCCATTCCCTACCAAGGACAACGGAGGTTTAGAAGACGCTGATGGTCCTTGACCAGCAGTATTAAGACACTAAATTACGCTGACATGGCCCATAAATCGCTAAATGAGGGACTCCCAGACAGCAATGTGGCGTGAGCCGAATGACTACGAGGGCTGCCCGTTGGCTGGGATGCAGGCTGGGAAACTCAGCAGAGGATGGTTCTGTCCAGCACCTCACACAGCACCAATTCATCCTTGTGCTGGGAAAAACCACTTCACCACAGGGCTTTGTCGCTGCTGGGGAAGTGTCCCAGTTGTACAGGACTTAAGAGGCTTCATTCTCTTTTCACAGTAATGCTGGCTGTTATTTACATACGTTGGGTAAAGGACAACTCTCTGGTAGGGAGAGACAGTCTCCACCTCTAAAAATAGAGAGAAAGGGATGTTTCTAAGGAGGGGGAAAAGCCTTTAATCTCCTTAAGGTTGTGCCACCTGCCCACCAGCAGGCAGGAAAACGTTACTGGGATATTTCTATTTTATTTGGATTTATATGTAAGTTGATAAAAGGCCTAGGGCAAGCATGGGTAATATCTCCCAGTGCGAAAGGGGATGGAAGCATGGTCTTCATGTCTGGGGGATGCTATCCAGGTCTTGCACACAGAGATAAGATAGAACCCACCCAGGGACTGAACTAACAGCAGTTGAGTTCAAAACCCAAACAGCTACAATGAGGTAAGAAACAAGCTCTTCTAGCTGGGACTTACCCATAACTTCCTAACTTCTGGGGCTGCAGGAATCAGCCTCTAACCAATCTGTACAAATTTTTTACTAGGTATCAGTAGAGTAACAAATGGGAAGGTGACATGGACAACCAGGCTCTGCTTGCTATAAAAGCACAAGAACACACTCAAGAACCTTTTCTTCTAGAAGGATAGCAATTTTTTCTAAAGTTACTTTCACATAAAGTGTAATATCTCTTCTCCTTTCAGTAAAATATCAGGGTCTATCTTTTGATGCTAAGATGAGGCAATACAGAGGGTTTCAAGGCATCTAGAGAGGGTGAGATGGCTAGGAATATCAGCAGTGATGTAGTAGGCGAACATAAAGTAGTATTTATACACAGCAGTTCAGTGAAACCTCACATGACACACAGCACCTCACCCTCTACTTCTGTCCGCTATGAAATCAAGTTAAACTTTATTTTTTAGGATCTCTTAATTGCTTTGTCATGGCTAGAGAACACCCTGGGGGTATACAAGGCAAATTTTGCTTTTAATGACCTGTCTAGTTGGCTTCTCATTACTCCTCACACCAGTCACACCTCCCAGGCCCTGCCCAGGATTTAGCTGAGGCTTTTAAAAATAAAACCAGACACTATAAACAGGCTCATTGTCAGGATTTCACAATCAAAGCAAAGACAGAAGGAAAGGGGATGGGGAAAGACACTAAGCAATCACACTTGCTTCCGCCCTGCCAGGCTTCCCAGTAATGTTTCTGTGGTTTACCTAAAGTAAGCCATCCTTTGACAATAAGCAGCATGAAGGGAGAACAGTCTCAGAGTTATGCTCCCTCCATCCGAGGTACATAAAATTCAGATCATCTCTACTGTCTTCTTATAGGGAATTGTTTTATTTCATGATGTTTAAACTAAAGCAGATAACTTCCCCCTCCTCTACCCCCCCCCCATCCCAGCCAAGATTGAAAATGGTATGGGAAAGATGTCCAGATCGCTGATAGAGTCTGGCATCATTTACTCTGGATACAGAGTGTGAGGAGGAATAAAAATGCAGACTCAACAGTTTTGGAAAAGTACCAGCACAGCAAGAAAGGCAGGCGGACAGATTGCTTGGATAGACTCCTTTTTAGTAACAAGATCTATAGCAGCACAGGATTTCTGTTTGTTAAGAAGGATATATTTTTGCTACAGGATTAAATAAAAAGGGAATATTTTGCTTTCCCTAATTCTCCATTCCCCTCTATCCGCAGAGGTTTGTGTTCAGCCTGAGTAGAAAGAGAAAGATTATTTTTTATGCTCCAATTTCAGAAAGCAGCTTTCAGTTCAGGAACAGCTGCTAATAACTTCCAAGATCTATGTGGGAAGGAGATGTCTTGCTGTCAGAGGAGGGAGCTGATCTGGGTCTGCAAGCTGCTGGCTCCATTTCACCCCACCATGCATTCACTGTGCAACTCAGTGACTTGAGGGTTTATTTTCCTCCACTTGAGAAACCCAGATGATCAGACTACTTATCTTCACTGCCTTACTACTTGGTCATAAGGACACAAATTGCCACGGTGGATCACAGACACTAACCTGGCTTCACACTCCTTGGAAGCAATAACCCCAAACTTCTGAACCACCAAGACTTTCATCCAGAGAAAGTGGCAGAAACTCCTGCTCAAGGTGGATGTGTCCTGCTGGGTCCTGAGCCAGGTTGCATCACCTACAGAAGTTTCACATCTCCCATTTTTCAGCCTATGAAATGCACTGCTGAACCTTTTCTTGATTCATAGGAATATCCAACTGTGCTAACAAGTCCGAACATCCAGTAGGTTGACCCAAACACCATGGTCTTCTGTCTTCCCTACCCCTGTGCTGAAGTATTCCAGGAGTTTAAATGGAAGCAGAGGCCAGAACCATCTCCTAAATCCTCAGCTTTAAGGACCATCTGACACAGCAGTACCTAGCTCCACTCCCACTATTAAACCCACAAGAAAGGCCTTTTTATTCTCCCATTTCAGTTGCACCCCACAGCCCACTGTGGCAATCAACATATAGCCTTGCTTGTTGGTAGAGTAGGAGGGAAGGGAAAGAAAAAGGCAACAGCATAACTGGTTATATTAATGTGTGCGTGTGTGAGCAGGCACAGAGTAGAGAGTATTTACACAGTTACTAGAGAGAACGCCTGCAGTCATGGCATTCAGCCTGTCCTTCAAGTACTATACACCAGAGCAGAATATTTCATCTTTCAAGAACATGGACAACATGTGTGAGCTCAAATAGAAACTGTCCTTCCTTTTACACATCCCTCATCATAATCTGATTTATCCCAGACAGCTCCTTCCATAGGATGTATCTCATGCTGACTCTCACATTCTCTTTTGAAGGCAAAAAAAAAATCATATTGCACCTGTTATGAAATATTCCTTTGATCTAAGGGAAATCATGAGCAATTTGTGTGTGACATTTACTAACTAATGTGCTGAGGGAATATTACTCCTAGAAAAACACTATTTTCTGGTAGTTTCAATATACTGAATAATACTATGCCAGCGATGATTCATCTGGAAAAGGTAACTATTTCAGCATGATGAGCAATATTAATAAAAACACATTAAATATAGTGCTTCTCAAGCAGACAGATCCTAAAGCCCACTGCAAACCTTTTATATAAGGACCACTTCAGGCATTCAGTGGATTGCAGGCACCTGCAAGTAAAACAGGAACCCCATTTCTGCACCAGCCGCAATCCACAGCTTACAGCAAAGGGGGAAAGGAAAGTGTGATTTGAGTCAAAGTACTGGTAGAAGTGGGGGAAAGGCATAAAGCAAATGGCCTGAGCTGAAATCTGCCACTGAGCATGATGGTTCCACAGCCTTAAAAAAGTATTGGCTCATTAATTGTCCAAAGCCATCAGCATAGGGTCTGTCAAGGCAGAACAAACAGGGATGTGCAGTGATTAATGCAAAGAGAAGTTTCTGTTGCATTGGACACAGACAGTCCTTTCTCTCCTGGCTCCCAGGATGGTGATCGTGACCTGTCCTGCATGACCCAGCAGCCCCAGAACAGACTCAAACCCACCTTACAACCTTCAGCATCTCACCTGCAAGATGTTGTCAACTCTTACCATACAGTCACTAAGCACTACCCCCATGGCAGGAACCCCCAAACATCCATTTCCCTGTCCCCTGCCTGTCCTGCCTCTCATGACCCTCTCTCCTAAGCACCGACCTGGCTCACCCCCACCCTGAGATGACAACAGGACACTCTTTGCACTCTGCAGGGAACATAGCACAACTTCTAATTATCACTTGCTTCATGTTTAAGCTGTACATATATTTCACAATGATATAACTACTGGCATACCAGACTTTTCAAGATGCTTAGCAACTACACTGCAATACCGAAACACCCAGCTAAATTCTGTAGAAATTTGGAAGAACACGTGAATCTATTAATCCATTGTATGGAGATAAAAATATGGACACAATCCTTGCCTCCAGGAAAAGATTCCTGCTTTGATTCAGCAAAATACTTAATCATACATTTCATATGCAGACAAACCAAATGCTATTCCTTTGGGGCTGGCTACACAGAAATCCTTCCCCCTCTTCCCCAGGCTTTGCAGATCCAAGCATCCTGCACTCCCATGCTTTCAATCCCTCTGCATTCAGAAGCAGCTTTTACTAATTGGACAAGCCACCCCAGAGGTGGATTCAGATCGTTTTGGAAGAAGGTGGTACAGACAGGTGACCTCACACCCAGATGACACCACAGGCATCCCGCATCATCCAATGCCCACCCTCCTTTCCGAGGTGCCCTCTACAATCCTGGGACTAGGTCAAATAGATGTGACCCCTGTGCTTTACACAGATGGCCACAACCAACACTGCTGCATCACCATGTTTTCTGAGGGAATACCCCCAGAAGCAGATGTGACAGCTTCTAATGCAGGATGGAGAAGAGATGAGCATGTGACTTCATTTGCCTTGTGCTGTACAATGGGGCAACAGTAACGTCTCCTTTTTCACATGGGAACAGGCTGCCCAGGCAGGTGTGGAGTCTCCTTCTCTGGAGATACTCCAGACCTGTCTGGACACCGACCTGTGTGACCTGTCCTAGGAACCTGCTTTGGCAGGGGGATTGGTCTCAATCTCTTGAGGTCCCTTCCAACCCCTACAATTCTGTGTATCTGTGAACATCTTTTTCACATTTAAGAAAATACATAGAAGTTGAAGGCTGTCTCTTTGAAGATGTACAACACCAAGCATGAGACCTACATTCAGCTATGACCTTCAGCTGCTTACATCCTAGTGGTCCCTAGTAACAACACCAGACATGTGACAATACATCCTGTCTACTCAGCCCAAAGCAAACCAAAGGCAAGCTCTTTTTCAGGGACAGAATAGTTTCTAACAACTGTCAGGCTGGGTTTGCCCCTCACCCACAAAGTTCACTCAAATCTTGTTTGCTTTTGGTTCTCTAATAGGAACCTGGAGTTTATTTTCCCACTCCCTACCCCCCAAGGAGCTGTTCACTTTGCATGCTTAGTGTTGTTTCCCTTCTATGCGCTGCTGTACCCTCCAAGGAGTTGTTAAGCCGAACATGTGTTGTAGTTCTACTTTTGTATGTTAATTGATACACTTTTTAATTTTACTTTTGCATATTATTTGAATTTGTTTCATTGTAAATTAGATTCTAAAGAGCCCCTCTAAACAATTGCTGCTTGCCAGCAGATCTCTCAAACAAGCAAAACCTCCTTCAGAGGAAATGCTGATGAAATTCTGTCTCGCTTCTGAATCACTGATGCAATGCAGAAATCCCACCTTTAAGAATGGAGAAGGGAGGGGGGAGCAACCATTAATATAAATGCCTAATTTCCACTGACATTTACAGGGTTATGATAGCTTCGTGCAAGCAAAATACAACTCAAAGGATTATACTTAAAATATCTGCACAACCCCACCTGATGTTTTCTAGTGCTTAAACATTTATAAAAGGCAGTTTTCCTAATACTAAAAATGAACTCAAGGGTAAATGGGGAAACGATTCAGAAAGACTCACTTTCAAACTCTTTGCCACACTGGTTCATATGCTAAAATATGCTGGATTAGTTGCCCCATCCAGACCAGCATTTTATAAACCAACAGCCTTCAGTTATTTCCAACTATTTTTCTACAAACATGGAACTTGTAAGAACTACATGCGGGATTTGAGATGAAAAATTGTGTTAATTGCTGCCTCAACTGAAACAGTAAAGTTGTTTCCAGTTGTTTCCATCACTCTTCCAACAGTCTCAGACTGAAGCACACACCACAGGGTCTGTAGGCTGTGGACCAGGTTGGAAGATAGAGCTAGGTTCATGGGGTGGGCTGATGGTGATGCCTGGCCACAACTTCTGCTCAGACTCTAAAAAACACAGTGGATACACACTTGGTACATGCTGAAGTCACAGCTGGTAGCAGGCCACGCTCTGGATGAGAGATTCAACTCAATCAAGGAACAAGGGAGAAAACATCTTGAAGAAGAACACAAGCAGCAAGATTTTCCAATTCAGCTCTCCTATCAGGCTCACAACAGTATTAAACATGTAGAAGGATGAAGCTTCCCTCAAAACATGTCCTTCACTCCCTTAATGGATCCTGTGCACTCTGTAGGGAGCAGAGGTAGAGGCAAGTCCTAGCCAAGAGGGCTGCCTTCCAGCAGACCTAGCAAAGGCACTGATTTACCCTGACAAGTACCAAAATAAAAACAGGGAAAGAACAAACTTTGTGATTAACAGCTATTTTCCTTCCCTTCTCCACTGTATCTTCCTCCTGCATTGTGTATTCAAGCTCTCAAACAATGGAGATGGGAGATTGGCCTCAGTGCCAGTCCTCACACGTGGTTTTCTGCTTTAATTTTGTTTTAAAGTTCACTGGAAATCGAAGTCAGTGGAGCTTGAAGGAGATGAGGTTAAACTAGAAAACATTTTGAAATCTAAGAAACAAGAACTTGTATGGGTACCAAAGCATTTTATCAGCTTCACATACCAAGTCCTCCATGAAACCCACTGAACTGCATCACCTGCTTTACTCTAGCTTAAGGTCTACCATAAAGTCCAACACTTTGGCTCCCAGCAAGACAGATGCTAGACAGAAACTCTTAAAATACTCTATATATGTATCAGTAAATTCGAGAAAAGGACAATTGGTTGAGCAATTATTGAACTCCATTTGTGTCTAAGAGCAGCTTTTCCAATAAGCCAGAGGGTCTGGCTTGCTTCTCTTCAGTGAGCCACAGTAAATCTGAACCTGGGAGCAGCTCTGTGGTGGCAGGTCAGGCTTGGCTCCAGTCTGGGAATGAAGAACTTGGGACCTCTCAGTGCTCATCGATGGCCTACATTGTTTGCAGATGCAATTAGACTTTACTCCTTGGCAGTCTGTTGGCAGCCAGCTTAGTCCTATAAATCTGACTTAAGTCTTTAGCTCCCTGTACCATTTTCAGGTCTTGTTCTCTCAAATGGAAGAGTAACTTGAACTATTTCCAGCACCCATATCATTAAGAGATAACTGGCTTTTCATCAACCATTTTTCCTTGATCTCATTTTTTCCTTTAAACCATTTGCAAAAAATATTATGGCCAGACAGACTCTGCTTTTCAACATCTCAAAACCTAGCTGCAAGGGACAAAGCAAATGAAGATCTTACATACTACAGTATCATGTCTTCTGTGTATAAATATTGGATTATCACAGTAAAAAGGCTCCCTGGGATATAGCAGTCATACTGACTAGGGCTGAGGACAGAAAAAAGGGATGACAAAGCAAACAGGAGTGGAAACTCTTCTAGAGGCTTGCTTGCTAACCAAACTGCCTTTCTCTTGGAGCCGATGCAATAGATTCCCCTTGGCTTTCACCCCCAAGACTGATAGGCAAGCTTTAACTAGGTCGCAAATGAGATACCTGGAAAACTGCCTTCTAAGGAATATTTTCTCCTCCGCAAATAATTGGCAATTTCTTTGCCAGAGAACCTGAAAAGGACAAGCAGCAACATCGCAGGTTGATCAGTCATTCTGAATGGGTAAGGAATGGAAAACTAGCTTAGTTTCTTTCCCTTTTAATTACACTTCTCCCTAAATCCATATGTAAGTGACCACTGATGATGGATCCTAAAAAAATCTTTTTATCTAGCCTAACTTTAAATTAGACACATAATTCCTCTTCAAGACACTTATATGGCAGCAACAGAAGTGTTCCTCTGAGCTCTCCAGCCAAGGACTTCTGCCAGCATCATCAGGTCACTCAGCACACTTGCACACTCCTTTTCTGTTTTGTCTTCATCTATTGGTAATTAGGAGACCACTGACTTTCTCCAGGGATTCATACATCAATAGAAAGATTTTTCTATCTCAGAGGTAGCTGGAAGTGTGGAGAGATACAGGAGTTTCTTCTCCCCAGTTAAGATCTTCCTTGCTGGTTTTCCCTCCATTTGTTCACGTAAAACAACCTGCCACAATCTCTGTTGTTTCATAAATACTTTAATACCATGTTCCATGTATCTTTAATACAATCAACACATCACAAATCAGTTCTTCCTTATGGATGCCACAAATACTCTAATTAAGCCATTACTGTCTTCATCAGCTTCTCAAATGTCTCCAATCCACTGCTAACTTCTGTTACATGAAGAGCTTTTGCTCTACAACATATGATAGAGTCCCACATGGTGACACCAGCTCCAGACCCCAGAGGTTAACCCTGAAGCACACATCTTATGATGGATCTTCCAACCATGCTGGGCTGCAGGATAGTTCCATCTAGATGGGGCAGAAAGTAGAAGCCCTTCCATTAATTTTGAATGATGCATTTCTATCTTCAGCTATGAATAAAACAGATCAATGACACCAGCATGTTTTATTGGGCCTCCTGAGCAATGAATTGGTAGCAAGACAGCCAGGGAGATGGAGTCGACATGCAGATGAGATTTGTAAGTGAGGACATATTGATTATTTCCATCTCAGTTCAGGCAGTAATTCCACACAACGCCTCTTTCCCTGTTTCAGCTCATTATTTATGCCATAAAAACACTATCTCAATGATAATAACAAGCTTCATTTACAAGCCAGAGCATAAAGCATCAATGCTTAAGACTTCAGGAAGTGGGTTAAAGGAAGTAAGATAGATTTAACAAGTCCTGGAGATGCACAAAACTGCTGAGGCTGATCTTGTGGCTTTTTATGCCCTCAGAAAGGAAGATTCAGAGCAGGTGTTAGATTACCAGGCTTTTTATTAATAACTCAAGGCTTGTATGAGGGCTGATTGATAGCACAGTCAGTGCCTTCCCAGTGAATAAAGCTCTTCTCACTCAGGGCCATCAGCAGATGGTCTCTCCTCAGAGAACCCATCAGGCATGCCCCTGAGCTCTCAAAGGCAGATGTGGTGCCAAGAGGAGATTCCCCAGGAGGGTCTTCCCTGGAGAAAATCCCATGTAATCTCAGCCACAGATGGGGTTATGGCTGTGTTTTTTTCTCAGAAGTTCTCATTCATTAGGTGAGGAGCTAACCATGAGCTACACTAACCAGAGTGACTTACACAGCAAAGGCCTCATCTCCAGGCCATCCCAAGAAATCCCTCCACCAGGATGGGTTGGTGGTAACACCTACGCTCCAGCCTACACAGGAGAACGTCACTCCCCATTTCTACACATGGAGCAAAACCATCTTTGCCCAGGGATGTGGTGGAGTCACCATCCCTGGAGGTAGTTAAAAGGTATGTAGAGGAAGTCTTTAAGGACATGATCTAGAGGTGGACTAGGCAGGGTTAGGCTATAGTTGGACTTAATCTAAAGGGTTTCTTCCAACCCAGGCAAGTTTATGATTAAGAGATACAAGTATTTATTCCAGTTGTTTTAGCATGTCCGTCCACAGCTATGTTATAACAGGAAAAAGGCATCAACCTCAGCCTGCTTCCCAAATAGCCAAAGGACAGCTGTGGTTAACAGCCTATAGGAAAAGAGTCTCATGCCTTCAGCTCTCTCCCTTAATTGCCAGGAAATGGTCCTTGAGCATTAAAACATGTCTGATACTTCTGTGTTTAAGTCCCTGTAGAGCTATCGTGCAGAAAAAGAATAGAGCTGGCTACCCAGATAGCCCAAAAGCCTTTATTAAGCCGTAGTTAAGGTTGCGCATGTCAGATAAGTCAAGAGAAAAGGAACAGCAGAAAATCCTCTTAAGGCAGCAGCAGCTGTTCACTAAAGCAAGATCTATTAAAACACAGAAACAGAGTTAAGATATTCTAAACACTCCTCAGCCACTGCCATCTCCACACCCAGGCCAAACATTTTATAAATGCTGTGGTGCAGCACCGAAGTTCTAGTGCTCTACAGAGCATGGGGGTCTGTTCTCGTCTCGGCTGCTTCAGTTATGAGCCTTTAAGCACTTAATGATCCTAGGTAAAAAGTAACAGGGCTAAAATATTTATAGATACAGGACTGAGTAAGCTGAACGCACATGAGTGATTAGAACAATACCAGATGATGTTATTTGCAGAAAGTCACTGCCCAAGTTCTCCCATATCCCAAGACAAAGCACAATATCCAGCAGCATCAGCACATTACTGGGCAGTATGTGTATGTATTAAAATTCTTAATGGATTTATGTTTCTGATAGGACTTTATGAAGCCTTCTCCCACAATACATCAACAGATGCCCTTTTGACCTGGTTGTTTCTAATTAGGAGAGCCAAGGGAGTCCCTAGATGCTCAAAGTTGTCCTTGCACAGGACTTTAGGACTAAGATCCTGCTCCAATTTTCTTGAAACTTTACTGACCTCAGTAGCCCCAGCACAATCTAGGGCACTGCAGCAGGGGAGGAAGACTTTAGTCAAAAAACATGAATCAACATGGGAGAAGAGCATCTCCTAACAAACTGGTGATTTGCTCTGGACAAACTGGCTGCAGAGGCCAGCCATTGCAAAAGGGATTGCTTTGTCACTCTGCAGGCATGAATGACAGCCCTTGTAGTGAAGTAAAGGCAAAAGCTGTCCCAGAACTTGTTTAGGAACCAGTGATGAGTCCAGTCTCAGGAATTCAAATAGAAAATCTCATGTTTGCCCAAAGTCAGGGCAGATAGAAATATATTATTGATGAAGCCATGCAGAAACCAGAGCAAGTTATGAGTGGTATTATTTAAAACCTTCATGAAGATAAGGGATAGGAGGGGGGAAACTGGGAAACACAGGGTTTTATTGTGCCTGTGCTAGTCACCCCAGAGACACAACCTCACCTCTTCCAGGTCCACAAAGTTAACAGGAAACAAAGGCTCACAGCATCTTTACCCTTCCCCGGTCTCTAAAACATCTCAGGTCAGCTAGGTGCTTTGGGACATGTCACCAAACATACTGCTAGGCAGGATGCTATAATTATTCAGCTTCTGTGAATTTTTAAATACAAAACCTGTGTGCATGTTATTACAGCACATCAGCTGGAAATCTGCCATCTTCAAAGGCCAAGCACAGCTATGAGCTGAATTATGAGTGTAAGAGCAACAGAAAGGCACACCTCCCCTCGTCAGCTTCTTCACTTACTGCAGGCTTATGCAAATTGACCAAATAAAAGCCAGCAGTACTGACCCCAGTCACAGAATAAATCCATCTCCTATAAGGAAAGGAGGGGGAGGTGAGGGAAGGGATCTGGACTAGGAAGGGGGTGTGCAGTTCATAGAGAAGCATATATAAGTAATTCAGCATGCCCTGAGAATCCTTCCTCTGTCCACACCGAGCTTTTCTGATTCATTACACCTCCCAGTCTGCATCATGTTTAACTTTAGTGAACTTTACTGCAATCAGTGGCAAGAGGGAAAACATCCCTAGGGAATGGCAGAGTCAGCAGAAAGGATAAAGCTTTTACAGCTCCACCAACCAATATTCCCTTCCCCAAGGGAAGGGCCAGGGGAGACAAGGCTCAATAGGGAAATGAGAGCAAAGAGATGGGGGAATGAAGGTACATCAATATGACCATCCAACACTTCTGAGCTATCACTACCCATGAGCTCTGCCATGCTGTGCCCAGACACAGGACCACAGCCTTCTGTGACCTTCCCCTTCTCCTCACCCGTGCACAGACCTGGGGAACGAGCCATAATGTTCAAAGGGGAAAAGAGTGGCAACTGTGATTTTGATGTGGTTTATAACATCTTTGCTGCCTTTCAGCAGCTGCCAAGGTGCAGATTCTTCAGTAATTACCAGAGTCTTTTTGATTAGGCTATATTTAACAGTTTGTCAAGGACATGCAGGCCTTGGGATGGGTGGCTTTGCATGCTGCAGTATACAGCTGATTATGATTAATACACACTTAAACACATGAGCAAGACAAGGACAAGCAAGGGGTCTTCAGCTGCTTCTGTTCCATACCAGTTGCCTCCTACTTTCAGAACAAAGGTTACACTGTTCTTCTAACCTTTTTAAACACCTTCAAGCAGCTCCTTCCCCTTCCTCCTCCCTCCATCTTTCCTTTTGAAAATAAAATTGTACACCAACCTTATAGAAGCACTACAGATACAGAGTTACTGGGTTATCTGGCCTCTGATCTCAGCCAAATCGTTGAGTGAAAGCTGAATACCCAGTTTGCAAAGCAAGTAGCCAAACCATGCTGCTCCTCAACTCACAGAGGGATTCCACAGAGTGACAGCCAGCACAATATTTGTAGCCTGCTTTGTTGTTACCCACTGGCACATCCCATCTCAATTAGACAAGTACAAGTCAGCACATTAGCTGCAACAGTGCTTCTTTTCTTTCTGTTCTCTCATGTCTGCAATCACAGCACTGCAAACTTCTGGGTGCAAGCTTCCCTTGCAGCAGTCCCCCCAGGTTCAGCTTGGACCTGCCCTCATTAACCTGTGCAATCATCTCCATTTCCACACCACTGAGAACAAGAGATAGAGGTCACTCAGCACCAGGCTTTGCTTTCCTGTGTTTTAAGCAACAGATGATTAACTTCTACATTGTTGCATAATATTTGCCTTGAATAATGCTATAAAAGCACATGGTATATCCACCCACCACCCTCACACACTGCACTGCATGTGGGCAGTCTCCTGAAAGCCCTGTGCTCACATGCTGCTTCTCCACATAAAGACACAGGGATTTCTGGAAGAGCAAGGAAGCCCTGGTCCATCTCCTACTTGGACACAAATCTCCAAGGTATCTCTGGGGTTAACAGCCCTCTTGGTCTCCTGGGCTCCCATGCAACAGCTCACAACATTTTGGTAGAGGACAGTACATTTTTACTCCCCAGGCTCCCTCAAGGCTTGCCAATTCCTCTTTCTGTACAAAAACTACTCAGTCTGGCCCTTATCATGACAGAAAAGCCAGCCTGATATCTGCTGCCTGCTAGGCTTCATCCACCTCCTCTCCTGAAAGCAGAGCAAACTTTTCTTCACCTTATTTCTATGCAGCAGTGTCAAAAGGGCTTCTGCTCAGAATGACAAACCAGCCCACAAATCACTTGGGAATCTTCTACACTCAATTTGCTCCAGCCCTGCCTGGCAAACAAGAGACAGGAGGCACATATACATTACTGCTGATTAGTCCGTGTCTCCAGTATCAGCAGCCATGCACACAGGCTGACCGTAACTTTAAATATTGATAACCAAACTCATCTATCACAGGCCTGGGAGAGTGACAGTTTCAGTGCATAACAGCAAAGGCTTTCTACAATAATCAAATACTCAATAATTCATGAAAATATATCCCCCCAAATCAAATTGGAAGCTACTGTGTAATATATTATTTAAAATTCAATATTATAATGCACACAACTTCTGCTCCTACCACAGAGGACCATTTCAAAATGTGATTATGTGCGGACTCTATTTAAAAGTGACAATTTTGCTTTTCATTTGTTTAACAGCTTAAGTGGAAGAGCTCAACTGGAACTAAGTCATCTGACAATGAAACCAAAGCCGACATAAGCAACTTTGCAAACTTCATGACAACTAAAAGAAGTAGGAATTCTCCTCATTGGTAACACAGGTGAATTCCCCACGCTGATGCTCACCTTCACAATGCTTTTCTCAATACTCAATGAAAGGAAATACTCTGCAAAACTGGCTGACAAATGTTTTTGCAGCTTTGCCAGTCTGTCAACCTGGGCTGGTCAAATAGCAAGAGGAAAAACAAAACATTTACTGGCATTCCAGGGACTCTCACATAGAAAATAACTTTGGCTTTGCATCTGTTTATTCCTGTTGGAGAAACCCGTTTGCGTAAGGGGAAGGTTGCCTGGTGTAAAGCCAAGAGGAGAGGGTTTTGCCCTTGTAAACAGAATGCACTGGAGCATAAAATACAATCAAGATTTGTGACAAAATTCATCCCAGGCAGACGTCACTCCTCGGTGGCAGCGGGGAGCGGGGGTGAAATGGCATCGTGTGATTGAGGGGACCAATCTTGCAAAGTGATGGCAGAGGGAATCTTGGCAGCCAGAAGCTCGGCAGCCGCGGCTGAAGGGACCCGACTCCAAGTGCACGAACCAGCTCTGAAGGGTAGAACTGTTTTGTGAGGAGGAAAAGTCTCAGCCTGGTTATGAAGTGTTCACAAGTAGGGGCTGCACAAGTTACTGTCAGAGCTGCCAACAGTCCGCTCAGTTCAAATGCCAGCCTCTGCTTGTGTACCCACTGCAGGTGAAACCGCTTTGTTCTCCCAAGCAGTGGTTTCTCATGAAGGCAAAGTTGAGGGAACAAGCTCAACTCTCAAGTTATTAACCTGGAAGCAAAAAGATGCTGCCTGGATTTTTTTTGCCCCTCCCTATCTGTTATTTTTTACTGACTCATCTCCACTCAACTGGCCACCCTCGATATCTGGTATCCTTTTGCCTATTTTATTCCCTTCCCCATGTGGTCCCAAATCAGAACACAAAGCCCAAGTCCAAATACTGTCCCCTGGCACTGCTGCTTGGGAAAAGGGGGTGAAGTGCCAGGGCAAAGCTGGTACCTCCAAGGGCAGAAGCTGGTCCAGATGTACATCTTGATTCAGATTCTTCTTCCATCTCAGTTTTTCAAGTTTCTAAATTAATGCAGATCAGTACCTCAAGTGAGGACACACTGCTCATGCACAGTAACAGTCCATCAGACTAGTGTCCTAGGACCAGTCCTGCCAGATACTGCAAAAATGTTAAGTGTCTGCACCAAAAATGCTTCCTCCTGCTTCACACGAGTTAGCAGTTTCCCATACTCTGGGTTATTAGAAATCAAGAATTTAAATTGCATTGGCTTGGCCTTTTGTCTGTTCCCCCCTGCCCTCATCAGAGGTTCTCAGCCTTGTATCACAAATGCCTGATGCTTTGTCACTGACAGATGCTGGCATCACATTAATGCCCAACAGCAAACGGAGGAGGCACAGATGGGTCACACTGCTCACTCTTAAAGGACTATTTTCAGAACAGCTAAAGACACTTAATATGTTAAGCCAAAAGATTAAGAGGTGATGCTATGACAGTGAATGAAGACTCATAATAGGAAAATACCAGGTATGAAAACTTCTCTGGCAGAAAAAGGCAAAACAGAAATAGTGACTTGAAGTTAAACCTCAAATTCTCAACAAAAATCAGTCATTTCTGAAGATATGAATCACCACCTGTTTCAGAAGAGAGATGAACAATTCAGTACTCAGATCTCCCTGCAGATGCTTTGACAGCAGCAGCTACTTAATGGGTGGAAGGCAGAGAGGAAATATCAGGAAAACACACTCCAGTGAAAAGCTATGACTCAAGCTTGTAATATTTCAGAGGTTCAAGTGGTTCACATGAACACGCAGGCAGTGTAATTTCTATCAATGAACCTCCAGACTTCCCATGCTCAGAGCAGCAGCTGCCACATGAGCTCACAGCTGGATCCCTACCACTGCACTACACGACCCAAAGCATGGCAAACCCATTCCTCAAGTGCCACAACCACATCTCAGGCAATTATCCATTGCAACAGGACTTTGCAGAGTCACTGTGAGGAATATGAGGATGAGTGACTTTTCCTCCAGAGTTCCTAACACCTAGAAAATGGCAGCAGGTAAATACAAAAAATAATTCAGTATCTTGGTCTTTACAGCCACAAGTCACAGATATAAAGGTCCACAGACATAGCAACGTGGTCACAGATCTCCTGCAACCAGCCAACCCAGAACAACTGGGAAGAGGTGGTTGATTTGGGTACCAGTGTCAACCTAGATGAAACAGTCAGCAAGTGGAGAGCCTGTCTCTCAAGGGCTGACCACAAATACTTCCCCAAATCTGAAACAGTTTTCAAAAAAGGGGATCTGCAGCAAAGTCACCATGTGGGATGCTGAAATTCTTGTGTGATATGGCACTTCAGTATATATGCTGGCATTCACACATGGCTGCATCTCACTTTTAAATGTCTCTCAAGAGTTGTATATTAAACAGAAGAAGGATTTTTCCAGGAACTAACACAGTTGGCAGCCTTTTGTCTCTATTTTTTAAAGTAATTTATGAAAGAAGAAAAGTAGCAGAGTCAATTTACAAAAGGCTGCAGTCTGGACTTTGATAGATGAACAGATCTACTAACAAAACCTCTCAGTTTTCACTGAGCACTCCATCTTCTTATCTGTTAATCCTGGTGAGGAAAGAATAAGGCAGGCAGACAACTGAATAGAAAGGAAAGACCAAGGCACTGTTTAAACCAGTGAGTGATCAACCAAGAGATCAACCTTCCTGCTTTTTCCAGATCCAAGCAGATAATCTGCTAATCATTCCCTCTTGTATTTTGCTCCCTTTTCAGGGAGTGAGCACAACAATGACCAATTCATGCTACAGCCTGTTGGAAGAATCCTACACAACTCCAAAGAGCAGCCCTAGAGCTCTAAGGAGTGCTCCTTCCCTGGACACTGTCCTAGGGACTAACGAGAGTTCCAGCAGTAGTATCAAGGAGAGGGCAGCAAACAGCACTTTGCCCAGCTGGTCATGTAGACCTGCTGTCAGGCAAAGGGTAGGTTTGCTTCTGAGGATGTTACTCAAGTGGAGTTGCATCTCAACCATGAGCTCACTGCAAACTAGAACTTAAAAGCATCAAAATTAATAAGTGAAAGGGCCTTTTCCTTCCCAGAAACACACTGAGGAAAGCTAGGCACTTGCATTGAAAACTTGGGGACTATTTCAGGTGCTGGCTGGGATTTCTGGGATGGGTTGACACCTCTGGAACAGATGGAAGAGATAACATCCCTTTCCATGCTACGTCTTCCCCTGCTGCTGATGCATTGGTATCACCACTCTGGAAGCAATGCCCACAGTCCCAGCTCCATCAGCAGTTCTTGTCTTTCCGCATCCTCAGGTGGAGCTCCTACCCACCACACAAGAAGATATCCTCACACTGATCTCTCATGTGGTATTTTTAAACACACTTCTCATTTCTCCTCCAAGTTTAAAATGAAAAGTAACTTCCAAGCATCAGCATTTTTTGTTCAATGAATTTCTTGATTTGTGACAAGTGCTACAGAAGGAAGCAACACTCTCTCGTGCTTCATCTGTTCCTGTCCCTCAAGCACAGCCTTCCTCTCCTACAGTGGGTTTTGTAACCCATTAGACTTTAACATAGAGAAAAAAAGCTGTAGAGACTTGAAAGGAAACAGAAACCAAGTGAAAAAGAACAATTACATTCTCCTGACTTCAGGTTTACTGCAAGTTCTGCTGGAGTTCCTCACAAGCACTGTGAGCACCAAGACACATACAGTAAAAGCAGGAGAGATACATGTTCAATTGGAAGCAATCTGCTTGATAAGGGCCTCAATTTATTTCTGTAGCAACACTGTGGACATTTCCTTGCCCAGTATATCCATTATATCACCACACTATGCAGAAGAATCTTATGCAAGACTTGATGAAAGCAATTTTAATCAAAATGAGGAGTTCCTTGAGCAAGACACGCAATGCAAGTGAAAACTGAGATTAAAGAAAGCAATCACTCAAGTATCAAATGGGCACAGTTCTGCTCCTGCTGTCACTGACTCTGCTTCCTAAGCTCAGATCTGCAGGTCCCATCATTCATCTTTTGCCAAAAGCCCCAGCTCCCAGAGTCATACGATGACATGAAAGTCACCTGTCAAACTGAATTTCACCCTCCCAGGGCAGAAAAAAGCTTGGAAAAAAGCAATCACTAAAAGACTGAAATAAAAGCTAGTGTACAAAATGAACGATTTTTGAGCCTGCCCTAGAAAGCATTGCTTCCCCTCCTGCTCTGAGGGGCAGAGGCAAGTGAATGCCCAGAGCTGCTGTGCCACATTCCAGCATCCAGACAGCCCTCGCTCCTTCCCCAAATCCTACCTGAGCTCTAGGATCTGCAGCACAGCTTTCCCTCTTCCTTGCTCTGCACTGCATCATCACACGAAGCTCCCTGCATTCCCTCCCCCGTCTCTGCACAACTCCTCTGCACTGCAGCATTACCAAAATCCCCTTTTGCCCAGCTTTTCCCTCATCCCCTACACCACAGCCCTTGGGCTGGAGCCTCAGAGCCCACACCACTCCACTGCCCAGCCAGGGATGCAGCAGCCCACTGCCTCCCTGGTCTCCCACATCCCTGCTCAAGGCTTCAGCTTTTTTACTGCAGCAGTGCAGAAATCCTCCAGATCTGCCACCTCCCTCCAGTGCTCTGTGGCACAGCCCAGCCCCAGAGCTGTTTCCTTCTCTTCCCATTCAATAACAGGCTGCAACACTGCTGAAACACCCCTAGATAGATAATTTTACTTTACATTTTTTAATCCACACCCACAGCATTACAAGAATTTCCCTCCTACCCCCAACACATCCCTCATCCTCAGCCAGATCCTGCTTTGCAGCCCCACCATACCATCCACCCTTCCCTCCAACACTTGATACACCCCCCATTCTCAGCCAGATCCTGCTCTGCAGCCTCACCATGCCATTCATTCAGGTTCTATACTCCCTGCATTTGCACCAGAGTCCCCATTCATTGCTCAGGGACAATCTCAGAGCACACTTGGCAAGTACAGATTGTTTAGAGTCATCCTGGATTTACTAAAGGGAGGTCATGCCTAACAAACTTGATTAATTTCTTTGAGGAGGTGACAATGACAAGGGACAGGGTGAAGAAGGAAAGCATAATTCAATCGGACTTCAAGAGCCTTTTGATACAGTACCACATAAAAGGCTAATTTGTAAGGTTAATGTGTACGGGATTGATAGCAAAATACTTAGTCAAGTAAACATCTTTTTTTTAATTACTCTGCAATGAAAATAGGAGGCAAAGAAAACAGTGGCTGATCAGAGGAAGGAGAACAGGAAATTATCACAGAAACTTCAGGTACTTGGGCTCCCACACCCTTCTTGTGGGCATTTTTCTTCCAGTGCCTTCTGAGAAGCTGTACATGATCCACTGCAGAAGCCACTCAATCTGGTAACCAAGTAGGCTATGTATAGTGAAGGGTCAAAGTGACACCCTTACTGTGCCTCCCAAGGACATCTAGCTTAATGCCAGCGACACCTGCACACTGCTCAAACACATGGTGCCACACGAGGTGAACTGCTGGGTTACCAGCACGTGAAGCCAGCCAGACATGCAGGGAGCTTTAAACAAAAGCCAAGGAGGAAGAAAAAGCAAGACTTAGAATTCAGAATACAACCTTGGGTCTGCCAAGGCACTCATACCTGCATTGCTGCTCCACCAGAGACAGGTTGTTGCTGCTGCCATCAGCTGCCTTGCTCCAAGTGTTACCAGAAGTTGATGATCACAACAGCAGAGCAGTTCATTCACCTCCAGCACACGTTCTTCTTGGACATTAGGAGATCTGACACAGTAAGATTACCATTCAGATGCAGGAAGTACCATAAAATAAGTACTACTTCTTTCTGGCATGGCTTAGCCAGAGGTACAAGCAGCTACAAGACCTCTGAAGGTCCCCCTGTAGAACCCTGCACCACCTTCCAGCTGCTTCAGAAACTGGAGACTACAACCTGGCTGCTGCTTTCCACTGCCAGCACAGTCAGTGTTTCCCTCTTTTCCCAGAAAAAGCACATCTGTTTTCAGTAAATGCTGTAAATTAGTTAATGTTTGTAAAGTGCTCTGATCATGTGAAGTGCTATATAATTACTACGTATTATCAATATAATTTGGCTAGATTGTGCCACAGCCGCCTCCCTCTCTTCATTACAGTTTTGAGTGAGTTTCCTTAACCAGCAGCTCTTTGGAGCAGGGACACCACATGCCATCCATCTCCAAACAACCCTGACCTTTCCTGAAGGGGCTCAGAAAATAAACAAACCACAGGACCAAAACACATCTCTGGAGTCATGCACCTACCCACATTTCTATCGGGAAGCAGGCTGAGATGCCTCTCAAAGAGGAGGAGCTGCTGCTCTTTGGGAGGTTATCACCTCACAAAGCAAGCACTTGCAGTCCACAACCTTCTGACCCAAAGAACACATAATAGATATTAAAGTATCTCAAGTCCTAAGCAAAGCAGCCACCTCTACTAGTGATAAGCTCAAAACAAGGACTAGTAAGTCCCTAGTCTAACAGGGGTGCTAAGAGGAGTTGCCAGTAACAAACCTTTCTGCTCACCTGAATGTGTTCCCCAGGCTCTCCACCTAGAGTGACAGCAACAAAGACAATTTGCTTTTGTTAGTTGCCTGCTCCCAAGGACCTTCTTCCAGGGAAATCCTAGATTTTTATCACCTTGAACAAGCAGAGCCTACATGCAACACTTCCCAGGTGTCATGGCTTAGCCCTTACCAGGAGCTGAGCACCACACAGCTGCCCACTCACCCCAGAGGCACAGGGAGGAGAAGAGGGAAACAAAGACAAGCCTCATGGGTTGGGATAAGGACAGCTTACTGGGACGGCACAGGGAGGAAGAAATAACTACAACAGGACTTGAATTGGACATAACTGGTGATATGCACTGCAGCTCCTCACAAAAAAACACACAAGCCAGACCATCCCCAGCTGCACTACACCTACTCAAGTAGCTGCCTTTTATACTGGGCATGACATCATATCCCATGGAACACATCCTTGCATTAGTCTGGGTCACCTTTCCTAGCTGCACCCCATCACAGCTTCCAGCAAAAGTTAACCCTTTCCCAGCTAAACCCAGCACACAGACTAAGCTAAAAACTGAATGAAAAAACAGCTCTTTAGGACAAGAAAAATAAAATTAACAACATGCACCCTAAGACACACCCCCCCACAATACAAAGCTCTAAGAACATGTTAAAGCTTATTCCTTCTAGAAACAGAACCCTAAACCCACAAAAAATAAAATAAAATATCTAGAAAAGGCACCTCCTTCCTCCTCCAACACAGAGCCTACTCAAAAGGCTACTACTTTCCACACCTGAATTTAAGGGGCTGGAGATGAGAAAGGTGCATGCTGGGAGAGGCTGCTCCTGATAAAAGCATCAGCCAGCAGCAGCTGCTTTTCTTGGTGGGGCTTGGTCATGGTCAGTGGTGGGCAGGGCTGGTCTTTGCAATCAAGTAAGATGGAAGTCATTGTGCTTCCTAAAAATAGCTGGGCTCTTCTGTCTGCAGTCTGTATAGGCTATTGTCAGCACTTCTGAGTGGAAGTCTCTATAGCTGTGTTCTAGTCAGGTTATTATTTGAAAACTAGGTTAGTAATTCTTGTAGTCTAGGGCATAAGTAATGCTGCCTACAAGTGGAATGGTAAGCTTGTGTTAGATAGTACATGTAGTCTTTTGGGTAGCAACAACATGGCACAAAGCTATTCTTAAAGGACTCTAAGCTGTGTGGTTAGAACTGAAGCTTTCAGCACTTTGGTAGAGTGAACTTTGATGAACCAGGAAGAAAAAAAATTAACTTTGTTTAAAAAGTGTTTTCTAGTTCTCTTTCTCACTCCTAGGACAAATAATCTAACTTGAGGGCAAAATTCCCCACAGATCTATCAAATTATTGAAGAAGTAGAATGAGGAAAATATTTGGCCTGTGACAAGATGTATTTAAAACTGCTGAAGTGAGGAGAAGAAAAAAAATGTTACTAGAATATCAGATCTTTTTAAAAGTGAAAACTATCAGAGTATGAAAAAGGTGTGATTAGAAAGCTGGAAGACTTCTGGAATACATAAAATACTTTGCAAAGCACTGAAAATGCTTGCTTACACTTCTCCAAGTCAGTGCTCCCTAGAGCTGTTATCTGAGAAGAATGGCTTTGGACAGGTGCTGTGTTTGTATGTAACAGGCACTGTTCTGCATGTGGAGTCTCCTAACGAGAGCAGAGATAATTATCTGCAGGTAAGCATGCCCACTGATCTAATTCCCCCAGTGCTGCCTAGGAAGCCTGTGTTCACAAAGCAATGGGTGAATGAAGCCATTAAAAACCATGGAGAAGCTGATTTCTAACCCATGGTTCACCTGCTCTGGATTTGTCCCTTAGGGGTTTCCTATTTCAGCTGCTTTTACCTTTGAACTTTCTGTTTCTGAGTGCCTTCTCTTGGTGCTCTAATAGGATGGATGGGAAGCCTGGACTCACTCCTGATGCCAAAACCAAGTCGATCAACTCATAGCTGGTTCTGGTTAAATCTGCAGAAAATAACAGGCAAACATTAGAGCACCCAACACATGTGAACAGAATACTTAAACAATTTCTCTTGTAAGTATGGACATTTACCAGTGTTTGTGGAGCATGCTGGGACCTGGCTGGTCTGTGCCTCTTTCCAGCATTACCACAGGTTCTGTTGTGCAACCTGCATCTCTTCAGTTTCTGACCCTGCTCTCAGTGTCAGGTATTGCTCTCAAACCCTCTGGAGACAGATGAGGATGCTAAAATATTTTTGGCATGGATGTGACTGTAAAGCAATTGAGGGGGAAAAAATGGGTATATAAAACAGTGGACCAGATCATCAGCAAGTATGACTAGTTTTAGCTCTGCAGAAGTCAATGGAGCAATGTCAATTTACAGCTGCTGAGGCTCCTGCTTAGTCTGCAGACCTGGGCTGGAAATCCAGGCATTGAAACCCCTGGCTTACAAATACAGCAGGAATTGGTTTGGTTGGAAATTCTTGTTTGTGAGGGCTGAGACAGAAGGAAAGGTAACTTCTTGACCAAGCTTCACATGGTTGGAGGGAGAAGGAGTGGGATTAGGTTTCTATTTGAAAGCCAGGAGTGCTGGGCAGAGGCAGACCTGCTTGAGAGGGTCTGTACCAGACCCCATTCCAAGCATCCTGCATGTTGGCCGACACTGGCTGTCAGCTGCTGGTTAAGGTTCTTCTGCTTGCAAATATATTCCTTGCTTCTCATCTGGCACAGCGAGAGGGATTACTTTAAGGAAAGAGAAAACAAGAAGTTCCAGTAGTTAAGATTATAAATATATCCTATTAGGGTTTCTTTTTCTTTCCTTCCAGACAAAAGCATTTCTCCTTCCAAGCTTGATAGACCTCCTGACCCTGCTGATGTGGGTGGATGGCTCTGCATGTTCTGAATCATTTGCTTCCCTTTCAAGTGTTACTTTCTCCTTATTTCAATTACCCTTCCTTTATAATTACATGGGCCGCTCCAGTGAACGGGAGTGCTCTGGAGCTGACAGACCGTCTAACGACAGGGCACGCTGGAGGCAGCATCTACATCCTTATCTACCTCGGGCAGCGCAGAAGGTGTGTGTCTAATAGCACAGAAATTGTTGGAGGATATTCAGCCCGAGCACGCCGCTCTGGGTTCACTGCCCGGGCTTGCACCAGGCTAGGCCGTGTGTAATTGCTCTCCCCGTCCCTCGGGGAGTTGCAAACCCCGCGCACCAGCATCGCCTCCTCCGTTCCCGCTGAGCGATTGCCTCGGCGGCGGCTGGAGTCAATGGAGCTTTTGTCTCGTACCTGTCCGAGCGCTGCGCCAGCCTTCCAAGTAAACTTGAAGGGCGTTTCTGTAGCGCAGCCGGCGCTGGTGGGGGGGACAGCGGGTGCTGGGGGCAGCCGGGGAGTCTGGGCGGCTCCTCAAGAGAAACGGGAGGTTTTTTTGTTCTTTCAGCAGCTTTGCAGCCAGAAGGAAATGGCCCATTACCCCCCACCCACCGCCACGGGTTCGGCCCCGGGACCGATGGCTGCCCCCGGCCCGTCCGGGATGGGGCGCAGAAGCGGAAGGGAAAGGGAAAACTCCCGGGGAGCAGAGGGCAGTTTCCTGGGGCAGCCAAGGGGGAAATGACACCGGCAGCGCCGAGCACCGGCTGCAGAGCGGGTGATGCGCGGTGTGACGTGCCCAACCCGGCCCGGAGCCCCTTTCTCTGCTGAGCATGACGTCATGCGTTAGGGAATACCCCTTCGGCTACTTTGGGGCACCTCTCCTGGCCCGGTCCCCTCCCAGCTTCCTGTGAAGTTAACCCTGCCCTAGCCGGAGCCAGGACATCAGGTACCTTGACAAGTGGCACACTTCATTTAAGACAGACTCAACTTCTGGTCCAAGTCAAACCTGCAGCAAAGCTCTGCCCTGTCTGAGAAAATGCTTTATTAGGCAGTTTCCCAAAAGTTAATATTATTTCCAAAGCTTCTTCCAGACTTCTGTGCCTGTAAAAGCCAGTTTCTTTGTGTATCCCATCCAAACAGTGCACTAATAACATGATGCCTGTTATTAGCAGCTAGGGATGTTACCAAAGGATCTCTTCAGAAGGTCCTACAACTTGCCCCAAAATAAAGGCTGAGGAGCTGCTGCAGCAGTTACAGAAAAGGCACGCCCAGGGAGGGCCTGTGGCTGGCTGCTCTTTATTGTACAGAAAGGGATTTTTTAGCCAATTAATTACACATTTCAAATTTAATTTTAAATCGAAGTTCTAGGAGGCATATGTGTGGGAACAGACTGGGGAGAGGGTGTCAAAAGCTTTCTTTAGCAGCGGTTCAGTTCCTGCCGTGAGTCATGAAGAAGGGACCATAATTGCTGCCATTGTTTTGCATGCGTGGCACAGCTACCTGTTGGGCAGTCATGAGCCCAGCCTTGTCACTGCCATTATTTTGCCTCTGTATGAAAGATATTAAGCTGCTGGGGTTGAGTGGTTGAGCGGTACCACCACGGTACCAGAGGGTAAGAACACAGGACTGTTAATTTCTGTTGATTCATCTAGGAATTAAAGGTGTAACAAATAACTGAAGACTTTGTATTCTGCCACAAGGAGTGATGTATTTTTTTTACCACCTGTGTGCACAACTTTCTGCTCCTCCATGTGTGTTTCCCTCTGCTTGTGCTGTGCTCAGGTGACAGGAGAGGCACAGGCGCTGGGCTTTTTGGAGTCACAGTTACTGCTTTGTTGCTGGGGCTGGGGAGCGAGAGGAAGGCAGTCTTCCCTCAGGTCAGTGGGGATCAGAAAGTTATCAATGCCTGTCTGCATCGTGTTTACCTTTGCCCTGCTTTTAGCTGAAGCTCTGACCTGTTTGGGGTGACTCCCATCTCTGTTCACCCAAGTCTGGTGGGTCCATGTCCTGATTAACTGGCCTGGCCAGAACCTGGATAGTCCAGGAGCACCGGGTGCTGCTCCGCTCACCGCAGACTCACTGCTGAAACCTGTGCTGCCTCCACTCATGGGAGGGAGAGGGGAGAAAAAGGGTGACTGAGAAGCAGACCATGAGAATGGGCAGCTAACAAGTTGTTTTATTTTTATTTTCAGGCACATGAACATTTCTAAGTGTAACAAGGAGCGGTGAGGAACGGTGTCGCCCTGTGCAGTGGGTGAGACTCCTTTGTGTTTGACTTTTACTGGAGTTGCCTTAAGGGTGAAAGATCAGCCCTGTCTTAGACACCTGCACTTGGCAAAAGAAGCGTGCCCACCCCCACAGTAAGTAACACAAGTAACATGTCTTTGCCACAGGAGCCAGTGTTTTTAACTAGGGGCTGGTTTGTGGTTTTATTCATATTTTTATTTTTGTATGCAGCAACAGAGGCAAGAGACTGCTTAAAACTTCCTTTGACCTTTCCTGGGGGTCAAAGGTGTTCACAGGAATGAAACATTAAATTACAACATTGATGCCACGGTTCAGACTTCTAAAAAGGATCTGGCAGCTGCAGGAAGCGATGGCAAATAACACTCAACCCTCTCAGAAATGGCCCTGGATTTCAAAACCTTCCTGAAAACTAAAATACTCCTCTTAATTCAACACAAACAGATTAGACCCAAGTAAGCTCACTGGGATGTGGAAATGTGGAAGTAAAAGAAAGACTGATTATCTTAAAATGCTTCCATCTTTCTCATAACCTGAAGGGTTGTTTATTGACAGAGTGCCACACCTGCAAAGAAATCCAGTGATGTCCCAGATGAGGGGAAATGAACTCACATTTCCCTTACTCAGAGAAACTTCAGATCATGGCAGGAGTCAAATCTTGTGTAGCACAGGCGCCTCAAGTGCTGGAGTTTAGTTCTCTCTGGATGTGATGGAAGGGAAAGTGGATTCAGGACTTTCTGAGGACAGAGGATCACGTATTTGAGACCCTGAGGGAGGGTGGGAGAGAGCTGTTGCTTTGGGACTGGGTCAGTGGTCTCAGGTCTGCAAAATTTCGTCTCACTTTAAGGGGTTTTAGAAAAGCCCAGCCCCTCAACTCCCCTCCTGAGTGACTAGGACAAAGGCTTAGCAGCGTAATGCGTTTCTGCCATAAACTGCTTGTATCCATATTTCTTCTCTTATCACCTGTGTCCAAGCTCAGGGTTGGCATTACAAGCACAGAATAATGAAACAGTTTAGAGCTGTCTCTTAGTTTTTACTGCCACATGGGGTTTTTTTCTCAGAGCAGTTGTGCTTTGCCCTAACTCTGTCTCTCCCTGAGGAGCTTCCAGCTTCACCTGACCCTGGGAACAGAAAATGGGCTATAAGAGAGGGTGTGAATGCTCTTCCTGGGCCTTCACTGATTCCTGCTGCTCTCTTCTGCCCTTCCATGTCTCTTCAGCCTCATTCTTTAGCTTTGTCTGGCTTTTTTGCAGTTCTCATTCTTCAAAATGCAAGATAGGGCTGAACTAAAACCTTGAGCTAACAGCACAGAGCCAGACTAGCGTACATTTTCCTCCCAACGAGGATGGATGAAAAGCTCAGTGAGAATGTTTATCAGGTCTGTAGCACTTCTGTTTACACCATGAAATCTCTGTGTAGGTCTCCACCCCATGAATTGCCTTGGCATTGGCTCACCTATGCTCAAACATCAGAAACTCATGAAATGCAAAGCCAGAGAGCTTGGAATGCTAAACCAGACTGAATATTTGCTTTTTACCTGGACAAAACCTTTTATGTAGCCAGGGTTCAGAGGCAGGAGTTTGCTAGATTACAGTCTCTTTGCTGTGCACAGTGTCCCCTGCTCCTCAGCCCTGGCAGTTCAGGAAGCTGGCTGATGGGACAATTAACACAAAGTTGCCCACCACAAATCAGAATTAAGAAACAAATTGCTTTACTTATCCTAAACTTAGTCCGTGGTGCAGTATTCCCAACAAAAGCAAAGAAACAGAAGACAGATGAAGAACATCTTCATCACTACAAACTCACATTCCTTTCTGGAAATAAGCACTTCCCCATGCGCTTTGCCCCTATTAGTAGATTATTTGCTGTGTGTACTGTGAGCATCTATTCGCTCCTTTGCCTTCCTGCCCCAAGGCTGGGTCTTCCTGTGCAGTAGGAACCAGCGGGCACCAAATTTACCTCTTCCCTGGCAAGTGAGCGGTGCACCTGTAACACGGTCTCATGCAGACTGAGATCCAGGAAGGAAATACAATAAAAATAACCCTGAAAGCTGCCAAAAGATATTTTTTCATTTTGGAAGGCTTTGCCCCAGCAAATCAGTTCAGCGTGTACCAAAGATAATTAGGGCATCTTATTTAAAACTTATGATCTAATTAGTGGCTTTAATGGTAGTTAATTACACAGAGAGCAACAAAGCAGTTATATTTCCTACCAGGCTTCTTCTAAGTCAAGGTGCAGGTACTTATCTAGGGCCATAAAGGAGAGTGGCTACCACACTTAACATCTAATTACACAAAATTGTCCACAGTAATTATGAGCAATGTGATTTTATTTATCTGGCTTAATTACTGAGGCTATGCACAGTCTCTGACCTGGCACGGTGACAGGGAGGACAGAGAGAAGACAAAGTGCCACCCCCTGTGTGAACACCGTGCTGGAGCTTCAGTCTCCTTATCCCAAGCACAACGATAGGGCTGGGTTGCAGACCAGCAGTGCCCCAGAGGAGTCGGGCACCCTCTGATCCCAGGGACACATAGGAGCTATGCATGGTATGGGCACGGGAGGACCCCAGGAGCTACTTGAGAGGGATGGCTCATACCATAAGGAACCTGCTGTTAGTAACTGATATAGAGAGGACAAGTCATCTATTCAGCAGAAAGAGACACTATCATGACCATCAACATCTTCAGTCTTTCCCAGACACCATCCACTGCCGAAACTGTGTATAAACTTTCAGGTCAGCTCCAAAAAGTGTCTTGTAAAGGATGGCTCTTCACTCTCAAGGGGAAGCATAAGTTTCTGACTGACTCTGGCTGCTTCTTGCTCATCTCCTTAACTTTAAATGCATGCATGTCTATGCGTGGACATAAACCTGGGTGCAGCTTAAACCTTTGAAGTACCTGTCATGAAAGAAATCTGCTCTGTATTCAGATCAACCTCCATTATTTGCAGATCCCAGTAGAATGAATAACTATCATGTGTTAGTCCTTGAATCCTTACAAATAGTAGGAGAGAAATGTGGGGGTTTGTCCTCCACCATTGGACCAGTGTTGAGAGATGTAGTAGTGCTGTTGTAAAAGAAACCAAAGTCCATCCAGTCTGTTACATGTCTTATGACAAAGTAACAAGAGCTTAAACAGGAGTAGAAGAGATTCTTCAGTTTATATCAGTATTGTCTGTTGTTGCCCCATCTCTATCCTCTCATTAATTAATTATCCCCTGATGGGAGGGGGACCTTTGAGTTGTGAAGTTTGCAAAGATCTATCATTTACATGCCAGAAAAATAGCTGGCCTTATGCCCACAGCCTTGAAAGACAGCATTTTCAAACACTTCCACTTTATAAAATCGCAGGCAACGGCATGTAGAGTTCTGCTGCTCAGCTCGTACCCCCAGGACATTCCCATGTTATAGCAAATCACTCGTTCAGTGGCTCGCTAAGGTTTTGAATTAGTAGTAAATACATTTTGACCTTATTTTTCTCCTGATAATTGCTCTATTTATAGAGAATTCACTGATTGTCATGCTAATTTCTTCCATTCAAGGATTAGCCTGGCTCGATCAGAAATAATTTGTGGTATATCCCATTTAAAAAAAAAAAGGCAAAAAAAGAGATCTGTCTCCTTTAAGAGTGGATTTGCTCTTGTTCCCTTTTTTAAATGAAAGCTCGAAAAAATACTCATTGGTGAAGAAACAATGATAACTTTCACTGGCAAATTAGGTCTTTTTCCTTTGGATATCAATTTGCTGTATCTTATGCCTTTGTTTTCTGGAAAGTATTTGAGCATCAGCTCCAAGTAGAGTGGCATCTCGTAATAGGTTGGTTTATAGTCTTCCCATAACATCAAAATATCTGTGGCCGGATTTAAAAACAAGTCTGGTTTCTCAGAACTCAGGGCCAGAGTTCAGATCTGGGCAAAGGGCAAGACTTCTTTTGTTTGCTTCTTCCTTTTAAGAAATCCAACCACCTGCGCTACCTCCTCTTCTCTGCGCCATCCCTGAGCTCGTATGGACACAGTCCTTTTGAGCTGCCGGAGCAAGGAGTTCTCAAAGTATCCGACCTTGCTCAGAGGACATCCGCAGCATGTTCCTTTTTACTTAAAGCAGCACCACGAGTGCACCCTGTACTTGCAGCGCCTCCGCTCCCCACCACAGCGTGTCACAGCACGGGTTGGTGGCCGCTGGCCGGGAGGTCCATCTCTTGTTGGTGACAGCAGATTCTAGTTCCTATTGACACAGCAGCTGGGCCGGTTGTAAATCTGTGAGGTTTTGTTCTGAGAGCGATCAACTGGCCTGCAGTCTGAAGAGTGATGGAGGGACCTTGATCTCACTACGGCTGGTCACCACCGCCTGCATCACCCGTTGCTCAGGCTTGAGTCACGGCAGGTTTTATGGTTCAGTACCACAAAGCAATTAACAGCAAGTGAGTGAGCGTTCCCAACCTTTGCTAAAAATCGTGGCTGTTTATCAATGTGTCAGGCTGTTGGCAGATTCAAGAAATCTAAATTTAACAGGTGACTGGTTCCTCCATGCCTGGCTGCAGCCAGTGGATCCTCAGGATGCGGTGTCCCAACTGGGCAGCTGGAGCAGGCTGGGGAGAAGTGAATGAATGGGGCCAGCTCCAGAGTTCAGTGCAGGGGAGGCTTTTTTTACACCACAGCTGCTTAATGACTTTTTCAATTGATTTCAGCAGTGCTGCTTTTCGATTACTGATTCCATCCCAGCCATTGGGCAGAAAAATGGGCTTAGGAAAATAATAGGAAGAAAAGAGGGGGGGAAAGAAAAAACCTACTCAAAAACTCAACACCTACCGTGATGCAGTGACATTTGTCCAGATATTTTATGCTGAATTGGAAAAAAAGAGAGAAATGGCAATTTCTCCCATCGCTCAGCCCATGTCGTGGAGGCGAGTGCGCATGTACTTCCTTGCTTTCAAGCCCCAGTTCATCCATGCTCATTGACCTGCTCCTTGGTTTGGAACCAGCTGCAGAAAGCAGCTGTCATCCTCTGTTACTCTGCCAGCCCTATTCTTAAGGCAGCCATCAAAGTCTGGCACTGACTGAAGGCAATTCAATTAGCTGTGACGGTCAAACAGAAACCGAGGGTCAATTGAAATCTCTTCTTTTTTTCTACCCCACCCCCGCTGCCTTGCTCTCTCTATTTTCATCTTGAAACCTGAAGACACAGAAGTCCACCCCCATCCTGAGAAGTTTTTGCAGAGCAAGGATTGGAGAGGGATGGTGCCTACATAAGTAAACCTTAGTACAGTGTGGAAAAGAAGGGGAATACAACCCTTCCCCCAGTGTGTATCCCTCAGTCCTGCTCAGCTCTTTTGCTGCCTCCTTAAGATGCAACGAGCTTGGGAAGTGGCGCCTTGTTGGATGGCTTATGATGTGCCCTGGCTAAATCAGATAGCAATAATGAAATCTCCCTTAGCTTTACCGCTGCCATCTGCTCCGTGCCAACCACAGTGGCCATTTCAGGCTTTTATCAGACCTGTGGGCTTGTTCCCAGCATGCCGAGAAGAGGGAGGGTAGGTGAGAGGAGGAGGAGGGGGGGAAGAAGATGTGAGGGTAGAAAGCAAGAGCTGGGATGTGGCACCAGGCACAGCTGCTTTCACAGCCCCCTCTTTGCAGCCAGCCTCCACAGCTCCTTGCAAGCGTGCAAATAGTTGTAAAAATAAAGGTCAAACAGATAATCTTGATAAATATTTAATAGTTACTGTTTTTACGTCTCCCTTATTGTTACAGATTGAATGTCTAACACTCGTGACATCTGGCACATGCTGAGCTGGAAGGGAGCACGTACAGCCTCACATGGTGGGGGGGAGCAGGCGTCAGGGCACGGAGGGGACAGCCTCCATAGGTCTGCTGCCACCAGCTCGGTCACCTCCATTGGCCCTGCAGACCCTCCCTGGTCTTTAACAACTTCTTTCACCAGCAGCCCAGACCCATCCTTTCTGATTCACTGATCCCTCACATGGGGTTCAGTAAATCACAGCATCAGGTCTCTGGGCTCCCTCATCCCCCTCTGAGTTAATTCTCATTAAGAACCATCTGCACGCAGGTAAATTGGGTGGGTTGTGGTCACGAAGAAGAGGTTCAGGGTGACTGTGGGCTTTCATTCTCTGGAGGTGCAAGTAGTATTTGGCTCAGTGGGTTTATCGCAGGACTGGAGGTGCATTTCTGCCCTGGTGGATTCTTTTTGGACTACTTCCAGGCTGGAGCAAGTCTTAGGGAGGTTAAATGGGACTTGTGGTTGACCTCTGAGTCCTATCAAGTGGTTATGGCAGAGCAAATTCAAGCTGTGCTTTTAAGGGATTGCTTGGCAATTAAGTGAACTGTATGTTTCCTTGTAGTAGTTGGTAAGAAATCATCCATCTTTGCACAGCAGATGAATACTTAATATAGTGTGGGAGTTTTTTCAGTTGTCCATGCATTAATTCATTGTGAGCAATAGAAAACTCAGGGTGCCCTGTGAAAGAGGAACATGTTTTAGACACTTTCAGCTCTAAAAGACTGTGCAGCAAAAGGTCTTGATATCATTTTCACTTTATGGAAATGCTGTATGAAGCACTTCACTGGGCTTTGGAAATCACTGGCAGTAATGGATCTCCATATGGAAGAACTAATGACCCTAGATAACAAATGAATCAATGTGACAAAAGGAAGAGAATCCAGCTCCACACTCACTGCTTTGCATGACCAGAGTCTTTGTACAGCAGATGAGAAATGCCAGTGTAGTGGCCTGGCTATACATCACAACCACTTCTGCACTGGTGCAATCAGTCCTACATTGGACAGGATGGCCCAGGGATTTAGATCCCTCTTTCAGCAACCTAAAGACCCTTCAGGATGCTATTTTTGTCCCAAGTAGAAGCTGGTCTTGCAGCAAATAATTTCCTGTATTCTTTCCCCTGGAACATGAGGTGTTTTTAACTTTTTTCCTTCCAACCTGTGCCTCTAAAAATTCAGCTATACCCAGAACTGTGCTCACCTCCCTTCTCCCCCCTGCCCTAACCCAGCCTTGGTCTCATTCACATTGCAAGGAACGTATCATTAACATTTGACAGTGACTCCTTTCCTTCTCCCTTGCAGCATTCATTTATTTTTTTTTCTTTCCTTTTGTTGAAGCTTTGCCACCCTATTTTACAGGCTACACAGTGTGGAAGTTGGCAGAAAACCAGGTTCAGATAGAATTCAGAACTGACTCTACATATGAATTTGAGAGGTGCCAGCATTGAGGTAGCATGCCGTGCTCCCAAACCGCCTGACACAGATGAGGTAAGGTAAGCATCAATGGCAGGTGACTATTCACTCAAATACTCTTTGTAGTCCTTAAAAAAATAATAAAAGAGGCAGTCAGATGGTTTTGACTCTGATGGGAAGTAGTCTTCTGTCAGTATTTCAACAGGCTGCTAAGATGTGCGCTAGTACTGGAGACTTGCATCACTCCAGGTTCCCTGTTCAGCAGCTGATGAGCCCACACAGTACCAGGGCAGTGACCTCAGGGAGGTTGAAGGCAAATGCTGTAGTCATCACAGTGGTGTAAAGCAGTAAAACCTAAATCTGGAGTTTACATGTGAAATTGTGACTACTATTGTACTTTGTGGAAAGGGACAGAAACTCTTTGGCACTGGCCTATAAATAGGCATCAGCAGTGTCTCTCATCAGAACACCGTTCACCGAACAATTTAGGAGTGTAAATTTGAATAGTAACTCCTGGGTCAGCACATAAACCTCATTTTTCAGCCCATTTGCAAACACCTTTCTGTATCCAGCAGCGCAGCAGTCACTCCTGGCTGAGTATCACTGGCCATTTCAGTTGTCAGCTGGTGTTTCTGCTCTGACAAGATGGTCAAAAACTTTATAAATAGAAGAAACTAAATCAATTAAGGAATCATTAAAAAGAAAAAAGGGGGAAAAGCCTGTGGACCTGTGCACAAAGCAGTCACTGATGTGCTTGCAGTATTTTTACTTTCTTGGAATAATCTTAAAACAAAGGCAAGCACTATCAGTCAGTAAGTGTTCATGGAATAAAGGCAAAATAGGTCAGAAACGCAACTGGAACAAATGTGTTTGAATAAAAGAAAGCCAAGCAAATGCTGCAGATACTAGAACTGTGCAAACACAGCAAATAACATAAAGCTTCCCCTTAGGAGAAGAACAATATGCAGAAATCTTGATGCTTTGGTTAACTTAGTACAGGACCCAACAGAGACTGAAAATGGTTGTGCCCTATTATACACCTTGTAAATCCTGAGGGGATTAGTTAATGTGGTTTTGTGTGCAAGCTGTAAGGGATGTGTGGGAGTCCGTGGTGGCATTTGACTCATATAGGTTAGGGCAGGCTCTGGATCGGGCTGTAGTAAGAGTTTCACCAAAGAGCCAGGGGTTGTTGGAGTGGACTATGTGATAGCTGGGGCTGCGGTGTCACCATCTGCTGAATACCCAGGAAATCCCATGAACTGGTTCAAGTGAGTAACTTACAGTGGGTACCTAGCTGCTGTCCCTGATGGGGCTTCAGGCTCTGAAGGCCCCATCCCAGGTAGATCTCCCACAATGGTCAAAACAGCTTTGTGTCCACAAAAGCGTGCGTGCTGACACAAGGTGAGCCCACAGCCATTGAAGCAGTACGCTCTTGTGTCCTGTGTGGAGGACCTAACCAAACCTCTCTTGTTCAGCCATTCAGCATTGCTTCTTCAGCCCTGATGGAGGCACATCTACCCTTCCCCACCACATCCTCAATTCAAGAGCTTTGAAGGCTCAGCCTGGTCTGCACCTTGTAATTCTGCATCACCTGAAGTTTTTTTAAAAAGCCCTGTCCAAACCCTGTATTTCTTCCTCCTTTTGACTGTGTAGCTTCTTCCAGTGGATGGCACCGTGCAGCAGCCACTCACACACCAGGGAGGAGGAAGAGCAGCTGAGGGGCTCACACTGAATCCTTGTCTGCGACTCCCTCTGAGCTCGCTGGCTTTCGCTTATTGAATTAGGATAAATTGGAACTTTCATAAAGGGTGATATAAATCATTATCTCAAGTTAGCAGATGCGGACTCACCAGGGTAGAGCTCTGTTAATAACTCCTTCGGATTAGGGCTGATTGGTACAATTTGAAACTTGTTTCTCTCAGCTTGATCAGTCTAGTTGTAACTGTGGCAATTATCCCATTTCACTTTCAATAGCTCAGCACAGAGGAGCTGCTGCCTCCAATCCATCCCTCTCTAATGAATCCAGTGTGATACGTTTGGTCCCATGGACAAATATACCCTGTCTTCCCCCTACTCCAAAATAAGCATTAAAAAAAATAAATCCTGTGCCCGAGTGACACACAGGAATGGGTCTTCTAGGGAGTGAGATGCTAAGTGTCCGTGTAAACATCATTTAGGTATTTGGCCGCTGAAAAGACTCTCTTCATTCTTACAGCATCATTTGCACTTTTTGGCAGTCTTCCTGCCTGGGAAATTAGATGAAAAAACAGGGTTTTGTCCAAGCATTGAAGCTGCTTGAATAGATTCTGATGAATGTGTTACATGCTGAATTTGTGGGGTTTTGTTAAATAACTTATCTTGTGATTTTTTTCTTCCTTTTTTTTTTTTTTCCCTTCTCCAGGAGTCATTAATAAATGATTTAATGAGTGAACACAGAATTCTCAGAATAATATATTTGATAAGTATTTTCTTTCACTCCTCCATTTGACTCCAACAACAAGTCTGTGTCTCAATTTACCAGGCCCTTGAGGAGCACGCTTACCTTTGGCAATAGTTTTAAATTAATCTCTTTTTAGAAAGGCATTTGTACAAGTGTTTGCTTGAAGCCCGTGCTTAGATCTCACCTCAGGTATTTTGCCAGACCATGGGCTTTAGCAGCAAGGTTGACCTTGTGCTTAAGTCATTACAGTAGTGGTTTGGTTGCATTTACCAGCTCTGCTGTTGACTCTGTATGGCTCTCCCAGTACCATGTATATATGAGAAGCACAAGTCGCACACAATTTCTATTTTGCCTGTAATTAGGAGCTGCACAAGTGTCTTTGAACCCTCCCCAGCAAACCTCAGCACTCAGGCTATAAAATGAGTCTTCCCTTTCCTTCCAACCATTGTCTTATCTTTCTGGTTGTAAATTCTTTAAGCCAAGACCGTTGCTCACTTCTTGTTCACACAGCACCTCATACCGTGTTTTATGAAGCTAATAAAATGTTAGAGATTAAAATACACGGACTGATTTGTCTCCCACTTAGCAGCACCAAAGCTGTACATCTAAAGGAACGTTGCTGATGCCCACGGAAACGTGCCAGTGAAAGCAACAGCATGATCCCCCCCCAAGCTTTGATTTTGAACAGTGGGAATATGAGAGCTTTGCCATTTTGAATTCACGTCCAATGCATGTCTCTTCCTGGAAATTATATGAGGGGTGCTGTGTAAATAAATGATGGGTGTCCAAAAGTTTTGGGGGAGCAGCCACTCCCTTCTCCCCACTCTTGCCAGCTGCCTCCTGCTCGGCTCCGAGTGCTCAGCCTCTTGCAGGGCCTTGGACAGCTCTGAATCATGCTGCTCGCAATATGTTTCTGCTACAAATAATAATAGTAATTAATGCTCTTAGTTTTGGTGCTGCCATCTGCCTTGATGCCAGCCATGATGGCTATTTTCCTGTGTTGCCCAAAGTGGGAAGGAGGAGGAAAGAAAGGACAGAGGCAGCTGTGTGTGCCTCTGCCCAGCACCTCTGCTCAGCTGGCAGCGATCTGTCTGCCGTGGGGGTTGCCTGCTCTTGTAGATTTGGAGGGGGGGTTAAGACAGCAAAACAGTGTAAAATCAGCCAGAACCCCTTTAGTTCTCAAAATACAAAACTTTTAAAGGCTGAACAAAACCTCTTCTCCCTGATCCTTGCTCAGCAAGCTGGCAAGGCCTATTTCTTCTATCAGAGAAGAGCTATCACATGTCAGCCAGCCACATCTCTCCTTCACAGTGAATGACACTTCAGAAGGCAACCTGTTGGTCCTAGTCCTATGTGCCACGAGTGTGCTCTGAGATGCTTATTTTGACTAAAGCAAGGAGAAAACAGTTGTTGAGGCTTAGGAAAAAAATGTGAAGAGCTGCAGCAGCCTGGATTTTGATACAGCTGGTCTAGAAGGACTATTTTGGTAACCCAAAATCTGCACTGCTTGCCCAGACTCCCAACCCTCCCCAGCCTGAGGTATCATGTAGTCGAGCTCAGTCCTAAATGTTTGCTCTGCAGGCCAGAAGCTTTACTTTACTTCTCATGTGCTGCTGGTAATGATGTGACAAACCGCAGGGTTCTGAGCAGTTTGTGTACATGGGGGTCACATTCCTTGCTTAGCTTTGGGTCAAACCCTCATGTCATAAACACATCTTCAGTTCCTGTCTTCTTCCCCTTCCCCAATGGATCAGGGATCTAAGGTGTGCATCATCACCCCAGCAGTCATGTCCAGCCAGGCTCTGGGGTGAGTTACTGGCAGGACCTAGTAGATGTGCAGCTCTTTCATCAGTCCAGTATATGGTTGGCTTACACAGGAATGTACATTCTCCTCCAGTGGCAACAAAACTCACCCTAGTGCAGTGAGCCTAAACTGAGCAGCTCTGATAGATGTATAGGTAACCATCTTAACAAGAGATGAGGTCCCTACTAAGGCACAACTTTTGCACAACTAGCCAAGCACTTCCCTTTAATCCAAATTTTTGAGATTGACAGGAGTCTTTTTTCAAGTACATGTGTTTTCTAGGTGGGACAGTAATGGTCACAGTCCACCAGTTTATATTCTGGGGGTTTTCTTGGGTTGCTTCTGTGTGTTTTACAAAAGTGCCTCTGAGAGGAGCAGAGCAGATGGTTGTATCTCAGAGGGGGGTTGAGCCTAACAGGCAGCCCCACCATGGCCAGGCTATGGAGAGGACAATAAGTATTCTTGTGAGAAGAGACCCCAGAAGGTCAATATTGACTATTCATTATTCACTTAAAATATTTGCCATGCAATTTGGGACTGAGACAAATTCCCATGACAAAGGTGACCAGCCACACTATTTGATGAAAAAACATGATGTTTACATCAACAAGGACTGAGCCAGTTTCAGGAAAATAGAGGAGAGAAAATTATTCATCCACTTCTTTGCCAGAGTTAAAAAAGAAAAAAAGTGCCTGTGTAAAAATCTGGATCAGATAATAAATTTCTTCTTTTTAATCAAAAAAGGAAGAAAAGTTGTTAGAAATGTCAATTGTGATCAATAATTCAACCAGGAGAAATGACATTATCATGAGTGTTGCATGGAATTGAACAGACATCACCTGGCATTTGCTGTCGTAGCTTGGCAGCTGTCCAGATAGGTGGCTACTTATCTTTAAAGGTAGGAAAGGTGCTTCAGGTTCAAAGTGGGGTTGATTTTTTTTTTTTTTGAAAACAGAATGTTGTTTTTCCACTTTGAAAAAATAAATTATTGAACTCAAACTTTACTAAAAAACTCCAGATAAAAATAAACACACACACAACTTATAAAAAAAAAATAAAAAAAGATAAAGCTGCTCCAGCTCAACTTGGAATTAGTAACTTTTAATTTCTGGATAGTCTTTATAGTGGGCTTTTTTTACAAGCTGCTGTAATGCAGGAAAATGTGGCTTTCCTTTTTAAATCAGTCTGCTGGATGGTGTCATCCAGCTGCAGTACAACTCAGAGCTGGTAGCCAGGAGACCCCAATCCTCCTGTGACATAACTACTCAGAGTGAATAGATAAGGTGTGCAAAAGTACACGAATGTTGTGGTAGGACAGTCGTGAAACATGTCAAGGCGTGGCATCTTCAAGGATGCAGTGGGCTTGTGGGGAAGACACTTATTCAGAGGGGATAAAGGATCCCTTTGAAGAAGCAGAAGGACATTAGGACACCTCCAGGGTGAGACAGGGTCTTTGAGGATCCCAGGACTTCATAGGCTGCAGGTTGTAGGAGAACAAGAACAACCACAGCAGGCTAGAGAGAAGGCTCAGCTAAGTATCTTCTCTTGAGGGGTGACTAGCATGGTGGCTAAGGGAATCATATGGCTTGTATGTGATGTGTGAGGGCTTCTCACTCAAATAGAGCCACCAGTCTAATTCCACCATCACAGCATATTCTATAGGCTCTGGTTTGAAGCTGAGAGAGACACTTTAGCAAAACATCCCAGGAAAAAAATAATGAGACATCAGACTTTCTGCTTCTCAGAGTATGCAAAGAGGGAGAGTTGTTACTTGCTGGTGAAGATGTGCTGTCCTGCTCTCCAGCATAGGAAGTGGTTGCTGCTCAGCTGTCTCTGCAGGATGAGGCTCCATCCCTCACATTCTCGGTGCCACTGCACATCCCAGAATTCTCTGCTACCTGACCTTCTTAGGCTGGATGATGATGATGATGATGATTGTTATTATTATTATTGTTATTGAACCTTTGTGATGCAAGCAAGAAATCAAAGGTAATTAATGTAACTGAAATCTATGTTAGAACTCGGAGGTCCCTCCAGTGTCCCTCTGTCTTTGTGCCCAGGAACAAATACTGCAGGTGACAGGAACCTTGAACCAGCTGGAATTCCCTGCCTTCAAACCCAGTTTCCTCTGCCCTGGAAACAAGAGAAAGCGCAAACAAACATAACAACCTGCAAAGTATTTCAATAGCAAAATAACTAAAGCAATTCTCCTCCGGGCTGGTAAATAGCAGGCAAGCTATCAGAGCCCAGAGGGGGAAAAGTTCAGCCCAAACTAGTTACAAGATCTGGAGATGCGGTGTGACAAACTCCCTCCTGCTCCCGCTCCGGCGCGGCGCCGCCGCTTGCCTGCAGAATGACAGTTTTCAATTACCGGACTGTGGCTAAGAGCAAATTGTGCACTTCAGCAGCTGGAGTTCTCTCTCCTGATTTTCAGACGTGGCTGGGTAAGATGCAGAGAGGCAATGAAAATGGCTTTCGCTGCACAGCTAACTGCACAAGGACAAGCCCAGAGACTGTCAGGCGGTGAAAAGGAATAGAAGCGGGGGTGGGGGGGGGGTGGCTGCTGGCTTGATTTATCCCTCTCCCCCAGCAATGAGAATTCAGCTGTTCAAGCTACAAAAGCAAACCTGTGTCAGCCTGTCTGCCTAAACATTACACATGATTTAGATTGTTTTTAATTTTTTTTTATCCCAAGCGACTAATTCTCTAACTTGTCCCAGGTCTGGATCACGTTATCCTCCCCCTTACTCCTGTAATAAATTTCCCCTTTCCTCCATCAGAACAAACCTGGATTTCTGGGTGTAAGGATGTACTTGAGCTAAAATATATCCAGGAGTATCAATCCTCTTTGTACGACCCAGGCAGGAGACAAACCCAGGCTTAACAGTGAACTAGAGGTGTTGCATCGAGTACTGTTCAGCTCTAATGCAGAATAACTTGGAGGAAGTTATCCTAATAAATTATTTGTCCTAATAAAAGTAAACAAAGAGTAACCAGCCTTTTTCTCCCTACCCTGTGCAAAGGAATTTCACCAGGATAGAGACAGGCTGAAGTCTGGGGCAGATTTTTCCTGTTTCCTCTGGGGGGTTTTGGGATGTAACCAACTGCAGATCATAGAATTGGGCTGGAAAAGACCCTTAAAATCATCAAAATCACACAGCATGAGGAGACTAAGAGCTGGGGTGGGGGGGGACCAGGTTAGCAGAACCCCAAGCTTGTCCATCCATAGCTGCCTGAATATTGTCCACAAAGTGGATGTAATGAAATCTTCCCTGCTGGGTGCCTTCAGACCAGTCACTTTGATAGTTATTTGTCTTTGAAGCAAATGAAGGTTTTAACATGACTGTGTTATTTTTCCCACAGAACCCTTTGCCCCAGGAAAGCAGACTCCCCTGCCCCAGGGCTGCTGGAGAAGACCCTGAGTCCCACTGCAGGGCTGAGCCACAGGCTGAAAACACTGCTCTGCGCCTCTCTGGCATCACCTTTGTCCTTCCCCCATCAGCATAAGCCACACAGCTCGGAAAAATAAGATGTTACATGTGCTCTGCTGTTTCAGGTGATATAAGGAGATCCAGTTCTTGGCTGAGCCCTGTGCCATCCCCGATTACCATCCTCCAGCGTGCTGCCTTCACGCTTCGGACAGCCCCCCGACGCAAGGCAGGGTGAGTGAGAGCTCAGCCTGGGAGTTTGCCGTTTTCCCGCAGCCAGCGAGTCAGGCAAACGCTCTTGTCTAAACAACATGAAACGTCTCTGACAAAGGCCGAGAACCTGGAGAAATTTCCAGTCACGTAGGACAACGTCTAGCAACGCGTTCCTGCCGAACGGGAAGGAGGGAAGCAGAGGGTAGGGCTAGATGAGTACACTTAGCGGTGACATGCCGTTTTTAGACGTAATTATGTAAATTACATAATTCATCTTGAAATATTGAGGGTTTTTTTTTTCTGTATTTACTGCAATTACGTCAATTGACCTATTTATGTTATCTGACGTGCTTATCATTAAAATGGGACAATATATCCCATTAGATCCTCTTACTACATTGAATGGAATGATGATTAATTATATCATAAAAAGGAGCTGTGCTACGCATCTCTGAACATGGGATTTGAAGCTTAAAATAAAACAACAACCTGCCATCATAATTTCCTGCTCTGAAACTTCATCTTATCCAGTTGGGAAATATGCTCAGGGTTCCCCACATGGGATTACTCTGGACCACATTTATATCAATAAAATATTTAGAAAGCCAAGCATACTTTATTTCTTTTTTGTAGGACCTGTTGCTGTATATTATGCAGGGACAACATGCCTGGAAAGAACTCTAACAAACTTGATTTATGTATTGGACTTCATTGCTGTATCTCCTTTCAGAGAGGAGAAAGGGTGGGTTTCCCAACTACATTGGTTATAACTTCTTGGAAACCACCTTTGGCTTTTCTCATATGTTTGAGATCTCAGAAAGATCTGAGAAAAATCTCAAAGCAAAAGGAAACCCTGGATCTATGGAAAGGATGGGAACAATCTTCTCCTGTTGAGCACAAGTTAAAACACAGGCCTTATACCCACAACTGGTGCCAATGACCTGCCAGTAGCATCAGTGATAAGGCTAGTGCACAACAAAGAACATACATCAGCCAGCACCATAACAAGAAACATGGGAGGGAAAAGCAATCAGTGCTGATAGCGAATGGAAAATGGCACAGTTGGAAAAGTGTGTCTCCAGGATCCTTGGATAGAGCCCTATGACCAGAGTGAAGTCAGAATTGAAGGTGGAAGGACACAGCAGGAGCACTCTAAAATCCCCCAACAACTTGTCCAGCCCTACCACGGTTCATCAGGTGCTAAAACAGAGACCTGAGGCAGGCAGGGTAGCTGGGCATTTGGTTGAAGTCTGCAGCATAAATATTGAGAGTCTCTCCCTGGGACTAAGTGAATGTTATCCTACCCTATAAGATAGCCACACACCCTCCAGTGGGACATTTCACACAGAGTGGGGATCTGCATCGAGTCTGCTTTTTAAATCCTTGTTCTGAGTTTACTCATCAACTCCTCTTCCCAGGGACTGGACTGTCATCTTAAGTTGCTGTGTCTGCTGCCTCCCTGCACAACAAACTAACAAGTTTTAGTCTATTCAGCTGAATAATTGATACTCTTAGAGAGATCTAACTCCTTTTCTTCTGTGTTTCTCCCAGTGCATGGAAGATATTTTTGCCTATTGGCCTCAATAATTTTCTTTTTATATCTGACTTTGAAGGAGGCTGAATCTTCCAGGCCATGTTATGGCTAGTAGCACGGTGGCTCTGGGAATGCAAAATGACAGTGAAGGATGTGATTTTAATTTATGTTTTAAATATCAACTCAAAAATGTAGGACAGAGCAACATACTTGGTCATGTTTTTCCTAAATGAGGGATTCATCCTTCAAACTCTGCCTAATGCTCCTCATCTAAACCTTGTCCTCCTGCAGCCTAAACTACTCTTCAGCAATGTTTTTTTTAGGACAGGCAGGGGAGTTTAGACCTGAGCAGAAACTGGGCCAGAGAGCAGTCAGCGTGTGATATGTTGGATGTGTGCAGGGATCCAGGGTGACTATCAAAGGCCCATCTGGGTGGCTCCTTTCTCCCATTTGTTTGTTCTGTTGGGTGCTTTCAGAACTCCTTCAATCCTTCATTTTCTGGATAGAGATGCAGTCTGCACAGTATTTTAGTTGCTCCCCTGAAGTCCCTGTGCACTGCTGTCCTATAGTGCTTCAGAAAGAATAATGACCATGTGTCCTGAGCTGTGGGGAGAAGGACTCTCAGAAAGAGCATGAAAGGGATCCATCATATGGATTGTATTGGAACTCTGTGTTGGCGAGGACCATCTCCTCAGAGATGTCTGTTAAGTTTCTTGGTACTGTTCCTACTCAATCCCTGACCATCTGCTGCTCCTTTGAACAGGCAGAGGTGATGGAAAGAAAACGAAGATTATTGCAATATGCCCCATCTTAGCAGATCTCACCTTCCCTGACTAGCCAGCACACGGTCCCAAATGGGAAGGTTTCAGCTCCTTGTGATCCAAGGGAAAGGGCTCAAGTGCATCTAAAGAGGGTTTCATCGTCGTTTGTTTTACTCAATTAAAAACCTGCAGACACAGATTAGCTCCCCGCCGCTCGGTGTAGGAATTCCTTTAGCACTACAGTGATTTACGATCTACCAGGCAGTGTTTAACGAATGTCATCCAGAACCCAGAGATGCTTAACATAGGACTGGTCACTCGTGTTAATGAAAAATGGATTTGAGGCGACAGGCGCTTGCGTGGCTGCATTTTGATAACAAATGACACAGCGGGGCCGGAGCAGAGGGAGACTTTGTAATTAATATTACAGTAGAATCAGGTATGTAAGGGAGAGCTTGACTTAGAATTAAAATCAATACAACAACTGTTGGGACGTGTCACTCCTGGTCCCTAGGCCCTGAGATATTATGCCAGACAGAGGAAGGGCTGATGGGGAGGTGATGACACGCGGCGAACATCCATCTTGTGTTAACTTCAGGCAAGAAATTATGCTTAGTGGAATGTGTTGGCAGTTTGGGGATGTTTTATTGGCTTTTTGTTAGGCTTTTTCTTTTCCTTTTTTCTCTTTTCGGAGCATAGGTGAACGGGAGGGCTTATGGACACTTTGCTATTGCTGATTTTCTTTTCAAACAATATTTTACACCAACCAATTACTGTGCTGCTGGGGTGCAGGTTTGGGGATTTGCTTTGCTTTCTAGTCCTCCTGCAAGCCAGGAAAAAAATCAAGTCTAGAGTCTATGATGGTTGTGGCTTTTATGAAAATATAACCTGAGCCCGTGTTTCTGACAAAGCACACTGTTTGCTTCCAGCAACAGCACCATCTCAATCTATTTCCAGCCTTCCTTCCCCAGCCATCCAGGTGGCCATCGTCAGCTCCAGAGTGGCTGGTGCTGTTCTAACTGAATGTTACTTTGAGGTTTCAGGATGTGAAGACGTGAAAAGGTTAAGTGGTATCTCAGTTATGATAGCAGAGAAATTGTTTGTGTGTTTCTAGGAAATTCTTCTGAAGAATAAAAATATTGGGAATTGCAAATTCAACACTTTAACCACTATCATGAACAAAAAATCTGCAGTGGGTGGGGAGGTACAGATGATCAAGATGTATGATGTTTTGCATTTCACATCAGTGTTGACCTTCGTCCCCATTTGAGGGTTTTTTTGTGTTGTAAGTTGGAATTTCAAAACTGAAAGTGTAAATCCATTTTTGTTCAGAAATGCCAGTGGGAATAATGTGACAATGATGGAGCTTTTTCTGCTCTTTCTTATATTGGGTTATATTTAAATGGGGTTATTTAGGAAGCTAGGCTAGTTCTACAACTGGTTTTAGCTCCAGCAAAACAAAATAAACCCCACGGATCATAGTAACACTCCAAAACAGCCATAGACAGCATCTTTTTGGTCATGTTCGGTACAGCTGCAATGTGTAAACATTATGGTTGGACACCAAATACCACAGCAGCTAGTAAATGAGCAGCAATATCTATATATCAGATGAAGGGAAATCCATTATCTGTATGCCTTGCCCTGAGGCTGGAGTTCAAAGCTCAGGCCAATCTCAGAACAAAAATCAACTCGGAAATGATGCCCAAATTTCTGTCAGCGCCTGTGAGTGTGACAGAAGCGCTTGTTAACATCCACCACCGAGATCAAGGGCTGTAATTGTAACCCTGCAGCTAGGTGCCTAAATTAAGGCCTCCTCCAAAGTCCACCAAAGCCAGTAAAAAAGGCTCTGACTGATTTCATTAGGTTTTGGAGCTCCTCTTAATGAAAAGCCCATCTGCTGCACAGTTCACAGGCTCCCGCATCTCTCACCTTCTCTTCCTCTACTTGCAAAACATCATACCTCTCATGTGAGACCAGCGAGCTTCTCAGCTTGTTTCTGGCTAGGAGTGCAGAGAACAAAAGAAACATCATACTGCACAACCCCATAGCAGGGCTCTTTGGCAGGGTTTCTTGCTGCAGAGAGAAGTCAAGACAAACACACTCAGTTTGGTTACTGCTCCCTTGAGGCTGAGCCTTCAGCCATAGGTCATGAATGGGTTAATCCAGCAAGCCCTCGTTTATTTATATCTCTGAAAATGGAGAATGATCCCTGAGGGAGTTTTAACATATCCTGAGAATAGCAAACACACTTTCAAGTGAAGGTGACATTCCTTATGCCTCTAAGGCCCATTTCCAGTGTGCCACCTGACTGTGTGTGCAGGGAGATTGAAATGGCCTCCTTCATCGATGGCCTTTAAATGAACGGATGTCTGCCAGACGTGGTGGAGGAAAAGGTGATCCTGCCTTAGATGACCCCTTGAAGGCTTTTCCAGGTCTACTTTCTCTAGTGCTGATCATCCAGGCTTGTGCAGACAACCAGAGTTTCTGTGGGAGTAGAAGCACCAGGTAAGTCACATCCAGACTGTGCTCTTGGTGTGACTCATGCAAACCCCAGGCTGCAGCACCCATGCAAAAATCTGAACCCAACGCTTTCCCATTAGAGATACACAATAGGATGTAGATATGTTTAAGACTCTTGAAATTGGGCTTCTCCCTTCATATGACCCATCCAATGCCTGAGACAGGGACCATGGTACGAGGTTGCAAATATTTTCCAGTGGGACCTTTCCAAGCATGAAGTGTTTCAGTCTCTCACCCATCGGTGCCATCTCAGAGCACTTGCTTTTCACATCTCTTTCATCCCTGCTTGGCAGATCCCATCTTAAGACTATTATACCCACGTAGAATACTTCACCCCAGAGTGAGTGAGTGGTCCTGAAGCCACCTTGCAGGTGCATGAAGCAGAAATCTGGATGGGAGGGAGGTGTGTCTGTGGAGAGGGAAGCAGAAGCTGAGACTCATCGTGTATGATCTATGGCCTTCATGGACCTGGGATGCAGATAGCCAGAAAAACAGGGAAAGAGAAGGGATCGTCTGCTCTATACTGTTGGGCAAATGCATGCTTGTGGGTTATTTCCCCACAGGCTTTATGCAATTGATGCTCAGAAACCCATGTGAAGAAGGGCTCTGAAAGAAATTGGCCATGCTGCAGAAAAAATTTGAAATATTTCCGTAAGTCCTAATTTGCCCAACACTGTGAAGTCGAAACATACTGCAGGGAGGGCAAAAAAAAGCAGGGGAGAAGGATTCTGTGAGAAATACATCCACAATTACTGATGTGACTGATATATATATATGTATTTTAGTCCCACCAGGTGTCTCCAGAGCAGTGATTGAGGGTCTAATTCACCAGGGATAATTACCTCCGCCCCACAGGAGGTGAAGTGTGCTCACTCGGTGAATAGCACTGATGAAGGGCCATGCAGGGAAGGCCCCAAACAGATCAGTGGAAGCAAATTGTTTCTTAATAGTTTTCAGCCTGTGACCGGTACGTTTCACTAGTTGTTAATGCCACAGAAGCACCAGCTCTGACACGCAGGAGCTGCACCACCCAGGAAGGACGGTTCCGAGAGGCGATCGGCTGCGGATGCCATTTGCTTCTTCATGGTAACACAGGGAAGGAGGGGAGAGATGAAACCTGTGAATGTGAGGGGTGCAGCACCACTTACAGACCAGACCTGAGCCACATGGGAGTTTTTATCCAGATCCAAGACTTTTTCTATGAGCTCAGGTCTATTATTGCTGTTCTAATTCTTTCCCTTTCCCCTGCACATCAAAGCTTCATTTTCATTACAAGAAGACATTGTTATGCTTAAGCTGTCTGGACTGGACAACTGACCTGATCATCAGAGCAAAACTCCCAGCCCCTTAATCCATGGGAAGGTGGGAAAGGCATATGTTTATCAGCTCCAAATGGCTGCCCTGATGCTGCACTGGCTTCATCAGGCTGGCTGATGAACCACAAAGAAACAACAGATCACTCCTGCCTGCTCATTGGCATCTCCTAATGCATATTTACGCTTGTGCCACCTTTAATCACCTGTGATGGGATTTAGTCCAAATCCTTGGCTGGATTTGGGAGCTCTATAGGTGAGAAATGAGGTTGCTCTGTTCATTTCTATAGGGCTCAGCAAGTAGGAGCTGGTGACATGAAGTGCATGTGGGCAAGAAAGTGCACACGTGTTCACACAGAATTCCAACATTTAACCTCTGGACAAGAAAAAAAAGGACTAGGGTACTTGTGAGAAACTCATAACCATACAGAGGCATCACTCGAGTGGTTATTGAAATAATGATTTATTTTGGAGGTTTTGTATACAAACAAAAGAAGTCTGTGCTTAGGATAAATTATTTCCTTTCATGGGTTAAGTCGTGAAGTATCTGGAAGCAAAGAATTGTCAGCTGAAGGAACTGGCAAAGAGATCTGAATAACATACGAAATTTGGAGAACTTTGTGATCTCTTCAGACAATATGTGAATATGCATCAGCATGCCACGTTCTTTGAATAAATTATTCCTTTTAAATTATTCACTCAGTTCTAGTGATTGTTAAGATGAGGGGATTTTGACATAAAGTGCTAACTAGTGAGATTAAAAAAAAGCTGTATACTTTTTTTTTTACTTTTTTTTTTAAAAAAGAACTTTCTACCTGCCTTAGCATCAGTTTGCTCTCATCAGATAACTTTCTCTTTAAACTTATCTCTCAGTCTCTTCTTCCTACCCATCTCTTTCTTCCCCTTTCTTTTCAGCACTGCCTGAAGACAAAACAATTTCTCTGAAGGAGATCCTTTTAGGCTATAATGGGATTAGGCCTTGGAGCGGAGATCTTGTTTGGATCAGCTGTTGAACTCACAGGAGTCCTGTTAAAGGCCTATTAAAATTCCATGTAATACCTCAGTAAGTAACATGCGAATCCCCAGCTCATCTTTGGGAATTAAAGTGTGCAGAGCTTACTTGGCTGCTGTCGGGAAGGTTACGCAGACCCAGGACTCATTTGTTTGAAGAATAAGAGGACATCACCTGCCTGTTTCCTACACCTCTAAGAAAATACTGGAGTTAAACATTGCAGAAGAAAATTGTTCATTCTTGAACTAAAAGAACTGGACCTCTGAAGGAACCCAGCTGAAGACTGGTCTGAGGCTGACAACTGACCAGTGACCATGGCCTTGCCAGGGATGACACACAGATACAGGTGACAAGCTTCTCAAAGGAAGCTTTGGAAGATTGGATTTAATTCAGATTATCTTATCAAAAGCTCTCTGTGCTATAAATTCAGCAGAGTATCTGAGAATGAGTTGAAATAGCTCTCAGCAGGATGGTATCTACCCTGAGATCTCCTAATTCTGCTCAGACAAGAGACACCATAAGAATAGACTTTTTCTCCCCTCTGCAGACACATTTTTTCTGCTTAGGTTTGAGATCTGAAAGTGTCTCCATTTCTTCAGTTTCTTGTTATTTCCAAAGTTAGAAAGTTCGGGGTAGCTCTCAAAATGTGCTTGGGTAAACACAATATTAATACATTCTTATATACATTATATTGATCACCCAGCACTGCATCGAGCTCTGGTGCTGTTACTGTGCTGCCGGAGAAATAATTCCTTCCACTCTGCTAGGCGACAGCAAATTGCCAGAGCCTGAGGGGGCAAAGGAAAGGCAAGAAGGGGTGAAATGTGAATTTGGAAACAAACAGTCTTTGGTGTCTCTGAAATTAGAAGTGGCTGATGCAAAACCTGTCAAAAGCAGAAGCCCTCGCTTGACGTGAGGCTCGCAGCTTGACAGCCACTTCCACCTGAGACCTTTGTAACCCAAACACACCAGGGCTGCCCTTCCACTCCTTCAACACCCAGCCCCACTTCAGCATGGATATGCCAGGGGAGCAGCTCCCACCTTCTCTTGTTCTTGGACAGTGCTGAAACCTTTCGTGGACATTTCCCTTCTATTTTTTTTTTTTTTTTTAGACAATCTCAGAGCTTTTCACAAATCTATATTGATTAAGCATCAAAAATGTTCATCTGATGTAGATAAGTTTAATGCTATTATCTGGATTTTATGAGACAGGTTTTATTGAAGTCATGGAGAAGTTAAGCAACTTGCTCAAGGTCAGACATCAACATGTGGTAGGACAGGGAACAGAGCTGGACTCACATGTAGGCACCCTGTGCTCTTCATATACGTCACCTCTTACTGTGTTTCTAATTACTCTGCCTTTGGATTATTTCAGGCAATGTTATGGATTTTACTAGCAGATATGACAAGGGAAATAAATTTGCATACACAGAAACGTGTGCATGTACATAAGTGTGTACAGAATGTACAGAAGTGTGTTATGGCAATTGAAGGTGGGAACTGGCTGCCAGGATTTCTGTGATCTATTCTTCCTTTTCTGAGATTTATATGTGATTTATGTAGTACTCGGGCTGTCTGTCTCTGCTCCCTTTGGTAGCTTTAAGCTGAGTGAGGTGATGGCTCCATTCAGGACAGCAGGGTCTGCTGATTCCTTAAGAGGTGGGAAAGGGAAGATTCAAGGCTGGGATAATCTCTTGGATTTTCATGTGGGATAAAATGCCTATTTTTGCCTCTGACCTTGCATGTATTCCTGTGGCTCTCTGTGCCTCCACTTTCCACCTGTGAAATGGGAGTATTTGTAACATTTAGCTGTGCTGCAGAGATTAGTATGTCCAAGAATGTCTGTGATGATACTGGAGTGATGGAAGTTCTTTGGACTAGAAAACTATTGGGCCAAAATTTACTGGCAGCCTGGCCGTGGAGCTGAAGCATGTTCCCATGGTGGGGACCGGTTCAGCAAGGAGAGGGGAGCATGTCTGCAATCTGTCTGTGGCCTGGCCCTGTACCTCTGCCACTCAGCAGGTCCTCTCCTGCCCTGTTTCCCCTCTCAGATGTGCTGTTGTGTTTGGGTGGGAAAGAGCCTGACATCTGTTTGAGCTAGAATCTGTCTGAAGTGGCCACGATGTGCAGGCATGACCTTCCCACCTGCTGGTCTCCAAACATCCATCCCTGGTTTAATTTTACCATGCATGAGTGCTGCAGCAGGGAAGAGGAGGAGAACAGGGCCTTCCTCTCCTCACATCTCCCTCTGCAGAAACCAAGCAAGTTTCTTAACATCCTTGGTCAGGCTCCCAGAATGGGCTGGATCTGGGGATATGGTTTCACTGCAAAACCAGCTTGTACAGCCCAGTGCCCGACAGCCTCTGCTCCAGACAAAACCCAGCAGATGCTTTGCAAGGAGAAGGCTGCTCACCGGCTGCACTGGTGGGGCATCAGCCCCGGGCCACCACGTCTCCTGCCTCCATCGCTTCCCCCCTGCCCGGACAGCTGAGGTGGGTCCTCAGCTGAAGAGAGGAAGCGAATTCTCAGGGGGAAGAGGCAGGAACAAAATGTTACTGCTCGTTAGCAGCCACGCTAGGCAGCTCCGTGAGCCACGCGGAGCTATCGCAGGGCTGCGACACAAAGCCGGGGACCAGTGGGTGTCCCCAGAAAGGGACCTGTGTCCCTTTATCCTCGGGTACAGCCTTACCTAGAGGATAAACTCCTTTTCCTCACGCTGGCAGGGGAGATGCAGGCAGGAGCAGAGCCGGAGCAGGGACCGCGGCCGTCAGAGCTGCTGAAGATCACAAATGCCCCCTTGAGCCCAGGGAAGGGATTGTCCGTACAGATGTCCTCTCATCCTTCGACCATCCTCTAGCCTCCTGGTGAACGAAAAAGAGTTTTTCCTGGTAGGAATTTAAGAGATACTCCTACTCTTTCCATCCTCCCTGCTTCGATGGCTAGCTTTGGGTGCTGCGTGGTTTGGCAGAGAAGAGGGTGGCACAGCGGTCCCTGTCCCCACCACCCCATGTGTCCCTGCCCTGCTGTGATCCCCTCACCAGAGCCTGCAGAGAAAATTATTTCTGTGTCCTGATCCTTTCACCTTCACTCCTAGCTGTGCACCATGCCAAGTGAGCGGGATTCTAATGGCACCTTAAATGCAGCTTGTGTTTAGGAGGATGTTTCTGGGTCCCTGGTAGCAGGGGAAAAGGAATGCATAACTCTTTAGGGAGAATTTGTAAGCAACTGTGTGGGGCATGAACGAGCTCCTGTCACCTAAGCCTCATACCATTCATGTCACCGTGGCCTCCTCTGTTTCTCTGGTTCCTGGGAAAGGCTGGCCACGCGTCACTCCTGACTCTCCTCTTTCTCATGAGTTTACTGTCACCCCACTAATTTCCATGAAAGCTTCTGAGCTACTTCCTCTCCTGTTCCTGGATAGTCCAATTAATTAATTTGCTAATTCCTGGCTATCATGGGGAGACCCCAGTGTGCCAGCTCCCAGGAACTCAGCATTTAAGAGTTCACAGGGGTTGCATCCACCAGCAACCAGCTGTTGAGCCTCGCTGCTCGCTGCTGCCTGGATTACTGCATGCCACGTTGTACATTTTGATGAAGCAAATGATGCAGCATTCTGCCCTGGCAGATCATCAGATCCAGGGAAAAAACTGAATGGATATGATAAAACCAGTGATTTAATATGATGTCTGCCCTGCTGTTCCCCAGTTTGGGGGTTTCATGTAAGTGAGGAGCAGATGGGATCTCCAGGGGGAAATTCTAAGCTTGCGTTACTGAAACCAATGTAAATTTAGTACTGTATTTCTAAAGTGTTACTGGAAAGCAGCCAGGAGTCTGAAATCTATCCAAGGTTTTCACCTCTCTGATTCATATATATATATAGTTATATACACACACACTTATTTATTCACATATTTCTCAGGGGTGGGAATACGAGGTTTCATTCTGATGTGTTTGTGGTTCATTGTGCTTTAAATGTCACCTGACTTTACACTTGCCCTTTTTGGAATGAAAGAGAACACCAAAATCCTGACCACCAAGGAGATGCTTGCACAGCTCCCAAGGACAGGTGCTGGCAGTGCTGTTATACCAGCCAAATTTTCACTCATGTAATAACCTTCCAGGTTCTCATGCAATTTGCAAAGAACTAAGACATTTGTCATTCTTGTGCCCAACACAGTGTCACTGTCTGTTATCCATCATCTTCTGCCCCTTGAAGGTGGCTGCACATAAAGAAGCCCCCGTTTCCTTCGCTGTCTGTACTATGCATTTTGCAAAGCCTCTTGAGGAAGGCAGGAACCCTGTGAATACAAAATCTTTTTCTAGAGGTTGTTAGGGTTGCACCCCAGGTTTGGGATGCTGTGGCTTTTCATTAAAACTCTCTCAGGCCATTTTAGAGGCAACAGGTTTCATCTGGCACGCTCTGCATCCTGTCCCTCCCACTCCTTCCCCAGTGGTGTGCTGAATGATGTGAAAGTACTACAGCCAAGAGAAATCTTGGCCCTATCCTATCTAATCTGATCAGCTCAACAGAGCAGAGTGATAGAAATCCATAGACCCTGCCAATAGAAAGGTTTTCTTTGGCTGGGACTGACATTTGACGTGCTCTTTACCTGTATGTGAAAGTGATTTAAAAAATTCATCAACAAGAACATCCCCCCAACAATCTCAACTGAGATTGGATGGTACAAAAGCCAGAGCTGATATCAAACAGTTTTCTTCTAGCAAGGGGTGTCAGGTCAGCTGATTTAGGGAAAAGTCCAAGGATGAAAGGCTCAGTGTCACTACATGCCACCTCCACTCTTGTCCTAAGGAACCTGCATAACACCAGCACCTCCAAAGCAGCGTCAATCTTTCAACCTGCCCTGGCAAACACCGTTCTTAATGCCGGTTTATTTGTAGGGTGGTTGCTTTTTCTGGGTGGGAAGCCTTCCATGTCTTCAGCTGAAGAGGTGATGAAAGTTGACAAGATCACAAGTTTGCCAGTGTGATGCAGTACTCTGGGTTTGGAAATGAAAAAAATCAACATTTTCAAACCTCCTTCAAAACTGTAATTTTGATACTATTCCTTAAGCTCAGTTTACACGATACGAAGGAGTTAAATTCGGCTGCTTCTTTTGTCCCTCATTGCATCTCCTAACTTTTGCTGAAAGTCCTCAAAAAATTTTTTGAAGAAATCAGTGTATCCCTTTTAAACATCTTGGTTTCAATAAATCTGCATCTTCCAACAGAAAATCTGTCTGCCTATTCTTGTTTTATTTTTGATCAGTGTTGTATTTCAGAGAAACATGTTTTGCAGTGCAGAAACAGGTAAATTACTCTGCTGGCTCAGATCCAAAGTTCGATTAGATTCATATTTTGCATTTGACAGTACAGCAGAGAGGTCATTTCAGAATCCCTTGAAAGAAGCATGGGAATGGAGTTACCTGCTTTGGGTGGATTCGCTCCCCAGCACGTGCCGGGCAGCCGTGATACAGCTGATGCTTCCTGAGATGGTTCAAAACTAGGATGGACTTAAAGGTGCTGGTCCCAGTGATTTCTCCCCATTCTCCTACTACAGGAAAGCTACTCATTTCTCTTAATTTCTTTATTTAAATGTGATTCTTGGAACAACTTGATCAGCCTCCATGTGCAGTGAGCGGAGTACACAGATGTACCGGGCTCCCCATGAAGTGACCCCTCACTGCCCAGGGACTCTGACTCCACAGGATAACCTTTCTCTCCCTACTTCCTTGGGACCACCATGACCTTTCCTTTCCTACAGGGAGGAGACAAAAAGGCAGCCGCCTCCCCTTGGATTGAGCTGCTGGATTGTTCAGCAGATGTCTGGTTGTGTGCCACTCGGAAAATGTCACTGCCTGCCGGCAGCTCCAAGCAGGTGATTAATGCCAGATTGAGGATTTTTCTGAGATACATTCGGATCCTTCTGTTCGCTGCCGCTTCGTGAAATGACAACCTGGCCCTCCTGCCACCAGAGGCAAGTGTAAAGCCTGGCACACAATGGAAGCAGGGGATCTGCTAGGTCTTTTGAGGGGAGGATGAAGGTCTTAGCAGCAGACGGGTGAATAGAGATGAGTGGTGATTCAGCTAGCGGCAATTCCTGCAGCCCCTGGCTCCAGTGAGGGCTGGTGGACGCCACCCCTACTCTGTTTGCTTTGCCTTGTCTACAAATCGGTCTTTAGAAAAATAGTTGTTGTTATTTGGCTGCTTCTGGCTGGGTTTGAGCAGGTGCCATGGAGTTTACAAAACATTTAGGATGGAGACATCGCAGAATGCAAGTGACGGCTGGAGTATCAATGCATGTGCAAGAAAGCCTTCAAGGGGTGGAATGAAATGTGCTGTTTGAGAGATTAGATTTTTATCCTGTTAGAAGCAAGAAAGGAAGAGGGAAAGGTGAGGAACGGGGAAGGAGTGAGCGTGAGAAAGAGATGCCTTCTTGAACCAAAAGATACCATAGGAAACCCCTGTGAGCAATCGTATGGGAGTCGTCGACTTGTGCAGATGGCCACAATAGGAAGATTGCCCAGACAGATTCAAACAGGGGTTTGTCCCTTCAGGGAGTTTCTTTTCGGTCTGAAAGAGTCGAACATGATAGAGTGATGTCTTTGATAAGAGCAAAGATTATATCCTCAGTCCCTTTAGAGGCTTTAAAAAACAACACTTGTTCTAAAGCACAGTTTTTAAGCAACCAAACAAAAGAATTCAATATCCTGACCAATATCCCAAACATGATCTCAGCCTGTTTCAAGTGTTGGTGTTGAAAAAAGGAAAAATCAGCACCTGACTTACTTTCTCCCTCTTCCCAGCTCCTCACTGTATTTATCTGTTCTCCCCTTCTGCCACATCCTCAGACTGGTTGCCTGCACTGCCATGTGAGGGGCTGTTCCTTCAAGCTGACAGGTTGGGGGTTTTTTTTGCAAACTGAAGTGTTCCTGAGTTGCTGGTTTCTATATTTTAAATCTTTTATCTCATGACTGAAACAAGAGAAAAGAAAATCAAGGCTTTGGCTAAGTTCCCAGCCCTGTCACTTTCTGACCTTGAGCCAATCACATGAACTTCTAATGTCAATATTCCCATCTGTTAAGCCTCTCAAAGATGCTGTAAAGTAAAATTAATAAATTGTATTGGGATATCTACACTTACAGTCAGTAGCAGTTCTTTCATGAGTAATCCCATCGACTTGTGTGCAATAACATTGAATAAAGTATTACTCATCATGAGTAAGGAGCTAAGAATTCAACATTTAATATTTGTAAAAAGCTTGGGGATTTTTGTGGAAGAAGTTAGAGGGAGGGGGATTCCAGACTACAAATGTGAAGAAATCCATCCACTATTAGTGTCTAAAAGGCAGATAACAGTGCCCTGTTGACTCTTTTCACACTTTCCCAGCTGAAAGGGTGATTTGGAGCCTGGTGGTGCAAGGGCTATAGTGGAGATGGAGATGGAGGTGCAGATGGAGATGGAGGTACAGATGGAGATGAAGAAGAAAGACAGCAAGTCTGAGAGGGAGGAATGAATTAAAACGTGTCCTGTCAGAGTCAAAGGTTGCATCCCAACAGAAGGGAAGGAATATCCAATATTGAATCCTAATGAAAAAAAACCACAGTGGAACTTCATTTAACACTTCAAGTTTAGCAAACATATCCTGGGGCACACCATGCTTCTGCCGTTGCTGTGGAAGGATGCCCTTCAGAGCATCTCTCTCAGATCACTTCTGAGTCGAGTCCCTGTGCACAGCACAGCCTGTGCCCTTGAGGAGGATGGTGCCCTGGGGAGGAGCCAGCCTGGCTGCCTGCAGACAGGACAGTGTCAAACTTTGACAGCAATAAACTCACAGGAGAGGGTGCTGTGGGAAAGAGACAAGGACGTTAACTAGGAGCATGAGAGGCTTTTTTACCCCCAGTCCACCTGCTTATCATGGTGAGATAACAGCTAACACAAGCAAAGCTAGGAGTAGCTGCTGACATTTCCCTGCTGATTCTTTCCTCTTCCCCTAAACACATGAAAATACAAGAAATGCCTGGCTTTGATAGCAGCTGTCAGGCATGGGTCACCCTGCCAAACAGAGCTCTTAAGACTTTTCCCATGACAGATTGAAACTCTGGAAGGGGAGGAGGGACAAGGAGGTGGTGGAACTGGGAAGCCCATGGAGAAGAGCTGTGCACCATGACCAACCCCCCAGAAGTGATGCTCTCTGAGGGCATTTGATTTCCCTCTTTCCCAGTGGCATTCCTGTCAAGATTTTTTCATAGGGAGCCACTCTACCTGTGCCAAATCAGATGCCAATAGTGCCTTAATCTGTGCCTGTGGGGTGTTTTCATGTTCTGGCAAGCTACATCAAAATGTAGATGCCCACTGATGTGCTTTTGTGTCCAGTCCAAGCTTGGTTTGTGTTCAGGATTCTCCTAAGACTGAGATAACCTCATGGAAGTGGGGCTGTTTGGGGATTATTGTCTCACTGCATTGTAACTCCTGTGCAGCAATCCCAAATTTTGGCTATGGTTTTTAGGATCTCTGGCATCTGATGCTGGAGAGAACAGGCTGTCACCTGGAATGCAACTGACAGCATTCACAATTGCACAGGCACATCTCTGCCACAGCAGAAATAAAGTGGCAGTTGCCAGGTCCAGATTTTGCCGAGACTCATAAAGCATCACCCATTTATGTGAGCAGAGGGCTATATCCCATCAGACCTGCTCATAGGAGAATTCAAATGGACTTGCATCCCTCCCACAAATAGGAAAAAAACCCCGAATAGGCCTTTTTCTGTGCTTATAATTTTAGTGAGTGTGTTGCACTAGTATCTAGAATCAATATACTATGCCCTGACAGCATGTGTGATAAGCAGAAGGGAGCCTGCCATGGCAACTGATGCATATTGCATACATTTGGCCTGATTCTGATAGCTTTTTGCTTGTGTAATCCTCCTCTCCTACCTGTTTGGGTCCATGTGAGATCAGAATTGGGTTAATTGATTCGTGCTTCTTCCAGCATAAGCTTGGAAGCTTTCAGCAAACAAAGATTTTTTTTAAAAAACAAAAAATCTCCAAGATCTGATTTCTAAATGGCACAGCAGTGTCTCCTATGGATGCTTCGAAGAAGACCTTAAATCACTTGGCTGGTAAGTAATTCTAATAGCTTACTTAACATGTACTCCTTCATGGATATATACCCCTTGTGACGATATCGAACGTTAAAACGGTGCTCTGAGGCATATAGGAGAAGTTAGGATCAGAGTCAGAAACTGGTGAGGTTATGTGGGTCTCAGTCCACTGCACTAGCTACAGAACCATTCTGGCTGCCTAAAGAAGTGCTGCTCAAGGTACTTCATCTCTTTGAATCAACTGGGCAATTTCCTTCCCAACTTCTCCCACTATCACAGGTCTCCAGGCTTAGATGTGTCCTCTTTAAGGAGAGCCTTGTCCCATTTCCATGCTGTGGTTGCAGGACTAACACAAAGAGAAATGACTTTGTTTAAGCACTCTTCTGAGGTTTAAGGTTGTCATTACTGCCCGTGCTTTCTTCCTCAGAGAAATTCAGGAACTCGTGTTATTATTTGCCTCAAAGCAAACAAGCAGCTGGAAATGGCACAGGTTAGTTATGTTTAAAGAGAGAAATTGTTTCCTTTTATTCATTCTGTTTTCTTCTTAATTTGCTCAAGTGACCTTTTCTCCATTTAATGCTGAAAAGAGCAAACAGAACAGCTGATTGACCTGGATATCTTTTATTCTTGGTTGTTGAACTCCGGATACTCACACGCAGTTCAACTGACTTCTCCAGGGCTTCTGCCTATTTGCTTCAGCATAAACAAGATTTAAAAAGCAAGACCACTGCTCAGTTTTTATCAGTTTTTTTCTCTTGCAGTCCTACCACCTAGATACCCCTGCAAGATGGTGACACCCTGGTACTGACACTTTTCCTCCATGCAACACGAAAGCCTCCCTTATCTGCAGAAATCTTGTTCTTCTCCTTACCTCCTTTGGCCCCTATCTATTTCTGCAATGCTTTCCTTAAGTTACTGCTTGCAAGTGATCATGTTTTCCAGGGGTAAAACACGCAGCTGATGTTAGAAAACAAGGGGTGAAATATAATATCTCTCCAAACAGCTTTACATTTCATTCAGGTCTTTGATGACCACTGTGCATTGAACACATATCTTACACTGAGCTCCCTGCAGTAGCCTACATCTTCTTTGGTCCCTTAGAGGGTATGATTCATTTGTATATGAAGAATTCCAATTGTTCTTCCCAAGGTATGTTATGCATGCAACAGCCTCAGCAGGATTGTATTTGCCGTTGTATGGCCCACTTACATCCTTCTCTGAGGTCTGTCTTAAATTAATTTCTTGTCATCTTCTCCAGACCTACGTGACCTAAGAAGAAGGTGGGAGAGGGAGGAAATTCTGTTCTTTGAACAAACGTTGCCCTTTTTCACTATACCACCCCATCCTCAGGCTGTTAATACATATCTGTAACAATGCTTGTCCTAGGAGTAGTCCCTGGAGTACCTCCCACTATTAACCTCTTTCCATGCTGAGAATTGGACTTTTTATTATGGCTCTTTGATTTTTATGTCATAGCTTGTTTTCAATCCATGAAAGAACTTTTACCTCTCACCTCTAGGTAACCCACTAAGCTTTCCTTAATAGCTCCTTGTGAGGGCTTTTCTCAAAAAGTCTTTTGAAAACCTAAATAAATCGCCTCTGCTTGTTCAGAGGTATCCATTATTTTTGTTAACATTTTGAAAAGCATTAAAATAGATTGAGAAGCACGACGATTTACTGTGGCAGCCTCCATGCTGGTTTGTCCCAAGCATCTGGGGGCATTGTAACTCTGTCTTCAATGATTTTTCTCTTATCTTTTCTTCAATTGAAGTAAGGCTTGCCAGCCTGTAATTCCTTCATCTCCTTTCACACCTTTATTTAAAGATGGATACAGCACTGGCCACTTTTCAGCCCTCTGGCATGAGTTCTGATTTTAATGAAAAAAGTGACAGGCTTTGTGCTAATAGCTCTACTTCTTTGCTCTCTCATTCCTTCTGAATTTGTGTCTGGTCCTGGTGACCTATAGAAAATTGATGGTCTCATCCAGTAGTCTTTACATGTGCGAGTAGGTCCATTAACTTCAGCAGCCCCTCTTTAACTTCAAAGAGCGCATCTGCAGAAATGAGTGCTCTTCGATCAGGTCTTCTTCCTCCATCTGTCATACTAAGCATGAATGTGTCCATACTATTTGTGCTTCACGAGCTGTTTGGTTTTGGGTTGGGTTTTTTCCACTTCTTCCCCTTTTCTTGCCATTGTACATTGAGGTGTGGGCATGGATGGGTTTTCACAGCATCTGTGTGTGGTCCGTACTACGGAGGGCTTCTAAACCCTCCTAGGAACTGGAGCCTTCCAGCACACATCCTTATCCATCCCTGACAGTGTATCACCTTCATTATCTTGAAAGGAGAACTATGAAATGGAGACTTTTCAATCTTCCCCATGGAGACACGTATGTTTTTTAAAAAAATAAAAATTACTTTTTCAGTTGTGTCTGTTATGTTTCCTCCCAGGGATCGAGGATTGAGGGAATTCAGTGAACCAGAAAGCAAATGCAATTGCATTCTCAGAGTAAAATGGGAAAGGTATAAAAATACAGGAGAGTGAAGAGCTACTTAGGTTAAGCAACACTAGTAGCACAGTAGTTCTTGGATATAAAATGTCACAGGTGGACCAAACACTAAAAGAAGTATTATAAGAATAAGTGCAGTAACTCTTCAAATAATGGAAAGGGGACAGAAATCAAGCTGCCTGTAAGTTGGCATTTGATGTGTTTCAGATCAGGGCTGTATGTGTGATCACCTGAGATGGTGGTGAACTGGAGTTGATGACACAAGAGATTTCTTTCACCCCTTTATCCCAATGTTTCTGGGAGCTAAGTAAGGATGACGCCCTCAGTGGCAGCTGATTTAGACCACAGTTAAAGAAGCATAGCTAGAAGACAGATGGTGTCATTAACTCGTCTGGTATTATTGCTGCTTTATGTGCTACGACTCTGTTCAGTTGGCCTAATTGATTAACCAAGAATGTGGATGGTCCCCTCCAGTTTACAATTTAGGATGGATGCAGACATCCCAAAGCCTGGAGCATCTTTATGTCAAGCCGGGCTCAGGTTCTGCAAGATGGTGGCATGTATCCCCTGGAAACAATGCGAACAGCAAGACAGTGTGTTACAGAGAAAGCGAGCAGCTGACGGGTGTCACCAGAAGAGCCGCGTGAATCACATTTCCTCTCCTGCTGGTCTTGATCCTTTTGTCTTGACAGACCGTCAGGAACCGCTTTTCTCCTTTGCCCTCCACTTTCTCTCACGGCATCTTCACAGCCAGCCTTTGGCAAAGGCTTTTTGGTGGCCATTCATTAATTCTGCTGTGGCCTTTAGTAATGTCATCTTGGCTCAAATGCTTTCTTGAAATACAGTGCTACAGATTTCCCCAAATATCCTTGGCATGTTATATGGCGCTGGAGTAATGCTAGCGCTCTTAAAACATAGATGAAGCAAACAGTGCTAATTTATGCCTTGCTTTTTATTCCCAACATAATTTTGATTTTAATGTCCCATCCTCACCACATCAATATCTTCTCACTACTGGCATGTTAAAACAAAAAGTAAATATTTCATCTTTTTTTTCTTCCACTAAGATGCTTACCCAGAGCATCGGGGAGTATGCAAATGAGACACGACTGAGGGATGCTGCTTGGGTGCTTTATGGGACATCAGGGCATGGGAATAATGCCCACAAGTGTCAATGTGAATGGAAAATTAGCTACACTGGGTAGTGATGTATGATTTAATATAGAAAAAGATATTTACAGTAAAACAACAGCTCACAAAAATACATTGCAGAATTGTAGACTCTGCCTGAAGGATTGGAAAGGTTTATTTACTTAAGATATAAAAATCAAGCTGCCCTTCTGCCTTGTTCTGCTGGCTAGGCTGATCAGGGCAGTGCCCTGTTGCTGTAACTGTGATCTATTCCCTTTCCCCACAAAACCCCACTTTGAACAGCAGGCTACCGACATTCCACAATTCTCATAATTCAAACTGCAGGTGGTGTCCAGAAATCCCACGTAAGTGGCTGCTGAATACGAGTAAAGCACGGTGCCTCGAAGGGGCATTGAGTCAGCTCCTGTGTGCATCAGTTTCTTCATCATCCTTTTGACAGGCTGCAGATCTGACCTAGTCCCAGAAACCGCGATGAAATTAGCGGTGATTCTGATATCCAGTGGAGATTTTTTCCATTATAATCTGCCTGCAAGGAGTCTCAAAGCAAAGCTTAGAAGCAGACCCAGGACTCGGCTCAGTCACCTGGAAATGGCTTCTTGAAAAAACGTACATCTGACAGCTAAGATTATTTAAGGCAAAAAAACCCACTTCAGCTGAAACCTTGAGTCTATGGCAGTCACCCCAGTGGGACAAGGGCTCATGAAGAAACTCCAGAGACTGTTACTGAGGCACAGTTTTCCTCCCAAGGAGCTGGATTTGGCCTTGCCCTCCTTAATGAGTTCCTGTTTTCCACCTATTTATTGTCTCAGTCTTTGGAAAGAAGTGCCTGGGCAAGCTCTAGCTAGTACTGCCAAGGCAGACCTGAGAGTTGCACATGTAAGCACACATGCACTCACGTGTAAATGAACACTTTCTGCTGTGATATATCTTGAAGAACAAGACCTCTATACAGAAATAACCTTGAGTTTTGTTTCTTTTTTCTTTTGAGAAATAAGTGACTTTAAACACTGAGATCTTTTTCATCTCTCTCCCCAGCCCCACCGTCTGCAGTGATTTATTAGAGCTGCAGCCCACAGCCGAGGTGCTGGAGGGCTATTGGGGGGGAGCCTGAGCTGGGGCTGCAGGAGGAGCTGGGGTACCAGTTCATGAGAACCGGGGTGCAGCTCCCTCCCACTCCATCAACCTGCCCAGCAGCACCCCAGCTCCCTCTGCCCTCACACTTTATTACAGCTTTTAATGTTCACCAGTGACGTGCAGGGAGAAATAAAACCTGAAACAGCTCAGTTCATGTCGTCGACTGTTTGTTTGGGATCCAGTGCTCAATTTGTCTCTGTTCTTGCCTTGTACGATGGGTAATTTAGTAGCAGCACTTAGATACCGAGGTGATAGATGCCTTGTAAATACAGCAGATAGATTAAGTTATTAGTGCAAATGTAAAAAAAAAAATCACAGATAGGAAAGGTGTTGAAGATTTACCCCTCACATGGTCCATGGAGGGTGTCAGTGAATGCTCCACAGTCCTTTAAATCTGGTGCCCAGACTCGTAACTGAGTCCAAGAAACCTTCACATCACCAGCACGAGGTGAGGGATGGAAGCTAGCCTGTGTTTTCCTACCTTTTGTCACTCTTGGTGTGGTTGTGACTCATCACACCTGACATATGCCAGAGCCCCCCAGCCCAGAATTTCTGTCTTACCCTCAGCTCCCCCAGCAGAGACACAGCCTGGGGGGGATCTCTGCAGCCTCACGTCCTAGGGAGAGGGCAGTGAGAAAGGTCTTTCTGCTAAAGCAACCGTAGTCTTTGGAGCGAAAGAGGAGAGATGGAAAATAAACTTGACCCTAATTTGAAGCTGTTGGGAGGAACTGGCTCTGTGCAGTGTGCTTTACTTTCTAAAGCGCTTGCAGTGCGTGGCCGGGCTCCCTGCGGTGCTTTTCAGCTCGCTCTCTGTGCAGCACCAGGAGACTGAGCACAGCTAGGATGCGAGTCCTGCCACCCACCGCAGGGGTGAGCCCTCACTTCGCAAAGGGGTGGGTTTCCATGCTCCCATCGAGGGAGTCCCCTTCATTTCTAAGGAAAAAAGGAAGATGCCAGGGTGTGCCGACAAAGAAAATCTGACTTCTGTATCAGAGCATCTGTCTGCTCTGGAGCTTGCGTGGTGAGGTTTCTGCTGGGGGTAACTCCTCGTTTCAAGCTCTCGGTGCTGGGGAGAAAGAGGCGTGTGGAGCATGTCATGGGCAAAGCAGAGCCCTGCTCACATCAGGGCATTGTGGTGTCCTTCCTGCAGACCCCACACCAAGAGCTGGGATCCCTGGCAGCCCCAGGGAAGGACCTCATCAGCAGTAGAAGGGGAGCAAATCCTCAAGCATGATTATGGAATAATCATGGGGGAGGGAGTCTCACAGCTCCCTTATTAGTGAGGATCTGGTTTGTGCCCTTGAATGAATCTCTTTGAAGATTGTGGGGAGGGTTGGCTGCTGAAGAGCTGCTTCTGTTCTCACATATCTCCACTTCTTATCTGAATCTTGCTCACTCACATCTTTGGCACTCAGTTCCATGTGCTTTTGTACAAATGCAAATAAGGACAGTTAAATTTACCACGCTTCTGTTTCATTGATGATTCTCTTGTTGTTCACTACTAATTTGGAGACAATTCTGGTTGGACTTGAAGCCCAGGAAAATTCTTATTCCCTTGAAAAATAATAAGTATTTCCAGGATAAGTATATATTGCTCTTTTCGTTGCAAAAAAGAAAGGAGGAAACTGCAGAGATGTCAGACAATGATCTCTCTTCAGTATTAAGACTGAATGGGAAAGTACTTTTCGTGTTCACATATAATATATACCCTTCTTTCATGCAAGTCCTTTAATCAGGTTTTGTGATCAAATTCTGGCCTGTTTTGTGGAATTCACAGGGCTCACTTTACATCTGCTTTGCAACCAGAAAATTCTAAGGACACATGGAAATGCTTGTATTTGCAAAGTAGTGGTTTGACATTTGCTATGTGTAAGCAGAGACAAGCGGGGCAGCAGCCAACCTGGAGGAATAAGGGGGAGAGGGTCTGTGCTGTGCCCACAACAGCATCGCATCACCTGGGAAAGGGGATGTATTGAGTGAAACACAGGGAGCAATTAGTCACCTTCAAAGCTGCGTGTGGGAGAACCTTGGACTCATCAGCAACATCTTGTGGAGCTTCCTGGCAGCTTTTCACTCCTCCTTTCCACTGGTGCGATGACTTTGGCTGTCTCAGGACAGGGTAGAGTCAGGCCCTGGGTGTATATTAACAAAGAGTGTCTGCCTGAATGCTGTCACAATTCTGGTGTGTAGCCGAGTGTAGGGATTGTGCTGAATGAGTGCAGGGACTGGGCTAAATGTGAACAAACACAACAAATAAATTAGCCTGGGAGTAGGGCTGTGAAGTGAAGGAGTGTGAAGTTACAGCTAGGACAGGGACAAAAACTAGGTGTGCACATGTACAGCTTCATTTAGCACTTTGTAATCAACAGAAAAAACTGTTCCCAGGGTTTAGGTGAACGTCAGCACAACCAAAATCACATCAAGGCAGTGCACTTACCCTTGGATGGTGGGGTGCTTCTGTCGGAAAGTGCAATCGGTGTAGAGTGACCCTACGCCAGCCCTTTAGCAAGGCTGAATTTTCCAGGCTCTTACAGATTCTTCCTGGGACTTAAAAGCAAATAAAGAAGACTGAAGCTTGCCAGAAACTGATGGTACCTCTGGGAGAGAAAGTGCAGAGGAAAAACACAGACACTCTACAAAAATGACTGTGAGAGCTTTTCAGGCAAATACCTGTAGATGAGTGAAGACTCCTTGGCACAAAATAAAGATGACTCTGGTGAGTCTTTACAACATTACTGTGCATGGCAGGAGTTCTGAGGAATATACACATATATTCCTCATATATATCACATATATACTATACATATTAAAAGCAAGTGGTTGGACCATTAATGAACAAGAAGAGGGAAAAAAGAGGAGAAAAAAAAAAGGGAGGGGGAAGACAGTTGTGCAAAGCAATGGAAGAGGAATGTTGTTCTATCAGGTTCAGCACTTCATGCAAGGCAACTATGGCAGCTCTTCCCATCCCAGGCATCTTTGGCCTGATTCTGAGCATCTGTGCATCTTTTATACTTGTGTATCTGATCAGAAGCTGAAATAAGCTGAGATGGCATTTGGACTCATTGATGGGGAAAAATAAATACATTAATTGGCAGAAGCACAAGCTTAGTACCCGGTGGAGTACCTGGAGTAGGGTAGGTATGATTTTGAGATGGATTTACATGCCCAAGCCACTTTGCCCCTTCTGTCATAGCAGTCCTATATGTTGCTTCTCCTGACCAATCCCCTGGGAACGTGCTTGGTGGGCCCTCAGAAATCAGAACGCCAGCACATCCTGTGTGGGCAGTTCTGTTCGTATGTCCAAGGGACGCATCCAGTCAAATAGACAAGTCAAAATCACTTAGAAGCAAACAGAGAAATCAGTAACATCCATCATGGATTTGTCATGCACAAATCATTTGAAAGCCCCTATGGTGGGACAATAGGCTTTGCAGTTAAAGAACACACAGCAGATGTGCTATACTCAGATGTCAGTAAGGTTATTGATAATTTTTCATGCAATCATCTTGGAAGCAAATTTGGAAGCATGAAAATAGTTGAGACAGATACAGTGCCAATGGGTATCTAACCTACCCCTGAGTGGTTGTCTGTGCTGAAGCAAGAGGATTCAAGGAAAGGGATTCTGTAGAAATTGGTCCTGGCTGCAATTCTGCTCTGTGTTTTCACGACCGATCTGGATGAGGGAATGGAGTCCGGTAGTTTAAGACACAAGTGAGACTGACAGGGCTGGCAATGCCTGAAAGCACAGCATGGGAATTTGATATGAGCTTGACAAGAGGGAGATGTGGTCCAAGAAGGACACAGTAGAGAAGTGCAAGGTACGACACTGTGCAAGGTACGACACTGTCATACTCAAATGCTAAGTGCATGGGGAAATTAGCAAAGCAGAAGTTCCCCAGGCAGGGCCCTGGGAGCTGCTGTCTATCAGAAACTGAATATGACTCTCCAAACTTTATACCAGACTATGTAAGGGACCGTATGGCTGAGGAGACACATAGCAGTCCTCTGCTGTGGTTAGCTATGGTGAGACCTCAGCTGAGGGGCTGTCTGCCTCTGAGAAAGGGGTCCCAATCTGAAGGTAATCCAGAACAGAGCAATGAGACTGGCTGGATGCCTACAAAAGCCAACCTTATAATTAAGGACTGAGCTCACTGTGCTTGGTTGTCCTCCAGAAGTAAAAAAGGAGTGACATCTGACAGTAATTTTTGCAAGTAGATAAGGCTGCTACAGAAAGGAAGGGGATGTACTATTCTCCATGTTCCTAAGAGATATTTTTTTTTCTTTCACATAGGAAGGATTGGGAGGCTGGAGTTGGAGGTCTGGGGAAGAACATGGGATGTCCCTTCCAGGAGAGCCATAAGGGGGTTTGTCAAACATCAGAAATGACACTAGTGTGGCTGCATCTGCCTTGTCACAGGGACAGGGGCGAGACAAACTCCAGCAGCCTGTTCCTGCCCTGTGATTCTGGGACTATAAAAGTAATGTTATTGGATTTTGTTGTTGTTGGGGTTGTTTTGCTTGGCTGATTATTTACTGGAAGACATTAGCTCAAAGTAATACACCAATAAACACCCTACAGCATTAGGAGAGGTTTACCAAACTGAGGAATTTCCTTTCAAAAAACATCTTTAAGTAGGACACTCTATTTAGTTTATGAGGATAAGAAAAGCCATCTAGGGAGCTAGTACAGGGAAGCTGCTCCTGTGGCTAGGATGCTAGCTATGACATAAAAGTGCTGGGTTTTATTTGTGTTGTTCTGCCATACATGTCTTGCTTGCTTTTGAACAAGTCTGTTTGCTCAATCAGTAAAATGTAACTAGTATTACTTTCTGGTTTTGATATCATACCTAAAACCTGTCTGAAGTCTGCCAGGGACTCAAATGCTATAAAATGAGGGTTCATATAAAATACCTAAGATAGAGAAATTCAGATATAAGACTCTGTAAGCATTTTTACATGGAGAAAACACATACCAAGCCTGATTGTCTGCCTTCAAACAGATGCTAAGTAAAATGGTTTATTTAGGATGATTGATTATAGGAACCCCGCTCATACATCCCAAACATATTCTACAATCACATCTTCTTTTCATTTGCAAGGACTGAAGAGAATTTTCATATCTCTTTTCCCCCTTGTGATTTATCATTTCTGAGGCTAAGCCTGTTATCAACATGGGTTCACTCCAGAGCTCCCAGAAGTCATAACACATTAGCATGTCTTATTAAACCAAGGCTGTGGTTAGAGCTGCAGAAAGAGCAACACTCTTCCCAAAGAAAAAGAAATAATAAAGGATCGAATTCTGCATTTATTAGTTCTTCCTCTGTCAAAGATCTCTTTGGATGTCGATGGGCTTTCTGCTGCACTGTCAAGGGCTACATATAACGATTTAGGTGGTATTGATCTAATCAGATTTAGTCCATATAAAAATTAGGTACTGTTTCTGCATCCAGTGGAGAGGGCTAGGTATTTCATCTCACCTGACAGTACGTGTTCAAGATAGATCCAAAGAATTGTCCCAGAAGTGACCACATTTGCAACAGCTTTGATAGAGGAGTCCACCTGCTCAGATTGACGAGGTATTGGACAGCTAATGTCACGTATGCTTAAATACATCCTTAGAGCTTGACTCAGAGCCTGCTGGAGTAAACAGGAACATTTCTGTTGAGGTCAGCTAGCCAAGGGCCAGGTCTTGATGTAATGAAAATATGGACAACCTTTCTTCCTTGCAGATCAAGGAGTCAAGACGTTGTTCTATCTGTTTTGTCTTTGGAAATGACGACAAAAAGACCAAATAATGTAAATGGCAGAGTTGTCTGAGGAAGAGGAACAGGACTGGGACCAAACAGCACCATTTCTGAACTAAGACAATGTTAAATGACAGCATGATCTGAACCCCATCAAAAGTAACAGAAAGATTCCCAATGGGAGCTAAGAGATTTTATGTTAGGCGACAGAGATGTTCATTTTACCTTTGCAGATAAATCATGGTTCCTGTGGGTTTGATTTTACCAACTTCCTACAGAGATCAGAAGTAACGTATCTGAAATGTGATCCTCTGCACGATACTATCTGTGTCAGTTTGCCCCAGTGGGTTGTTCCTGTTCATTATAAGGGTCCCTCTTGTAATCCATCTCTACAGATGTGTCTTAAAGAGCTCAAATGAGTGTTCCTGCTGTCACTTTAACACATTTCCACAATGAAAACAAAGTCCCAGGTTCCCATCGTGTAATATAGACCCTTGGCACCATGGAAGTGGGCATATCCAAAGCCTTCTGGGATGTAACACATACTTGAGGCAGTGTTAACACCTTCTCTCCTTGGTCTCTCTTTGACTTAATTTTCATTTTTCTTCCTGGGACAGGTAAATTACAAGTTAGCAAGGCAAATTGCTTTGTGTCCTGGAAGGCAACCCACTTTAGGAAAGACCAAGGATTTCTAGATAGTGGAGAAGTGAGAAATCTCAGAAGCAGCCTGTTCTTGTAAGACTGGCTTCCCATATACCAGAAATCCTTGGTCTCCAAAGTGACCTATCCCTTGCTGATAATGATTGTCAAGAGGAGGTGAGTTGTGGCAGGAAATCAAAGCAGGGGTGGAAGGGACATACTTTAGTTATCCACCACCGTGAGAGGAGGGAAAGAGAAAATGATTCAACAAAGGGCTGGGCGCCCATGGAGGGAGGCAGCATTGCTCCATCACTTGTGAGGCTTAAGACAGCTAGTGCAGAAAATATTTATCATCATAATGACAAGGGAGAAGATGAAAGGCTAAGATAGATCCCAGCTTATTCATCTCCCATTTCTCAGAACAGAAAAATTCCTAAAGATGGAGGAACCAGGTGTGCAGCAGATGTGAACAGACGGGACCTAATAATTCCCTCTGATCCACCTTAGCTCAGAACTGAGCATCCTGGTGCTTTGTTGGTGTCAGAGCTTGGCCTGCAGAAGAGAGCTACTTTCTTTTCCTGGGTGATGCTGGGATGTGAATGTCAGGAAGCTGCTGTCTTCAGGAGTAATTGAACTCCAGAACCAGGTGACTAAGACCCATTGCATACACTCAGCTGGGCTCCTGATGCCACAGTTCCCTTCTTGCTTAAATCCCAGCAGAACAGCAAGCACGCTGCCTGTATGGTCCTCCTGTTTCATGCTCTGCCAAGGAACATGGGGAGCTTTATAAATTCAACCAGACAGGGCATGTCCCAAGATAAACAAGCCTAGCTATTACTAGTTTCTAACTCTTTCACTGGTCAAAGGTAGTAAAAGGAGCACCTTTTGTACAGCATGTCCTTCCCTCTGTGTAGATGGGAGTGTTAGCAGCTGCCAAAGATCCTACAGCTGATCAGAGCCTGGAAGCTGCTGACATACTTTGTTATTGTAATTTCTTGTTCATTGTTTCCTGCAGAGCACAACCATGCTGTCCAATCGCCTATGGCAGCAAGCAGGTGAAATGAGGCATCAAGGTGAGAGAGAACAGAACATCTACAAAAAAATCCCAACAGCTGAAAACACATTAGTACTTCTATTTCCCCCCCTTCCCCATGCTCTCTATTCATGTCCATCTTTTCCCTACTGCTGCCTGGGCTTTTTGCAAATGTGATGTGAATAACAAACAGCCCCATCAGCAGCTGCACTCTTACGGACACAACTGGTAAGAGATGGTGGAATATCCTCCACAGCTGAGAGAAACCACCTCCATGTCAGGAAATCAGGTCCTGTTTTGGAAGCCAAGAAAGGCTTGAAACTGAATAATAAGTACTTTAAAGGCAGGTCTTCCTACAGACTTGCATCTTGGGTATGGGAGCCAGAGTGGAGTGAGTCCCTTATGTCTTATAAGAGTAGCAATTGCTCCTACCCCTCATCAACCAAACCTTTCCCTACCGTTCCTCTATCCAGCTGCTGCTCTGTCCCACAACTGCTGGGAACATACATTTGTTTAGTCTACCTTTCCACCCAACTGGCTGGAACTTGATATTGAGGCAAAGAAACAGAGAAACAGGGAAATGAAGAAACAGATGATTGTTTAATCTTACTTCCTTAAGGAATACTCCTCACCCTTGAATATGCTTCTGTCCCACAGCACTGCTGGTGTAATTTTACCTCTGTTTTATACCTGTTATGGAAAGCTAGATATGATGTTTCTCCCCCTGAGTGTGAGGATGATTTCTGTATTGGCTAAGTGCTGTACCTGTGCATCCTTTTGCTGCTGAAGCATGCGGCCTGGTCCAGCTTAAGGCACAATTGAGCTTGGATTTTCCTTCTCACCATCCCATGTTATGCACTAATCTCCTCAGCACTCTGCTGTACTTGTCCTTGTGTGGACACCAACATGAGTTGTTTAAGGACGTTTGCCCTTCTTTTCCATTCTCATTCTCATTGAAGAGTGTGGATGAAAATTATATGATAGAATACCAGGGTGTGTGTGGGATCTATGTCTCACTGACCATGGCTCATGTTTCCTGAACTCCTTCATGCAGTGAATCAGCCCACACTGCTGTCGTGTTATCAGGCTTGGGAGCAGACAGGGTTGGATGGATGAGCAAGAAATGTGGTAGGCGTGGACCTAAGCAAGGGTCACACACACCCTTAGAGATGATGAGATACATCAGACTTTGAGCAGTCACAGAGTAGACAGAAAGATCTGCTTTCTTTAGGGCAGTTTGGAGTTTTGATATTGTGCAATTTGCACGTGGGAGTGTCTCAGAAAAGAGAAAGGCTGCCCATGGGTCAATGCAAAGCTCAGTCCTTGTGGATTGAAACCTCCTGTAACTTCCCCATCGATCTGATCCTGTCTTACTGGCTCACAAGGGTTACCTGAGATACTGGGCGGGAGAAGGAGGGAGAGGGAGAAGAAGGGGCAAGCACATCAAAAGTTTAATCCTCCACAAAGAGTTCAAATGCAAAATATCACAAACAAAATAAAGCTCCCTGAAATATTTGTTTAATGTTTATCCAGTTCTAAATCCTTTTCTTGGCAAATGGTTTGCACTCCCTGTGAAGTGAAAGGGCTGAGACTGCTTGCCAAGTGTTTGAAGACTTCATAACAGTGCATGGGAGATTGTATCTCAAGGATACAAGCAGTGCTAAAGCCTACTCCCTGCGTCCCAAGCCAAAGGTGAAGAGCACTTGTGGTCATCTAATGAAAAACAGAGGTATCTGCATGCACTTTCTTATGGGTGCATATTGCTTGTGTTCATTCGTTGAAAGAAAAGCATTTTGGGAACTATCCCTGCTGCTTTGCACCTTACTATCTTTTATTTCTGTATATTATTGTTATTATTATTATTATTATTATTAGCCAGTAAAGATGTTACTAAAGTGCTGGCTCTGAGCTTTGAAGTCCTCATTTTTTGAATGATGAAGCCTTCGTGTATCTGAGCCAAGAGTCAGCAACTGGGATTTATTTAATGGATGAAGTTCTTCTGCAGTTTTCTAAGCAGCAGAGTTGATTATTTGTATTTGAGGATGTTAGAACTTGTTAAAAAAATGTCATGTGCATATCTCCATTCTATAGATATAGATACATGACTTTAAAATGTACACTAATGTATCTGTAAGGGCTGTTTTTACTGGTTTTCATGTGTTGGAGACAATACCCTTCCCTAATTTTTTTAATTATTTTTAAAGGGAGGAGAAAGAAAGAAAAGAACAAAAGAAAGCCTCTCTTTTTACTGAGAGCTGGTTTAGAAGAAGTTATTAGTGAAAATTGTCTCAGGTCAGGATCCTTTGCACTTCAATGTCTAAAGGAAAATTAATTTCCAGAAGGAAATAAACCAGGATAACGGAACAGGTGAGAAAGGGGACAGATAGCTATTTTAGCAATGAAAAAGGGCAAAGCACATGGCCTCAGGAGGCAGGAGGGATGCTTGGAGGTCTCAGGGGTTTGGCAATGAAATTAGAAGTCTTTCCTCTCAAGACCAACGATTCAAAGCCAGCAGAAGACAAACAATGGGTTGATAGTCTCAATGAAGGTAGTTGATGATAGTCTGACACCAGTTTTGGCTGGAAAGGGTATCCACTTCTCAGCCAGCTCCTCCTATGGGAAGTTCTGCTTTAGCAGAGGAGAAGTGACCCAGGCACAGAAGCAAATTCTTTGCTCAGTCCTGGCTAAGTAACCGAGGTAAGGACTGAGGCACACCAGTCCCAGTCACCCTTTGCAGAGGCTCCTCCAGCTCTTTCAGGGGCTGGAGCTTTCAGTCCCACAGCCTTTCTGAGAAGCTGCTTTTCATACAAAGTGAAAATAGAGTCTAGGACACTTTCTTATAATAGCCTGCCATTTCTGCAGAGCCCTGCAAAGCTGGGCTCATGGGGTCTAATTTTCAGTGTAGCTGAGCTGTTTCCATTTCCAGTGGTCCCAGTTATTTCTGTATATGCAGCATCAGAAAATAACCCATCGCATTAATGACAGCGCTATATTCAATAGGCTTAATGCAGCTATTATCAGACTACCCTGCCACCCCTCCTGTGATCCTACATGGATGAAAGGGTACGTGGCAGAGTCCAGACCACAGCATGAGCTGGGGCTGGTGGTCACTCCTGCCTATGCTTATTGCTCTGTTTTTATCTTTGTCCCCCAGATCAAGCAATATTTCTGGGACCACTCCTACCCTTTTTAGCCTGGTCTATGCTACTCTCCCTTTTTACACTCCAAGAGTCCTTGCTTCAGGCCACCAGTATTGAAGAGCCCAGGCCACCATCTCCTTCCTTTATTGTCCCACTGGTCATGGCTCTTCCTCCTCCATCCTGGCATTGTCATCCATGACAACACGGTGTCTGGGACGTGACTGAGGTTTGGGTCAGTATAATGGCCGTAAATAGGGGAGGTGGGCACATTTCTAAAAACGTTGCCTCCTTCCCTTGCAAAGTGCTTGTTTTTCCCTGATGGTGCAATTACCACCCCCACCAGCTTTTAAACTGGGCTGTGAACCGTTTGCTCAAATCCCTTAGTGAGTCCCTCTGCAAACAGCTAGAAACTCCATTAGCAGTGGCAAAGCTCTTCAACGTGCTCTGTGGTGTCTCCTTTTCCTTCCCTCCTCCCTTTCCCCATCTCCAGCGTTCCTAATTAGGTCATTAATTCCTAAATCAGGCACACCAAAGCTGCTGCCACAGCAGACCAAGCGTCCCTGCCATGAGGGAAAAGTGGGCTCAGCATGGAAAGCCAGTCCCTGCTCACTTCTCAGCTGTTTTGTGTGTTAGTGTAACAGCCCTCCGTGGAGGATCCTGTCTGGGGAATGGAAATCTAGTGTTTGCCACTTGTTGAGAACATTTTTCTCCATAAGCCACCTGTGTTTTATATATATGTGTATGTATTTTTTCCTGTTTTCCTCTTGCTTTGCTCCCCCTGCTAACTTGCGTGTGGCAATTATTTTAAGTGAGCCTTGCACAGTGTACGGAGCGGGTGAGTTGCCTGCAGAGCTGAGACCAGGCCTGTGATTGGAGATCTGGAGCTGATAGCCCTCTTCTTGGCACTCAACCATTTCTTTTGACTTCAAAGCAAGAAACAAAAGATGTTTCAAGGACTTCTTTGGAAAATCACCATTAGATATGATGAGGCTTAGGGCCGTTTCCATGGCAATGGAGCCTTTTTACATTGTGATCATTGCTGCAAAATGGAAATGTTCTTTTGTCTCTGAAAGTCTGTTCACTTATTTATATATGTGTGTGTGTGCATGTGTTTCTTTCAGCAACAAAAAATAATAAAAGGAATTAGATCTCATGGCAGGTCCCCTAAACTGAGTCACCATCTCATGCTATGAGGTTTTTCTTAATTCTTTAAACTCCTGCATCAAAGCAAAAACTTCACAAGGGTTTGATTTAAGTGAATATTAGTATTTAGGCCATCAGATTAACAGCCTTTTAACAGAGGGTATTAGCATCCAGTTGTCCCTGTAGACTGGAAAACTGATGAACAGAAGGTGATCTGCTGACCTAAAAGAGCAAAGCAGACATCTCCCTGTGACTGTGCCTATCACCTCTTTTGTCCTACTGTGTTTGATATCTTTGTATTTGTTGCTTCATCCTATTACTTTGTCACCGCTGATCAGAGTTTTCTCAAAAATCAATGGTGCAATCAAAACCCCAGTCTCCCCCAAAACTGTATCACTTTCCTGGAGTGTAAATAGTCGTGCCTTCACTCAGACATGAAGACAGCTATTTGGGCATGCTGTAAGGGAACCCTAAGCTTCAAATGAAAGTACCAGAATTTTCTCTTTCTGATGACCAAATTGGTTTTCGACAGGGTAAGGGGAGAGCTCTGGGAAGGTGACAAGTACAGCTTGGTGCTGAAGGATGTGCAGTTCCCATGTTTATGGGCATTGTTCTGCTTCCAGTTTATGCTTGTGACCAAAAATGCCAGGACCAAAGCACGCAACCGAATAACACATCTGGCACAGCATCTGTACGTACTTGTCTGTTTCAAGTGACCCATTCTGAAGCTTGTCTGCTTGTCCAGGTTGTTGCTGAAGACTGCGCGTGGTCAGGAGATGTGCTTGAGAGCCAGGTCCATGCTACTAGCGATCCTTCTGGCCCCTGTCCCTCCACCCTCTGTACTGCTCAGGGCCAGATCCTTGCACAGTTCGGAATTGTGTGCAATCCCCCAATCCAGCCCAGAGCCTTTGCTCCCTCCCAGCATCACTCTCTTTCTCCTCACCACCTTCAGATGTGCTCAGTGGCCTTCAACTCATGATAGCGACTGAGGGATCTGCCCATAAAAGTCACAGTTTATCTCCTGCCGGTTTCCCCATTTGTTGCTTTATTGTCATTTCACTGCCAGTTAAACGGAGTTTTCTTCCCCTCTCTCCTCACGCGCCTTTTGCTTGCATAAAACATGATGCTGTATTGTGAACAATGCAGGAATACATTACATAAATTTCTCTTTGATATCCAGCGTGTTTCCTGCTGTAATGGAATCGGAACAGAGCAACCTCTCCTCCCCGACATGTCAGATAACTCTCTCTCCGCTCTCCATTAGGACAAATGTCTGCAAGCCTTTGAAGAGCTAAAACACCATAAAGGAAAAAGAAAATGTTAAGGGTGCTCCAGTGGGTATCACTGGAAATAATTGGGCGGAATTAAGCGAAGGGAAAATTTAGGCCAACTAACGGGAATAAAAGAGCAAAGTCTGTTAGGCTGAGAAGTTGCCTCCAAAGCTATTAGCCTGGGGAATAGTCTCGAAGATGGTGCAAACTTTAAAGAGCAAAATGTATGATTTAGGGAGACAGTCTATAAAGACAGTTGGTGAAAAATGTATGGCTTTGAGTCACATTAAGCTAGACTGAAATGATGCACTTCAGACCATAATGCAGTAAAGAACACTTTGTTAGACTGTGCGGAAGATGCTGACCTGCTGAAACTCTTCCACATTGACTCCTCGTGCCTTGATAATTCAGAGAGTAGCTCCACGTACACCTACACAGTATAGCTGCACACCGGCTGCCAGCCGAACTATACCAAAGCAGGCCACAAATCCTGGCTGTTACACAAGATGAACTGGGGTAAATTACATACGTCACTATCATTGCTTATTCCCTCTTGGAAAGCACACACCCTATCAAGTTGTTTGTCGGCAGGAACCTGAAGGCAAATTTCTGCTCTTTGACTTATGTTCCCTTAACGCTCTCTCCCACGCTGCTCTGGGCTATGGCATAAAACAGCCTGTTAGATGTCACCGAGACATGCCTGAGCAGGTTGGCATCCCACATGGTCTAATCCATGCAGATTCAATGAGAGACTGGAAGGAAAGTGCTCAAGTGCCACCCACACTTTCTGATTCTGACTAGCAACTGAGCTTGGAAATGCTACAGATACCTTTAGAGAATGATGGGAGCAAGATGTCTTCTTTCATTTAAAGGTTTCTGCTTTGATTCTTCTTACTACATCTTTTTGATACAGCGGTAGACCATATTTTTATGTTAAAAAAACCTGCTTTTTTTTCTCAGAAGAAACTAGAAAACTAATTCTTCCCCTTGTACTATTAGACTTCCTGACATAGTCACCACAAATCCAGTGCCCAAGTCCCCATCTCCATCTGGTGAAGTTCCAGTTCACAGTACTTACCTCCATATCTTTGTCCTTCACTGCCAACCTCTCCTTATGTTTCTCTTTTCTTATTCCGGAGACAATTCCTACATCGCAGCTGCAGATCGAGCCTGGAAAATGAAAGGCAGGCTGGGGTCGTTCTGGATCATGCATTGCTCATGACTTGGACCCGGCTGATGGGACTTAACTCTCAATTCAGCATTTCTCTCTAATCATGTGAAATTCATGATTCTATTCCCAGCTATTCATGAGAGTGAGTTACATCCAAGCTTTGCTTTCTGGGACTCTTGTATCTGGACAGTTTTGGCCAGTAACTGCATTCATTCATCTCTAGTGTCATGCATCTAAAGCTATTAGTATACATACTCTTTCAAAACTCCCTTGCTCTGGGACTCCCTGTCCCCTTTGCCATCATAAGCACTCAAAAATTCTTCCAGTTTACTGCTTTCATCCTCCCTCCTGGGTGCTTGCTGATCAGATCTTCTCAATGACATGCTAAGTTGTTTTACTGACATTGATGCATTATGCTGGACTCCATCAGCCTAGCAACCTTTGGGACCAGTCCTAGGAGTCAGGCAGCCAGACAGCTCAACTTGTCTCCATCAATCAGGAACTGAGACTTTATTGGCCAGAATGAGGGCTACAGGTGTACACCACTGTCACAGTTTTAAATAAACACGATCAGTTTGCCCAGTGCTAAGCAACTGTTTCTGAGAGCGTGTTGGTAAATGTGTTTATAAAGCATAAGAGTCCAATCCATCAGCCCTCAAAGAGCCTAATCAATATATTCCAATTTGATCTTAGAGAAGTTTCGCCTCTGGGAAGTTTAATTTATTTCAACTCATGACCATGAAAAAATGAACAGCCACGGCACTTTGACAAAATAGAAAAAGCGGATGATGTTGTATCCAGCACCTGTTCCATTTCAATTTTCCATTTTACCTGAACAAATCACCCCTACGACTTGAATGACCATGAAAACTGATCGAGCGATGGAGAGAGGCTGCGGGCCAAAGGGGAAACAGAAGGAATAAAATATGGATGGGAAACATAAGATGCAGGACTTCGAAGATGCTTGGCTGTGTTAGTTCGCTCTGTGCACGGTATAGCCAAAGTGGAATAACTAGAATATATTAATATGCAAGGTAAATTCATCTGTATTGCAGCTGCACAAGGCTGCAAACCTACTCTCTGACTAGGCTAGTATGGAGAGGCCTCTTCCTTGCATTTATACCAGACTGGTCTTATATGTTCTTGTAACCTTTTTGTTGATGACCCTTCTTCCCACTTCTCATGATCCCAAATTTGGGAGCCAACTCTAAACCCTCCTATAAAACATCAATACAGTGGCTGCTCAAAAGACCTTCTGGACTTCTCCTGAGCCATATCCAAGAGTCGCACTGTCTCAGCAAAGTAGAGCCAGAAGTGAGTAGCTGAGGAACACCTTTCCAGGAAACACCAGCCTGAACATTACAGCTGTGAATCCTGCACTTACACTTTCCTGTATGAAGAAAAGTTTGGACAGGATCTGGTTTTCCAAGTAGTCATCTGTCCCTTTAGCAGAAGTACAAGGTGAAACCTCTCTCACATGATTCAGGGGTATTTCAGGTAATCCACTTTTTATTGACAGTGACTCACCTCTGTTCTCGAGGTTAAGATCACAGTGCTCTAGTTAGATCAATGTACAAGATGATACTTCAAAGTGTATTTAACAAAAATACCATGTAAAACAAACGAAACATTTATTTCACTAACCCTCTGAGAAGCTAGGACAAGATGCTTGACATACTTGCTTTTTGATAGTGTGGTGGGTTTTTTTTTCAACCCATGCTGGTTTCCAGCAAGGATTTTCATCTATTATTTTCACCTATTATTTTCTATCTATTTCTGTTCATCTATTATTTTCATAAAAGACCATGACACTATGTTATAAAGGGATACCCTTGGTTTTCAGTCAAGATGGAGGCTGGAGGAGGCAAACAGGTGCCATTCCATTGTCAGAGATACTCACTTGTCTTCTTGGGAACCATCACTGCGTAAGCAACAATTTTTTTCTGGCCTTGCCCTAACCAATCAAAAAGTATTTTGGGGGACAAGGCTTTCTTTAATGCTAATTTGTTAAGAATTGAATCTAGTGTCCTCAGCAAATGCAAATCAATTGTTTATACTGATGCCAGAAAATGTAAAATCAGAAATGAGCGTGTTGATTTTCCTTCCTCCAACCGCATTTCATCCTAATGCTTTCTGCTTTGATGCTTCCTCCCCAATCTTATTTGATATAGCATCAGACCATCTTTTTTATGTCAAACATTTGCTTCAAAGCTTCTCGTAGCCTGTGCTAGTTGTCAAAAAGTTGGAGGCAACACGTTTTAAGCATTCAGCAAGCATTCTTCCGAAAAGAAAACCACTATTTCTAATGAGCACTTGAGAGTGCGGTGCATTGCAGAAACTGTTTTCTAAGATCTGTCACAAATGATTTACTTTTATTAGTTTTAATGGCCCTTAGCTACAGGCATGGAATATAAGTGAAAATTAAGATATTTTTCACAAGATGAAAATAGATTTCAATCAGAGATGGTGGGCACTACCCTCCCCTTGCTGATCCCCTCTTTATTTTTGTTTCTGAATAGACGACCCCTGCCCCAAGGAAATGGCTTCATGGTGTTATGGTAGACACATATCCCTCTACCAAGCATGAGCTCTGCTGACATCAGAGGCCCTTTTCCTAACTGTACACAACACTATCCATCAACAGCACTTGTGTCATTCCCATTGAAGCCACTTCATATGCTTTACTGGGATTTGGCCATAGATGTGGGACATAGCGAGATGTTTCTAGACAGAGACACAGGTTTGTCTTTCCTGCTGTTGAACTGGAGAACTCATTTGAAGCCAACATTTATACATTTATTAATTCCAATTAATAATTTCTTTGTCTCTTCATTTGTCCCTGCTGCTCACACACTCTTTGTCTCAGATAAAAGCATGCTCTTCCTTTTTGCATTTGGCCATGTGGTTCTTCACAGATTTTGCTGTTTTAGGGGTGGCTTTTTATAATGTTCTTCTATAATGATTTTTATCACCTTGCTTTGGTTTGTATTCAGTGGAGAAAGAGTAGTATAGCTAAGGCCAGACACTTACAATGTGAGGGCTACACCTAGAGTCTCCTTGCATAAGTAAGGCTCTGCCAGACCACTTGCAAACATGAGCAAAGTTCCAAAGGATGAATGGTTCTGCAAGGGGGATCTCTCCCCTCCATATCAACCCCCTTCTTTGTCTCCAGTCACCATACTATGTTATTCAGCAATAGATTTCTATGTCATCTGCGAGCCAGGCTAGCGAGGTAGGGATCTGCAGCTCCTCTGTATCAAAGGCTAGTAGACTTACTGTGACTGTCAGTACAGGGAGTTCTTTGGCTCCAGCAGTAGAGAAACTGACTGTATTAGTTGTAATAGTTTCGGATTCAAAGCTTCATAAAACCACCAAAATCAACAGTTTCCTTTCTATTTCTAATCTGTATCTGTTTCAGACCTTCAGTCTGAATGAGGTATAACGACTTGCAGTAAAGAACTGTGATAACTGAGAGAAGACATCAGAGACGTCTGAGCTCTTCCTACTTAGTCTTTGGACACAATTTCCAACCTAAAAGCGTCATTGTTTTTCCCCTTAGGTCCAGTGCTGTGTTTTCTCATTGAGCTGGGTCTCTCCTGACTCTTTCATCATCCTGTGTAATGAAGCTTTTATATCTAGAACCTAATTGATAACTTTATTGTTGATTAAAAAGATAGACAATCTCCAGCTCTTTGACCACAACTTCATTGGCTGTATATTAGGAGAACAACTACCTGCTTTCATTGGAGGAGTAAATATTTGGGATCTGAACACATGGGAATAGCCAGATTGAGCTCTTGGTTATCCCACAGAACAGGGAGACTAACTTCACCAAGTCAGAGTAATTACTCTGGACTTACATCAACAGGGTTGGGAACATGGTTTGGTCAAGAGAGCAGATCAGTGGAATAAAACTGAGCTAATTTTACAGGGTTTCTTCTGTGAGCGCAGCCACAATTTAATGGTCACCTATAATTAGTTAATTCATTTACTACTATAATAAATGCTTTGCAGCCCTTATAAATGTCCATTAAATGTGTCAAATCCCTTCCTCCTTTCCTCCACACACATGCAATTTCCTTGGCAAGTGAGAAAGTGTAACCAAATCAAAAGGTGAAAGGAAGGATGTTATATGAAGAGGGCATGCTTTCCCCTGTCACTCAAATTCTCATGCTTGAGTGAGTAACAAGTACTCTGTAATGACGATTTAAATGCAAGAGATTCCACCCTGAAAAAAGGAAGCAAATTCTTATCCCTTTTTTGGAGTTGGCCATTTCAGTGGAGCCTTGCTGGTTTAACCTCATGGAGGACCCAGTTCTGATTTTGGCTGGAAATACCTCTACAAGTAAAGAATGATGAAATAATAGAGGGATAATTACATCTTTTAATGAAAAATGTTGTGACTGATCTACAGAGTCACCTCGTGATTCAGGGTTTAGGTGATCAGTGATTCCTAGAGCCTGAAGAAACACCTAAAAACTGCAGGTGAGTTATTCGCCTTTCTCTTCTGAGCTCTTGTGGCTTCTCCAGCATCCGACTTTCCCTAGTGCTCCATCTCTCTTTATTAAAAAACATGAATGATGAATCTGCCAGATCCTGTGTTCACATATCACACTCTATTTCTGGAAGCTCAAAGGTGAAACTCTTGCTAAAAACAGTTTTGAAAGCCCAAGCTGTATTCTCTTCACATCCCAGCTACATTTTGCCAAAGCTCAGGAAACATTCTGACTCTGGCCACCAGCTTCAGCTAGACAGGGGTGACTTGGAGCAGCCCATGGGTCACCCATGGTTCTCTGATGGAGTAGAACAGCATGGGGGTTCCCATGCTGCAGTGAGACACCACAGAAAGGCTTTCACCCTTGTAGGACTGCTTTTTAGCCCCATCGCTGATCCAATAGCTAGGCATGCACTTTCCAATGGGATTCACCATCTGAGCGTGGCAGGCAGCAGAGCCCTCTGCTCCAGTGAGACAGATCCTCACTACTTCAGCAGGGCAGTGGGCTGACCACTTGCACCGGGGCTTCTATGCCCTAAATGCTCTGGTGCATGTCATGGCTTGACAGACAACCACAAAAGAAAGGAACAACCCTTCATTGCATTATGCTGCACCAGGGCAGATGTTAGGAAAAAATTCTTCACTGAAAGAGCTGTGGAGATGTGGAACAAGCTGCACAGGGAGAGGGCTGAATCACCATCCCTGGATGTTTTTAAAAAAAGTGTAGATGAGGTACTTAGGGATATGGTTTAGCACAGGACAGGAATGGTTGGACTTGATGATCTTAAAGGTCTTTTCCAACCTAGTGATTCTGTGATTAACCTGTCACTTGTAGAAATCTCCTAAACCCTACCTTAACCCAAACTGTATGCTCAGAGCACCCTGCATCCATTGCCTTGCCTTCTCTAAATATACAGAACAGACAGACAGGAGACCAACGGGCAGAATTGCAGGAGGAGGGTTGGAGAATGTAACCTAATCTAGGTCTGAAATTCTATTTAAACGTTAAGCACAGGCAGCAGACATTGCTGCTTGTCCACCAGGATTCTGTTTTGAGAAAGGGGGGGGGGTCACTTCCCCAGCTCCTGCTTTCAGCATCTAATTCTTTCTCTCTTTTTCTTCCCCCAAAGGAAGTCAGAACAGAGAGATGGCAGGAGAGTAATACAACAAACTATAACACATCGTGTAATTGAAATGGACCATAATCACTAATATTAAAGACAGTGAATCATTCTAATCGAGCCATGCTCAGCAAACAATGAAAAATTATGTGCCAGAAAAGCTAATGCTGGTTTTAAAATGAACAGAAATGAGGCGAAATGGAACCTCACTCTTTATTCATGAAGGTCAATTTAACGTGATTATTTTTTCCCTGGCATCACAGCTTCGTGATTACTGTTGTATACCTCAGTGCTATTTTCTAACCTAATAACAGTAAAAAATAACCAGCTGGTGATGATTCTGTTTAAAGCAGAGACTAAACGCTCACAGAAACCTGCCACTGAACAGTTGCACATGCTAATCAGACACAGCTCAGCCAGATTCCCAATAGAGTCCATATTTTGCAAATTTCAACTGGTTGACTACATTGAAAAATTAGATTATGCCTCGGACAGTCAAGACTCAGAGTGATCGGTGTTCATTCATTCCTCCTGGGTGAAATCAAACCCTCCGTAGATCCAGCCAGGCGCTTTTAATTCATCCCACTCCATATTTTCCCATAATATTTACCATCGCGCGGTACAATCGCTTTAGGGACTTGGCGTTTCAGTGGAGGCGACAGGGTCTGATTCTCCCCAGGCACATTCTATCTTCACAGGAGGAGAAACAGCTTCGACTTCAGTGAAATTACTCCTGGTGTCAGCCAGGAACGGCAAGGAAAGGATCAGTCCTCCCAGCGTATGTGACAGGGAAGGAGGGCTCTGCTGACTACACTGGGGGGAAAGCTGACACCGCTCCCGATTGATAATTTCCAGACTTGCCAATGAGTGCTGCGAATTTCAAGGAGGGGGACAGGAAGAGAGAGAAAAAAAAGTTAATTAAAAAAAGAAAAAAAAAAAACCCAAACAAAAAACCAAGCCCAAATGTTTCTCTGCTTGAAGGAAAGTGTTGTTTATACTGGAATGAATTAATGCCTTGTTTGGATTATTTCTCAGCTGTCTGTACTTCTTTGCAGCAATGTTGCTGAGGTTTATGCTATACAAATACAGATCTTTTTAATATATAGATAAATGTTGGGTTTTTTTCACTCTTACCTCATTTTTTAAGATTTTGCTAAAATCCCAGAGAGACAAATTAGTAAAGAGGCAGAGCTTTGCCAGGGAGCCTTCATTAGATCAGCACTAATAACTTCTTTCAGCAGCCATGGATAGCTTCTGACATCACAGCTCAAGCTTGTCCGAAAGCTAATTATTTTCCCTGTTATAAAACAAAGGTTCTGTATCAAAGGCCCATAATGTGACACGGCACACGCTCCAGATGCACTGATTTGCAAAATAAATCAACTGTGTCAGGGTGGAATTTGGAGGAGAAATTACAACAAATTGCAATTATACTTGCAGTGGTACACTACTTAAATGCATTGTCAATTTGTTAAATGCAAGGCACCATGTGTGTCTCTTTCCAGGTTGCTTATGGGGGAATAGAAGTGGAAAAATTCTTACCTGTCAGAAGGAGAAAACCTTCTTCCCTTCACCCCCTACCCAGCTTCTTCCAGCCTACCGACACCATCATAGCAAGCTTTATAAAAAATTCAAATGGTGTCATAGGAAGGCAGACACAACTAACAGAAGCAAATGGTTTGAGACCATCCCTGGCAGAACAAACGAAGAGATGTGCTTAGAAAACATTCAATACTTTTCTGATTTCGTTATCTTGCTTAGGCTGCCATTAAACCATACCACTAAGTAATGCAGTAGAGTGAGAGATTTGGTTTGCTTCAGTTTTTCTCCTCCATAAGGAGACGATTTTCCTTCCTTTTTCTCTTCCTAACCATGTCCTACCTGAACAGTGATCGTGGCAGTGACATGCCCTGCCAATACGCAGGCAGAAGATGGTCATGGAGATGCAAGCACAGGATTTCCCCGGGCCCCATCTCCACCAGCAAGTCTCACCCTGGGTACTTGGGTAAGAAATGGACAGTGGGATGATGGCAAGAAAGGCAATGGAAATGCAACAGATCCTGCCTGCATGGGCTGGTGTTTCCAGATTTGCCCAGGACTCTCAAGACACAGCTGAAATGGACATGTCCCCCTCACACCACAGGCACCGGGAGACGTGATGTCTTCTGCTCGGCACGGGCATCGCAGCAGGCTGCTGGAGCACTGACTCCCAGTTTGACTCCCCTCCCTGGCCTGACGATGCTGGCCTCTTTCCTTTGTGATAGTATTTTCTATTTTCTTACACTTTCCCCCTTCCTATCCACTCTTTAATTTATTTTCTCAGTTCCTTCTCCTTTTATCTCCTTGTGCCTGTGTATTTTCAGCCTCTAATTTCTGTCACATTTCCTGTTTGAACTTCTCCTGTTCCATCTCCTTTTCCATGTTAATGTCTTCTGTTTACTTTACTCTTTGCAAACACTTTTCCTTTCATTTCCAGGGCTTGTTTCCCTTCGATTTGTGTCTCTCTGCATGTACGTACACCCATACAGATACATACATTTATATATATACATAAATCTTGAAGCCGTAGCCTTTTGCATTTCAAAACTGGCCTGTCCCTGGAGTCAGTTTGTTATTCCGGTCTCATTCACTTTATTGAGTTATTTTCTTTGCTGCTATCAGTCTCTAAATACAATCCAGTGAAGATACAGCAATGATTTTTGACAACCTGACCTTTCTGTGCTTTCTTACACTTGTTTAATTAGGTACCACAAGCATCTGTGACTTGATCTTTACAGTTTTCCAGCCTCCCCCAGCCCCCTACCTGGAGGGGGGGGAATAAAAAAAAAGAGAGAGATGTTGTTGAAAGAAGGTCATTTCTGACAGGCCTGCCAGTTATTTCAGGCATTGGAAGGCCAGCGAGTTCTGCCAGAATGGCAGGCCATGCTATCTGTATTTTGCTTAACAAGTTGAGAGAAAACTTGGCCAGGGGAGGTAGGGAATTAGGTGATTTACTGGTTTGATGAGGGTCTGTGGTGATTTAACCTTCAGGAATCCAGTTTAAAGACAAATCTGACAAACAAGAAAGGTAAAGATCTGTCAGGTCTTTGCTTTGGCAAGCTGGGATCTCTCTGGGGTAGCCAGGCTGTGGGGGTGTGTAGACAGATGGCAGAGATGCTCCCACAGATCCTTAGGTAGGGGAAATTACTGATGCCATCTTCAAGGGGCGATGGCAGGCAATCATTACGAGCAGAACACTGCTTTTTGTTTCCCAGGTAAAATGCATTAGTTTTGGTAGCATATGAGATCGTTTGTGAAATCAAAGATGCTTTTTCAGTTTCTGGTGGATCACATGACTATTTGGGCTTTCAGGAGGCACACATCCGTCCCACAAACTCTTCAGCACATTGGAGTCTGAACCCACAGCCTTGTCAGCAGGTCTCAGCCATCAGAAACCAAAGCCAAAATGAATCATTTGCCCAAGAACCTGTGATCTCATGGCTGCCTTGGCCAGAAGTGCAGGCAGGGAGAGTGCAGTGCTTTTGTGCCACATGAACTGCAATGACATGTTCACACACACCTCAATCCTTCTCTCTGGCAGAAAGGTTGAGGTTTGCAGCCAGTGGCAATGTGATGTCCACAGGCTGTGGTCACATCTTCCTGTGAACTTGTTTATAGCTTTAGAATTCAGAATTGTCCTAGTTCTGCAGTGGTGATTGGTAGATTTTCTGTTTCTAATACAGGCCAACTCCACCTGCTACAGTACCGTTCAAAGCCTGTGGAAGACAACTGGAGTCCTTCAGCCTTCCTATGTCCTCCAGTATGAATCCCTCCATCCTGATACAGGCATATCTCCCACTGACTTCCAGGTGCATGCATTACTTGTATTTTGGTATGGATATTATTTAAGCAAAAGGACATGACAAACTGCCTAGTAACGCTGATTAATGGACGCCCCTGGGGAATAGTGAGGCATGAGATGAAGTTAAATAACTCCAATGTGCATTACTCAACACTGCCACACCACCTGAAGTGTCTCATTGTACCTAAAAAATGGATTCCCTTTTAAAAAGGAACATTTTTAATGTTTCACATTAATTTTATCCAAAGTCCTTACACTGTGAAAAATTTTCCTTATGGAAAGCCCTCTCCCCACCTCCACCATCACCGCCTCCCACCATGACTTGCCGTACAGGTGTCCAATGTATCTTTGACAAGGTGAAATAGCTAAGTGCATGTACTGATAACCCACTTACCTACCTTGATTTATACTGCACACTCATGGGGTGTCACTTGGGAAACCAATGGCACTCTCAAGTGATGCAAAGCTGACTAACATTCTTTCTCACTGGGCAGACCACTGCACAAAATGGTCCCAAGCCCTTGGGCTGCATCCTCAACTGCTCCAAACCACCACAGACATCAACTCATGCTACCACAAGCTCTGACCATCCAAAGTTCTCTTTGGCACCAATACTACCATTTGTTTGCTAAGCCTATGGGCACATATTCTGCCCTGAATTCAGTGTGATAAAGTATGCCTAAGTGGGCAACTCCCAGTGTCCTTGGGCTTCACAGGAGTTTGTAGCAGAAGGACTTCATGTTTTTTTTTCCAGTGACTTGCAAGGCTGGTTGCAATGTGATTACTCAAACCTTTAAGTTATGCATGTGCTTTTCCCAGACCCAGCAGAGAATTTAAGTCTATGTGCTAAAAAATTCTGACGCTTAGTTAACCAAACCATGTACAAGTAGTAGGTCATAGTTCTTTTCCTTCTGATTTTATTTTTATTAAAATTTATAGTTACAAAAGATCAGAGATTTAATACAAGGATATAAAGCAGCATTCTCTGATTGTATTCACAGCAGATACTAGATACTACTATCACACAGTCCATTCTTCCAACAAAAAGATCCATGCACGGATAAGAACCACTTGGTCATTTATCACACACTGGCCCTCAGCAGACCACACAGATACATACAGAAAGCAACATTTTCCAGCAGAAAAACCTCTTTGAAATTTATTTGCCTAAAATATTAGTGTGTGTTATACAAGAAAGAGTGATAACATATCTACTTAAAAAAATGAAGGGGTTGAGTTATAGGGACACTGGCAGCATTCCCTTACTATAGAAAGAAGCACTAGGAACTGAAGAGTTTGGTACCTAAGGCTAAATTTTGGGAAAGCTGATATATGCTTCCCTAAGTCACAGAAATATCTTCATGTCAAATCAGCCCAGGGACCTGTGGTCTTCTAGACCACTGGAAATCAGCATCCATTTCACCAAAATCCATGGTTTAACTTTATGCTAGAAAAGAAGGGTAGCCCATTTATTTTCAGTGACTTGTCTTTTAATCTCTGTCAGTTTATTAGGAAAAAAAAATAAATAGCTATCATTCAGCAGCAGAGCCCCCAGTGCAGGTGTGAATTCTGCACCAACAAAGTGAGCCTTGAAGGGGAAATTGCCCTTCTTGGGCGATGCCCCTGGGCAGGCTGCAAACTGCTGTGAATCGCCAAGTCCCCAACCTCGTCCTAAGGCTAATAACTTGCATGATGAAATTCAAGACAGTGCAAATTTCGACAGTCCCATGATGAGAAACTGGAATTTGCACTGCAAATGCTGGTGCAGGTGTGGGGGGTGCTCTCCCACAGGTGATGGGGCTGGCTCACGTGGCAGCTGTCACTGTGTGCAGAGGTGTGTGGCACAGTGACTTCTCAGCAGCCTTGGCTGCCTGTAGGTTAGAGGATGCAGAGGTTGTGTTCCCTAATGCCCAGAGTCCTTAATGTCACTCCCTTGGGGTTATGGCAGCAATTTGATTTACAAACTCATAGAATCACAGAATCTCTTGAGCTGGAAGGGACCCATAAGGTTCAAGTCCAACTCCTGGCTCCACATAGGGCCAGCCAGGTCAGAGCATGGGACTGAGGGCATCATCCAGATGCTTCTTGACCTCAGCCCAGCTCAGTGCTGTGACCTTGTAAAATTTCCCCTCCAGACCCTTCCCCATCCTCGTTGCCCTCCTCTGGACACTCTCCAATAATTTTGTGTCCCTCTTGTCCTGTGGTACCCAAAACTGCACTCAGGACTTGAGGTGAGGCTGCCCCAGCACAGTATAAAGCAGGACAATCCCCTCCCTGGACCAGCTGGCTGTGCCATGCTCAATGCACCCCAGGATACAGTTGGCCTTCCCGGCTGCCTTGGGCACACTCACAGGTAACTTGCTCTGTTTTATTCTGAGGCAGGAAGACTTCTGGAAAGACTATGTTTAGGGTCTACATCTACTTCACTTGTTCAGCTGGACTTAGCTTTGTTGCAGAGTTGAAACTTCTCCAGCTGGAGAAAGGCCCCACCTGCACCAGTGAGGATACTCCACTGGGATCCAACTGTGTTCATCTTGGAGCTAGGGCAAAACAACCACTGAATCTTGCTTTGCATCTGCAGGCACTGTGGGTCCAAAGCTCAGTGCAGCCTTGTTAAAGTGTAATGTAAGAATACAAACTAGAGGGGACTTATTTTTAGTTCAAGAAACACTGAGGATCTTAGAAACTCTGGGATCTAGGCTTGGTTTTAAACATTGTAAACTGGAGGTTTTAAATGAATCATTTCTTTGAGCACAGAGACAGACATTTCTCATAACAGCCCAGAGGAGAGGTCCTCAAATATGCAGAAGTGTCAATACAAGTCCTCTGTACATTGTTCTTCACATCCAGGCTCAGACAAACACTCCAAACCTGAACATAGTCTTTGTGAAGTTTTGAGACATAGTTGAGGTGTGTGCAGGGTCTGTGAAGGACTGGCTTTGTCACAGAGCAGTAAAACGTGCTACCTCAGCTGTCAAATGCTCCAATCAGGTCTTCAAGGTCTGCAGACACTGAAACCACATATCTGAAAATGATTGAGTTACTCAAGTAATTATTAAATTGGATACTACTCAAATCTGTTCTGCTCTTTATTATACACAATGATTCACCATTTATAGGGCCATAAATTCATTTGAAAGAGGTGTAGCAAATCCAGGCTGGGGACACAGTGCAGAGGTTTGGAAGTGAAGTTGAAGCTGTACAGGCTGGCTCCTCTCCAAGGGGCCGAGACATGAAGCCCTCTGACCTGTTAACAGCAGCCAGTGATTTGTAACCCATAGTGCCAACACTCAGCACCTTGCCATCCACCCTGGCTGCCAGAGCAGGTCTAAAAAGGGATGAGAGACACGTGTACAGGGAAATAAAGACTTTGCCCATGTGCCAGAAGTCTACTTGTTCTTTTTATGTGTTTCTCTCCTACCCACTCTCTCAGACATCTTCTCTGAATGATGGTCCACCAAGCCAGCTTCCCTCCTGACAATGTGTTTTATTTTCTTAAAGCAGTTCTTCATCAAGGATTCACTTGAGTAGTTGTTTGTTTGTTTTCCCTTCTGGGAAATGGTTTAAATTACCATGCTTTGATCACCCATTTCCCCTCCTAACACACACAGACAAGAAAAATACAAACAGTTCCAGTGAAACCAGGGACTGTTCTTCAAACAACCTAGGGGTTTTTGGGGGAAAAAAGAATAGTGGGGAAAAAGGCTTCATCACAAATATTTTGGACATCCTCATGTTTTCTCCTGCTCCTGTTCCCTTGGCATCTGGGAGAAGCAGATTTTATAAAATTATCATCCAGCACTCAGAGGCACCAAGGGAGGTTTGTTAGACTCAGGAGTTTCACAGGGCAGACCCTGTCCAGGGAAAACATCTTGCTGCTGTAGTTATTTTGAATTAAAATCTTTTCCTCCACAAATACCTTCCTGTGTTCTTACAGAAGCCTGAATGAAAAGCTTCACTTTTTTTGAGGCCTCAACTAGTTGGGTGCCAGTCAGCTGGTACCAAGAAAGCAAAGTTCCATTGTATCTGTCATAGCTGATGCATCTACTCAACTGTTCAGTAAAACAATCTGGTAATTTTTGTCCAGTACTAGATGTTCTCTCTGGACTCAGCTACTCCTACCTGCACAAAGGATTCCCCTTTTTGAAGAGATCTGTCTGTCAGAAGGAAAAGAAAAAGCATATTTTCCGTGCTGCTCACTATCTCTGAGCAAGAAAGTAGAAGGAAAACTCATCAAAATCCCATGAATTACTTTATCCTTCTAATTGCAGAAGTCTTTGTTTTTCCATCTGTCAGTGACAAGGACTCAGTTTTGCAAAACTGTTGAGGGAAAAAAAAAGAATCAGGTTTTTTTTTTGCCAATCTGAATGTGGAAAGCATTAGTGAGTCTGCAAACTTGGATGAAATTCAGTTACATTTTGCACTGTGAACTCAAAAACCTCAGTTTGGCTGAGAAAATATGTTAGAAAGTGAAAAAGCAGATGCTGCTTTCCAGGTCTGTCATTCACTTTTTAAATGTATTGCTCAATAATCACTAAAACACAGCTTTCTCAGGTGTTAAAACATCTGGGATTCGACATCTCTCTTAACCCAGATCACTGGGAATTCTGAATTGATTCACCAAGTTTCACAGTACAGAACCGGTAAGTTGGCTGAATTTAATCCCATTAGCTGAATGTCCACGTTTCACCAGCTCTAACTCATAGATCTGAACTGTCAGCAAGCATCTCTTTTGTGTGCAGAGAGAAAGTCGATGTTTTGCAGGAACATACCGTGGAACAGACTGAATATCCAAACAAACTGTGTTTGCACGCTCGTCTGTGGCGGTGTGGGGCGGGGGGGGGGAGTGTGTGGGCAATTAAAGAATTGGCACTCACCACTGGTTGTCTGTACCAGCTCTGCCTGTGAAAAAAAACAAAGCTGCATACCAGTTTGACCCATGGGAATGTGTCTCTTACACACATGGTGTGGTCTGACACCGGAGAGGGGGCTTTTTCAAAGTTCATTTCGCTGCAGTTGTTCCAAGGTACTTGCCACCCCCTGCAACCACCACCCTTGAATGCAGAAAGACCTTGGGCACCTCTTCCATCTCCTCCTCTCTGTTCATCTTAAAATATTCCCAGCACTGTTGCAACTCACTCAAAGGTAGGCAGGAATGTTGTGCAAAATAAGGATTAGACTTTAAAAACAAGTAATTCGCTGGTCACTGATAGTGTGTTAATTAGTATCGTTCTGTCCCTGCTTTAAGAAAAATGGTCCACAGATGGCTTCTGTCTGAGAAAAAAATGCAGTTTTTGTTCTAGCAATCCTGTTTGTTTCCTGCCACCACCCCTCCAGCTACCCTCTAATTGAACAAAGTGGACTTAATTTGAATTAAACTGTCAAAAATCTTCCACTTAAATTGATTTATCAGCCTTCCCAGCTGAAATGGATTCATTTCTGCACAATATATATGAAGTGTGTGTTGATGGATTGCATTTCACGGAATAGAAACATTTTTTATGCATCTTCATTAGATTCAGCTCAGGTATGCACAGGAAAGGAGGGGGGGAAGCAGAGAGGGGGGAGGGAGAGGGAAGAGAAGTGTGCAAGAGCACATGAGGGAGGAAGTGCTATACAGAGAACTCCAGCTTGAGTAACAAAAACCATCTTTCACTGTTGGTGAGTGTTAAGACCCCATGCAATGTCTATGTTGCCCCCATATACCTACAGGCATCCTTGGTGACACTCCCAACAGCTGTCAAGCATAAATCTTACCAAAAAACTCTGGGTCCCTGCATCAGAGTGGGTCCCCTCTGCATATGCTACTAGATCTCCAGCTTCTTTATACATCCCCGCATGTTCAACTAGAAATCCCTCCACCATCTCAGCCCTGGACTTGTGTGGTTCCACCCCAATGCTCTGGTCCTTCAGCTGTGCCATGGGCAGGGCTGAATTGTGCCAGATAGCTGCTACCATCCACCCAATGGAGAATACTGGACCCTGGCAGTTAAGCACCTAAAGAAGAGATTCTTGCTAACCTGAGATAGAGACACTCCCATAAGCAGCTGAGCTCTGAAAGACCTTCCACTAGGTCTTGCAACTAGGGTTGCAAGATAATCATCCTTTCATTTGGCATGGCTCCTCTTGGAGAAACTTAACTTCAGCCTTTAGAGAATGCCACTTGACAGCCGTGTAAGGGAGCATGCTGGGCTGGCTGAGATGCCAGCAGGAGACTGCTGTGGGTCTGTGTCTGAGTCTCCCCGGGACAATCAAATCAAACCTTTCTCCAGGGACATGCCTTTCAAAAAGAGGATTATATGGAAGAGAGAGAAAAATCAAAAGCTTCAGCCAGCTCCACTAAAAGCCTTTCAATTATAAAACATTGTTATTGTCTTTATTTCTGCTCTTTTCCTGACCTGGAGTGTGTTTAATGCAGTAGGAACCATTTGACAAACTCAATTAATTTCCACTTAGAATAAGGTATTTAATCTGAAGAGTTTTAGATGAACTGGGGCAGGTGCAGTTTGCCTCTGTGATTGATTGAATTAAACTTCTATTCATTTCCAGCCATGCCAGATCCAAAAATTTTTTTCAACAGTTTCTGTCTTCTGTTCTTGGCATGTTGGGTTTTCTTCCCTCCTTCTGGACATGAGAGTGGTGGATGGGATTCAAAAGGGGCATCAGTTTCTGAAAATGGTTGAAGTAAATGTCACAGGCAGGGAAAACCGGAGTGAAGATGCCCGATGTGGAAAAGGCAAAGGAACAGCACTCTCCTTACAGGCAAGAAGGGAGGGAGGTTGCTTCTTGAAAGCTATCTAAACAGACTTGTTGATCAGGGAAGTGAGGGATATCCATCCAGCCAACTAAAGCTGGAGGGGATGGATTTTTCTGACCAATTCCACGTGTGGAGCACTGAGCACCCAGTCCTGTTGTGGGTAATAAAACCCCTGAAAACAAGACCTGTAATTTCCCTGAAAATCCTTCCCCTTGGCCTCAGACAAAGCTGATTGAAGTCATCAGGAGTGTTTGCCTGTGGTTTCAGTGGGCTTTGGAAAGGTCTTCAGCCAGCAGGTGTACAACACTTTGCTGGGAAACCTGCCTGCAGAAAGCCAGCGGCTCTGCCACTGGTGACAGCAGCAGGAACAGTCGGTCCCATATCCAGAACCACATCTTTTCTGATGAAGGTTGCTACAAGGAGATGCCAAACGCTTGCTCCCCTTACACCCACCCCCTTCCCCCCATGCTCTTTCACCAGCAAGAATATGAATCAAGCCCTGAAGAGAGCTGTCAGTGAGGGATGATTTTCCTGTGATTATTGCCTGGGTGAGAGATTATGCCTTGTTTTTTTGCAAACTGCCTTATTTGCAGAGCAGAACGCATTGGGCTCATGTCCAATTGATACATTCCTCTTCAAACAGCAGATCCAACTACAGAGTGAGATGCAAATTTAATTATTCCACATGTAGGAAACAGAAACGGAATCTCATTGTTAAATTTGTTCTCCTACGTTGGAAAGATAAAAAACAAAAAAAGATGCTGAAGTGGCCTGTGTGAGCTGAATACATTTCACCCCCCAGAGCTGGAGAGAAATGCACTCAGTTCCTGCTGCAAAAGCTTCACTGGATAGAATTATTTTTCCTTTTTTTTTTTTCCTTTCCATATTCAGTATTATGATGAGCTGCTGAAACGTCTTCCTCATACGCATGCATATGTGCAACTCCCTCTCCATTTCCAGGGACTGTTTGGGGACCATTTCACTTCCCTTTGAAAGTGGTCTCCCAGGATGAGAACCGAGACAGCTGGGCCTTAGACAGTGAGACAACTAGACCAGAGCTGAGACAAGTGGTTTTCCTTAAGCAATTTGTTCCATTTGGCTTAGCTCAGTTAAAGCTGCTTAGGGTACCACCATGCAATCTGTTCCCTATTGTCCTTTACAATGCAGTGGGAGACCTTTCCCATTGTCCAATTTCTCTACTGGTATGTTCAGCTCCTGGGAGGGAAAGCGATCTATCTGGAAGGTTTTGCCCTCTTTCTTTGTCTCTTTCTCTGTCTGTCCAGCAATGGCTGTAGCTTTCCTTGTGCCCTGCTTAGATAGTTCTAGTTGCAATGGAGCATGGATATCCTATGGGTGTCACAAATGAGAGGAGTTTTGTGGTAAGGAGCACCATCCTCTTCAGTACTGACTGACTTTTTCATTTTGAGTTCATGGACTTATTTGTGTAGAAGTGACCATAAGGTCTACTTTGAGGACAAGTTGATCTTCCATCCATCCATCCATCCATCCATCCATCCATCCATCCATCCATCCATCCATCCATCTCAACAGCATCTGGCTCCAGGAACTCATGCTTCATAGAGAGGAGAACCTAGAGGGTTCCTGGAATCCTCTGCTGCAAGAATTGATGTGATTTAAGGGGAGCTTGGGCTCAGAGTTTGGTCAGCTTGCTAAAAGGGCAGTCTTGTGCAAGCTTGCCCCCTTGAACTTGCAATTCTGGAACTGCAGTTCTTGTCTCAAGGACAATTTGCCTTATCTTCTTTGGACAGCACCGGGAATCCAATTCATAAGCTAAACATAACTGATGAGGTCTGTCCTAACAGGCAGCAGCAGCAGCCCAGAGCCACTGAAGCTCACCTGCGTTAGACTGACTGCTGCCCCAGAGCCAGTGTCACACTCTGTCCAGTGATGGATCAGCCATGCTAGACACATTCATTATAGCTCATATCTTATGATAGCAGGAATAGATCCTGTACACTGTCACCCAGAGGAAAACTCCGTCTTTTATCTCCCAGTGCATCCCTCATAGCCATAAGCTATTGAGTAACATCAACACTCTATATGGATGGGGAAAATGTCCATGAAAGGAGTCTGTGTAATAGATAACATATCACCCCACAGAGCAGAGGCACTCCTGGGGCACTCATCTCCTGCTGTTCATTTGCAGATGCCTGCAGGATCATCTTTTTCCATGAGCTGCCTGTAATTTACTTCTGGAGGCATGCTCCTTTCCTGCACACAAACATATCAAGAAGATCTGCTTTGTCTGAGCAAATTCCCCCATCAGGAGCAGAGCAAGGGGTGAGCAGGACTTTAGACAAGTGCAGAATGTGATGGTGTTTAGATCCATGCTGTGCATTGGCAGCATCCTTTTTCCAAAGGGTACCTCTCCTGAAATGATCAAGCAGGGTACGAGTGGCAGGTGTTTGGTGGTTTTTAAACATAGATCGTTTCTGCGATGTGGTTTGCAGCATAACCCCCAGATAAATGCACAGGTGAGGGGTGAAGTGCTGCAACACAAGGGCAGCCAGAGGCAAGAATTTTTTAATTAGCTTTTACACTGGAAAAAGTGTTTGTGTGGCCACGCTTTTAGCTCAGGGGAATCCTTAACCCAGCCTTGCACAGCCTGAGCCTGCTTACTGCAAAAAAGGGAAAGGAGTTCGTCAAATAGGGGAAATAAACATTGGGTCATAGGTAAAAGAACATCATTTTCTACCAAACTCTTTCAATGTTTACCATATTAAATGATCAACACATTTGCAGTGTATCAAACCAGGCAGATGTAGCATTAAAAGGTCAGCTGTTAACCTGCAGAAGCAAAGAGACTCCACATCTCTCTCTTAAAGATGATACTCCGTTCTGAATGGGTCCCCATGGAACTCCAGCAATAACATTAATGCTCCGAGTGGCCGTATAGCGGCTCTCGCTCGCGGTGTGTGGATCCTCTTCATTAAGGCTCAAACTCCCACCACGAAGATGAGATGGGAGCTGACTTTCTTACAGCGCTTGAACAGCTGGGGAAACTGAGACACAGTTTAAATTCTTTCAATTAAAAAACAACAACAACAACAAAAAGGTCTTAAAAGTCCTTATTCTCAGCCTCTCAATGCCACTCTTCGGGCAGGTTTCCACATGGTGGAGTCTGTGGGATTAAATCATAGAATCACAGAATGCTTTGGGTGGGAAGTGACCTCAAAGATCATCTAGTTCCAACCCCCCCGCCATGGGCAGGGACACCGTCCACTAGACCAGGTTGCCCAAAGCCCCATCCAATCCTGCCTTGAACACTTCCAGGGATGGGGTTTCCACAACCTCTCTGGACAACTTGTGCCAGGGCCTCACCACCCTCAGAATAAAGAGTTTCTTCCTAACGACTAACCTAAATCTGCCCTCTTTCAGCTTGAAACCATTCCCTCTTGTCCTATTACCACACTTAATATTTAAAAAATCATAGAATTGGGAAAACTCTAAAGATCTTGGATCCTTTCTGACTAATTTGTTAATCAGTATCATCAGTAATCCTAAAACAATTCAAATGAGAACATCTTTTGATGCAGTGGTATTTGCAGGAACAGGAAAATCAGAGGCAATGCACAAGTAAGGTGTTGCTCATGTCTCATATTCACGTAATCCAGGCTGGCCTACCCTTGGGAGCAGCTTATAAAATAAGAGCTGTATTATTGCTTAACCCGTTTGGGACAGATAAGAACTAATCTCCATTGAACCTCTCTGCCAGACCTGATCCTCAGAGCCTGGCAGGGCCATGCATTTGTTTACATGCTAGTTTGAAAAAGGATTTAAGGCCCTGTTTATCTTTAAGGCTCTTAGTAGATGCACGAACTTTCAGGTATTTTTCATTGAAGAATGAGCCCTTCAGTGAATCAAAGCCTTGTTACGTCCCCGTAGCAGATGGGAGAGGTGAAACCTGGCTCCACCTGCCCAACTTGTTAATGGAGCATCTGAGCCAGAATACAGATGTTGTACCACTTGCCTCCCCTTTGCAGAGGAGCTGGGAGTAGGAGGAGGTTTGAGATTTAGAGCATATCTATACTCAGAAGACTATGCAAATTACTTACTGCTCTGGCTTCAAGCCTGTGCTTGGAGGTACAATAGAGGTTAATTAAAGACACAAGAGAGTACAGGGAAAAGGCACAGATTGGACGAGTTAATAGTGGCGTGGCAAAGACGAGGGAAGAAGTCCCAAGCTGATTCCTGGAGAGAAAATTGACACCACAAACCAGCTTTGCCTTTTTTTCAGGGAGGAAAAGCACGGCATCAAAGCACGGAGCAGAGCTGGTGCAAAAGTGGAATAGTCACCGTTGGTGCTGGTTGTCCCCACAACTTCAGCAACATGGGAAAACTGGGACAAATTTCCGGGTGTGCTTTCCCAGAAATCACGTCTCCCTTTTCAGCCGTGCAGAGCCTGATAATGAGTCCTAGAGGGTAAAGAGCCTCTTTCTCCACAAATGAGGTAACAGGTTTTCCAATCTTCTGACATATTGAAATCAGGAAGGCATGGGCTGTGTTTCTGGAAGACAGGCTTCAGTCACGCACCTTCTGTTGCCAGGGTCAGAGCAGGGACAGTTGCTGGAAATTCAGCAACCTATATTGTGGAAGGAGTCAGACCAAATGACCTAATAACTTATCCATGTCTCAGACACATTAGCAGTCTTTGTATGCCAGGACTGTTATGCCTGTTTTATCCACACGTTAGAGGCACAGCACAGAAATTGGTGTGAAATTGTTGTTCAAAACTACAACATCCTGCTACTCCTACAAGCACTAAATCTTCCTTTGTTTTTCCTATTTTCTTTTCTTCATTTTTTTTAATAGCCATCCAGGCTTCTTTACTGAAGCCATAAAAAATACAAGTTATGAAAAGCAAAAGAAAAGGCTATTTCTAGGCAGAGGAATGTGTTTTTGATTATGTTCGTGTACTGAGTCGCACAAGAGGGGACCTGATCCTCAATATGTTTGTAGGATGCATCACACAATAGAGACCTGAATTGAGCCCTCTAGGCACAACTGTAATGTAAATATTAATTAACATTAATGGTCTGTGGCCTTGCCTGTCAGCTGGAAGCCAGCGAGACTATGCATGGCAGGGTGGTATTAATTTGTTGTTGGAGCCCTTGAAGCAGTGAGTCTGGTGGTATGAGCACAGCAGCTTCGCTCCCATGTGCCCATCCTGCTCTGCTCTGGATCATTCGCAGGGTGGGTAATCACAAATGGGATGAGATGCTGGGGCTGTTTCAAAGAGCACTGGGTATGCAGGTAGGAGATGGGCTTGCTGCTGAGCTCTGTACCCTCCCATGGGCTCCTCATGTTGTAAACCCTAGACATGGTGCCATGTATTTGAGTTGCTGGGAACACGGTCTGCAAATGGTGAGTCACACTTCCAAAAGCCTCTGTCATTCTTCTGGGCAGGTCTCTGCTAGCTGCACCTCGTTCTTCTTGCAGCCAAGCACACAGCAATCACTTTTTGGGTCCAGCTGGAACATATCAGGTTCCTACTTGCTCCTGTACTATGGGCCCAATTCTCAGCAGCAGCATCTCCTCCGCTTTCCTTCCCTTCAACTCTCTGCAAGCACCTCCAATGAATTATTAATTGCAGCTCATCCAATTAAAGGGCTTCTGTATGTTAATAATTCATGGCTGCTCGTCAGAGCTGTTGGCTGGCAGGCTAGGCAGCACTAGGGTTGGGGCTTCGGTGAACTGAGAGGAGTGAAGTGCAATAAAGAAAGGAAGAAATCAATAGTGTAGCACAGGCTGTACACATCCAGGAGACTCTTTATTATATCTGAAAATTGCTTTCTGTGATTGCTACCATCATTACTTCTGTATTTATTTTTTAACGACTCGTCCATCATGAAGCCTGTATACATAACAAAAAAGGCCAGTTGCACTAAAACAGTTAAATTCTTTTAATACCTGACACTGGGTGGAAACAGTAATGAGATCATTTTGTCTCTACTCACTCTTACAGTGAAACCTTCCTAATCCCACAGCCAGTTTCATTGCTATCTCTGTAAACTGGATTAGATCTACTACTTTTCCCCCGGAAATTGACCCATCAATGATGTTCATGGGAGCAGCTTGGAGTTTAGTAGCTCTCACATTAATATATAAAGGCAGTTCTCAGGACATGAGAATACCAGCAGAGTATTCAGATGAAGCATGATTGGGGTGCTGTTGTCAAACCAACCTTTTATCAGGGCAAGGAAGAAAGGAAGCAGGACTGGAAGTCTTTCCTGAGGTTTGAGATGAGTTGGCATTAGGGAAAAAGCAGACAAGATAGTCTGGGATGAGGGCCACAGAAGCTGTGCACTTAAGTGGGGATGTAGTCTCCTACAAGGCAGATGTGAAAAGGTGAAGAAAGGGAAATTGTAGATTTTGGTATGTGACCATAGTCATAGGAAGCAAAGGCCAACCCACATGTCATCTCAAGGAAAAGGTACACAAAGAAAGAAGGGCTGCAGGAGAAGGCCAGAGGAACAAAAAGTATAAACAAAATCCACTTTCTTTTTCTTTTCTTTTTTTCTTTTTTTCCCCCAGTGATGGCAGCCCAGTGAAAGAAAATACTCAGAGGGTTTCAACAAGAGTGTGCGTAGGTAGAAATCGCACCAAGACTCAAAACCTTCAGTGTACTTCAAACACTGGGTAATGGTTTACTGCCAATAAATAACCCAGTAAAATGGTGTGGACTGTATTGAGCAGGAAGTCAGCTTAAATCAAATAGCCATGTCTTCAGAAGTCTTGTGTCTCTGGAATGGTCTCTCTTTAACAAGGGTCATACCCTCCTTTTATCAGCTTGGGGAATATGAAGAGGAGGTCAGACGTACTGGCAGCTGGGCAACTCTTTTTGCAGTTTTGCACATTGGGGACATTTTGCTTTAAACCAACATTTGATGGAAATCATAAGAAAGGCCATCACTAATGTGCAGTACAATTGGTAGTACATGTGGGCTGAGAGCTTATTTTGGAAGAAATCATGACTTTGAACAGCATCTACTTCAATAAGACTTGAGACTGGGGCTTTCTACCACACTGCAAATGCATAATATTGATGAAATACTGTTCCTGCACAGAGCTGTGATATGACTGAATCACAGATTTTAAAATATGTAAGAACTTGGAGAGAATGGTTATTCTCTTTTTAATTCAAGTGATTTTAGTACTGATTTGAGAGCCCTGAGGAGAATGTGGAGTTCAGTCTTCATGGCCCATTCAGTCTTCAGTCTCTCAGCTGCAATTTCCAATTAGTGCTAATTTGATTGTGGTTTCTGTGGTGTGGATCATGACGACCTTTTATACCCAGCTGAGTTTGGTGGATCTTTCCCAATGGACATCAGATAATTTGAGACTCTGCCACTGCCACATTACCCCTATTTAAATGTTTTGCTCAGGCCCAGCTCCTGGTTAGCCTGGTTCTGAAGGTGTGCAGGCAGGTGTCCATTCCCTCATCATTTCCAGTTCCTGACCCCAAAGCCACATCTTAATTCCTGGCTTCATATACTGAATGTGCTCTATATGTGTCAGATACTGCTGAAATAATGCCACAAAAACTATATATTGGCAAACAATAAAAAAGCAGAAAGGCCAAACTCCTTGAAATGCTAAGGGACACTTAGTGGAGAGCTGTGATTTAGGAGTGGCCTGGCAAAGCTCTGTGTGGTTGAGGAGGTACCCTCTGGTCCAACTCACTGCATGAAGGGCTTGGTGACCAGCTGGCAAATGCACTTGAGCAAAACCAAGATGAGTAGTGGTTTATTTTAAGATCTCAGGAGGCTTATCAATGATCACTTAAGCATCTCACTATCTGTCCACAAGAGTATAAGGTGGAACGATGAGTCTTCAGCTCTGACACCCCAGCCTCCTGGCACTGCCATTGTAGTAGCCACCCTTCCCTTCAAGGGAACCAGCTCCTCCACTCAGCCCTCACAGAAGGAGACACAGCAGTGGGAAGCAAAGCAATGAGGCTGTTGTAAGCTTTCATCAGTGCAGGAAATTATCTCATAGCCTTCACGCCACACTTGTCTGGTACATGAGAAGCATTGGATAGATGGGTGAGACAAGAGCATAGCCCGTGGCACGCAGCACTGCGATACAGCCAGCTCTCCTAAGCCACAGCTATCCTTCCACACAGCTTTCCTCTTTAAAAAGAGAAAGGGAACTATGGATGGGTTTTTCCCACATTTTTTACAATATCTCAATCTGTCCACCATGTACACACAGATCAATGCCAGGGAATGAAACCGATGTGAACTTGTAACATTGCTGGGCTTTTAGACAAGAACAGAATCAACAAAAGAATCTTAGCAGAAAACCAAATTTTGGGTGGGTTTTTTTATTTTTTTTTTACTTTTATTGACATTTTCATGAGGGAAGAATTGATCATATCTCAACTCTGGAGTTGAGGTCTTTGAAAAAACCTAGCTTCTCCCTTGCAATAAGGGAGGTGGAGACATGGGCACAGATGATGCCCCACTTCCAAACACCTCTCTGGAAGCTCCGATCCAAATCCTGATCTCTTCCAGCATTGCTTTGTACAATACAACTTCCCACTCGAATGTCTGCTGTTTGCTTTATGTGTCTGTTAATACATAAGCTTGTTCTTTTTTATCTTGCTTGTATTTTTGGCTTTTTTTCCCCCCTTTTTATTTCCCTGCTTAGTCCTAAACTGCAGCACACGCGTTGTGCTTTCAGCTGCCTGCGATGTGTCAGTGGGCCCAGGAGCTTAGCCTTAACAGTCTATGTAAATATTGTCTCAAAATTACAAATATTCAGAGTGGCAGTAATATATGGGGCTTTTGTTAAAGCATCTTGTTTTATGGGCTTAACTGCCGGCTGGGAAGCATGGAGATGTTGACGTGTTATTTGTACAAGGGACACACACTCACGTGTACACAAAAGCCCAACATTGTACAAATAGCAGTTCAGGGCATAAATATCATGGAAAAAATTGCTCCCAGATCAAAACAACCCCCGAAAGAGACATGATCGAAATGAAGTCAGACTGCATTACTTTAGGGGCACACACCTTTTCTTTTTCTCTTTTTATTTTTCCCCCCCTTTTCCCACTGAAAGTGGGTGGAAAAGAAAACTCTGGTGCCAAGAAGCCTATTTGGGCTCAACATATTTAGAAACAAAATGTACCTTTGTATCTAAAAATCTGAGTGTCATGAATATTTAATGTGGGGAGGAAAGAATGATTTTGTCAGTGTGTAAAGCAGTCCCAGAGAGGCTCAAATTCTGCCTGGTTTCTATTAGCTTTCCTTCTCTGTAAACAGACTGAGTCATTTGCTGCAGGAGAGGTGTGTGAGCACAGGGAGGGGAACACACACGGGGAAAAAGAAAAGAAAACCCACTGCCATGCGAAGGGATGGAAATGGATTAGCTGTGCAAAGTGCCTCCACTGTCCCCATTTCTCAGGATGTGTTGCTGGCTCTGTACAGCCAAGTTAAGCTGTGGTTTTCAACCCAACAGCGTCACGAATTTGAAAGGTCTCCTGGGCTGCAGGATAAAAAGTAAGGGACCCTGTGCATCCTGACTAACCGCCCGTAGAGCAAAGCAGAGACCCCCTGGGCCATGTGTAACGGTGAAAATGTGAACGAAAAACCTTTCCTACCAGCTTATCCCCATTTGGTTGAAACCAAGCCTGTTCCCAGTCAAAAGACTTTGTGGTTGATGGGGTGTGATGGACTCCCTGTAGACCTCATGAGCTGTGTGCATGCCATGGGGCTCCCTGCTACAGCCTGAGAAGAGGCAGGAACTGACTCTGATCCAGGGACGGTCCAAGGGACCTGGTTTTGTGAGACCCTGGTGCAGGGTAGCCTCTGTCCTCAGGCAATCGTATCAGCCCGTGTCAAGCCCAAGGGAGCAGGACTTTAAGTGTATCTCAAGTGTTTGTGTATCAGGGCACCCTGATATCAGGGTGACTTCAGCTTGTTATTATTCTCCATTGCCATTTTTCTCTGTATTTGCAGAGGCTGCCTTACATTCCATATCCTTCAGCCTGGCCTTTGGACAGCAGAGGAGATGGGGAAGGGCAAAATTAGACCTACCTGTGCCTTCTGAGCTAGAAACAGGATAACTTCTGGGGATATGAGGAAAGGAAGATCAACCTGGGGAAAGGAGGGGTCTGCAGCCTTCCCTTCCCCACTCTGCACCAGCACAACCCAGTGCCGAGCAGGGGATGGCATGGGTTTGGTAGGCAGTGTGTTTGATAGCATTTTGCCCCTTCTGTCTTCCCATCACCAGTTTCCACAGGAGAAGGAACACAGTGCTCATACAGCCTGCCTGGCCGGTCCTGCTGTTTTGCAAATGGAGCAGGTTTGGCATCAGCAAGCAGCCCTGACTTCTTTTTCTCTTTAAGTTGCTTTTTTTTCCCCTTCTGCCTTTACCATGCAGGTGCTCGGTGCAGCCATGAGTCAGAGCCTCCGAGGTGGGCTGCTGGTACCAGGCTGCCATCCAGAGGGGAAAGATATGGTGCTGGGAGTACCAGGCACGTACTGGATGGAGGAGATACACAAAAGGGGTAGCTCCTTGATTAGGAAATCAGAGCAGGACTTTACATCTGGGGCAAGGAGGCATTTTGAAAAGGGTCAGATGTTTAAAGTGATTTTCAAGATGCCAGTGGTGTGACCCAAACCCTTGCTGCAGAATCCTTTCTAATCACATTCCACATCACAAGCAGCAGCTAAATTTGCAAATGAAAAGACATAATGATAATTTCTGCATGTGACAGATGTCACTGGAAGATTTCAAGCACCTCAACCTCTGCACCTTTACCGCTCTGCTCTCCCTGCTTCTGGGCTAATAACTCAGCCTCTGGCCACACACCTGAGCCTCTCTAGCTGTCAGACCCCAGACCTAACCCCAAGCTGTGTCGCTTGAACCTTTCTGAGGCAGATGTGGCCCAAACTGTAAACAGGACATAAAGCAGCTGATAACTGTTGCTTGAGACAGAGACTGTGTGGTGTCTGCAGGTACGGTCCATCCCCAACCGCTCACACCGTGTTACTCGATTGCCCTCAGTCAATGAGATGAATTCACACCAACGGGACAGACACACCTATATAATCAATACCTATTAGCTTTTCCTGCCCCATGGGCTGTGGTACCTATGCATGTAGAGAGCTAGAAACCTCTGTGCACACATTCAGGACCTTTTCAGTGATTACATGTAAATAAACGCCCGTGTACCTATTACATACAAATATAGAGTGTGTGTGCTGTTCTCTATATGAATTTTCACTAGGTCTTCCTGTTGCAGTGTGATCAATAACAGTTCTAGTGCAGAAGGTGAGCAAAGTGCCTTGTTAAACTAATAATTGCACGGGAACCAAATCCTTTCTAATAAAATCTTTTAAAACCTTTATAAAATTTCCACTCTGAGGCCAGTTTTCCTAGGAGACCTATAATTATTGAGAGTGGAAAGAAAGGAGCATAACTAGCCTCTCTTACCAGCCACCCAACAGATACTAAAATGGGGCTGCACCGAGAAGGTGGCCCCTGTGGAGTCCCTTGATTGAGACACAAACCTGTAGGTTTGTGCTGTCCATCTCCCGGCAGGGTTTATAATTAAAGCTGTATTGCTGTTTATATTCCAGCAGCACCTGTAAGACCCACAGCGCAAGGTGCTGTGCAAACAGAGAGGCAGCAGGCTTGCTGCAAAGGATTTACAATCGTAATAGATAAAGTGTGCTGGGGGGGGTGGGGAAGGGGTGGGGGGAAAGCTGTGCTGAGGGATGGGGAGGAAGGAGGACAATGGTTTCAAGGTTGTGTGTTAAGAGAAAATCGAAGTCAGGGGCCTGATTGCCAAGTAGCTGTGAGACTCTGCCAAGCCATACTGGCCTTCTAAATTTAGTCTCCAAGAACTGCATGTGTGGCTTGACCCGGGGACATCCATGTCATTTTTGTGCATGTGATGACACTACGTGGGAGAAGTGATGCCATCTCAGTAGCAGCTAAGTTTTTTGGTATCCTCTCATGTCCTATCTGACTGTAGGAGACCCCCCCCCAAGCAATGCACACGCACAATATTTAGAAGAGGCTCTGCTACCGAAAATTCCCATGCACCAAGGGCAGCTCTGAGGCTGGGGTCTGTGCAGTGTGCTGGGGCAGCAGCTGCTCTGCACTGTGCTGACCTGCAGCTGAGGTCAGAGGCAGATGGGGGAGGTCTGTGTCTGGGGCTCAGGCAGGCAAAGGACAGGGGTGGTGGGTGCCAATGAAGTTTGGGAGCACTGGAAATGAGGAAACCAGCAGGCTGAGGGTAACTGATCACAGAATCGTAGGGGTTGGAAGGGACCTCAAGAGATCATTGAGTCCAAACCCCAAGATGGTCATCCTGTACTGGAAGTCCCACCGCAGTGGGTGCAGTGAGGATCCTCTCAGCCAGAAGAGCATGGCAGTACCTTGTTAGCTGGAGCCTCCTGCCTGTACTCTGTGGGGAAAAGGCTGATCACCTTGTAAATGAGGCGTTGTCTTCTCCTGAGAGGCCATTGTTTGTGTGAGGCTGTCCCTTGGCTTCAGTGCCATCCATCCTAGGCAGCATTGGTAACACAGGGAAGAAAGGCAGGAAACAAGAAAGTTTGTAAGTGTGGGCTGTGTTTGGTTAAACAGTGCCTTCAGGCTTCAAACCTAATGCATATGGAAGGGGGTGTTATGTAGGGACATTCAGCTTCCTTCCTCCGAGTTAATTAACCTTCTTCACCTCCATGCTGTTATAGACACAAGCAGTTCTGCTGCATATGTCAAGGGCGTAATTAGCACAGACTGAGCAAACCACACACACAGAATAGAAGCGTGCCTGCAAGATGGACAGAAGTGAGAGCCAGGCATCAGCAGGGATGGTGAGCCACAGCAGCACAGTTGACCAAGTGTGGCAGGAGCAAATATGAGCTGTTAGAGGGAAAGATAAAGGCTGCCCCTTTCCCACTCCCTCCTCCTGCTGTCAGTGGTTGCAGGACATGGATAGGAGGCTGTGTCCACCAAAGGAAAGAAAATCCAGTCTCTGGAAAGAAGACAAGAGGCAGCAGCAGCTTGGTGTGGAAGGAAAGTCTTCCTCAGTTCCTATTCATTGCACCCAATGGACTCAGACCTACAGCATTTCCAGCTTTTTGGTTCTCAGAGGACACAACTTTCCCCCCTCATTTGGTTAGTATGACAGCTCCTTGGGTGGCCCTTCTTCATCCTACAGGACAAAGTCTCCATCATCTCTGCCACCTCTGCAGCTCTGCCCAGCCCTGAGCTCCCAACATCTCTGCAGCCAGCACTCCAGACCCCATCACCCCAGACCCCATCACCTCACCTATTCCCATCTCTCAGGATGATGACATATCTGCTGTCATGGAAAGGGGAGACTGAGGTGGACCCCAGCAGTGTTTCACTGATGGAGGGAAACTGCACTGACTGCAGCCAGGTCTGCAAGGGTCCCTGTGAAGGTGTCCACTGCCATTTGCACAGCTCATTTCGTGGGAATATTGTCCCTCACTCCTCAGTCTCAATGGATCCTTCCATGTCTGTTCATCAACTCCATCCATGCTGGTTCCTCTCTTTTCTTCCACTTTGTCTACTAGGTTCTCCCCTTACATCTCACTTGTCATACAGAGTGCTATTGTCATGTGGATCCCTGTGCGTGGGGGGCATAAGAGGAGCAGAACAGAGTAGGCTAATGATGCCCTGTAAGGCCTCACCTCTTCTGCAGCTCACAGCTTCTAACATTGCCTCCTCCCTTCTCCCCAGAATCACAAAACACATGCAAAACATTCCCAATTTTTAAATGCTGCTGTTTTAGAGAAACGTAGTGCTTGTTCCAGCTGCAGGCACTAAATCATCCCTCTCCCCTGGACGTGTGCTGAGGAAGTAAGGCCGGTGATGAATGGGGCTGTCCATATTTACATTGGGAGCAGAACAGCTGTGTGAATCTCACTGTGCAATGAGTACTCTGTGCAGACTCGGCAGCCCCCTTGCTTCCTCCCCCACTGCCTGGTGACAGTGACTGATTGTCCACTTTTGCAGAGCACTGCCCAGCAGCGTGCATGACTCCCAGCACCTCTTGAAAGTGAGGAGGGAGGGAGCCTAACCCTCAAGTCATGAGAGTTGCTGTATTTCTTTGGCAAGTCCTATTTCCCATGATGACTTTGCAAACAAGCAGGCCACAGAAATAAAAGCAAAGTGCTGGTGAATTGGAAGTGAGAGGAGGGAGGAGAAAGGATAGCCTGGCTGTTTCTTGCAAGGAACTGTATCCAAGATGTTGAGAGCCTGTAGTACTTTTCACCCTTCAGACAAATGCTCATGGAAGGTATTGGTGCCAATTCGCTCTGTGCAATCAGGCTGCAGTTTGCTGCATATTGGTCTTGGGCTGTGGGGTTTAAGAAGAGATTAAAAAGTTGGCAAGACTTAAGTAATGTATGGACAACAAATACAGCCTTCCCACCCCTTTGGCCACTATTTTGTGCCTGCCTTGATCTACACTGTTGGCTGATACCTTCACTTGGTGACCTAACCTCAGCCCTAGGTAGAAGAAAATACTTTGTTCTTCCTCCAGATCACTATGCAATCCTGCCACTGAAAGTCACTCCTCCCAAGCAGACTTCCACACTTACCGATCTGTTTTCCTCATGACCTGTATTCCTGTAACCCAGAAGGAAAGTTTCCAGACACAACCATGATCTGTCAGGGGCTTCATTGCAATTAACACATCTCTATGCAGAAAGCTTCGCTTTCACCAAATCAGCATATGCCCACAGGAGAAATGTGAGAGTCCCAAATTGGTTAGAACATTTCTGATTGGTTCTCCATCACACTCCTTGGCTGGCAGAGATGTGCTGGGTACAGGCAACGCTACAGAGAAGGGAATAAGCTGTAGGGTTTTCTACATCCCACGTACCTGGAGGTGAAATGAGGATAAAGAAGGGAAGATGCTCAGATATGACTCTGATACCTTTCATCCAGCACTTTACATGAAAAAGAGTTAAATTATAGCAGGAGGATGGGTGGCTCTGCTGCACAGAGGAGAGGGGTCCTAGCAACGTGTCTGAAGAAAGGCACTTGGCACTGTCATTTGGAGAGATGATGCTGTCTGAGGCTCTTACTTGCTCTAAGTAGATGCAGGCAAAGAAGACAAGAGAAATAATTACTGGCTCCGTTTGTATAGACTGCTCCTGAGGAGAACCAGAGGAAGGGTCACCTCAAGGTTCTAAACATGCCATAGGCTCCCTTGAGGAGGAAGAGTTTAGCCCACTGCTTGCCATCCATACCTGTAGTCAGTCTGATCCAGCCCAAGCTGGAGATGGACTAAGATCAGGGCTCTGTGGTCTGAAGCACATCTCCTCCCCACCATCACAGGCCGGGTTAATCGCTGAAGGGGGGAAAAGAAAGAACTGCAATGGAAAATGTCATTTTCAATCTGATGGACTGTCAGGAGAGGGGGAACAAAGGTAGACTCAGGGAAAGGCAATGTGAAGAACGGGAGGGAGCTGGGAACGTCTCCTTGCCTTATTCCTATGCTGCTCCACGCCACACAGATAAAGTGGTCCCTTCTCTCCAGCCTTCTCCTTTCCAGTCACACACTCAGTTGGTTAATTCTCTCCTCGTCGAGATCAGAGATTAGATAGAGCCTGGATTTATAGCTAGTGAAAATAAAAAGAGCTGCTCCTATCAAGGATTCAAATGATTAAATATCCCACCATAGAAATACTTTTAACTTCACTTACAGTACAATTTCACTTACACGCTGATGCAGTTGACAGCGCTAACAAAAGCTGCTTGAGTAATATGGGGCCTGAAGAGAGAGAAAGCAGCTGGAGGAGAGAATGAGAACAAGGGATAGGGATAGAAATGGAGAGAGAAAGAGAGAAATGGGATTAGATAGTGAGATGCAAAGAGAGGAAAGGAAAGGCAGGGAAAGGGAAGGGAAGGGAAAGAGGAGGTTGGCTCTGTCTGCCTGCAGCATTAAAAGTACAAGAGCTAAACCAATTAAACAATGAAAGGAAAGCAAAGGATTAAATGAAGGGCTATGTAAAACAGCTCCTCTAATCCAGCTCATTTACTGCTCTTTATTCTCCATTTCCCTCTCATGCTGATCCTCAGATTCAGCAATGCCAGACCAGTAGTGCCTGGTGCTTTGCACGCGCAAGGTCCTGCCGGCACCGTGCCCCCTTCACTCCCCTGGCACCCCTGTCCCTGTGCGATGCTGGCCAGGGTGTGGGGCAGCAGCAGTGCATGGTGACAGCATTGGCCTGGGGATGCTCCTGGGCAGGTGAATGAGCCTGTGCAGAGTTTTTATAGCACCCACGGTTAGACTGCTCCTGCTCACCAGCTAATCTCACTTAAGAACAACCAGAGCAAAGCACTGAGAGCCTGTCTGTGAGGTGGGACTGTCCTTCTCTGCCATCATGACTGGCAGATCAACAGAGGGACAGTTACCTTCTCCTTCTTCACACATTCACAGACACACAAGCTGTGGGGTCTGGAGTGGATACAGCCCCAGAGAGCACAGGAGGGCTGCACCAGGGGCTGCAGGTAGCAGCGTGGGAAGGAGCAATTCCACTCCCTGTGCTGGGATCCACCATAGCTCCCCAAACCTGCTGTGTGCATTGGGGAGTCCTCCAGAAACCATGGCAGTCATGAGGAAGAGGCTGGCAGCTAAAATGGAATGCACAGGAGATTGATGGGGACGAATACCACTTCCCTGCCTTCTCCTTTCCCCCTCTTTCTCCATTTGCCTGATGTCCAAAAATGATTGTTTCTTTCCTGGTTACTTCTAAGCCTTGATCTCAGCCTCAGGGAGCGCAGAGGGATGGCAGAGCAAATCGTTTGGGGAAGGACTTGAGTGTTGAGGGAAAGTGTGGCTCCCTGGAGGAGGTTATCTGTGCCTGGTCACCATCTGCAGGGATGCTGTGCTATTTGGAAATGACTTTTTATTCCCCTTCAGCACTCCAGAGCCACAGATCATTTGAATTCACCCTCTCCTTCCCTTTCAGGAGACAGAAAGGCCCCAGCCGTACTTGAAATGAGACAGATGCTTATGGAATTGTGGTTTTAAAAGCATTTTTCAGTTGAGTTCTTTCTACACAGAACAGTCCAATGTGAGCTGACTAATAAATGCATTATCTTTTTTTTTCCCTTTCCTAGGAGGGTTTGATATGGCAGCTCCATAGATCAGCCTGGTCTCCAGGGATATTTCTGCCCTAAACAAAATGGAAATTGTCTGCCCCCTCACAAGCCCTCAGTGACTCATACAATAAAGAGAACCCATAAATATTTGGGTAATTACAGTCCGTTCACCTAAATTCCATAAGAGGCAGAGCACTCTCTCACGTCTGTCCTTAAACAGCTGCCACGTGTTGCTGTTTGCTGCTCCTGTGTTGCCGTAAGCACCTGATTCCCCCTTAATGGGCAGCTTCCAGGTAGAGCCATTCAAGAGCATCCTCCTAAGTAGTTAGTTACAACAAAAGCAGCAACTAAAAGTTGTGCGATGAATAGTAAGTGAGATACTGTGTTGCTTCGCACAGGGTAGGCACAGTGCCAGTGCCTTTTGCCCAGTGCCCCATGGTGGGTCACCAGGGCCACACTGCAGCCACCTCCTTGACATGGAGATCAGAGGACCCTTGTACCTGGAGAAAGCGTGCACTGAAATCTGCTGTAGCCAGGCTCTCCAGCACAGTGACAGTCCTACAGATGAATGCTTTTTATAATGTTATTATTACTGTGGTGGTGTTAATATTTTACTGCTTGTTGTCACCACTCTACGAGGCAGATCCAGCTATACATATATCTGATCTGGGTGGTCTGCAGCCCTTTGTACACTCTCTGGAATGGTTACACCAGGCTCATGTCCCAGATATTTGATGCTGCATGACATTACTGGAAAGACAAAAGTGGAGAATATATTTTTTTTAAAAGAGCAAGTCAGTGAAGGTTTGGGCTACGTTAATTCCTTCCCTCCCTCCCCGCTTCATCAGCTCAGGGTGAATTACAGGGTATGCAAGAATGCCTTTAAAATCCCCTCCCTGAAATCAGCATGTCTGGAGCAGCATTGTCTGCACGCCCAGCAGTCTGCCTTTTCCATGTGGCTCATCCCTGCTCTCTGACCACCTCTTGCAGCGCAGCTGATGGCCACAGTGACAGAAGGGCCACAGGTTTGCTGTTACCCAAACCAAGGCAGTCAAATAGATGTAGAGTGGATTTGCATAAAGTATCTTTCTCTCTTGACTTTCTGGCCATTCTCTGAAGAGTGTCTCCACCGGGAAAAACCTGTGGCATCGTTGGCTGGCTCGGATCACAGGCGTGGGGCAGGCAGAGAAGTCACGCTACTCCTGCCAGAGGGAGGGATGGACAGGTCTACAGAAACACATTTGGTCTGGATTGTAGAGGGGAGCTCTCCAAGGAGCTGGTGACTGGCAACCCCAGCGTGGGAATGAAAGGCTGTTGAGCTCGAGGAACCCATCAAGGGTGGCCTTCTGCCTCCAGACAGAACCAGGCTCAGCTACCTCCAGGGAAGGTTTGAGCAGCCCTCGAGTCTGGTATCAGACCTTGTCACTCACAAAACTTTTTATTACAACCTGCTGCTTTATCAAATGCTTCATTTTATCTATTTTTCATCCCTCCCCTCCCTCTTCCTTCTGCTACTTAAAATTTGTTTCTTTCCTTACTCTGGGTGACGGTGCTTCTAATCAGCACTTCCCTTGTCTAATTGCCTCATTGCGAGCTTCTCCCTGAACCTGTCAGACACAAACTCACACTTCTTGCCTTACTTGTCACAAGAAAAATTGTTCTTTTAAATGTGTCTGGGAGAGGCACAAGGACATTGAATACTCCAGGGAGAGAGGATAGAGGAGTGACTGACTGCAGTTACTCATTACATGGTACTTCTGAAAGCCCCCCACACACTTACCTGTAGATACACAAACACAGAAGAAAGAAAATTCCCCATCTCAAAGACATCACAGTCCGAAACACGTTGACACTGAAAAGTCCCTGCGGAAGTTATACCTGCTGTGATTATAGCAGAGGATGAGGGGATTACTCGGTGAAACAAACCACCCATGGCAGGAGAGATTGTTTTGCATGTTAGAGGAAGATTCAGGGACTTTAAATACTTATATCCCATTTATGATTAATGCATCTATTGCACAGGAACCTGTTTGATGACCTATTTGCTCCCTGTCTCAGGCACATCAGATGTACTAGGAGAGAGAAGTTTGTATGTCTTTGCTGTACCAGTGTTGCACTCCTGTAAGAGGTTTCTGTCCTGTTCCTAACTGAGCAGAGCTCTGAATTTTACCCTCCTGTGTTCAAGTCCTCTGTTATCCAGCTAAATTAGATTATTTGTGAAGCATGCTGATGTTCACCCCTGGTGATAGCAGAGGAGTCTTTCAGGCCAAGGTATTTGTGGTTGTCATCTTATCTCCTGATAAGAAGATAACAGTGTTCTTCCAGCCACTGACACATGAGCTTTAGTGCTGGTAGATTTGCCTATCAAAGGCTGGCAGAAAGATAGAGCAGGGTTAGGTGTTTGTGTACCTCAGCTGAGCATTTCCTTGGTAAAATAAATGATGACCTTGGTCTTACCTCTACCTGCTTTGTCTAGGACTAAGCAGGTGACAAGGCTGATGTCACATACTTGGGTCTTGCCTGAAGTAACTTGGAGGTCTTGGACTTCATGGCAGTTATGTTGGTGACATTTGCATTTCACCCCAGGAGAGTTGGCTGCCTCTGCCACACAGGACCAGCCACTTCAGACCAGGGTTCCTCTCACCTCCTTAGTCAGGGAGCAAAGTGGCGTCTGCAGTAAATACAACCTTTGTGTGTCTGTGCCTTGCCTTCGAGCAAAGGGGTCACAGTTGTTTCCTTTTCCAGTTTCACCTTTATTTTTTGGAGGGTTTTTTGTGACGAGGCTCAGATTGGCCTCAGGGCAGTGCTGTTAGCAGAGCTTGTCCCTGAGAACATTGGCAGGAGAAAGCAGGCAGGAGCTGGCAGTGGCTTACATCCATCATTGCTCTATCCCTGCAGTCTCTCTCATGGGGCAGCTTTAACAAAGTTTCCCCAAGTCCTCTTCTACCTGCCCAGGGTTCGTTACTTCTGCTGGGGTGCAGAGCCAGGACTGCAGAGCTCCTTGCAGAGCAGCTGTGACCTCCCGATGAGGAGAAAGCAGGGAGATATTAGCAGGGCACAATTAGAGGGCGGAGTGGAGAGGGGGAGAGATTGACTGTGGGCCACAGCTAAGTATTTTACCTGTCAAAAAATGACTCTAACCTGCGCATTTAGGCTATAAAAATATTTCTTCAATCAAGGAAAGATCTGCTATTCACAAGGACAAAGCTAAAGCAGCATCTTCTCCTTGTCTCAGAAAATTAATTTAAAATAAAAAATGTGCAGAATTCAATAGCAGGAGGGGAGAGAGAGAGAGAGAGAGAGAGAAAACCATGTCTGTGTGTGGCTGCTGGTTCCTGCCCCTCTGCACTGCAATGGGGATATGGTACAGCTCTTTATTCTGGGAGTGAAATGTATGCAGCCATGACTTAAAGCACAATTAAAAGCTCCTAATGTCAATGGCAGTCTCAGAAAAGATTTTGCTTTACACCACTGTCTGTATGGATTCCCCAGTCCCTTCCCAGGAAGGCACCCAGCAGTCTCCATTTTTCCATGTCTGGGAACACCCATCCTCAGCCCCACACATCCCATGGGAGCCCATCAGTACGGCATCACCACGGAGTGTACTCACCCATCTTCACTTCAGGTCACCCTCAGGGCTGAGAGGTTTGTCTAGCTCCTGCACAGTTCCTCCAGATTTATGATAAGAGAAACAGAACTGACTTTGGCCCTTTTTCTTATTAGGCCAGTAATTCTTTTCCTACACTTTTCAAATCCCTTGCTGTCTGAACGCAGGATACAAATGAGTCAACCGATGCATTTCATGTCATTTGTGAATCATTAGGCCTCGCTTAAGAGCGTTTGCATCACTCCAGGCTCATCTTTATAATCCTAGCCTAAGTCTGGGCTTTGGCCAAGTGGTGTTGAGGCTTCACTTCTTTGCCTTTACCACCAGTTCTTTATGAGTTATTGAGTTATGCAGGCACTTTCCATTGGGATGGATTGGAAATATGGAAAATAGAAATACAGTTTCTCATGGGAAAAATTTACAGTTGCTGAAGTTTGTTTGTTTATTTTAAAAATCAACACACAATATATAGCTTTTTGCCAGAATGAGACTGATTAAAAATAGAAACACGCCTCAAATAGCTCAATTTTCTAAATGTTGTTCTTGAAAACAATGCAACAAAATACTAAACATCTTTTAGTTATGATACACTAAACACTGCCTCATAAAAACTGTAAGCTGGATACCTACTGTCCTGCAAAAGCTGGGCTCTCTGGAGAGAATTCCTCTTGCACTTTTGATTCATGTTGTATCAGGCTCATTACAGGACTTGAGGATATGTTTGGATATGCTCTTTGGAATTCTGTTATCCCCAGTTTGCAGCAAGCTGGTGCTACCACAACGCCAAGCAAGGAACACGTCACTGAAGACAAATAGGTGTTTAATACAGAACTGATCTGAAACATTTCAGGGCAATTCTGTAAATCAAACCAAAATATTTTGATTCATTGGTTGGGTTTTTTAATTATTTTTCAAAATTAGAACGAATTGCACTGGAAACATCCAAAATGATATCTTTATTTTAGGTTTGCTCAACCACAATAAATGTCCATTGAGAGTTTTTGTTGCAAGCTAGGTTAAAAACCTGGGGTACAAACTCCAAATGTCACTCAGTGTTACCTTTTATGGTGCCAGAAAATGAAGAGCCAGCTAAATGGGGAATTGGAGTGAGACTCCCTTCCCACACACTGATCACAGGAGGCTCATACCAGCAATGCTTAAAACAATATTTGGGCCAGTACAAAGAAGAGATCATCATTGTTTTGTCTGGGAACTAAAGAAGCACAAAGACAGCTCTGACTGCTGAAAACCAGCATGAAATTTTAGCTATGTCCAAGTTCCATCTCTGTCTTCACAGGGTTTTCAGCATCTCCATCCAAAGCACACGGTGGTGGGAAAAAATGTCTGACCCTCTTCAGTGATTCCTGTGAGAACTGCTGTGTTTTTAAGATGTACCAAGCAAAATGCTTCTTGTCTTCTTCACAGCTCTTGGTGGCTCCAGAGAAACCCCAGGCACCCCAGCCTCCATAGATCTTGTCACCTGGTCCCTTCTGTGTTACCCATGGCACGTATCGCTTGTCCCACTGTGGGTACTACGATAAGGACAAAAGGCTCCACTGTCTATCATCAGTGCTGTTGTGGGTTATTTTTATCATCAGTAGGATACATACTGATTTTGATCCAGTCTTGTTTGCCTGAACTCCAGAGCTGGCAGTCTGTGGACATCATTTCAATCTGTTCAGCACTCCCAGGCGTAGGGTGCCCTCTTTTTATTTTTAAGTCACGTAATAAAGCACAAAATTAATTCCATGTCTGATTTATGCCCAAAGCCACCATTCTGTGTTCTTCCAGCTGAGATTTGATTGGATTTCATTAGATTCTTTCCCAGAGAGGGAGATAATTTTCTTCAGGTTTAAGGTTGAGTGTTTATGGGTTTGTCTGGGGTTTGGGGTTGTTTTGCTATTGTTGTTAAATAGCTGAAGAATACGTACTTAGGTTTGTCTGCATGGAGCTTTTCAAACAGAAGTAAAGAACGTGCCTTTTTAAAGTCAAAAGCACAAGTTTTGCCTAGATGAAGCCATCTTATAGTTCTTTTCCTTTATTCCTGTTATTTTACTATCCTCTGTCATTAATGGGTATTGTCATGAGATGCTTCTGGCATCTTTGTTACAGAAGCAGCAAGTTATTTACCTACCTAGACTCCTGCAGGGCTTCATTTACTAACAATTCCAGCTTAGCAGCTGTCATTCAAAGAAAAAAAACCCCAAAACTAGACAAGCCTAGATGGGCTGGCAAGTACCTATCCTACCCGAAGCTTCCTGCAGGACATGAAATATTCCCCCCGCACTGTTGCTCCTACCTTCACAGATAGGCTTAACGATATGACTGGGAGTGAGCAAACCCAGGTTCTCTGAGGCCAGATAACAGCACTGTAATAACACATGTCATGCTGTGGGAGCCCTATAGCCTGTGCCCACCCTTCATTAAATGCACATGGTCTCACTCCCAATGTCTCTACGCCCGAGCGAGTCCTCGCTGCTCTTGATCACGTTGCCCCAGCTTAAAAGGAGCCCGAGTGTGGCCCTGACAAGGTGTAGCATGAGAAAAGGGAAGCCAGAGAAAAAAGAAGAGAAAGAAGCAACAGTGAGATCAGAAGAGGACAAGCTGGGGAAATAACCGGAGGAGAAATAAGGTGATGGGGAAAAAGCAACACAAGGTGATAACAGAGCTGAATTTAACTCAGCCTTGAATGGTTTTTTTTTCCTACATAACAAGATGAAACTGTCCTTGATGTTCGTACGGGCTCCACCAGCTAGAGAGAAGTGCCTGGAACATTTTTTTAAACATGCTGCAGTTCTTTAAGAAGCCAAAAGCAGCGTGTGCCCCAGCTGAGGGAGGGTGTCCCAGCCAGCAATTGCCATTGCTGCAGCCCAGCCCGTGCGGCTCCCGCTCCCGCCCGATGCAAGAAGGAATTTCATAGAACTCCACAATTTCTTTAAGGTCTGAGATCACAGCTTGCAACTAATTATAGAAATAAATAACTAGCGACTGGAGCCATCTGTTCTTTATTTGGCAAGGCCTTTCTTCTTCATGAGATTAGCACACCTGCAACCTACGCGTCTTCCCCAGGATGGGTCACTCTGCCCTCTAAAACCGCAGATGAATTGTTGGAGTGCAGGCAACCCTCTGGAGATGTTGCTACTTATCCTCCTCCTCCTCACCCCCAGGGGAAAATAATTAATATGCTCAATTGAACTTCATTAGTTATTCAGGTTGAGGAAAAGCAACGACTAGGAGGTACAGTGGTAAATAGTTATTTATTACCGTGGTTTGAACCTCATTATCGGTGAGCAGGGCGGATGGTTTGGCTGCCGCACTCTGACAGCCCAGCTGCATCCTTGCTGGTGGAGCAGGAGCCTCACCACATGTTTTCAGGGGGATGCATATGCAGCAAACCACAGGCTCAGCAGTGGGGAGCCAAGGGCTGAAGTGTGGCAGCACGAGGTCACCCCAATATTGACCCATTTGTCCTGGAATGGCCCTGGAGGTCCCACGCTGCTGCTGCCTTCCTCCCCACGAGGGTTTCTCATCTCACATCAGGGCGGTGTGGGATGGATGTAACCCAAATCCAGACAAGAGTTTTCCCATGCCTTCACTAGAGGTAAAATCAGGGTGTAATGTGGGAAAAGCTATTTTTTCTCTCTCTTTTTCTTCCCCACTCTCACATTTCCCTTGTTTTAATCTTTTGCATTGAGGTGTTCTGTACAACAATGATCATGGGAATGAATTTTAAAAGGATTATTAATCTTACTCTTTTTTTTTCCCTTTCTGAGTTTGACTTTTAGCTTAAGTCGAAAATATTTCAGGTCTTTAGAGCCATAATTAGACATATTGTCCTTAACCAAATGCCAGATAATTTGTACGCTCTTGAGGTAAATCTTTTGCTGGAAAGGTAGGCAAATATTGAAATATGTAATGAAAACGAGAGGAGGCATGAATAGAAAAAAAACCCCACACAACTATTTTAAATCTTTTAAATTACTTTCTCTTCCTCCTCTCATTAGTAAATATTTTAGTTATCCTTGCATTGAACAAATCCTCCTTTCAGGGCTTCTGTGTGTCTTTCTCTCTCATTAACATTCTTTTTTAAACTTTTTTTTTTCTTTTTTTACAAGTCATAAAGACCTGGTTATTTTTACAATTCACATTCTAGACAAGATCCAGATGCAGGGACCAGAGAGAAAGAAATAGCAGTGTGCTAATTCATTCTGGGCAGGGATTTTTTTTATATATTTTTTTCCCTACCTTTAGATGAGAGGGAGTTTTCTTTTGGCTGAAAACATTCAAAGTAAGTGCAGCACTTTGGGAAATAGCACATAAAGGGACTTTAGCGGGAGGGAGAAATGAAAAAGGATGGAAAAGTCGAGCAGTGACAGAGGTAATCAGAGAATTTACAAATTATTTTTTCTGACAATGTAGACAGCTCTAGGAGGCTGCCTTCTCTTTCAAGATAAAGTCACTTGTCATTCTGTTAGAAAAAGACAAGGGATGTGTCAGGAGTTATTTGAAATGTAAAGTATTGTTTTTAGCTTCTTTTTCTCTCATTATTGTGGTAGCAAAGTACTCACTCGGTGCTGATGGAGGGGCTGAAATTGCAGCAGGCAGGGAGGTCTGCAGGACTGAGGGGGCTCAGAAATTCCCAGGGCTGGGATACACCATGGAGGAAAGAGAGATCTGGGGACACGCAGTATTGAAGACATGGGACAAAGGAGTAGTTTTGTAACAGGAAAGGAGGGAAACAGGGATAATCCATAGCTCTGTAGTGCTGATCAACACCAGCAGTACTGTGAGTGCATAGGACAGCAGGGAGGTAAGGGACAGAGTTCCGTATTGGGGATCCCCTAAGGACATTGGGGCTGCACAGATAAGGAAACAGTGAATGATGGTGCACCAACCTCTTACAAGGCTCCAGACACTCCCTTTTAGTCTGAGTCCTCTCTGTTACTTCCCCTCCAGGCCTCCAAGACTGGCTTTCTTTAGTGCTCTTCCCACTGTTCCTCTTCCCAGAAGACTCCTGGGTGAAGTTTCCTCTCTCTCCACCAGTGCTGCCTGGAAGCATCCCACGAGTGCAAACTGCAGCACAGTCACAACCCAGCATTGCTCTGTGCTGCTGCTTGTTCTTCGCATGTGCCCTGACCATTTCAGAGTAATCCTACTATCTGAATAAAACCCTAAAAATTCTTTCTCTGGGCACCTCAGACACCCCACCTGCCTTCTTTTCCCCAGCCCAAACCCCCCTGTTACCCAGTACATCGGAGATCTCAAACCAGCTTCACACTCAGAGCCAGCCTGCTGCAAGCCCCGGCTGCTCATGACTCTGAGCCCAACACTACAAGATACTCCAGGCCTTGGAAAAGTTGGTTTCCAGCTCCCCCTGGGGAACCTGCTCCCTGCTATTCCGTGGATGGCAGAAAGGGTTACCCAGGCAGGTAGTGCTTTGATGTCCATAGCTAGCCCAGCTTTCCTTCTTTAGCCTCTCCTGTAATGGCTGCAGTTAGCAAAATAACACCGGTGGCAGATAAGCATCTGGTAACCCATGGCAACCAAGTTCCTTTAGAAAATGGTCTTCCGGTAATTTCATAAATGAACAGGCTTTTTTGTTGCTGTTGTTGTTGTAAATGGAGGGGGGGGGCTGGGGAGACAAGTGAATAGAGAAAGGCACCAGGTGTGTTTGTGTACACACATGTGTCCCTGCCAGCATGGTCAGGTGCTGCAGAGAAGGATGCTCGGCTGCATCCTCAGGTCAGACAACATGGGCTTCCACACCTGTGGTTGCCTTTCTCTTTCCACCCCATCACTCCACCCAAGGTCTAGCAGTTTGGATATCTGAGATTTCTTCCAGTCTCACCACAGCAACAGCAGGCAACTGCTAAATACCCAGTTACCAGATCAGGAGGGCGGGTGAGATCAGATGGATGTATAGACAGGTCGGCAGACAGTGAGACAGATATTTGTGCAAGTTGCTGTTACAAGATGAGACTGATTATATTCCATTCTGGATTTGATTAGATTGCATAAGTAGACAGACCAGCAGAAATGAGCTGCCTGGTAGAGCAGGACATTTAACTAAAGGTCAGACAAAATTGCCCTGGAAACTGGTAGCTACAGCAAAGTGTGGAGGTGGAGCTGTTAGGGCTGGTTTCTGTTAGAGAGACAGGAAGAGGGTTTAATTGCTAGAATTTTTGAAAGCTTTGTACATGCCTCATCTCAAACGTGCCTGACATAAGCACCCCCATACCACAGCATGCTCACCTTCCAGTCCAGGGATACCATGCCAGCACCCCAAGTCCTCAATGCACAGCCACAAACACCCCAAACCCTCACTGCACAGACACAAGCATCCCACCTGACCATCCCTCGAGGTATCCAGCTGACCTGAGCCACTGAAGAAGGAAGGCACAATCTTCCACTCCTTCCCTCCGCTGCTGGGATGCCAAATCCAGCCAACAGCCTTGTAACAGGGAAACACTCTCCCTGTTCATAAATGAAAGTAATCAACAAAGCCAGAACTGCAGGGGAACTGACACTCACAGGCTGTGTTGACAGCATCTGTATTATTTTTTCATATATACTTTCTCCCCCTCTAAATTAACTTTTCCTTTAAATACATTTTTTCCAGCAGGCCAAATAATTGGATTTTTCTTTGTTAAAAGAAGGGAACATAAATTACTCCTGTTGGGTGCAGATTAGGTTACGGGATTTCTTTTCTTCTGTCACCGTCAATGCCCCAGTGTCAGAGAGCTTTAATATTTAATGCATTCCTAATTAGTCTCCGTTGGCCCGGGGCACTTAACAAAACCTGACACCAACCATCGAGTCAAGTTCATTTAGAGAGCACAATTACCCAACCATCATTTCCATACTGCAGCTGGATTACCCATGAAATTCCCTTCCCAACCCCCATCCTTGCTCCCACCTTCCCACAGTGGCAAGTTAATTACAAAAAAAAAAAAAAAATAGAAAAAAGAAAAAAGAAAAAAAAAAAGAGGATTTGATTGCAGTGACAGAAGATACAAATTATCTCATTTGGTCAGGGCAATGACATTTCCAAGACTCCTTTAATCGCTAGGAAGCTCTGCTGCATTGAACGGCATTTACCGAAGGATATTGCTGCTTGTGTCACTCTGCTGCCTTGCTGCCTTGTTGCTTTGCATGCTCCAAAGATCTGAAGTTCATGCTTTCCCAATGCACAGGCTGATCATCTGGGAGAGGAGGAAGAAAAGCAGCTGGAAAGGAAAATAAAATATAACTTAAATAACAATTATTCGTCCGGGGAGACTAAGCTTTCAATCAACAGCCATGATCGGGCACACGCAGGGATTAGTTGGTGGTGATAGATGGCAAAGACAGAGACAGCAGTAATGTTCAGGAGAAGGAGCTTTGCAAAGAAACCAATGAATGGAGGGAGAGCCCAGGTTTGGTGTGTGGGAAGCTGAGCAGAAGCAGGGCATATCCCCCCTTCTCCAGACTCTGGGACCTCACCTCGCTGTCACACGTGTGTGGTTCTTGATAAAACCAGGACAAATGAGCTCTGAAGTGTTGTCTGGAGGTACCAACCCTTCGGTCCTGTCTCTAGGGACACCACAATATAAAGTTTAGCTTCATGAGTTCCCATCTAGGGAAAGACTTTGGTTCTTTGCCCCAGAGAGCTCTGGGCCTCAACTGAGATGAGCAAAAAATAAAAAGCAAAAAAAGCAGCAAAGAAATGCACTGGGACTTCACTATTCCGGAGCAAAATAACCCAAACTCTGATGTCAGCTCTTGTTGCCACCACAAATGTCTCTGTGTGGCAGACTTGGGCTAAAAACTGTCATTTAAGTAGCCAAGTCGCTATGAACTGAACCTTTTTCGGATGGTAACAGCACTGAAACCAAACTGCTTTATGGGGATGCACTGGCTTGACATTTCTTTTCAAAGAGTAACTACAGGACCCTTCTCATGGATAGTGTCAACAATTACAGAGAAGATAATATACAGAAAATCCATCTCCCCACGTTTCATTTCAGTGACAGGAACAAATGCAAAAAGGATGTTGTGTGCTGAAGAATAATTTAATTTGATTCTTAAAAAATTGTCAGTTAAAAAAATACATAGCATGAATTAATGAAAAGTTGACATCGGTTTCTTCCTCTTACTTTCCACACTCCTGGCTGAGGATGAAAAATACCAAGCAGCATAATTGGCTAAATAAACTGGTTTCACAATGCCAAATTTTAAATCACATGGTCAACTGCAGCATTTGCACCTGAATCTGGGTTCACAGATCACACAGAGTCGCTGCTTTTCATATGAGGGCTGCCTGAAATCACAGTTGGTGTAGTTCAAAGCATCTGAGCCAAACTCATGGACATAAATAGAAATTTCTTCTCACCAGTGCCATGCAAATATTTCTCTTTCTTTTTTTCCATGAAGAACCACCCAGCTCTGCTATCTACCTGTATCTCTTCAATATTCAGGAAATAAATCCCTCTACAGCTTCTAAAGCCTCTTAAACCAAGCACTAGGAAAGCCCATTCCATGAAATCATGACATTTCTCTTCAGTGAGTGAGAAACAGCTACTTGTTGTTGATCCTGTGTGTGCATCTTCATCCTCCTCCTGCAAAGGGGCAGCAGCTGAAGGGTTAATCGGGAATATTAACTTGTTAGACTGTTGATCTGCCCTGGGGCCATCGGGAGCTTAAATAGCCAACAGTTAATTAAAAATAAACTGACACTTTACTTTAAGGATAGTTTTAATAACCATTTATAAATGTTACATTAAAAATTCATGCACTGTTATCAACTCCTGCTAAGGATTTACAGCACAATGGAGGTGTTATGAATGTTTTATAGCTTCTGTGGAAAACCTCTTCCTGAACAGATATTTTCAGAGGTCTATATGTCTTTCCAGGGCTGCATCATACGTACCCAAGACAACAGCAGCATGGCAAATAGAAGCAGCTTCCCAAGATGCTAAGGGCTTCGGTTTAGACTTTGCAACATATGTGGCAAACATATCAGAGGCCTCAAACATCTTGAGGAAGTGTTAAGAAACGCCTCCTGATTCCTACTCCAAAGCAGCCCGTTCAGTCAGGGTCTTTAGGAAGAGCTACACTCAGCTTCCCCGTGCGATGCACAGATCGGATCAGTTTTCTCAGTCGGTACGTCACCACCCCCAGGAGGGTCATGATAAACAGTTGGGGGCCTCCAAAAGTGCAGAAAATATGATTACAATCTAGAGCAGAGAAAACAACCTAATGCTCCAGAGTAATCTTCATCAGCCTCTCCAAATGCATACACACACAAGCAAACACGCTCACAAACACATCCGCCTGAACACAAACACATACGCGCCGTGCATGTATATAAGCTTATCATGGGCAAAGTTTTTACTCTTGTTTGCAGCTGAGGAGAGGCAGCAGAACTGTCATACTCTGAATAAGCAGTCTTTGACCTGGAAAGCATTGAGAAACTCTAAGCCATGCTGTTGAGTCAGGGCTCCCGGGTCTTCCCTTCCTGCCTGGCTGTGGTCGCAACGTGCGATTTTACTTTTCTGGAGCCTTCCCTCTCCATCTGTCAGGAGGGATGATAATCCTTCCCATTCATAGTGGGCTTGATAAACCCATTAATGGGATAAACCCATTAATGTGTGGGAGGTGGCAAGGATAACTGCTACTGAAAAGATTATAGATAAAGGGAAAGCCTTAGTGTCATTATTACCCATTTCAAAACGAGCTTCCTCTGACAACGTACCTGCCCCTTTTGTTTTGACTCTCTGCAAACAGTGGCATGATTGAAGCTGGCTGTCTACATGCTTACAGAAAGCATATTTAAGCTTATGGTTTCCTACTTATCCGTGCTACTTCTAGCTCACTCTGTGCACCACGCTGAAAATGATACTGAGCAGGTGAGATGCTGTGTGCCGGAAGGAGGGAGATCTGGCTGCCAAGGCCCTGCATGGCATGTGGGCACAGAAGTGATTACATCCTCAGGGTGAGGGCCTGACCACCTCCTTTGTACTTAATCCCATCCATGCAAACACAGGTCCTTACTGTGCATGCACTGATGGAGAACAACCTTCAGACTCTGCAGCCAGCCACCAATCAAACTGGCATTAACCTTGCTTGCTTTCTCCTTTTTTTTCTCTCTCTCTTTTTTTTTTCCCCTTCTTTTTTTCAGTTTTGCTGTGTTTTGGAGGACAGGTTCCATGAGCATTGGCTGTAGGGCCTGGCAAGAAACAGGTTAAAAATTAATGAAAAATATTTGGCGTCAGGCAGGTGTCAACTTCTAATTAGGGTAATTGATAATACAATGTTCACAGGTAGCAGAAGCCCTCAGGCTGCTATGCAAAGCACCCTGAAGACAGATAAAGATGAAGTAGGCATTTACCCAGGTTCATCTCATCAAACTCCACTCTTAAAAGCAGCCAGACCGATGCTGGATTTCCTCCTCCTGCCTATAGCTGAGGTATGTTGCTGGCAGGATCTCCTGAGCATCCCCTTTTCCTCTCACTCCCCTTCAGAAATGGGAGGGTGAGAGCAGCATCCTCGGAGGCCAAAGCTGCGCAAAGGTAAAACCTCTCTGAGCTGTGGGGAAGTCTGTCCCTGCAACCCATCACTGAGAGCAGTGTAGAGCTGTGGCATGGCCCTGCTCTCCAGCTGCTCTGTGCACAGCAGCCCAGTGTGCATCCACACTCCCCCAGCTCACAGGGGCTCGCAGCCAGCAGCCTGTGCAGGGCGCTGGGCCAGATCTAACGCCCTCGAAAGAGATGAGAAAACTTGGGGTGATTGTAGTGGGTGACAGGCAGAGAGATCTGTAAAATGTTGTCCTCTCCATCCTGCATACCCACTCACTCTTCCTCTGTGCTGTTCTCTGGATTATTTTCATTCAGGGCAACTTCTCCTCTTTTCCCTCCAGTGACGACAGTTTTGTTCTGATGGAGTCGTGAGGTTCACTAAATATAGTGAAGGGCTGTTTCTGCAAGGACTTCAAAAAGCTTGTTTCATTTGCTTGGTTCCTTTCATCCTTTGTTGTCCTTGGTTGTGTTGGACTCCCAACTGCTACCCAGCCTTATCTGCTCAAATTTCTGCTGAGGACTTGGAGGCAACACAGTCAAAATCCACATGCGATACCCAATCTGAAAGCTGCTACTCCCCAGCTCACATAAATGAACAGAAGCTTGAAGGGACTTCACATGCTCATATACACACACACACAGAGCTGCCCGTGGATGCCACTGCCACACGCTCTGAAAGAGCTTCACCTGAAGATACAGGAGGGTGATGAGTACATGGATGATGCACAGCCCACATGAATGCACTCAGGGACTGACCAGCACTTGGAGAAAACCTTTTGGGGCATACTGGGACCAAACAACCATCTCTGCACTCCCTCCATGTGCAGAGTACTTGGCCACGCTGCAAAGCACCTTCTCTCTGCAAGTCCCAGTTCCAGCCTGCATGCATGGGACCCACTGCTTTAACCACTGTCCATCTGTTCTGGCACATAAGTCACTCACTTCTACTGGCATATGGCAAAATGCTGCCCATTTCTCCCCTTCTCCCCTTCTTCAGGACCACCAAAGAGGTAAAAAAGGGAAAAAAAAAAAAACAAATCTACATAGCTTTGGACTGAATCTGGACCAGGACAGCCCATCCCTCACCAGGGTTATCCCCACCCTTATACCCTTGTAATTATTGCCCAGCTCCTGGCAATTTTGTTGCAGGAATGTGCCCCTTCACAGTACCCCATTCTTACTCTGACTGTGCTATAGCTGCTGCCAGCCAGGAAAAGCTGGTGTTACATGGATATGATCCACAGTGTTACACCAGATCCTGAGAAGCTTGGTGGCTGTGCATCTGCCATCAGGCCCAGATTTCTGGTCAGCCTATATACACACAGGGATGCCAGCTGTGACGAAGAGGGTTCCTCGCACAGAAAAACACACATTCTGCAGCATCCAGAGCCCTGGGCCAATTTGCTCCTTGTATTATTGCCACGGGAGGATTGTTGCCATGCATTCACTCACCCAAACCTCCCTGCAGCAGTTTTTAATCTAATCTTCGCTGTAACTGCAAGGTGAGGGTCATTTATAGCTATTTTTCATAAAAACAATATCTCAACCCAAATGATAATAATGCGGGGGAGGGGGGGGAGGGGGGAGGGGGGAGGGGGGAGAAAAAGAACCTGAGAACTTGCTGGAGAGGAGCAAACATCAAAGGCGCCCGAATTAAGCTCAGAGACTTTTGTCTCCCTCTACCGGTCCCCGGACCAGGCAGGCGGGAGCCAAGCTCGGCTCTAAGGAGAAAAATCACAGCCGCCATCCCCATCTTTCCCCTGCACTTTCCCTCCTGCCATGCACACGTCGCAGAGGGAAGCAGGGGCAGTCTGAAGAGGTTTTTTTCAGCGAGAGCATCCCTTGCCCACCGAGGTTTGACTGTTACGCGTGCAGCATAGGTTCCAGCACCAGAGTATGCCTAGCTCTTTTTCCCAAGGTAAGATCGTTCCCTGCTGCATATTTCTTAGTGATCCTCCTGATCTAATTTCCAAAGTCCCAGCTACAGATTCCCCTCCGAGCTAATTACTCTGTAACTTGCCCGGCAGCTTTCCTGCAGAGCTGCTTCAATTCAGCCTGCAGCATCGCTGCTGCTGTGTTCCCCTCCAAAGACCTGACCCAGGCTTCAGGCTGTCCAGGAACCAGGAAGGTTCTGCTGAGCTTTTATGTAGGTGGTTTTGGTATGAAGAGGAGGAAAGGAGAGGCAGAGATGGGAATCTGGTTTCAGAATGCAGCCTCAGAGACACAGACACCACCTCTCTGTGTTACATCTCATTCCCAAATGAATTATGTGCCTTCTACCCTGAACATGTGTGGGGGGGGGTGAGGGAAGAGTCAGAATTTATTAACTAAAATTTTTCAAGAGAGTAGTTAAAAACCCTAGTCTTGCCACAGTCTGCACCTGGGTCTGAGACAATCTGCAATTATTAACCCTGTCCTCATTATTTTTTGGGAATCGAGGTTGCATTATATGGCTAATAATTACACCTGCAGAGCAACCACGAGTCTGGGGTTCTTTGGTATGAATCCTGGCTGAGCTGCCTAGATCTTAACCATCCTATAAGTATCTCTGATGGCTTCTTTCTCCTTGATAATCTGCCTCTAGAAATCCCTAAGAATGGGCATCTATAATGAAACGAAATCTGTAAGAATGTTCCCTGAGTCCTGTGATCATCTGTATTGCAAACAATCAGGGTCTTTCAGTGGCTTGGCTCTCCAGAAATTACTCTTCTTTTTTTTTGGTTGAAATGTTAAAGGAAATCAATGCTGTTAAGAAAAAGACATCATAATTTGCAGGGGGAAGGGCAAACATGGTCATTTTTAGCCATCATGAAAACAAAAATTGCTATCCCCAGCTTAAGTATTATTGTGATGAAGTTGTTTTTCCAATCAGAGCCACATTTGGGCTGGGTACTTTACAAGTATACTGGTTTACCCGCAGATAAGATCTCATTGGCATTTATACTAATATGCCTGGAGGGAAGCAGTATAGAGTCCTTATATCTCTATAACTCTGCTGGGAAAAAAAAAGGCTGAGAAATGTGCCACTTATGTTGCTTTTGCTTTTACAGATACTGTCTCCTTCATATGCTACCCAAAAGGAGCAGAAACTGCCCGGCAGAGTTTTCAGGCATTACATGGAAAGGCAGACACCTCTGGGAAGAAGAAGCACAGGACCTTTCTGACAGCTGCAGTATATGGCTGTGTAGCAGAGACCAGAGGAAAGAAAAAGGAGGTGTCCATCAGAAGTTGTGAAGGGGAGGCTGGGGAGAAGACAGTTAAGTAGTCAAAAAATAATAGGAAAATAATAGGAGCATCACCAATAAGGAGGTGGAAGAGAATGAATGACCACACATGGATAGACATTGGATGTTATGTTTTATGCCAGGAGTTTTCATCCTGGATCATAGATGCTGGGGCATCCATGGGGTTTTTCTGAGAAAGCCAACAGAAGAAATTAAGCCAACTGCTTATTTTAGACTTCCACCTCCAGCAGGCAAAGCTTTAGGGGGCTTCCAATCAAAACAGGGTGGAAATCAGAGTTTTCTTCCAAAACAGGTCAGCCAGACCCCATCAACACCACAAGGTGGGGTTAGTCCAGCGTGGATCCTCTGCCGACAAACGCCAGGTAGTGAATAATAATTGCGGTCCCACTTCCTGCAGCAATTTCTCCATAGAGGTTTCATATTGACCCAGTGCAGTTTAGCTTGTGAGAGGTGATGAAATCATAGCCGGAGGGTTTATGGCAGTGGCTGCAGGCTATTAAAGCTCAGATGCCATCCTTAACTTGTGCTGTGGGCTCTTCTTTATTCACGGCGTGACAGCCAGAGGATGAGGTGTCAAGCGTAACACTAACGTTTCTTGGCACCCATTGGTTTGTATGGCTCACAAAACTTTGCCTTATTTAGGAGACGATTTGTGTATTTATAATTAATATGGATTAGATATTATTATCTATGCAATATGGCAGGCAAGCACTTTAGAGAGGCTAACAGCTGTTCAATAATGCAAATGATGCACACATAAATTACAGTTTAGTAATGGGATATTATTACCAACACACACAAAAGTTCAGAACCCAGGGGTGGCAAATATAAATAACCATGGCATGGAAACTTTCCCAAGCTTTCCCCAGACATGCAGCTGAGGTGCAGGGAATGGACCCGGGCACTGGTTCTTCATGTATTCTCTAACTGGTCTCACTGTTCACAGCAGTTATGAATGAATGGAAAAGCAGCACAGCTGGCCTCAAAACAACCAACTAAGCAGCCATCTAAGCTTTCTGTGCTTGCTCATAGCCAAAAAACTCCCAGTGCTTTTGTTGGCACCTGGAGTTTTTGAAGAAAGGAATCGGATTTGACAAACATTTAGTTGGGAAAGTTGGTCTGTTCTAAAAATAATCCCTGGGGAAGGGCCTGGCTGCATGGCCTGTTCTCCAAGTTTTTGCTCAGTGGAAGAGATGCTGTAGCCCTGATGGGTCTAGGGGTAAGCCAAAAACCCTGATATGCTCACTGGACCTTCCTGGGCAGTGCAGGTGAACAAGACCTAGATTGATGTGCTCGTCCTTCTGCTCATGCAGTAAATCTGAGGTACTCTGGTCAGGTTGCACTCCTCCTCAATGAACCACACAAGCCACAGCACATACCTCTAGGAAATCCTAGATGAAAATCCTGGCTCTATTTTTCTCTCCAGTCACAGAGGCTTCTGCTTTTAGACACTGAGTACTGCCAGCAAGATGCCCTAAGGTAAGGTTTCTCCACAGATTTCAGGTTCAGCAATACCCTCAAAGCCCATTGCATCTATGTCAAACTTTGCTCAGAGATTCCTCATCAGAAGCACCCTGTTAAAAGTCCCCAAAGCTTCAGCGATAGCTTATTCTTTATTAGACACACAGACAGTGTCCAAGAAACCAGGACTCAATGGTTCTTAGGTCTTCAGGACTCTTTATCCCACAAACACCAGGGAAAGGAGCTCAGGAAAATATGCTCCCCTTGTGCAAGAAACCTGCATGGAAGTTTGTCCTGCTCTAACAGCACCTATCCTAGTAATTCCTCTTCAGGGATAAGGGAAGCATCCTTAGCTGGAGATAAAAAGAAGCAGAGCTCAGGGAGGACTTACTCATCTCCTGATCACAGCAACATGTTCATTTCCTCTCTAGGGACTGGTAAAAGATGGTTTCCAGCCATGCAGTGGAAAGCCTTGAGAGAAGCAAGTGAGGAAGAGAAGGCATCGCAACTCCACTGTAGCCTCCACCATATGGGTGATGAATGTGGTAGGGTTTGGCACCAGCACTCACACAGATCCTCTTGTGCTTGTTAAGCCTGCCTAACTATATAAAATATACTTACAGGAGTCTTGTTAACAGAGCAAATCCAAATCAGCTCCTCTGCCAATATCCCAGTAAAGAGCAAAGGAAAGAGAGGGGAGCAGGACACCACAGAAAGGCTTTGATTTTGCACTTCCAAATCAGCTCTCATGGAGAAAAGACTAGCTGGAGGTAGTGAAATGGGGTGAAAGGGAAGAGGGGAACAGGAGAGATATAAAACCAGAGAAAAGTGAATAAAAATTGCACCTGTCTTCAGGTCTAAATCTGCACACAGGACACACATATATTTCATGAGTCAGCTCAGCCATTGCCCATTTCCTTCACTGAGTCCTCCTTCAAGGTGGTTTACCTAAGCTGTGGTACCCAGTGACTCTGGGTGACAGACAAAATCCAGAGGTGCCTTTTCTATCTCAACTTGTAATTCAGCCTGCACAGACAGTGTACAGCAGAGGGAAGAGCACGGCATCCCCCCCATGTCGTAAATAAGGCTGAGATTACTGACAGCATAGAATAGGACTGACTACTGCAGTATTTAATCTGCTGGGTGGGCAGTTCATTAAAACAGATATCTAGGGCTTTAATCACTCTGCCGGGCTGCCATCTGCTTCCCTCATGCTCCCTCCTGGCTTAGGCCAGGTCTCGATGTAGGAGGTGACAGCTCCTGAGAGGCACTTTGGGGTCTGTGTCATAATTCATCTTGTGAGCACAACAGAGCTCGCTGTTCGGTGCTGTGAATCCTACCACACCGGTGTGACCACAATGAACCTGCTTGTGCATTGAGAGGGGGGCTGGAAGAGCATGGGAGGGGTCCCAAAGTTTGGTTTGGCCTCTGGGCTTAAGCTGGGAACAGAAGTGATGAGGGGAGCTGGATCCCCTAACCTCACTGCCATATCAGCAGGGTTTATGGAAAGCATCTGGTAATATTTACAGTGATGTTATTCACAAGTATGAAATCAATTAATCTAATCAGCTTTCTTGCTGTGATTCTCAGTGGCAATAGTCTTCTCCAAAACCTGAGCTCCTTCTGTCCTGGGTACAACCTCAGAAATAACATAGCCACATCCCAGGTTGCTTCTGCCAACAGCTGAAAAACAGGACTTTAGAGTGCTCCTGCGAGGGGTCTGGACTCAGACAGTGACCTTGTCTTCACATCACCCATTCAGACCTCTGTGCCCAGTCTGGTAGGACCAAAATGTGGTCTGGTTATGAGGCCTCCTATTAGTGCAAACCATGCTCTTTCTCAGGGCATCCCCACCCAGCAAGTCAAGAAGGAAAAGTCCATCATGGGCTCCTTGCTCATTTGGCCATGTACTCATCAGGAGAACACTGCACTACATGGAGGAGAAGGACTTAGAGATCTGAAGCTAAAGGTTAGCAAGGTCTGAGAGTATTGCCTGAACCCTTTGGCTACACCACTGGCTGTTCTGAAGAACAATTCTTTCTCACTACCCCAGAGGCTGGAAGAGTTGCTTCAAAGCAAATTGTGCTAACACTGCCTGTATTGTGCCACTCCAGTAGACAGTGATGTCCCTTTCCTGCAGTATGAACCAGAGGAAGAACCAGTGGCTAGTTGTGACATATGTTCATCACGGTCATCATCAGCCTTGTGCACAAAGGACTGCTTGACCACCCTGGTGTGAGCCAGGTCATGATCTGAAAAGCCACTCTCCAGCTCTGCTAGGTTGCAAGTCCTCTCCTGGCTTTGTGTAGCTCACCAAAAGGCAACTGCAAAGTCTGGTTTTCTAACAGATTGGATGCATTACACACCTTTACACCCCAGGCTGGTGAGGGTCCCTCACCTCTCAGACTGAGAGTGACATTGCCACACAGCTTTCAAGCATCTCTGGGTGTAGCAGTGCTGTGCTGTTTTATGAACACTGTGGGAATTAAAAACAACTAATATCTCAAATATTCACGCTGAGGTATCAGTAAGGAAAGTCTTTCCTCTCTGCTTACCTTTCAGATTTTTGTTTGTCTTGGTTGGGCATTGGAAGGGGTTGCCCAGGGTGGTGGTGGAGTCACTGTCCCTTGGGGTGTCTAAAGAAAGGTTGTATGAGGTACTCAGGGACATGGTTTAGTGAGTAATATTAGTGGCAAGGGAATGGTTGGACTAGATGAACTTGGAGGTCTTTTCCTCCAATAATGATTGGAGGAAATCATTCCAATGAATGATTGGTTGGAATCATTCCAACCTCAATGATTCTGTGATTCTCTTGACAGACCTCTTGCCTGTATTCCCTTCCAGGGCAAGCATAGCTATATTTGGCTACCTTTACTAATGGTAAATGCTCACTTATTTCTCAAGCAGTCATGGGGTTGTCCAGCCACCAGCTTCCTTGCTTGCTGGTAAGCAAGGGGAAGGCTGAGCTGCACTAAATTTAGCTGCACTAAATGGTTTAATGTCTTCACTGCTTCTGCCCATTGTCACTGCCTTGAGAGAACAGTGGGTCCCCCAAGAGACAGGAGTGAGGTCCCAGAGAACAGGCAGTACCTCCTAACCTCCAGTGCTGGAGATCAGATACAGACCAGCAAGAGGAGAGAAGCATTCAATAAATTCAAATTCCCCTTGAAAGACTTGAGAAGGCTCACAGAACCATATGCCAGTGGAATGGAAAATATAAATATCTCATAATGAGATAGGCACTCGAGTCTCAGGAAGATTAAGAGAGAAATGCAGAGCAAAGACAGGGTGGCAGTGGGGCAGACAAGGAAGAGGAAGCATTTCTCTGGTATTCCTGCCATAAGGACTAAAAGATCCCACAGGAGAGAAATTAAACATATTATTATTCCTGGGAAAGATGCTGTCATTTTTGCTTGCTAAGGCTCCCAATTCTCTACCCACATTTTCCAATAACTACCCTACATGGGGAGCAATTATGAACTTTGGGAGGAAAGGATTCTCTGGTAGCTTCATGGGAATTTGGGTAGATGTGATTGAAAACAGACAGATGCTCTTGGCATCCCATGGAGCAGAGAACAGGGATAAATTAGAGACCCCTTCTTCCCTAAAGACAGGGACAAATTTGGGGTTATGGAGATGAGCATAAATCATGGGAAGAGATGTGGGGCACGACACTTAAAGCATCACTGGACAGACCTCTCATGGCATGGTGAAAAATAACAGGTCAGAGGATAGGATTCTCCTTTTCCTTAAAGAAAACTGTTGATGTTTGCTAAAAACAGTGATGTGGTTTTTAGTGACATGGCAGCTGGTACCCACCTGGTGTCAGAGACCGGGGCAGCTGGAGAACTGCCTGAGGTGTGCTACTTCCCTACTCCAAGGTCTCTTCCTGGCAGCAAACTCATCTACCCAACCTCCCTGAAGAAACTCCACAGACACAAAGATTAAGGAAGCATTTAGCCAGCCGGGCTGGAGCACTGTCCCAGCGAGAAGTCCATCTTAACCAGTAGGGGTTCAAAACTAATTTGTCCATTTGATTTCCAAGAAGTTGATGCCTTCAGTGCAGTAAATGAGTCTCGTAAATGGAGGTCACAGCAGGGCCTGTTGTTTGCTTTTGCTCCTGTCAGGAGCCAAGCATAAGGGCTTTCATGTGCCACTCTGCATTTCAAACCAGTAACAGCAGCCTGGGAGCCTTTAAGTAGGCCCTAATTAGTGCTGATAGATTTCAGGGTGCTCTGAGGCTAGGTTGAGCAGCTTTTGCAGAGCTGGGAGGCAGTCTCCTTCATTGCTTGAATGACAAAAAGGTTCACTGGGACTTGGTTTTGGAACAGCTCAATAAAAGTGGTTATGACATGGCCACGGGCCTTGAATTAACAGCAGATCCAACAAAGAAAGGAGGTGAGATAGCAACCGATGATTGTTTCTTCTCCTGCCATCTCCAAAAGAACTTCCAGAGAGCTGCAGGTTTGGATTTCAGCTGCTTACCTGCATTTTCTCCAGTCTTTTGGTTCTGCAAAGTTGGGAGTGGTTCATATTAAAAGATGTGCTGAGTCATAAATTTCCGGTACTTTGTAACCCCTGTGTGTTTGTATGATAGTTTATGAACTGTTGCAGAGTTACTGTGATTGTGTTAAGTCTCAGTAGCTTATGCTTCTAACTTGGCATGCCTCCAGTTGAGACAAGTATGTGTGGGTGAAAAGGATGGGACCTCTTATGTCATTTACTCACAGGACTATAATTTTGCATGGGTTCTATTCCACTGGGGGAAAAAAATCCTAGGAAAGGCAAAAGAAAAGACAAAGTGTTTCGTAAACATGAATAAATCCAAGTTTCATTGTATTTGTGTCACTGTTTCTGCCCCAATATTTTCACCTTAGAGACACCTTGCTAGGGCATTTACCATCTTAATCACCTGCTCTGCATAGCTGCTGGCATTTCTCCACCCACACCAGCTTTACTATGAGCTGGATGCTTCGACCATAAGCTGGGACAGGTTATGTTGGAGCTATAGCTGCCATGACATGTTGGACCCTGCATGCATAAATGCTGACTAGACAAAGGGTTCTCCACTACATCCACTGTGGTGGATCATGTTTGGTCTTGCTCAGAGGATTGCACCCCTCACATTCTGTGTAGAGAGGAGTAATCTTGGCACTAGTGCAGTGGAGGTGCAGGTTATTGTGCAGTGAATGAAAGGACACTGGAGATGATAGCTTTGATTTTTCTCTGTTGTCTTCATGTACCCTCTAGATGCCATCACCACATCCCAGGGAATCTGTGAAACACCTCTGAAAGTATATGGGTAAACTCATGAGTTTCATCACTCTGGTTCAAACCTGCTCTAGCACAATGGCCATGGACAAGTGCCTGCTTTGATTTCTCTGAACAAAGGAACACAGCTATGCTGGTTTTGCTTGCCTCTTTGCAGACTGCACACTTTACATGTGCCTGCGGGTCACTTCAAGCCATGGGATGCAGATTGATCTGTTGACCGATGCTACTCTGCCACCAACTCAGTGACAGTGCCATCTCCGTGCCCATCTGGAGAACCTCTGTCGCACACAGCAAATATACCCAGGTCTGCCTAAGTCCAAAGAAGGTGCACTGACTTGCAGGTGTGAAATAAACTGGAATCCTGTGTTCTTCTCTGAGCACTGCAGTGATATTAAACAAACAAAAAAGCCCAACAGCAAAAAAAGTGTGTTATGTTTGGAAAGTTAATGCAGAAGGGCAAAGGGCTTTATCTGCAAATGGAAGGTATGCAGGAATGAAGGAGGAGAGGAAAAATCCAAAAACTTACACAGCTTAGGGGAAAAAAAGGGCAGTTAAGAAGGGATTTAATTGATAATGGTTTAGATAATGTCAAGTGAAGTTTCTATTCTCAGCCCAAGTGCAGATGATGAGGCAAAAGGACTAAATGTAGAAATTAAAGAAATACCCATTCAAAGCTGAACTGAGAAACCTTTTGTCACACAGAGAATCATAAGCATGTGAGAAGTCCCAGCAGGAGAGGTTCTCAAGGCAAAATAACACTGGGGGCATTCAGGAAATAATTAGCTGGCTTCCTGGAGGGAGCAAGTAGATGTGTGTGAGGAAAGGAGGAGTGTGTGAGAGGAGGGGGAGGACTGGAAGAGATAAGATTCTAATAGAAAGAATGGATGAGGAATATGGGGCCTTTAACTCATTCCACACAGGGGGAAAAAAGTAAGTAAGTAAGTAAAGGAAGAAGAAGATCTGTTATGCTCAATTTAATGAGCTCCTCTGGAGTGGCAGTCTAGATCAGATGTGTGAAATGAGGCTCCTGGCTCTGTTGGAGATAAACCATTCCCACCTGGCAGCATCATCTCTGTGGGTGGCCACTTGTTGCAGAACAAAGTGACCATGGGCTGCTCCTGATCCCTGCAGCCTGTGCACATATGTTGGTGGGTGTTTGCTCTTCCCAGTTCGTGGTTATGGAGCTCCTGGTATGGCTTTGCAACACTTGTTAAGGTAGACCTGCATTGCTCTTGCACTGATCCCCACTTCAGTCAGGGACAGCTGCCTTTGTCAACAATATCATTACTACCATCATTGATTCTGTTGCAAACCAAAGCATTTCTGTAGGAACAACCCCTCCAGCTCTCATGGGAGGAACTATCCATCCCATCTCAGACACCACATGTTGATAGGGAGAGTTGCCCTCTAAACATACCTGGCTCTTCAGTTGACAGTCAATGCCTGACTTTGGGTGGTTCAAACTGTGAGGGGCAGATCCCACACCACGAGCAAAAACTCCAGTGCAGTGTACTTGCAGCAGGGACTTGGGGTTTTTGCCTGGAATTTCTTTCAGCACTTTGATGTAATTACCCCTTTGATAATTCTTGTGCAAGAGGTTTCTGCCACAATTGCTCTAATCTCAGTAGTTTCTTGGGGTTTTTTACTATAAAAGTGATAAATGATGATGCTTTTAAAATTAATTTCCATCCCAGCAGCTCATGACAGCCCCTTTGTCTATGTTACTTGGGACAAAGTAAAAAAAAAATAAGAAAAAGTTTCAATGGGATTTATTCTCAGTGTTAACACACAAAAAACCCCTAAAAGAGTAAGGAGAAACTAAGCCCAGACAAAAGGTGCAAGAGCCACAGAAAGGCATATTAAAGATGTTTTTCTGTATCAAATACATCCTCTACTTTTCTCTCTTCACAACCATACCCAAACCAAAGGATATTCTTTTTAACAGAATATGTGGAAAGCTTCTGGACTCTAACCTTGAGATCCCTGCAAATCCTTCAAGCAGGTAGCAAACATCCTACCAAAACTGCCAGCTGACCTTTAATTGTAGCACTCACCTTTAAGGAAAAGAGTTCAGGGCCTGGGTTTATTCAACAAGTGGCTTTTAAGCAGTAAGTGTTAAGGAGGATAGCAATTAGTACTAAATGTAGTAGTGGCTTTTGCCATATGAGTAAGGGTCCCTAGGAACCAAAGCTGGACTGCCTCAGGATCTGACCTGACCATTTAGCTCAGGCTACTGAACAGCTGCTGGAGGGTAATCACTGCAACCCATTACCAGTCTCTGCTGGGTCTGAACTGCTGTTCATGCGCAGTCACGTCCCCAGGACAGTCTTTCCCCATCCTCAGAAAGATTCCCTGTCATTAGCTGTCCCTCCCTCCACAGCCTCATGCCAATTTCTGTCTGAAAGAGGCAACAGGTCCCAGTCTCTGCCCTTGATCTGATGCAATATCCTCTTAATGACAAATCCCAATAAAAGTGGTTTGCAGGCTGCAAGCAACAGCTTGTCTGGAAAGTTTCAGAGCTGCCAGATCTAAGTATGGATAGGATGGAGTACAAATGCATGGGTCAAGCCATTGAGAAAGGGGCTGGGAGAGCCTCTCCTGTGTCTAGGTGTTCTGAGGCAATGGAACAGCGTATTAGTCAAAGTCAGAGCTCAGGCACCATTGCTAGAAACCTACCTCCAGTCTGTCTCTCAACACCAAATGGTCTAGTTCAACACACACAACATTGTGCTGGCTGTTTTCTAACAGAGTCTAAATCATCATCTGAAAGCAACCCCAATCTCAGGTCTAGCTCCAGGGAAAGGAGCTTCTTACTCCTTACAGGGGTAGAAATCCAGAGCAGATCTCACAAAGAGCAATCCCTTCTCCCCAGAGCAGCCGTGGATCTCTGCTGGAGGGCTTGAGGTAACCTCTTCCCCACATATTTCCCCCCAAAGCAGGGGCCATCCCACATCATCCCAGTCGGAAATCACTGTGCCTGAGCAGACAACCACTTCCCTCCCTTGCTGCTCTTCTGCAGTCTGTTTCCATTCCTTTCAACCACAGCCTGCCAGTGCAAATAGCAAACTCGTGGTCTAGCACCAGTCACAGCTAGGAAAAGGTCACTGAAGCCTAAATCACATTCTCAGGCTATCCCTAAGGAGATGAAGGGCAGTAGGGCACCGTGGCTGCGGGCTGAAGTTTAAATAGGACAGGAAGACAGCAGAAGAGGGGTAAATTAATGAGGAGATACGAAGACTGGAGATTAGCATTTGGGCTTATTGAAGGAGATTGTAGGAGGTCTGGAAGGGGACAACCGAGAGCGTATAAACCCTTTAATCTGGCAGAGAGTGGCTGTCGGGGATACATGTTCCAACCTGCTCCATGACACTGTAGATCATTTGAGTCTTTGTGCTGGTTTAATTGGAGCTTTGCAGTTGCCCTTGGTCACTGCTAATTGCCTTAATTGAAATGGCGTGCATCTGCGCAAGTGGGAATGCATGCCTGTGTGGGTTTAAGGGGAAAACAGATCCTCAGCATTCCCAGCCATTGTCCGACGAGTTTGGGCTGAATTATGTGATTGCATCAGCTGCCTGCTGTGCTTTGGAAAAGCTGGTTGGATTTATTGCAAGCTTATAAAACCCCAGCTTTAGGCTACCCTGGTTACACTTGGTTACTTAAGGGAAGGGGAGAATAAAAAGGCAACGGAGCAGTTGTCTGGGTTTGTTAACATTGACCCCGCTGAAGAGGGATCCCTGCACCCCCTCGTCCAACACTCAGCATGTCTTCTCTAGCTGACTAAGGCTTGCATGTGCAGGAAGCCAGATTGGAGCAGGAGCTCCCATTGTACACGTGGATTTTCTCCAGGCTGAAGGCAATGAAACAGGGTAGTACTGGGAGCCTTAGAAATGTCACAGGACATATTTGAGTGGAGGAGGAGACAGAAAGTCATCTGTCTTCCCTACCTCTGAGCCCATGTGATCTCCTCAAGAAATTGAACACATAACTCAGTGCACCTCTGCACCCAAACTGTAATTGCAAAATATGGTAATCTGCCTTTCAGTGACAGATGTCTCTTCCCCATAGCAAGTGTCTTTTACTGTAACCAATTGTCTATTGAAACCCCACAGAAAGCTGAGTACATCACACTACCCCCTCGTTTGGGGGCTCTCATCTCTGAGCAGTCACATGAGACCTGGGACTTGAGTTAAAGGTGTCCCATACCTCGCAGTGAGAAGCCCAAGCAAAGAGCAGGGTTTAAGAAACATCTCTGTACGTGGCACTCCCATACTGGCACCTGACTGCTTAGGATCTTCTAAGGTCATTTGTTCCCTCTCATTTCACAGGGAGGCACAGCACTAAACTCAGGGCCAGGGGCTCTGTTTATGCCAGTAACCCAGGAGCTGGACTGTTGTGACACCAGGACTAAATCTTTTATCCATAGCTGGGCCTAAGACTCTCCATCATTGCAAGGGTCTGGAAGCTTGCACGGATTTTGGCATAAGGAAACTTTGGCAGCCCACGAAGATGCATCACTTTGAGTTAATTTATAAGAACTTGGACGAGGAGAGAGTTCATTTAATTGAAAGATGTAATTATCAGGTGTTGGAGGCAAAGGGGCTCATTAATTTCTGAGACATGCTGTTGACTGAGCTGTCCTCATTTTCATTTTTCACTCCATATCAAGGCTGAATCCATGTGTCGGTGAGGCTGGAAGACACCAAATCACTGTTATTCTTCTGTTTGTTTTATTTTCCATGGGGCAGAAGGTTTTCCTTAGCCCAACAGTAACCACAGGGTGTGCAGTCCAGCCCTGTAATGTGTGACAAGATCTCCCGTGGGGATCTTGGCACGACTTCACTAGTGCCTGGTCCCAGAGGACTCACAGACCTCCTGGTAACAGCATAGACTGGGCTAAGATGGCCACATCTAGTGATGGAAAGGAAGCTATCAACTCCCTTAGCAAATCTCTTCTCCTTCCTGTAGCTTTAAGGCTTGTATTCAGCCCTGAAATGAAGAGGACCACGGTGCTTAGAAGATACGAAGGCTCCTACAGGAGGGAAGACCACAGGGGACCACAGAGAGGTTGTGGCCATAGGCTAGCTGTGTCCTTTCCCAAAAAATCCAAATCACAACCCTCTCCATCTGGATTTTTATACCCATCCCACTATTACTCCCTCCTCACCTGTGCCCCTAACAGAAACTGAAAGTACCCTGCTGTCACCCTCCTCACATTGGTATTCCCTCCAGCTTGCCAGTCTGCACTTAGATTTATGATTTATTTAGGATTGGATTACACTGAGGCTCAAGGCCAGCACTCCCTAATCCGTCACCGTCCCCGCCATGGCCATACACAAACATTTGTTTTAGCTGCGTCAGCATCTCTGGCTCCTGAAGAAGGACGCCCATTGTTAATTGCTATAGCAACCACAATTCAGGGTTTGGGCTTTCTTTTATTTATTTATATATATTTTTTAATACTCCTTTCCCTGCCGAAAAGCACTGGCATTGTCAAGTGATAGATATTTATAACTTAATATAACAGTGGCATGTCTAAGTTATGCCGTTGAAATGCATCACAGCCGGAGTTGTTCTGTTATTTGTTTTTGTGCTGAATAGCAGCAAGCTCTTTTAAGTTATTGTCCTCACACACCCATAAAAAGGGAAAAGAAGGGATGTATAATTGTTGCTCGTATTTATAGCAGTTGGATGCAGAGTGCCAGGGCGCAAGGAAGTCTGCTTTCAGCAGCGTCACCCAAGATGATACTGAGGACCATGTTCCCTTCAAATACGCTGATGGTGATTGTCTATTTGAATTGGGAAATGAAGGTTTTGGGCTTGGATGAACGAACTGATTATGCCAGGGATATTTTTGGCCCCAGCTGGCTAACATTTGATGAGCTAAGATATGAGCACGCTCAAAAATGTGGAACCAACACGAAAATAATGAGTAAGCCCTTTGAAATTACCGAGCACAAGTGCAAACCAGGAAGCAATCCATCTTTAATGCACCATGACACACATGCAAAGAGTTTGCACTCAGCTTTTTCTTACTATTTGCTAGGCAAGGAAATTTGTTCTTCTCCAAACACCCCTCCAGGAGGCACGGAGCTCTAACCACACACTTCTTACCTGTTGAGACAATTCAGAGAGGACAGAGATGGAGATTCCCAGTCTATGGTCTCTCCTTGCAGACTGCAGCTGATCAAAGTCTGGTCTAAATGACCCAATACATATGTGTGCACAGGTAACATGAATATCAGGTGTCTCTGCTCAGGAACAGACTAGAAGTTGAAACTTTTTATTACCCAGAAGTTTTTGAATTTGATACACCACCGTGTACCATGTCAGGGTTGAAGCATGGCACAGGTCAGGCATGTTTCTATGGCTCCACAGAGAGCTGTTTTTGCTAAGCAGGAGATTTTGTAAGGGAAGCAAACCTGAACACAGTACATGCCATTGAGTTGGGGGTCCACCTGCTGTGAAGGGGCACAGGGATGTAAGTGACCCCTGAGCCAGAAAGGAAGCTACAGCACAAGATCAAGTGGGCTGGAGAGAAAACAAGTGAAATATCTCCTTTGTGAGGACTGGAAGAAAGGCAGAAAAGCCAGGGCATGAGAAAAAAAAAACCAAACCTGTGGCAAAACAAAGATGAGGGCAACATGGATCAGGTGATATGAGAAGTTAGAGACTGCATGGGCTGTGCTGTGAAAGATCCAAGTTGTTTGTGACTGCCACAGGGTCTCTAGCCAATGGTCTTTGTGTGCTGAGGAAAGCTCTGTCCACGGTGCAACGGCAGCATTCTAAAAGGAAAGCTAGAAATGAGTGAGGGCCTAGTAGGAGTCAAGATCTTATTGAGGTCATTGGATACATTAAAAACGATATAGAGACACAGAAGAAGTTTGGAGGGAGGAGGTAGCCAAAACAATGGGTAAGCTTTCTCTAGAGAGCTGGGAATGGCCCTGGGGATAAGGCTTACATGAGGGACAATGCTGCAGCCACTGTAGAAAGCATCTGAAGAAGGCAGAACCATCAGGGTGGAAATCAAGGAGTCTCCTAACAAAAATGCCACCCTCTGTTTCACCCCTCTATGTCTATGTTCAGCAATTTGTGCCTCATCTTGCCATGGTCTCACAGCTTCCACAATGCTGTTAGTGCTTGGGTGATTCCAGGCTGGTGTAGGGTGGGAGTCCTGTCATCCCCTCTTTTCTCACAGGGGTGAGGTGAACTGTGACAACAAGCTGGACAGACACCACAGTGCAATGACATGGGAAGACGTCAGGAGCTGTCTCAAAGGAAAGGAGACACATCCCTCCTTCTCCTGGACACACTCTGGGATAAGGTCCCTTGGTTCCTCTCTTAACACTCTGCTTACAGTATGAGCCCTTTCACTGCACACCCTGGGAGGAAACATCAGGTAGACAACATTCATCCCCTCCTCTAGAGTGCATTTTCCCTTGTGCTTGCAGACTACTTTCATTGCTCAGCTTTTTTAACACAGTCTTCCCCAGTCTCTTGTAGCTTTGGATAGTTTTTGGCAAACCAGGTCACCATCCTTGTGCTGAAGGGGAAAGCTACCCAGCTCAGTTGCTCTCATGTGAGGCACTCAACACTGCTTCCCTATAGCTGTTAGGTGGACTGGGGTCTGCATAAGAAATGGCTCATGGAGCCAAGGTGGAACGAGGTAGGGGGAGGTAAAGCATTTTCTTAAACAGCTTTAAAACCCATCAGTGATTTGATTTGCTTTCTGAGAATGGTTTAGTTCAACAAACAATTGCAAGCTACACAGTCGCAAGGTAAAATGAAAAGCCCATGGGCATTAATTATATATATAGATATTAAAAAAGAAGCTACTGCTTAATTATTGTTTGCAAATCTCGGTATTTAAATTGACTTATTTGCAAATGTCTGTTTAGAAATTGACTTTGTAATTATAAAGTCGGTGCAGGCATATCACAGGCCCTGGAGGGGTCTCTAACGAGGAATGATAATGTACCAGGCAAAGTGAACTATCCTGAGCTGCATTTTAATAACCGAGAGGTGCTTGGAAGGGGGAGCGGGGGGTCCACGAGCAATCCCAAAGCCAACAAAAGAAGAAGCAAGAGACAGAGGATAGAGAGAGCTGGCTCCACAAAGTAGAGGGCTAACATGTTTGAGAAGGGGCTTCAGGGGAAACAGCATCTCTTCTCAAAGCCCCTGAAACAGGCATGAGCTGGCAGCAACCTCGGATTCAGCTCTTGAATGAGAATAAGCCAGTCTGCTGGCAGAAAACTGCCGGCTGCTGCAAAGCTCCAGCTCCCTACCAGAGGAAAAAGGACCGTCCAGCACATACTGAGCCATCCCTTCTCCCCGAGCACTCCCTGCTGCAGACAGTATGGATTCATGCTGGCTATCCATAAGCTCCTTCATGGGCACGTTTGCATGCAGGACCAATGGCAGCTCACACTGTCCATTCTCCAAGATATTATTAAGTAAGGTGGTTCCCAAACCTAACACACCTTTCCTGGACTTGAAGCCATGTTAACCAAACTCTGTGGTTGAGGATCATTTGCAAGAGGGTGTGGACAGTGTCTCCATGTGCCTGTGCCTATGCTCTGTCATGTGGACCAGGTGACCTCTAAGGGGATGCAAGGTTTTCTGGGTGAAGAGTAGTATATTTTACTAGACTACAAATCCTTGTCAGTCCCACAGCATGTGCAATTACTCTTAAGATTTAACTCCAGCACATGTCCGAGAGATATAACTACATCAAAGGTGAAACAAGACTGCTCTATCACCTTTTTCTCTCCATCATCTTTGACAGCAGCACTGCTTGGTCTCCAGGTCTAGTGGTCTCAGGCATTTCTTCTTTATGGACAATAACTATTAGCTTTAAAACCAGCCACTGGCCCGTGATTTCTTGCATCGTTCATTAACCAAGAGGGAACAAAGCTTGGCTGCTAAGCAGCACATTAGCAAGATCAACAGCTGGCAGGGTGCAAAAATAATAACAAAAAAATATTATCATAAGCAAAAGCTCTGGGTTTTTCACTTGTCTGCTATGCATAGTCATGTTATCCCTTATTCGTGAGCATTCAGATGGTGCCAGTATATTCATGAAAATGTGGCAGCTTGAGACAAGGTCTGAAAGTTAAATAGGATCCAGCATCCTACTGAAGCAGAATAACATTACTCTTTTGAGTGAAATTATGAGTGAAAGTGTGGTTCTTGTCAAATCAAAGGCAAACACCCAAACATTTTTTTTTCTGCATCGCTGCGAAGGCAAAGGAACTATGTGAATTAAAAAAACAACTGCCTCCCTGACCAACATCGCTGTGTCAGTGTAAAAACAGAACTCTGATGGACTCAACACCCTCCTGATCTGTCTCTCTAAATGCTAAATGCTGCTCAGTGTTTGCTGTCTGTTCCACTGTGCGGCTTGTGCCTATTAAACACAGAACAAATCCTGCTTGGAACATCAGCGTGTGCCTTGTTTGAGAGAGATAAGAAACCCCACCCGCTAAAGCTGGTGACATGGAGGACCAAAATTCCTTTATGTCTGCTTCAGCTGGCCAGAAATAAGATATCTCCCATCTGAAAGCCAGGTAGCTGTACTAGGACAGAGCTGTAAACATAAAATTGCCACTGAGGGATCTGTTCGTAGGTACATGGCCTTGGACATTGTATTCAGCCCATACGGTGAGATCAGCCTGGTCAATGATGGTTATGTTTGCTGGTTGTCCTGCTCACGGGTCTAATTCATTTGGCTTTCAGTTAGGGAAAGGGGAAGGAGAAGGGGAAGGGGAAAGAAGGGGAAAAGAGGAAAAAAGGGAAAAGGAAAAAAAGGGAAAAGGGAAAAAAGGGGAAAGGGAAAAAAGGGGAAAGGGAAAAAAAGGGAAAGGGAAAAAAGGGGAAAAAGGGGAAAGAGAAGGGGAAAGGGAGCAACTTCTGTTGAATTAAAAAACCTCCAAGCATCTTGATTACATTTCAAATGAAAGCGTAAGCTACTTGTATCATTAGTTTAAAATAAAATGCATTGGATCTTAGTATCAACTTTTGTAACTGAGAAAGGTTCTGATGTTCTTCTATAGCTGTGGCATCCCCTCAGTAGGCCTGTGTGTTGTGAGGATAGACGCATGCACTCACGGCACCTTTCCCAGGGATGAGGTTCAGACAGCAGGATCAGGGCAGCATCGTATGAGCTCACCCACACATCCATCCCCAGGTAGGTTCTGCTCAGAGGTCTGTAGCATCCCATTTAAATTTTTTCCTACAATCCTTTAATTCAAGGGTTGTGCTAGGACAATAATTGTTCAAACAAGAAGCATATTACATCTCATATTTGTGCATTAATTAAAACCATCCAAAATCTCACAAAGTTTGTCACTGATTCAGAGCGAATGGGACCTGCAGATAATTAATGACTCCCAATGACAGTTCTTGAAAAATTGGTTTCTGGCAACACTCAGCATATGCTGGATAGGTTTCTATTTTATAAGCCTGTTCTGTTCTTAAAGACACAAGAAATAGCAAAAGCAGGCTGTTCTTTTCAATATTAATTAGACTGTTATTTATTTGGAAAAGAGGTTTTTCGTTTAGATACTTACATGTCAGCAGCTGAGAATTCTACCCTAAGTCACTTAATAGCCCATTAAGAAATTGTTGTGATGACTAATTATTTGTTACAAATTCAGAATCTGTTTACTAGATAGCTTTAGTTTTGTTAATTAATAAGTTTATCTCTCAGATCCCAAATTCATGATGCCCATTCTGGCATTGTCTTGAAATAAAACATATGTGAGATATGGTATGGTGTGTATTCTCCCAGTAGGGTGTTTTAAGTTCTGGCTAAGGAATATGACTGTTCTGTACTTCAGTATGGACATATCATCGAGCTCAATTACAACTAATTAATAGCAAACTAATAATGGGCTTCATTTTACCTTTAAAAGTAATGAGGCCTTTGCATAGGTCTGTGCTACCAGCCAAAATAAATGGTGACAAGTCATGGTACAGTGGGGCTAGTCATGAGTGAGTTAGCCAGCTGATGAGAGGAAGACAACCCAGGTCTTAGCTAAGGTGATCAATTGGTTTCAAGCCCACATGATGGACATGAAGTAAGGTTGAACCAGGGACCTGATGGTTCCCTTTAACTCCTAATTAAAAGAGGAAGTTGTTTGTCCTAGGAATTTATTCACAAGTTCAAATCCCAATCCTTCTCCCTCGACTCAGCCATTTCCCACACATTCAGAGGCTCCCTCAAACTTCACCACCTAGGCTAGGTACTACAGTGCCCTGTTCAGATGCCCTCCCTCCACTACAACATGCTACCACACATCCAAGACAACCAAGGGCTCTGCCCAAAGAAGCCCGCAGTATATATAGCATTCATCAGCTCCAGTGGGCTGACCTTGAGGAGAGCACCTTGGACTCTCTTTGTGTGGAAACAGCACCACGTCTAATGAAAATCCATACTGAGAGGGTATGCAAAGATCAGACTCGATTAATTCTTTCCAGAGGTGCCTCCACAATGTCAACATTGATCTGCTTCCTAGTCGCACGGTTTTCTCTCGGCTGACAACCATATGCCAGTCAGAGTTCTGCTGTATTGTAAATTTTAACAGATATGGAGATAGGATCATTAAAATACCCTGAGAATACACAGCAAGTCATTGTTTTGCTGCTTTTGCTGAGGAGAATCTCACAGTAGCACTGAAGGAATAAATGGTATAGGCCGATCTTATGGCGAAGAAGTTAATCCTACAAGGAAATTGGATTAAATGCCTGAGGATAGGGATCAGTATGTGGGTGTCTTGTGCTGTCTATGCTAAAAAGTTGCTGCTTTATGAAACAGGTTTGTAGGACAATGGCAAAAATACACATGCTTCTTATTTCTAGCCATATCTATGGGAAAATAAGAACAGCTTAGTCTCTATAAGTGGTCACTCACAGAGTGTCTGCATTTCAGGATGCCCCCAGATGTTTTTTTCATTAGACATAGCTTAGGGATAAATCATTTCATCTTACCAGAAGAAGACAAGCTCAACCACCACCTGTTTTCATACACATGCAAGAGCACCTTTTGGATTCAGGATGTATGCCCATGATTCTGGAGTCATGTACTTCTGATTCAGACACAACTGAGACACACATCAGCCATTTAAACTGACTTCTGATACACTTAGCTTGAATCTGGGGACATGGATTTAACCCCACTTCCAGTCAGCTATTAATTGTCTAATTAGGCTCAGGTGCAACCAATCTTTGCTAATGGGCTTAGTATCTTTTCATTATAAATACAGACCTGGGAAGATTGTGCTCTTAGGAGGTGTAGTTACAATCTCCAAGTAATGATGAGCTGTTTTAACAGGGACTATCATTAGTAATAAAATCCACACATTGGGTCTATGTCATTTTGATGTCATTTTTAAGGCCAGTCTCACCATTACTCAGAGATTTTTTTTTCCCCATTTTCTATCCTTTTTGGTTTAAATTTAATTGAAATTCAACTACCAAATAATAATTAAAAAAAAAAAAAACCTAACTGGAAACTTCCTTATAGCAAAATTAAAAGAAAAAAGTTAGAGAACAGATATATTTTCTTTCTCTTGGGGCCCGAACTTTGAAATCAAAGCTCTTTCCACCTTGCAAATAATCACTACATGATAAAAAAAACACATACACTGAAGATATATCGAGGGCCATGCTGTCCTAAAGGTCACAAGCATACATGAAAGATCTCCTTGCCAGGGTAAATGGTGCCCAGGAAAAATGCATTAAGAATTACTCACCTTTCAAAGAAGTTGCAGACAAATGAGTACGGCCTTTTGAAGGGGCAGCATCATTACAACCAGATGCCTTCCTTAAAATGCCTCTAAAGGAAAAAGGAAAAAGAAGTCAAATTAAACTATCAATTCAGTAACATCTTTGCTACTCATCACACTGGTGTTTCTGGAGAAAGGAAGGTTGAAAACAATCCAGAAAGAAGTCTCTGTGCAGAACTGAGAGTCCTTCCCATGTGCTAATCTGTTCCATTCACTTCTTGTGTCTCACCTGCACCGTCTGCACGCTTCCCAGCAATGCATTAAGCAACACCTGCACGTTGCTGAACCTTCTGCTCCAGTGCTAACTGCTTTGACTTCCACAAACATGCTGGCCAAGAAGACATCACAAAAGTACCTAACTTCATCTTGAGAGCAGGAGAGGGAGAATTATGAGAACAAGTTTAAAGCAAGAGAAAGAGAGAGACAAGAGAGATTTTTATTGCTCAAGGGGAAAAAAAGAGATTATAATTGAACTGCAGAAAATTCTCCACATCACGGGTAATGGTGCCTGGGTTACCTCTCTTTATCTGTGCAATAGAGATTAGCAAACGGGGTCATAAAGGGAAATTAAAGTCAAATAAATTCCGGGCCAGCTCTGGGTAAGTACTGATTTCCTACCATTTAGAAAAGTGAACATCAGGGCAAATGAAGTGGCACAGCATAAGGTAGCAGCCAGCGGAGAGAGCCACCCTGCCATAAACATCGGAGTGGGGACAGACTGCTCCCTCGCCACAAACTACCTTCATGGAGGGCTGCAGGAGGTTTCTTCCTGGAGTGAGGGACTCTTTAGTGTGGATGTTGGCAGACTCAGGCCCTAAGCACTTCAGAATCTGAGGTCTTGGGCAAGGCAGACATCAGAAGCCACTCTGGAGATGTAGGATACTATCTCCCCACTGTATTTTTATTGTCCCTGTGTCCTGTAGGTTCCCATTTTCCCCAGAAAAATAGAATGTAAAGCATGTACATGCCATGACCACTTCCACAAGGAACTGGAGAATTAAGGTCAGTCCCTCTCCCTGCCCAGACCCCACACACCCATCCTTCTTCTGACAGCTCACTGAGCCCTCAGACCTTGCACCGAAGCTGATGAGGAGCACTCACAAAGAACCACGGTTCCCACTCGCTTGTGCTGGTAATTGTCAAGACATAGCAAAGGGAGGGAGGCACTCCAGGTCCACCCAGAAGAGATCTTCACTCTTTGTTTGACAAGTCTTGGGACCCCCAGTCCTACTCCTGACTCAGTGCTTCACACCTTTGCCGTGGGGTGTGTTGGATGTCTGCAGCCAGCACTGTCAAAAAATACAAAAGGGCTTGGAGGATATGATTCTAAGATTTCCCACTCTGAGACCCCTTCAAAAGCTAAAAAAAAATCTCTAGAAATCAGGTATATGAAGGTATCTCAGAACAACATGCAGAAAAATCCCCCCACAGCCCAAAGAAGGCATTGCTACAAATCACACTGGATCTGTTGAAAACACCTTCCTGCTCTTTTTAGACGTGACTTGTTGCTTGTTATGAATGATTTCCCCTGGCTTTAAGTAATTTTTACTGACCTTCACAGAAATATTATAGCACTGCTGGCCAGTAAAATATTCAGAGAACTTTCTGAAGGAAAGATGATGCCTGTATTGATGTATCTTTATTCTTGGAGTGCCAAATTAAATCAGCATTCACCTTCCTCCCTCTTGTCTGGATGGGCAGTACATGATGAAGAGGGAGAGGATTTGGCTGTCAAAAGCTGTCAACAAGCAAGGGAGCTGGACAGCCTACCCCAACCTGTCCACTGCCCGTTACTTTGATGCTGAACTGGACCTTACATCTCCCTGGCAAGTCCCATGCCCTGCAGCGTTGTGTGCAGTTGAGCACGAAAGTGGCTCAGCAGCTAATAGCATGCTAAACTTTGCAGCAAGCAGCCTCATACTTATTCCTCAGAACCAGGGTGGTCATATATAAGTTGGGGTTATTAGACTGTCTGTGCAAAGAGCCTAGTTAGGTTCAAGTGGGGCAAGGAAATTGGTCTTGCAAGACAACTGGAAGAATAAAGCCAGGCATGTGGGTAGCAAACATGGACAGAGAGCAGAGATAGAAATAAGCCTGTCTGCACTCTTCCCCACTCACCCCTTTCAAGGGAACATGTTCCCAACCATTCATTCCTTCGCTCCCTCCCTCTTCCCCCGCCACATATTCTCTCTTGACTTATTTGATGCTGTTTGAAATCAAGCACTTGGTTTACCCTTCTCAAGCAGAGCTGATCTCTCCCAGCATGACTCTGACTGCAGCGGGAGGCACAGCGGGATGCTGGATATGGAAACCTGGCATTAGTATCACTTTCAGATGACAGCAGATCAGAGAGCTGGACCTGGGAGCGAATTAATATAGGGCTAGGATTCACTCAGAGGGTTTGCTGCTGTCATACTCCTCTCAAGATGTGAGAGAGAATTAATGTGAGGGGCTGGGATTTGCTCCAAGTACTGTGATGGCTGTCTGTCATCCTCAGGGAGCAGTGGGACCCAGGGCACGAACGAACACAGTGGACAGGTTTGCTCCAGAGCCTGCAGCTATCCCAGGGAGCAGAGAGGAAGGTCACCTGGCCCTTAATAACCAAGGGACTATTTGTTACCTGTCTGATCCAAAATCCACCAGTGGGGATGACTGAGGGGTGGTTTAACCTCAGATAAGCAGCAGGTTGCCACAGGGTTTTCTTGCTCCGGTGCTCTCCTGAGGGATTCACAGGCTGCACTGTGGACTGAGGCAAACAGGAATCTTGTGGAAAACCATAGCAATGCCCCAGATCTCCGATCAACCAGTCAGTCAGGGGACAAGGCACCCTCAGATCCACGGCACTCATCTTTAGCTGTCCTCCAACAAATACAGTAGCTGATCCCAATGGGCCCCTCATTGCTGACCCTCTGTATGGACAGGGATGGAGCACTTTTCTCTAGGGAAGGAGAGCACCAGCTAAACTAGGGTAACAGGAACTGGCTTTATGTGCAAGAGCTGCGGATTACCCTACAGCAGGAGCTTTTCCATGGACCTCCATCCCTGGAAAGATGTCCTTAAGCAATTTATCTCACTCTGAATCACAGACAGCCAACCTACAGCACTTTGCCTACATGAGTTCTTCCAGGAGAGGTTATAGACCTCCATCCTCTCCCGGTTCAGTGTAGCTGACAAGGACTTTGACTGGAAACAACCTGGAGATTTTCTAGTGGCCACAATCAGCCTGTTTATGTTTTCTGCCATCCTCAGCACACCTCTCCTCTCCTGGTGAACTTCTTTGCCCAACAGCCATGCCCATCCACAAGGACTTGCATCCAGCATGTCTGCAGCAAGCACAGACATAGAAAAAGGTGCAGAAAAGATGGAGAGAAAGTTCTGTTATTGCAATAGAAAGCGACCCACATTTTGGGAAGGTTAATGGTTATTTAGAACAATGCATCCCCGAGCCAGTGGCTCTGCGGGGCAGGAGGCAAAGGGAGGATTTACTCCCTCTTTTCAAAAGGAGAGAGAGAGTTTTGGAGCCTGGAGCATAAACACAGCTGAGGATTCTGAAAATAGACAATATCCTTCAAATGCAGCCTAGGGATGAGATCGAATCATTGTATACACCCGATTTCTTGAGAAGAGAAAACACAACAAAACAGAAAAGGGAGGAAGTGGGCCCTTGGAAGCAAAATAAAGACAGAACAATGGAAAACTAAGCACTGGAGGAGACAGCTTCAAATAATTACATTGTGCAAGCATCATGCTGGGAAGGAGCATATGCTGGAGGAGCCCTCACTGGGGACACAGGATAAGCAGGCAGGAGGGAGGCCAGGCAAACCATCAGCTTCAAAGCAGCACACGCCAGGCCAAGTTTAGAGCCACTCCAGCTCCGGTGAGGTCAGCATAATGATGCCAGAGATGAAAATATCCTTGTGCTTAAAACAAAATCCCTTCCTTCCATTGCCAGCAGCACCTGGTAATAAGCAGCAGGCAAGGGGCTAATATTATAACAGATATTTGGGTCACGGGCTGTCATTTAGTACTGGTGTACGTCACTCAGTGCCCCTGCTAAGAGCAGTGAGGCAGCTCAGCTCTGCAAAGGCACTCGGGGAGCTGGGAAATGGCATTTAATTGTTTACCTGAGATCGGGGGTCTGGTCTCAGTTCATACAGCGCTGAGCACGGGGGAGTGAGGGGGGGGCCCTGCTGCTTGGTTTCCAGGGATCAAGGGCACAGATTTAAGTTGTAATTTCCCAACTAAATAGATTAAAAGTTAGGAGACAATGCTTTGTAAGGGAGTTGGAAAACAGTTGGTTGAGTCAGAAGCTGCGTATTGCTTGGGCTGTGCTGGCAGTGCATCTTCTATGGAAAGCAAATCTGAATCAGGTTGTGGCTGGGTTAGTGCTGCTGTTTGGAAAAGCCTGACAAATGCTTTTGTGCCTTTGTTTCTGACAGCCCTCTACATTTTATATTTAAATTTTTAATTTTAAAATATGTTTTAAATGTCTGGGATTTTTAATGGGAACATCTTGGTCTTGTTCCATAAGGGTGTTTTTAGAGAAAACGAAACTCCAGCTTCTGTCCTGAAAATGTTCCACTTACATTTCACTTTCCTCTACTGGAGGGGAGGCAATATACAGGAAGTGACTATATTTTCTGCAGCGTTATAGTCCAAATTATGCTAAGCTGTGGGACCATCACTGTAAAGCCCATCTGGATGTGCCTGTGAGAGGCGAGACTTCACTGCTTAGAGCTGCCCTCAGCCCAGGAAATCTCCCTTTCACCTCTCTGCGGAAGAGGCTGCCACAGGAAAGTGATGTGCCCATAAATCTGTAGTCCGGTGGTTTTCAGGCTGCACTTTGTGAATCCTTGGAGGCCGTCCATTATTTTGCTAACGGATCCGTGAGTGGTAACTACAGAGATCAAGTCTGTTGTGACAGAGCTCACATCTGCTACGCAGGGTCTATGCCTCCCTTGGGGAAAAATTTAGGGAGTCAACAAACTACAAGATGTGAAAGCCATCGCCGCAGATAGGCATGGTGTCTTCATCTTTTACACAATGAAAGTGCAATGAACTTACATGAGCACAGATGCACCTTAAATACCCGTGTTTACTAACTCAAACCAAACATGCCCAACCTATCTACATATATTTGTCTGCTCTGGCTGGCTGTGGCAGCCTTAAAAAATACAGAAGGGGAAGAGAAAAACAGCAAGCTCTACCAGAGGGCTGGCAAACTGCTCATGGAAATTCTCTGTTAGCATCAAAGTGTCCCCCAGAAGCACAGCAGTGTTACATGGGGCAGCCTGTTAAGTTTGGACTTTTTTGTAAAGTTCACTGAGATGGCAACTATTTTAACATGCACCTCTTCCCAACCTCCACCCCTGCCTGCCTCCCTTCATCCCGACTCATCTTCCCTGGCTGCAATATGAAAAAATATGTCATTCATACAGAACTCTCTTCAGAGATTCTGCTATCGATCCCCAGCAGTTTCATTTCAATATCGACCAGCTCCACGATGATAATTGATGAGAGATGCAAGAGACGGAAGAGTGAAGAGAGCAGCGCTAAGCAGATCTTCCAGCCCAGATGGTAGGAAGCCCCTCACTGTGCCTTATTCCCATTCCATTTGGCATTTCAAAAGGGAAAACAGAAAAAAATATTATTTTATTTTTTAGGGAAAAGATACTGTAATTTTCAAGATTCCGGTTTGCATGAATGGCCCAAGCCAACCAGCATACCCGAATGTTTGAGCTGAAAAGTCTTTCTCTGAGAAAGAAGAAAGAGAAACAATGAAGGGCAGGAGGGAACGAGGGGGACTGTATATGCCACTGAAGATAACTTGAGCAGCTGAGCTTACTGCTTGGAGGGATTTTGCCCATTTTTAGAATATAAATCTCTTCCTTAGACATCATACTGGTGAGGGTAATCTGGAAAGCACAAGAGACAAAAGGTTAAGAGTTAAAGTCCCCAGCTCAAAAAGCAACAGGCTCAAGGAAGCAAAGGTTGTGCTGAGACATCCGGGAGGAATAAGCATCCCCGAAAAGCTGCCTTCATTAAGTGCTTCGTCAAAGGGGGACTACTGCAGCACAGACACTGCTTGTGCCCATCCAGGCTTCCAGCACTGAGTTACTCTCAATTTTAATACCCCAGCCAGCAATGGACACGTTGTTTTATATCCCTAAGGCTGTTCCTCTCTAGCTGCCCACTGATGGACTTTTAATATCACCATCCTAAGAGAGCCTAAGAGGCACAGCTCCCACAGTGCACCCAGCACAGGATGGAGGAGTTGTGAGCTACCAGCAACCACAACAGAGCAAAACATATGCATGCTAATGCAGACCATGTCACAGAGGTCACTGGATGTATCAGGTTTCTCATCTCTGCTTCTGCTGTGCAATTAAGCTCATAAACAAGGGAGAACATCCATATATAAAAAAAGGCAAAGGGAGAGGGGGAAGAAATCAAAGAAAATCTAATTATCTTGTCAGGGACAGCAGTGCGATGCTTTACATCTGGTTGTACAAACAGTGCATGGGTAGAGAGCTGTCAGGTTCTACCCCAGAAGCAGTTGCCTTTCAATGAGGTGATGTCTCTGCTTCTCCTCCTTGGGGAAGGCTTCACAGAGAAAGCTGAGCTGCCTTAACAACTCACTGACATCAAAAAGGGATGGTTATAAACCCCTTCTCATGCTGTCCAGCACCTTCTGCCTCTCTCCTGGCTGTGCAGCATCTCTTCACTTAGCTCTGGAGCTCAGTGAGCCAGCTCAGGTCTCTAACCCAGAAGAAGACTAATCCAGCCCCTCAAAAATATTTTAATTTACCTTATTTAATGTGCTATCACTCACCATTTTTATACTTAAAAAAAAATTCTCTCATAACAACCTCCTCCTCTCTTCTCTTTCTCCCTATAGACCATGTGTCCCATTTCACCTTGACTCCCTTTGTCATGTTGCCATCCACGCTGGGGAAAACAACCTGGTAGCATTTCACACTTGGTTAGCAGCAGTGAAAATGACATTTGCAGGAGTCCCCAGACAGTGGTGTTGCAGACAGTGCTACAAGCTCTCTTCCTTCGCCCTCGTGCAAGGCTTAGTCCTGGAGAGTGCCACACTCCTACTGTCTGATGGTGCAGCAAGCACAAGGTGGGTCTTAGGTTTGAAGGATCTCAAAACCTGACCTCTGAAAAGATGGAAATCCATGAAAAAACCCATGAAAGCTGGAAACCACTCTGGGAGTGGGCTAACAAGCAAGTCATGAGGCTGTATGTAGTTAGCTTTACATATGTGTGTACACCTTGAGCTACTAGTGGCTGTTCTCAGAAACTGCTCTGAAATGTCCCATAAATAGAAGCAGAGTAATTGCAATGTATATTCTAATAACTGCAGCTATAATAACACCCCCTCCTCCCCACTTTCCTCTTTAGGGGTGATCTGCCAAAATGAGAAACAAAATTACTGTGTCTGTTCAGCAAATTCTTACTGACAAAATCTTTAAGAGTTGACAAGAGTAATATACTGAAAATTAGTTTAGAAGTGTTTCAAGTTTCAAAAAATCAATCAAAATCAAATTAAGTTCTGAAGACGCTGTCTGTAGAGTTTAAGGAAAATAGAGATCAGTTGCAGCAACATGGGATCATGGGCTCAACTTCTGAGCAGGAGACTTGCGTCTCCTCTGCCACCTCTTCTGGCTTAAGGTAGAGAGCTACAACTGATCACAAGGGTTTACTGATGCTCTGGCTTATCTGGTGAGCTTGAGTACCAATAACAAGAATCCCAGTCTAAGCAATCCACAACATGGTCCTCAACATGGCAGTTCTCCCATCATAAGGCTATGCCTTAACCAGTTGGCCATAACCAGGAGGTTAGAGATAATGAGAAGACTTCCCCCTGCTCTCCCACTCCATGCTTTCTGATTATTTCCCTCAATGTTTGTTCATTTCAGTGATGGGTATGGGAAAAAAAAAAAAAAAAAAAGCCCTAAAAATTGAAGCTTATAAGGAGGAAATCAGTTTCTAAACCAGATTTATTGCAAAAGCTGTCAGGACCAAGCATGGGCTAATCCAATGTAGGGCCATGGGCAGAGTTAAATCCATTAAGTATTGCTAGTGGACTCTTCTTGGTTCTGTGATCCCAAATAACCCAAGCTTGTCCTTGCCCAGTGTTTACTAAGGGAGCCTGGGATTTGTTGTCTTGTTGAGGATATGAGGAATATTGCATGAGAGTTTGTCCTGTTTCTGAGTGGTCAGAGCCTTTCTGCACGAGCAGAGTGCATGGCTCTCTCAGATACACTGTCTTTTTTGCCCTTCATCCATATGGTACCCTGACCCCATCTTGGCCCAGCAGATCCAAGAGCTACTGACCTACAAATCCTCAGCCATCTGCTTTGCAATTCAGCCTCAGCCCAGCTATTCTGGCTTGCTGCTTCAGCACTTACTCTGAGTGGATGAGGTTGCTTTAGGTTTCCAATTATGTCTTTCTTAATTATATTCCTCCTTGGGGTCCTAGAGGCCCTAGAAATTTCCCCCCACTCTGTCTTTTCCCAAAACCGTGAGTCAACAGTTCAATTATAGTCTCTTTATACAGGCATGAGAATTTGTTTCTTGGGCAAAGTTCCTTGATAAGATGATATGCTACATAAATGTCTCTAGCAAAACACATTTCACAGTGAATTTATCTCTGCACAACTTCTCCGCCTTATAGCACCTTATCATTCCAAGACGTCTCAAGGCACTTTCCAAAAGGTGTGCAATAATAATACTTCACAGTTATACACAGCCTTTCACGGGAATATCTCAGAGTGCTGGATGCAGAGAAGCACTCAGCTCCATCAAACAGCTGGTTGTGCTGAAGCGAGGGATGCAGAAGAGAATTGCCCAAACAAATTAGGAAAATGCAGGGCTTGTGATGTCCAGGACCCCACAGAAACCCCCTCTGCTCCTAATGCACTTCATACAAGTGCATTGCCAACTACACCAGTCCTGGGGATCAGCCACTCTGCGCAGAGGAGATACAGCCTTGTCTTCTGGTCATGACATGAAGAATCCTTTCTGTCTCTACCCTATTTACCCTGTATGTTTCTCTGTAGGACCAAGCTCTGAACACTGCTAAAGGAATGGGATTTCCTAGGAGAACTAGTCAGAAGTGCATAGCTGACAGGTCCCTTTCACTTTAATGAATATTTCTAATTCTCTAGAAATGACCCTAAATCTTGGATCACAAAAGTCCTCTAAATGTTACTTGTTCCTGCCTGAGCTCTTGTATTTCACTTGGGAATCACTCCACCTTTTTCCACCTTCCCACTGGAAGGTTTTCCTTCCTCTGGTCATTTTCCTTGTTTGTCTGAGATTGAGCTGCAATTAGAAAACAGCTATATGAAAGACAGACATCTTCCAGGGGACACCAGGCAGCTGGATTTCTGATGGGCTGCTGGATTTGGTGTCAAGCCACAATGCTTAAAGCTGCTGCCTTCCACCATGCAGCCTGCTATGGCCGTAGACACAGATGCAGTCACACATACTCTGGCCCCATCAGAAGTACGTTTTATTCCCAAAGTCAGAGACTGGAGTGATGTTAGACCTATTCCTTGTCTTCAGAGTAGCACCTACACCAGTTCCCATGAGATCTAGACACCACCAGTACTTTCCTCCTCTGCTGTGAGCTGTTACCCACACACCTTGCGCTTTGGTTCCCTCTCTGGCTGAAAAGCAGGAGAGCCAGGAATAACAATGAACATTTGCCTCCTCGGGGGTGAACTTCCAGCCAAATTATCAGTCTTCTTCCAATATGTGATGGGAAACAGGCCAACAGCAATTCACCGGGGAGCTGGTTATTTTTAAGGGTGCCTGATGACTACTCATCAAGCTCCTAAATAACTAACCCTTTGGAGACAGAGCAGCCTGGATGCCTATGCCCTATTTAGGAGGGGGATCTGCCTATCCAAATCCAGTTCCTGGCACTGGCCATTCCCTTCGCAGCCACACATCTCCCCCAGCACTTCCCTTGTGCAGAGCTGCCACGTCTCCCATCAGCCTGGTGTCCTTGGCTCCATCCCTGCCCGTCACCTTCCTCCGCATTTTATCATGTTCAGCAACCTCTCCTCTCCCTCCTCCCTCCCAGCCCAGCTTATATCATCAAAAAATCACTTTGGCACCTTCACTGTCAGCAAGCGGCTGTTTATCTGCTATATCATTGGAAAGATCTCTAAAGCCAGGCTTGGAAAACAGCCCTTCGTTTTATTTGATGCAGGATCATCTGAAAGGAGGATGAGAAGCGGCGAGAATATGTTTTCCTTGTACAGATCAATATAACTTTAACCTTCCTCCACAGCAGGCCCTGCCTGCCCACCTCCTTAGCTTGTGTATTTCTCCTTCCCTCCCTTTTTCTTCACCTCTCCTGTGTTTTGACGTTTCCATCACATGTGGACCTTCTGCCTTGTCTGAGCAGGTCCATTCGGTTCAGGGACAGGTCTCCTGGTCAGTCAATTCCCAGACTTGGTCACCCCGCCCCAGGGTTCAGATCCTTTTTGTCTCCTCCTCACCCCCTTTTTCTCTTTTACAGCTCCCATGCTACACACTACACAGAGCTCTGCTTCCAGCTGTTGGGAGTCACTAAATGAATTTTCCATTTCTTCCCTTTCTTCTCCCTTTCTGAGGCAGAAACAATAGCATCCTTCTCTCGTGCACCCTTCACCTCTGCCAGTGGCAGATTTACTCCTGCCCGGCTTCCTGGCAGCTGCTGCAGCTGCAGCACCGAGCTGGGGCTCTGTCATCTTCTGTCCCAGCTCTTGCTGTGCTGTGTTCCCAGTGGGGTCAGAAGTGGAGAGGGCAGCTGTTCAGGTCCTACACCGCATCTCTGAAGATCCACGGTCGATCTAAGAGCAGCAATCTCACTCCTGAGAAACCTTGCTATTAGGCCAGTATTGTCATTTTATACACAGGGAAACTGAGGAACCACTCAGTGGGTCGACCCAGGCACAGTGACACTGGAGATGTGCCTTCCTCCTGGCTCATACACTAGAGATGCTAAAGGGGGAGACCCGGTGGGCAGGCAGCTGGTGAGGATAGTCTGGGCTGCTCAATGCCTGTCAGGTACCTACCATATGAACACAGAGCAAGCACTGCTCACCAGGATCTACCTTGTCTTCAGCAACCTGTGCCAGGCTTGCTTTTAAAGGGAAAAGGAAAAGACTGAGTCCTTTCTCAGATCAAAATCCAGCAGCAAACCCCATCCTGCTATTCATACCCAGAGACAGAGAAGCACTTCTTTCTTCTCAGATGGAGATGGGGGTTGGGGAGAGACAGGTTGTTACTATAATAGCAGTAAAGACGCCCACCACTGTGCTAAATGATATATTTATATGTATGTATGTAATGAGAGCCTGTTCTTGTTCCCAGAGCACTGGCAGCCTGAAGGAGAAATGCAAGCACCTTCTCCAAGGTCACTGAGGAGCAGGGACTGGCATCCTGGATCCAGAGGGTGCAGGGAAAGGATTCATCCACTGCCCCTCTCCACCTCCTCCCTCCAGATGTAATGTGCTTAGCTGGTCTCCTGAGCCCCTTGGTTAGCTGATCTGGACTCAAGAGGACTGACACTTATTCAGACAAACAGACAGGGAGTGTGACCATCACATCTACAATCTACATCCCCCATGGATGGAAAAAAAAATTTTTCCTGGAAAAAAAATAAAAAGGAGCTGTGAAAGCATCGCTGTAAAGTTAAAAAAGGAGCAAGAGGGATCCCAAGAGCTGAAAGGCAGTTTAAAATCTCACATTTAAAAATAAATAATACAAAAAATAGAGCTGATGTGTTCTGTCCACGTCCAGCCAAACACCAGGTGCTGCCAGAGATTAGACGCTTTTGCAGATAACAGCAGGTAATAGGGCCTTACTTGATAAGGACAATAAGAGGAGAATAAAAGGGGGGGGCAGGGGGGGGGAAAACCAGAGGTGAAAAAAGGGTGAAAGGACAGACAACAGAACAGATAGCAGATCAGACTGACAGATCCACCACCGGAGCCGTGGAAACCAGGGCTTTGGAGCCAGGAATGGAGCAGAGACACTTGCTATCCGGCAGGAACATTACCTGGCTCTGGGGTCTCCAGCCTCCATGGCCCCTCCTTGTGCTGCTCCTTCATGGGATACACACAGCTTCCCCAGCAAACCCAGCACTGCTGCTGTCCTGCTAAGTAACACGAGCAAGCATCACTGTTTCTGGGCAGTCATCATTCCCAGATGTCCCTGCACGATGGCCACGCTGGGACTGCTGCAAGCAATGGGTGCTGAACACAGCCAGGGCCGCAGAAGTGCCTGGGAGATACCCATCTCCTCTCCAAGGAGAAGCAGCCATCACTCAAGGGTGTTATTCTGCTCTGACTGTAGCAGAGTTTCATCAAGGCTGACACTGGCCTTATAAGTCAGACGTGATGTACAGAGTTTCCGGCTCTCCTCCAACTCCCCTTCTGCTCCCGCGTGTTCCCCTGCCTGTTCTGCGCAGAACGGATGCTGCTCTTGCACGGTGCCAGGCAGGGCTCTGTACCACGGCTCTGTAACAGGGCTCTGATCTCAGCAGCTGTGATTATCGCCTAAGGGCAGCCGCAGAGCCTGAGGGAGTTTTGCTGTATGGTAGGAGTACAGGCAGGCAGTGATGCTGCAGGATCGTCGCCCCTCAGAGAGGCCTACGTCTGTTTGTTTGAGATGCTCCCTGTAAAGCCGTAACAGTGGTTTTGATGCACCATCCGCTGCTCCTCGGGCTGTTTGTGGTGATGTACCACCCTCTCCATCCTGGCCTGCACCAGGGAGGTCTCTGCAAGAACAGGCTTATCTTGGTTTCCCTCTGCAGAGGGGATCTTGATGCTCTCACTTTGTTAATAACCTGTAACTGTGACTTAGAGGTTTGGAAAAGGTGTCAGCCTGTCACCACTTCGCAAGACCTGCCTGACCATGGGAAGAAAGGCCAAGGAGACTTGGACACTCCCCAGGGATCATCGAGCTGCTTGCAGCATCCAAGCATGCTGCACCCCTACCACCCCTGCCCAGGGGCCAGGGCCCACACGTGAACTCCTCCGAAGAGCGGGAAAGAAAGGAAGAGCAAACCCATAACATCATCCTCTCCCTCCTCACCTCTGACCTCCAAAGCTTCCCAGAGCCACCAGCTCCATGGAGTGAAGCAGGACCTCCTCACATCTTGCACTAGAGGTGGCCCAGGCCTGTAACAAACCAGCTCGCAGCCTCCTTGTTACATCAGCATTGGCGACTCATTTAACCGCCATTAATTACACTCTGTGAGACAAAGGGGCATGTTCAGGTTGGCCGTTTTTCTCTCTGTTCCCAATGCCTGCCACCTGGAAGGGATGCAGAAACCCAGCTGGGTAATAAACCCCAGGCTTCCAGCACAGCAAAGCACCTATAGGGAATGGTCCCATGAAGGGAGGCAAGGGCTCAATTCCTTGATTATCCCAACTGCCAGCATCTCTTCCTTGGCAGCTATCAATGTATTCATCTCAATTTTCTTCCTGCAACAGCTCACCTCAAACTCCCCACCAAAGGATTCAGCAGTGAGCTTCAACTGTCTGGGACCAGCTTGAAAAACTTCAGTGTGATGCATAGACACACCATCTCCTCCTTGGACTTGGCAGGACCTGGGAGAGCCCAGCACCTCATGCTGCTCCTCCTGCATGGACTGTAAGCCTTGGCACAGCATTACACCCATCATTCCCACTGCATGCAGCCACAGCTGCTGAGGAGTGTGGTCTGTCCCTAGCATAGAAATATCTGCCTCTTTCTGTGATTTATCTTCTGTTTGAGTAGCCTGATAATTCCCAAATCTACTATTCTTCCTCATAAATGTGGAGTCCTCCTCACCTAATGGACTCCCTGTTGATGATTTAATATCAGGGGCTCTGAAGAAAATATTGAAAACCCAGAAAAAAAACCCCAAAAGCCTGAAGTCTCACAGCAAGCTGAGTGCTGCCAGCAGCCACAGTGGAGAAAACCCCTTTCAGAGGCGGTTTAAAACCCAGGCCTGGTCATTCATGACTTGTCAGTCTCTCTGTAGCTTTTAAGAAGCTGTCGCTGATGTCTGTGCCCCAGTAAAGCTTCTTCACGATGTTTTTGGTGGCAAGAAGGGCCCAGCAGTTTGATTGCCGAGGGTGCTTTGCAGAAAATGGCCTTTTCCTGATGTGCTGTTAGAAATGCCAATGGTCCTAAGAAAGGACTAGCAGTAGGCCTACAAGTGAAGCAGGAATTTATTATATGTTCTTGCAAGAGTGGGTGTCCTAGTGAAGTAGGCAGACCTGTGGTCAGTTTCCAGCATTTTATACCCTATTCCCATCCGAAATCCCTCCGTTGTTTACCTATGGATTAGTTGCTTCCAAGGTTTACAGGCTCAACAGAGGCACCTTCTTCACAACAGTACATAATATAATATATGTTTTATGTCTGGCAGGTTCCTGCTCCTCTCGGTGAAGAAAATAATATTCATGAGCTTACTGAGCAAAACGCAGTATCTCTTTAAATTACTATTCTTCATTTTCCATAGACTTTAACTATTGCATATCTTTGTATTGTCTGGACCCATTGAAGCCAAATGGGGACCCTCTGGCTTGCCTTTATCTCACTGCTAGGCAGCTGAGCAGTGTTCCCCCTTATCTTGTGCCCTATCTGTTCTATATATTGAGTGACAATTGTCCTTTATCTTCCTTTTACCGGTAAGACTTAGCTTCAGGCCTCAGTTTCCCCTAAGACCACTTAAGTCTTTGTTAACTGATTCCTGATGAGGCAGTTTGTGTCTTTTGTTCCTCAAGTCAGTATAGAAAAATATTATACTTATTCCCCAGGTTGCAAAAGTAGCATTCTCAGCATTTTCTACAGCAGTGACCTAGAAGTGACTACGCTGGGACTTGACTGACACCCCTCCCATGAGCTAGTGAATAATATGAAAAGGAAAACTACCCTTGTACCTGCTCAGAGGGCTTAGAGATTTCCCTTCACAGGGAACAAGGAGAGGGAGGAGGAGAGGGGAAGCTGGTGGTCAGTAGGGGAGTGAAGGAGAAAATCCATAGGTCTGCAGACTGAGTAGAGGCTATAGCTACAGATGTGACTCCTCAACACAGCCCAAGCCCTGCAGCAAGAGCCTGAGGGTATAGGAGGGATACGGTAGGCAAGTGAGACCCCAAGCCACATCCAAACCAAACCCACTTTGTGTCTCCTTCCAGCAATCAAACCTCAGTGCTCTGAAGCCAACTCTGTCCAGAGGAAACTTTTCCTCTTTTCTCCCCAGGACTTCTCATGCACAAGGAGAACTGGGCAATTGAGCCATAGCTGGAGTCATGAGTAAAAGGAAGGAGGAGAGAAAAAAGACTTCAGGCACTGTCATTAACCATCCCAAATCTTCCAAGGACTCAACACCACTCTGACTGCATCCAGGTCCCAAGCACAGCTGGCCCAAGGGTCAAGAACTTAAATGACTTTCCCCTTCCCGTGTGCACATACAGGCTTCTCTCTAGCTGGGAAAGACAGAGACCATCGGCACGTGCAGCATTTGACAGGAGACCCGGGTTATTGATTCACAGCTCTACTTCCCTGAACTTTTCTGGAGGAAAACGGGGCTGCTTTGCATAAGGCAGGCATATGTTGCAGCTTTGGCACAAGGAGAGCCGGTTGGCATTTCCTTGCCAGACTTTTCCCACCCTCCTCTGATACCATCTGCCTCCGTGAAACACTGAAACTCCCATCTGTCAATTTTACTGTAAACACACAATTATCCAGGCTGCTGGGGAAGAAAAGTGGCACAGCCAAACCTCGGCCATTCGTGGAAAGGGACAAGTTGGGATGTGTGGCCCTCTCACTGTCCCACAGCGATGGAGGGAGCGATGCCTTTTCATTCCTAGCACTGCATTTGCAGTTGTGACTCTTTCCTCCCAGTGATGGATGAGCTGTTGGTCACCACCAACCACTCTGTCCTGGGCTTCTGAGAGCAGGATGCAAACCTGGAGCTCAACCAGAGGCTGGTGGGGAGCTCCAGCCCTCTGCAGCACCTGAGTCCTTGCAACCAACTCATGTTGTTTCCACTTTCTTCTTTTTCTGCCATGTCACACCAGGGAGGACAGCCTGGGCACAGCGACTCCTGCTCACATCCAAACATCAGCCATGCCAACATCCCAGTAACAGGGCCCACCCCAAAGGCAGGGTCAGCACTGGAGAAAAAGCCTTCTCTTGCCAGTTCATGTCGACAGCATTATCTGTGACCAGCTCTGCCTGACCCTCGCCTCTGGGTTTCATCACAGCAATGCCAAGATCCTCAAAGCTTAGATGCCAGAACTACCAGGGTTTTTTTGCTGCATTCTGCCTAGAAATCTCCCTCTTTTTGGCTAGGGGCAGCTTTCTCTGACCACAGCAGACAGCGAAGCGCTGACAGCAGTCCCTGGCATGGCCGAGCCCTGTGAGCCTGGCCATTGGCAGTGGAGAGATGCCATCGGTGCTCTGGGTGATTCACATCCCTTCCAGGGGCAGCAAAGCTGAGGGCACCTGAGCAGAGCTGCAGGATGAGTGAGCAAAGCATGGAGAGAGAGGGGAAGGAAGGAAGCTGCAGATAACCATGGGCTGGGGGCTGACTTGGGGAGGTGGGAGGTGGCTATGTTTTGTTTTATTAAATATTGGTCCCTGTGTGGTGTCTCCAGCCTGGAAACTGGCTCCACCACCTGTTTTGCTTAGCTGGGAGAAGGGAGGGGGCCGTCGGGTGGCGGAGGAGCTGACAGATGGCATGTGTTCCCGGAGATAACACGGCTAGTTCAGAGGTTACTAATTGGGTTTCTGCTTGCCTTTCATACTCAATGTGAATCAAAATGAGAACATGAGGTTCAACACACACACGTCGTCCTCCCTCCCTGAGGATGCTGCCCTCCGCCCCATCTCCTGCCCGCTTGCTGCACATCCTCACCCAAGAAACCTGAATCACAGAGGTGTTTACCATTCATTCATGAGTCAATCTGAAAGGGAAAGGGGGAAAACAGCAATTAGGTTAGTGAAGAAGCAATTAACATGTTTCTTACTCAGGGTGGACCCTTAGGCCTGCAACCAACCCTTCTGCACACAGAAAGCTGCTAGCAAGATGCAACCAGCATGGGAATGCCATGCCATATGCAAGTGAGGTGGCAGCAAAGCCACCTTGCAGAAAACAGCACTGTGTGAGGAGGAGGTCAAACTGATGTGTCTCACCTTTGGGAAGCCCACATCGGTTCTTCTTAGTGCCCCACGCAGGGTGCCACACATCTCCCTTTGGAGGCTGCCCTCATCTTCTTGTTTCTTGGGTTCTCTTCCCACTGAGGCATGGAACAGGTTTCAAGAGCAACATCTTGAGATGATGGCAGAGCTGCAAAAAAGAATCCAACCATGGCACATCTGGGCACAGGACCCTGTCACTACCAGTGTCCTTCCCCAACTTTGGCACACAGCTACCTCCAGTGGGGTTGTTTGAGGAAAACAAACTCTAAACCTTCAAAGGTAGCAGTGCACTAGTATGTCTTAAGATTTGTTTCAACCTTGAGCTGTGGAGAAAGGCTTGCAACTAATGAGGTCAACTGTTATGCTAGTAGAGGTGTGGGCAGCACAACTCCTTTGGGGAAGCTCTCCTTTTTCTTTAGTCTCCCCAGTCCATGGGGCATCTTATGCACATTTTGTGCTGAGATTCAATCTCACAGTCAGGGGGAGAGAATGAGGAGTAGAACGCAGGAAATGCACACACGTTCTTGGAAGGGGGAGGAAGGTGGAAGATAACTGAGAAAAACAGAACACTCTTTGGAAAGGAAAAGAGAAAAAAAACAACCCCACAACTCTTTTTCAAAGCTTTTTGCAAATATTGCTTTTTCTCCCCTTCCTCATTTTCTGACAAGCTGCAATCAGCATTCAATATTGTCGCTCAGCACCCAATTTCACAGGGGATAGGTATCCACAGAGCTCTTTAAATGAAATAAATAAATACATCTGGCCACGTGTCGCAGGGTTTTAGCTGGGAGCTGAGCTCTTCTGAAAATCTGGTCAATCACAGTGACATTGATTTCAGGACAATTACTCCTGATTTACACTGGTGTAAATGAATGGAATGGCATTAAACTGCTGACTGGGGAGTCCATACGCCGGCAGAGCTCATCAGAAAGCCGAGTTCCCATTCTGTGAAAGATTGAGATCATCTTCCCTATCCAAATCAGGACAAGAATGGTCTATTTTTCTTAAAATGGAACAAAAAGAGGGTGAAAAAAAAAGCCACTCGGGTTCAATAAAAACTTTGGTTTTGAATGCCTGGCATTTATCAGTTTGACTCTTCAAAATGTTATTCATATATAATAAAAGTAGACAAGGCAACTTTTCCCAGTGTCATAATGAAACTCTTGGCTTTGGGTTTTCTTTTTGCCCAACTAAAGCATAACTGGGGCTAGGGAGGAGAGAAATCTGTTCTTTACCAAACAATCAAACCCACCCTCCTCCTTTTTCTCCCCTCCAGCATTTTCCACCCCATGAAGCTGTGTTGGTGAAGTTTCTGTGCCAGCCAGGCTTTGCAAGCCCTTCACAAGCACAGTACTGCTCCATCACCCTGGCATGAGCAGGCAGCTTTGAATGATGTGCCCTTAGCAACATGCAAGGCAGAGTGGAGAGATGGAGAGGCAGGCTAAGGAAGAGGAGGAATGCCAGACACCTTGAAAAGGCATTTGGAGGGGGGGAAGGGGATAAAGGGTCTTCTCAAATGAAGGAACTGGCTGTGGTAGCACTGGGGTGGTGATGACAGCCATGGAGCAGGGGGAAGATTCCCCTCACGGTGTGTCACATTTTAATCCATGATTAGTTTATGGGGAAGGAGAGGAGGGGAAGAGGCTAAAGCTCTTTGAGAGCCCCTCCCCTGGTTTTTAAAATACTTTTTACCTGGATATATGCCCCAGACATAAATCACTGTTGCTCAGGATAAATGGAAGCCTGTAAGTGCCACGAACACTAATGACAACATTCATCAAACACTGAACCGCTCCATATTGCACCAGTCTCCAGGATGCCTGCGGACATATGGACCGAGCTCACTCCAGCAGCCCCTGCTCCCCCCTGCACCCCTCCACTCTCCAGCAGCAGGCAACAAGCCTCAGCCTCCGAGTAACAGCAGGAGCAGTTGTGCACTGTCCTTAAACCAACAAAAAAGTACACAGAACAGCTCCCCTCAGAGCCCCATCTCTCAGCACTTTCCCATCTGATGGCTCCTGGGCCAGTTGCACTAAATTCACAAAAAAAAACAGGTCTCCATCACACCAAAACACTCAACCCTCCATCAAAAGTAAAGGCAGCGACATGGGGAGTATTCTCTGAAGCTATCAAGTTACTGAGCCAGTCGCTTGCTGGTAATCCTGCTCTCTTGCAAAGTGAAATGTATTAGCTTAATTGACAAGGAAAGCGGGGCAAAGCTCTGAGAAGGTGGTTTGTGCTAACAAGACCTGCTCTGCACTGGCAGTGGGTAGTACCAGGCAGAGAGCCATTTACAGCAGCTCAGCTAGCTGATGGGAATTGAATCACATATTTATCCTCTCGGTACTCAAGTGACCCCCATGGGACAAGGCAGTTTAGCAAAATAAAGTTTTCATAATTCTGTATCAGCACTGGGACTCTGAGGGGACATTTAGAGTACCATAGATCCAATTCAGGACAACCCCAGAGGTAAGGAAGAAAGGGAAAATGTGACTGTCTCCAAAGGCATGGGCAGGGGCAGTTTCTTGCATGTCAAATGTATTTGGTGGTGCTTGCAGAACGGGTCTGAAGGGAAACACAAAGTCACTGAATTACTAAACGGGTCAGTTTGTAATTACTTCTATTTAATGAGGAATTTATGAAACTCCGATTTTTCTGCAGATGTGTTTCAGGTTCAAGAGTAAATGTTCTCAAAGTGGAATTACCGCTCAAAACTCAGAAGAAGGACCGAAAACCTTTTAGGATAAGGGAAGCTAGGTAATAACCACAGCATGATTCACAGCAGGAATCTAAAACTGGGTCTCTCTCACACCCCCGACTGAGCTGATTTCTTGCTAGACCAAACTCTATCCCTCTGAAAAATCTGAAAGAACAAGTTGTTATTTCAGCTCTGGATTTTTTAAAAAAATAAATAATAAAAGAAAATGAGCAGTGTAGCCTTCTCATTTCCTGGCTTTGAGCTTTAAGACCAAGGTGCGCAAGCAATTTCCTCCATTTCCTAATTTAGTTAAGTAAATTGCAAAACTTGGGTTCAATTTAAACACAGAAGGTATGGCTGCATCCACTAATGACATGGTTTCCATGAGAAAAGAAAGGGGAAAGTACAGCTCAGATAATATCCTAAGGAAAGAGTTAGGGATTTTGTTTTGCTTGCTCACTCGTTTTCTTAAAACTCACCAGAAAGTTAATTTTCTTCTGGAGCTAAAGCAATTGTATCTAAAGATGTTTATTACAGACATCTTGCTGCTTTCCCATGGGCGTGGAGGGAGGAATATCAGTATAGACTGAAGGGGAACGTGGCTTCACCCCAGGGAAAATCAGCATTAGTTTCGGACGGCGCGCTGAATCCCGAAAAATATTCATGAACAGGAACATTCACTCAAATGGAAATAAATAAAAGTTTATTGAAATATGAAACTGCAAATAGAAATGGCTGGTTTAGGCCCTTCGCAGCAATTATAGAGGAGACATTCATTTTCTAGCTTTTATATGCAACTAAAAACATGCTTTAGTGTAATTTCATAATTTATTTACTCAGGGAAATTCCCAGCTTAGCCTCAGCATCTGTTTCTTTTTCTTCCTCTCTCCAACCCCCAGAGAAGACCCTTCTCTTTTCTTACCCAGTTTCAAGGTATAAGCTAGAAGAAAGGCATATGATGCTTCTCAGGTGAGGGCAGTAGCCAGAATCACCAATGAATTTACAAGACCCCCTATCGCCGAGGTAACTCTTTGCATCATACTGCCTTCAGAGCTGTCAGACCCAGGCTGGGATTGGGGAGGGGATGGACTGCTGTGGCCAGAGGCAACATCTGGGGGTAAGGAAGGCAGGGTGGGGTGGGGTACCCTACTGGGAGCCCAGGGGGTCAGGATCTTCCAGAGATGCAGGAGGGAGGGAAAATGATGTGGCTTAGTGGGACAAGATTAGGGATTAAGGGCCACCTTTTGCCAAGCGTTGGGCAGAGATCGTGTCTGTCCGAGGGAGATTACAGCTTGAGCAGGCAGGGAGGAACAAGAGGAAACAAAGGCATGAGGAAATGCTAAAGGCTGGTCCAGGATGATGTGCATCACTGGTAGAGCTTGAAAAGTGGCCCAGAAATCCTAATGCAGCCCCGACTGCATCTTTCACTGGGTATCTCACAGCGAGGATGATACAACATCCGTGTATCGCCTGGGGACCAGGCACCAAAAAATCAATCTCCAGAGCACAGTCAGTGTGCATCTCTGGATCCTGCTCCCATACGCCAATGCCTGGGCCATGCTGCTTTTCTGAGCCAGGGATTGGGGCTTACAAAAAAAAAGAGTTATTGTGCTACATGTCCTTTTTCATCAGAACTGCTGCTCAGGGGGGAGTTAGAAAACCAAGAGATGTAACATAAGGGTTCTCCAGGTTTGAGCCCAGCTGCACCGCTCAGATAGTTTTAAAATATATATATAGATATATAATATAGATATATATAGGTGCCTGCCATGTACCTTCATCTTATTAAACTGAGCCAAGTCAAGCTGAGCTCTCGCGACAGTTAATTTCATAATTCCCTTATTTCATGGGTGAATTTCATGCATAGAAAAGCAAAGAATTAGGGGAATGAGTGTACTTTGCAGGTGTAACACCAAATGAGATATGGATGGAAGAGACTTTCTTCCATGAAAAATGTCAAGTTATTTTTAGGTTTTTAAGGGGGAAAAAAAACCCCAACCCACTTCATTCCTTCATCCTGGAAGTTCAAATATTTTATTAAAAAGTCAGAAAAATAACTCTTTTAGAAAAAGAATGTTTTTATCTTTCTCCTTCAAGAAAAGTTTAATAAGCTTAATAACATTTTAGCCATTTCTTCTGAGGTGTTTGTGTGGGGAGCCGAGTCTGTGTGTCCCCAGACCCACTGTCTGCAGGAGGGCAATCCCTCCAAAGGGGTCCAGGCTGGCAAGTTGCTCAGCATCCCAGCAGACATACCCAAGGTGGCTTTGTAGGTGTTCTGGAAGAGTGAACATGGCAACAATTAAGGTGTAAATAGTTGTGAGCTCTTGTCCTTGGAGTAGGAACCCTGCTCCCATGCCACTCACCCTGCTGCTCTGTGGCTATTGCCATGTGAGGTGGCTGCTGAGCTGCAACACACACCCCCCACCCCCAGCTAACTACATTCAGTGTGAGTTTCAACCAAGCAGCCTTTCAAACCCGATAATATTCCAGGGCCATTAATCACACACTCAGCTCTCTGCTGCAGCGGGTGACTACAGGTTAATAAAAAGGGGCCTGAAATTAAACCCCAAAGTGAAGTGTGGTGCAAAGCAAACACTCCTCCTCTTCTTCCTCCTCCTCCGAGAGAGAGACAGGAGCTGAGCAGGTTTGTGGGGGTAGAGTAGGGAGATGTATTCCTCAAAGCATGTGTCTTCTGACCTCCTCCAAGCATGTGTCATCCAAACACTTGTCCCCTCCTGTCGAGCTGGATGGGGCTGTCACTGTGTCCTGAGGACCCTTCGCTGCTCTCTGCTCCCGAACCTCTTTGCATCAAAAGGAGATACCTTCCCAGCACCGAGGCTTCCTCTTCTCGTTTTGAAGGTGTTTCACATGACCAGGGCCCTGTTTTATGTTTCCCTGTCTTACCATGGTCATAGCTCTCCAACCAGAATATCTCCTTCCAGCACTCATGTTCCTCAAGCCCCACACACTGCATCCAGCTGAGTGGGATGTCCTCTTCTCCCTGCCTCTCCCTCCAGCCACAACCTGCCCTTCTCCCAGCCTCTTAGCACATTTATTCCATTTCAAGCAGCTCTTCATCTTATTTCACACTCATGTGGAAAGGGTTCACCAGGGGAAAGTCAAAGTGACCACTACCCCGATCAGGAACAGTCCCTGTGCCTCAGCCGATGCTGTCTGGCTGCAGAAGAAGCAGGGGACAGATGACGAATGGGGACAGGGAGGTGATGCTCTGTGTGTGTCAGCTCATATTTGTTTCATTAAGAAGTGAGGAGGAGAGGAATAGAGGAAGGGAGGGGGGAAAAACCCCAAATAGATAATAAAAATGTAAGTGCAAGTGACTGAGAGAGCACATGCAGGAGAGATGGCACTTCTGGACAGCATGGACTCTAATCTCGTTACTGACTTCAGTTCAGGAGGCTGATATACCCCTCAGGACAGGTTGACATTTTGATGCTCCTAGTTAGGGAAAACATGAACTGGGAGAAGCTGCATTAACAAGCAAATAAATTTCTGGTTGGCTGGCACCAAAATGAATCTCGCTGTTTGTCGGCGGCGCTTTCTCGGTGATATATGAACCGGTTGAGCTCCTGGCATTGCATCCCTTCCTCTGCCCCTGGAGCCAGTGCTTGGTGGCAAGGGAGAGGGAAGGTCACAGGATTTCCAGTGTTCCCACTTTGCTAGGGAACTGGACTGAATAAAACCATCCCAAGGTGAAAACAGACCAGGGATTTTGCCAAGTGCACCAGTGGTGACCCAGCACACAGGTTAGCCTGAGCTGAGTGTCATGTACCCAGCCAGGGAAGTGCTGTCATCACAGCAATGAGACACCTCTGATTTACAGCAAGAGCCAAAGTGCCTGTGATTTCAAGCAGACTCACAGGGGAATAAAATTAAATGTCTCCCAGCATCTACACAAGGAGCATCCCAGGGGGCAGGATGAGGGGTCCCTGGAAGACCTTGGGAGAGTCACTTGGACTCATCCTGCCTCCCTTTTCAGGCTCACACACCCCACAGGGTGCTGAGAGGGGTCTGGGTGCTTTGGGATCTCTCAGGGGAGAAGTGTCTGTAGGGTAGGAGCATCTTTCAGAGAGGGGAACCAGTGGTGAGGAGGGAGAACAGCACTGACTTGTAAATCCTTGTTTTTCTGCTGAGGTGGGCTGCTGTCTCTGGAAAAACAGAACTTCAGAGGGTCTCACGTCTTTACACAGCGGATAGGGGAAAGAAAATAAAAAAGAAACCAAAAAGCTGTGAAACCTGGACTATCTCCACACCCCCTCCAGCAAAGGAAACCTTTTGCTCTGAAAGCTCCCTCCAAGGCACCTTGTGCAGAACAAGGGTGTCAATCACAGGGTTTTCTCTTGCTCTTTTAGGATCCAGATCAAAACTCAGTGAAGACAAAATTCATTTCACAGGAGTCTGTGCATTCTTTTACTATTTTTTTTTGATTGCACTTTTATTTTCCATTTAGGAATATGATTGAATTAAACCTCCCAACCCCTCCACAAGGGATAGAGAGAGGAACAGCAAGTACTGAACTGTCTCCTGCATGCTTCAGGGAGAGACACCAGCAGCAATTTAGCACTATCTATTTGTACAGAGAAAAGGGACTGTGGGGTCTGATTTCCTCCTCTGTTGATGTTCATCAGGTGTAACATCGCAGAGGTGACTGCAGCCCCATGGGTGAGGGGAGAGAGAGGCCACTCTACCCTTTCTACCTTCATAGGCATCACCAAATACCCTCTGTTTTCTAACCAAGCTGAAGTGGGAATTTATAGAAATAATAATAATGATTAATCATTATTTGCATTGCTGGAGTATTTTTCTTCTTGGGAACTCAAAGCTCTTTAGAAACTAGAATTAATTATGCTTCATAACGCCCCTCTCGAGGCAGGTCAAGGGCAGTTAGGGGCCATTTCCACCTCCCACGCAAGCAAAGGGAATGTGTGAGCAGCTCAGAGCTGCCCATCCCTCCAGCACAGACTGAGATGAAGGACACAGCACCAAGCAGAGACCCCAAGGGGCTCCAGGGAATGGCAAAGCATCACGAGCTGAGGCTGGGGTCACCCTCAGATTCCCAATCCAGCAAAAGGAGCAACGAACTATAGTTGGATTGTTTCTCTTGTGAGAGATGCACAAAGTAATAATATTAATAATAATAATTCTTTGGTTTTCAGTGTGGAATATAATGGGACCGTTTTAATTTTCTCATAGCACTTAAGGGAGAGTTATCCATGCTGCTGATCCCGTGTACTGGTGATAAAGAGGGATAGTCTGAGCTGTGAAAGGTTCAGATTCATTTTCCCCTCCTCTTCTAATTAAGACCGAGGATTTGAAGCAGATTCTCTTATGTACCAGGTGAACATCTCCCTCCAGAGCTTCTCAGCTGTTCTGCTTCCACTCCCTCTCTCCTCCTTGAACACAAATTTGACCCTAGGCATGAGAAACCTTTTTTCCCATAAAAAGCCACCGAATCAGGTAGAGTCCCCCACGAGCCTCGGACCTGGGAGCCCACATCTCACACCAGCACAGCAACACGGAGCCTTTCTCAGCCACACCACCTCATCAGGCCCCGTGGTGCTTATCCTGGAGGAGCTGGAAATACACACCGTGAGACAGTAACTTGTTTCATGAACACTCAATTAATTCAGAAGCAGCCCCACAAATAGTGGAAACTGTGAAGTCCAGCGGTCCTGTTGGCTGCACAGGAGCTTGGGAAAAGCAGGGCAATGGGAAAGCAAGGCACGTACGCTGGGAAGGTTGTCAGCAGGCTGAGTCACTGCAGGAAGGCTTCTTAGAGCCACTGAAACTCCACAAACCCCAACCTCTCTTCTCAGCCCAGATTTCATCTCCTCCCTCCTCATCCTGCCTCCTCATTTGCAGCTTGTGACAAACGAATCCTTGGCAGTTTTATTCAATTCGAGTCCATTTCCCCAGCTCGCTGGAAGCTCGGGGAATGGGCGAGGTGCTCAGTTCCAGGTTTCTCAATATCAAAGCCCTGGTGAGTTCATCTGGGTCACAGTCTTTTTAAGCATGAGAAGTACGGGAGAGAGAGGAGAGAAATGAGGAGAGAGGAAGGAGTTGCAGTCCCAGGGAACTCCCCGTGCAGTCGGTGGGTTGCTGCTGGTGATGGTACTCCGCTCTCCCTGGGGAACCTGCCAGCAGCAACAGCTCCCCGAGAATTAATGGCATTGCAAGGTGAAAAGCAGGGTATTTGGTGAAAAAGTAAATCCCTCCTTCTCTCACATCCTTCTCTCACACATCTCAAGGCATTCACAGGGATACAGGTACCCTGCAGAATCACAAGCACATGATAAAGTTCCTGTTTTCCTGTGGGATTAGTCTAGGTGATCCTGCTCTGGTGGGGGGAGGGGGAGACGGACTAGATGATCTTTCGAGGGCCCTTACAACTCCTGATGTTCTGTAATTCCCCTCAGCAGCTCAACACACCCGCCAGGCCGAGGAGCTGGGGTTTAAAATGCAGAAAGAAAGAAGCAGGCTGAGCCCGCACAAACTCAGTACAACTAAGGATCCGCCAAACCTCTATTACAGGGGAGGATACACACCCACTGGGGTGGCATAGATGTGCAGAACCAAATCCCAAAAATAGCTGCAGTAGGAGCACTCTGGGACACACGTGTGTAGCAGAAAAAGAATGACTTTTACGCACACGTGCATGCGAGCACACCTTCAGCCACCTCACTTCACAGCACGCACCAATGTGAGAGTCGAGGTCCTCTGTGTGTCCTGGGGACGGGGACAGTGAGATGGCCAACAGCAGGAGAGAGGAGCAAGAGAAGAGCTCACCTCTGGGCAGCTGCCCTCTCCTGCCTGTTTGCATCCTTCAGGGAGTGGATGTTCCAGTCCTCAGGCACAAGAAACTTCCCCGGTAAAATCAGGCTTCTGGGTACATGCTGATTTTGGCAGGGTGAAGCGAGAGACGTGATAAATATTAGTCGGTCAGCAATTAACTATGTACAGGATGTGCAAAGTGCCGCTTAAAGGACTAGAATGTGTGCGTTGTGATAGCTGGGAGAAACAACTTCTCTCTGAGAAGGGAGTGATACAGAGGGAGAAAGAACAGGAGGCGCCTCGAGTCTGCAGACCCAGCTCCGGGGCTTTGTTAGTGAGACAAACACTAAAGCTCATCAAAAGGACCTGTAATGGAGAGGAGTAAATGAAGTAAACGGCCATCAAATGTCTTTGAAGCCCACCAACAGATTATGGGGTGGGGTAGGTGGGTGGGTGATAATGAGCTCTCATAATGGGAAAATTAACCATTCCTTGGAATAGGCATATTTATCACCTTCCCTGCTTCACCACAGGCTTTACCTTTTTTCCATTCTCCCTCCCCACTGGGGATGGGGGGAATGAGCGAGCAGCTGCGTGGTGCTTACTTCCTTGCCGGGGTTAAACCCCAACAGGCATTAGGGAACAGACCTTCAACCAGTTAATTTTCAAGGTCTGATTAGTGTTTATCAATATCTGAAGTGTGGGAGACAGGGAAATGGGCAGCCTCTTCTCAGTGTCTGTGGGGACAAGACAAGGGACGATGGCCTCAAGTTGGAGCACAGGAAGTTCTGCACCAATCTGCAGAAGAACTTCTTCCCGGTGAGGGTGAGGGAGCCCTGGGACAGGCTGCCCAGGGGGGTGTGGAGTCTCCTTCTCTGGAGATATCACAGAACCGTCTGGACACTGACCTGGGTGACCTGTCATAGGGGCCCTGCTTTGCAGGAGGTTGGACTCAATGATCTCTGGAGGTCCCTTCCAACCCCTACGATTCTGTGATTCTGATTCTGTCTCTTGCCAGCAGCACCAGTGCCTCAAAACTCCTTTAGAGAACTGCTCCTTGTGAAGTGTCAGGCCCCTCTCAGCCTTATCAGGACGACTCAGATCAACCTCCTTGCCTAACAGCACTGCTGTACCTGTCAGGAGACACATTTTGCTCCTGAAGGAAGCAACCAGGGCTGAGCAAGGCTCCCCCAACTCCTCATTTTAGACAGCAAAACCCTGCAGTCTCCTTGCCTCCTTTCCTTCTGCCTCCCCCTTCTCCACTTCACCCAATATCGCTGTCTTCTAGGGGAAGGGCCCAAGTAAATGGACCCACAGTGCAAGTGACCATCAGGAAACCCTGCAGACGTTACATCTGTTACATCATAACTGAGCAGCTGAAAAACTTAAGCTATTAATTCATCTATAAATACACACAGGTTTACATGCAACTATTTACATATAAATATGCCTCAATTTATAAGTAATATTATAAATTACAATTCTTCCTGACCCAAAGATTACTTGCACAGGCTGCTCTTTCCATCGCAAATGAAAATCTGAGCAGAGCTGGGTCAAAAGTTACTCTGCAGAAGATTTTTCAGGCAGTGGATGCTATTCAGTGAATGCAAAGTGGCTTGCAGGAGTATGACAATTCCACTTACACTTTATTGCTTTAAAAAAAAAAAAATTAAACAAATCCAAATGATACAGTTCTACTTTGTCATTTATTTTGGCTTTCTTTTTTGGACTCTTACTACATTATCACTTGTAAAAGACTCTAAAAGTCAAGATGGAAGTGTCAGAGTGAGCTTATCAACTACCAAAGCCAAAACAGTTCAATGCTGACGATAATCATTCTAAATGCAAATATTTCTCTCCAGATTACTCCTTTTTTACAGAGCAGGGTGTGTGTGTGTGTGGGGGGGGGGGGGGAGTTTTATTCAATTTTGGAATGAAATAAGCCCTGGGAATTTCACAGGGCATAAAACCTGAGCTCAGCTCTATTCTACTTGCAAACTTCCCCTACAAATTTCAAAACCCCAGCCCCAAGTGCCGTGCACATCTATTCCTGGGAATATTCTACTCCGCACAGAGCCAGCGCTGTGAGGAAAACACTGAGACTCCTGCCAAAATGCACCCAAGCCTGTACTTCATCCAAAATTTCATTTCTATATTTAGCTGTAGTGTAATTCCTACTGCAGTGGTTCTGGCAAAGTCCCCACAGCTTTTCTGAAGTTGAAAACTGAACGGTGGTTAAAAGCACCAGGGAAAAAATAAAAACCCAACCAAGGAAGGATGAAGGCAGTGCATGGCTGGGATGCTCCCTGGGTGCAAATGCTGCACAGCCAGGACAAAAACACGGCCCGTTGTGGTTGGGGGGTGTTTGTGAAACTGGGGAACTCTCTGGAAACATAACGCTCGTTTCAGGATGCTTTTATCCTTCACTTTCCTCAGTGGAGCAGTGATGATTTTCCAGAATACAAAGAGGTTTAGCTGGAGTGATCCCCCAGCAGCTTTGTCTGGCCCAACGGATCGGGCAGCTGCGCGTCTCCCTCCCCACGGGGACCCCAAAAGGGAAAAGTCCAGCCAGCGCCACGCTGCCGGAGAGCCAAGCCGGGGGCAGCGCCAGAACCCCCCGGCTGCTGGAGGAAACCGAGCCCGCTCCTCTCCCCTCCACCGCGGCGAGCGGCTCTGCGCACTCCCGCGCATCTCCGCGCTGCGCACCTCCGCTCATTCCTGCGTGTCCCCGCTCATTCCCGCGCTGCGCGTCCCCGCGATGCGCATCAGCGCCCGTGTACGTGCGTCCCCGCGCTGCGCGTCCTTGCCCACCTCCGCGCTGCGCATCCCCGCCCGTCTCCGCGCATCCCCGCGCTGCGCATCCCCGCGTATCCCCGCGCTGCACATCCCCGCGCTACGCGTCCCCGCGCTACGCGTCCCCGCGCTGCGCATCTCCGCCCGTCCCCGCGCATCCCCGTCTCCCGTGGAGCTGGGACGCCACCTGCCGCGCTGAACCACTCTGAAGCCCAGGCCCTAAGGGCACCGAAGCCGGGCCGGCAGCCCCCAGACCCCTTTCCTAGCTCCGCCTTCAGGCGCTGCCGGGGCGGTTGCCGAGTCGCGGGGTTGAGGACGCAGCACTCCCGCTCCTGGGGCACCCAGAGTCACAGACTTCGACTTGTAGCTATGTGCATACCTATATATATTCAGACCCTACCTATATATATTCATACCTATATATATTCAGACCCACCATATTTGGTGGGTCTGAAGGTTTTCCTTGGAATCCTTGAGGAAATCGGCAACAGGAAGAGTGGATGGAGATGAGAGCTGATCCCGATGCACCATGTTCCCCAAAGCAACGTTGTTTCTTAACTGAGGCATGGGAAAACTTGCTCTGCAGGGTGCTCTCTCACTTTGCCAAAACCTCAGTCCCTGCACAGTGCAGGGGGTTACCCCTGCGCCGCTCGGGTGCTGGTGTTGGGGCCAGGGGAGCCCCGCGGGCAGAACTCGAGGAGTGGTGTCAGTGGAAGTGTTTTAGTTCACATGGGAAAATGAGGATTTCTCTGTGGAGAGACTTTTGTCTGCGACTTCTGTGTATTTTTACAGGCCGGGGTGGTTTATACACTTCTCTCAACTTCATTGCAAAGCCCTCAGCTTGGACCAGCCCACTCCCATGACAGCCTGTGGCATCCCACTGCTGTCTTCTGCTCATGGCCACACTGAAAAACGCATTGCCAGGAGCCTGGCAAGGGTCGCTCTTCAAATCAGGACAGGAAAAGCAGGGAAGCAGGACATGTGTCTTACCCACTTCATCCATTTTATCGATTCAATATAGGCTATTGTGGGCTCCCACCCAAAAAAGCTGAGCAGCCTGAGCTGCCTGTAACCTGCGCATGCTCGATGTGGCAGCAGGACTGCAGAGGGCTGACAGCAAAGTCTCAAGGAGAGCTGGGGATGGAGGCAGGAGGAGCCAGGCAGGCAGAGAGCATGGGGGGCTGCTGGGCATGTAGAGCTGCTGGGCACGGGATGCTGGTGGGCACAGGATGCTGGTGGGCACCGGGAGCTGCTCAGCATGGGGAGCTGCTGGGCACAGGGTCACACTGTAGCAGCCAGAGTTAAAAATACAGAGAGGGAAAGTTTTAAACAAGTTTTCTGAGCTTTACCCGTGAAGAACAAGGGCGCCTTTGAAAGGCGTTGATTGGAATGGTTTGAGGTCAACATGTTTGAGCAGCACTGCTGCTCAGGGAAGACTCGCTGCTCTGCGATGCCTCTCGCTCCAGCAAGGGCTGGCAGGGAGCAGCAAAACACAGAAGGTTTGCATTTGGCCAGGGCTTGTGCTGGGCAGTTACAGCGTGGTCCTGGCCAGAGGTACCAGAAAATTACACTTTAATGATGGAGGGATCTTCACCACCGTCAGTGTGACATACTTTGCAGGATCAGGCCCTCGGATACACGTGGCCCATGGACCACCTGACTGTGCTGGAGAAGGACAAGTTTGGGATGTGGGGGCTGGTTTTGGGGGGGACAAGGCCCATCAGTTCATGCATGGTGTTTGAAGTCATTTAGTTCTTGTATTTGATGCAGCTTGATTTGACAGCTGTGAGGCCGGCCAGGAACCTATGGATGCAGAGGACCTCTCCCCTTGGGGTAGTGCTGCTTTCAAGGGAGTTAGAAGGGTCGGGTTAGTTTGCATGACAAAGTTCTGTGGAGGAAAAAGATTAATTTCAATCCCAAAATTAGTTTGTAATTTCTTTAGGAAACCAGGGAAGGAAAAAACCCCCACCTGTATTCCAAAATACCTCTCTGGAGATATTTCTTTTGATAAGACAAGCCATTTTGTGCTTCATGATTAGTTTTGAAGGGGAAAACAACCCAAACCCAACCCACACAGCAACCTGCCCAGCTTTCTGCACAACCTCTGTAAAACAGGGGATAATAAACACTCCTTTATCCAGCAGGCATGTCAGCGAGGCTTCATTAACTCCAAGGCTCAATTAAAGTCTCTAAAAGGCTTTGAGCTGCTTGACCGAAAGGCTCTATGAAAATTAATTTAGTGCTTTTGTATCTGCTCAGCACCAGGACCGCAGCGAGATGCTCTGTGTGTGTGTGTGTGTGTGTGTGTGTGTGTGTGTGTGTGTGTCCAGAACAGGTATGAGGAGGATGATGGCAGTGAGGGATGCAACAGGCAGCTTATCTGACGGCACATGGTGGCTGGTGGGCATGGGCTGACCGCAGCGAGGAGGGAAGAGCTCTGATTTTTAAACACTGGTTTTCCTGGGGTAGCTGGCTTGCAGCTGCAGGCTGGAAACAGCATGCTCATCTCTTCACAGCTGTAATGTTTGCCTAGCTCGGGAGCCTGATGAGACAGTTTGAAGTAGGAAGGGGGGGTTAATTGCACATTTTATGGATGCTAAGAGTCCCCCTGAGCCAAACAGACTGCCTGCTGCACGGGCAGAGTCACGGCCAGGCTGAGCGGTGCACGGAGAATCCCCAGCCGCGCAAAGGGACACTCAGATAAATGCCACCCCGCTGCTTCGGTGGCAGATTTACCGGGCTGCTTAGATCTCTGGTGTAAATCCAGTGACTTAGAGATAAACTTGGTCCATCACAAGGAATTGTTTCAACAAAACAGGGCCTGTCAGGAGCAGGGTTATGTTGACAGAGTGGCAGTCCCTGCCGTGCCAGCTCTTGGCATACCCCAGCTGGAGCCTTTATTTACACAGCTCTCTGCAAGGAGTGCTGCTCATCTGAGTGTGTGGTGCTCTTTCCCAAAGGCGAGGAGTCCGTAGGAGATGTGGGAGAGCAGCAGCATCCTCCTGGACTTTCCCAAGTAGCCAGAAGGAGAAGAGATGTGTCAGGAGCCTGGGCAACCAAGGTCCTCAAAGCATGGTTGTTTCCTCAGTTTCCCCACCTGCAGCTATCCCTCAAAGTCCACCCAGAAGGCAGAGAGTCTGGTACCTCTGCGTGCAGACAGGGAGCTTACCAAAGCAGGAGGAATGAAGGAAAGGCAAAGCAGGGAGGGAAATATAAGATAAAAAATGGGCACTGGAGAGACACTCCGCTCTGAATTTAAATAAACCCCTGTCTCTTTTCTCCTGCTCCCTGACAGTTCTGTCTGGAGGTTTGCATTCAGCATGGGCTCCTCAGTAAACAAATGTGAGAGTTTTATGCAACAGAATAATTGTTTAGCATTAAATAATTCTCTCCATTTGTACACTTCAAGCCTCAGACGCCTAGCAGAGCCGACACTCTCAGCTCAGCTGGAAAAGGAGAAAAGCATTCATGTTTGGGGAGAGCTGAGCTGAAGCCCTGTGGAGGAGCTCATGGCAGAGACCAGGCTTTTGCTTTCTCTCCAATCCTGATACAATAGTCATAGAACCACTGAGGCGATGGGCACCTCAGCACCATCACCTCACCCAGCTGATGCTCGAGCAGCTGGAGCAAGATGCCCATGGTCCACCATCCAGATGTGTGGTAGCAGAGTTGGCAGAGGCATAGGATGTCCTCCCAGCAACTGCTGGCTGTCTTTGTCACAAGGACACCTCCGTGCTTCATGGTTAACCTGGTGCCCACCTGGAGTCCCAGGTCTTTCTCTGCAAAGTTACACGCTGGTGGCTGAGGTCGTTCCTCCCCAGTTTAACCTTATGGGATTCCTGCTGGCCCATTCCTCCAGCCCATCAATGTCCTTCCGAATGGTGCCATGACCACCTGGTCTATCACCCAGTCCTTACAGTTTCGTATCACCTGTAGCACTGCTGAGGTGCACCCTACACCATTGTCCTGGTCATTAATGGTGATGTAAAATGATGCTGGCCCCGGTACCAACCTCTGGGGTGCACAGCCAGTGACTGTCTTCCTCTTAATTGTCTGTCTGTGTCCCTAGTGCCCACCTTGGCATCGCACAGCTCACCCACACATCACCTCAACGATTTGCTTCAGGCCCTCCGGAGGCAGATCGATTTTATCCTCCCCATTATAAGGATGGGGCAGACTGGGACCAAAACTTTCCAAAGCAGTTGCTCATAACAAATGAGCAGCGAAGTTCCCACTGGTTTTGGAGTGTCTGTCTTGGTGAACCAGGAATGGACAATGCTTGACACTAAGCACCCCTCCTGGAAGAAATTTCTCGTGCATTTTCCCCAAGGCCAGCTGCACTTTACTTGCAGAGACAAGAAGTCTCTGCTTGTAGCTCACAGCTTAAAGCAGCAGACAGAGACAGCAGCTCTCGAGACTTTACCGCTGTCTTAATAGAAGAAACTGCAGTAAGGGAAATATTATATTAAAGCTCTATATTTATATGTGTAACAAAAGTGGTATCAGCAAAATCCTACAGCATCAAAGCAAATCACTTCCCTATTTTTAGCCGTGTGATTTAGTCACACACTGAGGAAATAAGGTCAGGTTCTTTGCAATGTATCCCTTTCTCCCTGTCTCTCGCTATTTTTTCCTGTCCTTATTAAAATTCTCCACCCTGCAGCAGAGCTTTACAACCCCGAGACTCCACGAGATCCTTACCATCTGCAGGGTCAAGCTGCAGCACTGTCCCAGTAGGAGCCTGTCCTGCTGTCAACGTGTCTGGATTAGAGGTAACGGAGGCAGGCGAGGCAGAGCCAGAATTTGCATCCCAGCATCTCACTGGCCAATGCTGCTGGGGGGCTCCAAGCTGGTCCCTCGGTGGTGAAAGGGGGTCACTGGCAAATACCACCACTGATGCTATGAGGGACCTGGCCTGGGAGTTCCTGTCTATGACAGTGCTGCCTCCTCTGCAGCCTCCAGCTAGTGAGAGAACACACCCTGCCTCAGTTTCCCCAATTCCTATGTCATGCTCCTGGCCTCTTAATCACTAGCAAAGTGGTGAGTTACGAACTTAACAAGAGCTTAAGTTTGGGCTCCATTTAAATGTCCTTGGAACAGCAATCCAAGCAAATAATGGGGAAATGATATTGTTTCTTTGAATACTTTGTCTCCCAATACCTTTTCCTACAAATTGTTCTGGCAGACAACTTTTCATTTAAAAAAAAGATAAAAATTAAATGGTATTTTAAAGAGAAACTACCTGACAAGACTCCTGTAAAGAAAACACAGTGTTTTTTCCCTACCTGTACAGCACCTCAAGGTTATCACAGAATCACAGAATCGTAGGGGTTGGAAGGGACCTCCAGAGCTCATTGAGTCCAACCCCCTGCCAGAGCAGGGTCCCTAGGACAGGTCGCACAGGTCAGCATCCAGATGGGGCTGGAATATCTCCAGAGAAGGAGACTCCACAACCCCCCTGGGCACCCCGTCCCAGGGCTCTGTCACCCTCACTGTGAAGAAGTTCTTCCACATATTGGTGTGGAACTCCCTGTGCTCCAACTTGAGGCCATGGCCCCTTGTCCTGTCCCCACAGACACTGAGAAGAGGCTGCCCATTTCCCCCTGTGTCCCACCCTTCAGATATTGATAACCATTGATCAGATCCCCTCTCAGGCTTCTTTTCTTAAGGCTGAACAACCCCAGTTCATTCAGCCTTTCCTCATAAGGGAGATGCTCCAGTCTTTAATCATTAATAATTATTAGCAATACCAAATAAGTAAGGGAAATTAATTTAAGAAATTAAAACAGCTCTTGTTACCTTCTTTTCAGTGAGATTTTGTTCTACTTTCACTTCAGTTGCTACAAAAAGGTTTCATTTGGGAAGCAATAATATATTCCTCTCATGATGCAGCTGAACTTTGAACTCTCTGGTCCAGCGCACAGTAACCTTATTACCACTTCTTTTTTCATTTGATAATTCACTATTATTTATAACTGCAACATTAACTGCTGTCCAATATATTTTGATATTTTACCTGTTGAGCAATGCCTGTGATTTATAGCCTTCCTATCCTATGAATACAGCTCCTGACCCCTGAAAACTCCTTTTTGCTTTGCAAGTTGCAGCAATAACATGAGAAAGCCAAAATTGGCTCAAACTTGATTTCCAGACCAAGTGAAATTGAGCTTTCTGCTAAGGAGATTTAAAACAAAAAAAAAAATTTATAAAATTAGTTTTTCAGTCAGACTGAAAATCAACTGAAAGTTTCTTCCTTTTAATAACCTGAAATTAAGAACAATAGAAAATAACTTTGAATTGAGAAATGTTTTCAAATAAAACTTTGGGGGTTTTTTTGTTTTCTTTTTAATTCAAGGAATCTAAAGTGAAGGATCTTGACCCTAGAAAACATTTCACTTCAGTTCTTTTAAACAAAATCATGTCAAGGTTGCAAAGGTAAATAGCATCAATTAAATAAATAATAACCAATAAAATACTTTCACTGGAAATCTGAATATTATCAACAATCCCTTAGGGAAACAAACACCTCAAATTCCAATGTGGTATGCGGGATGCAGTCTCTAGCCCTTAAAACAAACTGGTTTGCAGCTACGTATTGATATTTGCTCAAAACTCTAGATGCTATTTTCTGTGTTCATTATTTACCACTTGGAGAATGTATTTTGTTTGCATAAATTATGTTGTTTTGGATACTGGGGCAGAGTTAAGGTTATTGTTGAAACTTCAATCAATACCTTTGATGCTTTTTGGCCTCTGTGGGTTTTGACCTGCTGATTCTATATTTGTTTTAAATCTTGCCATTGAATAACGACAAAAGAAATCCGACTATTTTCATGAATAACTGCAAGGTACTAATTATGTTCCTGTAAATTAATGGTCTATTTACTGCCTTAACCTATCTTAACAAAGATTTTGTTTGGGGATATATTACTAATGAAAAAGCCTTGACATCTTAACACTCTCCTGGGTAAATCGTTAGAATAGATTCCAAATGCAATTAAAGAAAGACTTTTTTTTTAACCACTGTATTAAGAGATAAATAGGCACATTTTCCCCTCTGAATGCTTGTTTGTAAATTCAAAGAATTTCCATTAACTCCGTGCTTCTTGCCTCAAAATTGGTCTGCTGCAGGTGGACCGGGAGGAATGAGGAGGACGAGAGAAGGTTTTGGGTTCCTATTAGTGGAAATGGAAAATGGAAGCCAGGGAAATCCCCGGGGCTGGCAGCAGAGGAGGAAACGCTGGGGAGCGACTGGGAGCAGAAACACTGACCTTGGGTGGGAAACTCCTCCAGGAGAATGAAGAGGACCCTTTGCCCACAGCCATCAGCAGGGCTTTCTCCAAGCATAAGGCATCCACAGGTCTGAAACAGCTTCCCACTGCTTTGAATTACATTTGAAAACACCTTTTCAAAGACTGTTGCCAACTCTGATGAACTTTTTGATAGTCTGTGCTTCGGGGAGAAAAGGGAAGTTTCCTTGCAGTTCCTAGCCACTCACATCATGCCATTTCTATGCTGTTCTTAGGAATAAGGATCTTTTTAACCTTCGGTGTCTCCAAGAGAAGTTTTAGAAAGCCAACCTTATGGTTACAATAATTTGAGGGAAGCTATGATTTATTATTTAATCAGGCTTAAATATTTTCCAGTAGACACATGGCTTGGGGAGGACCTGACCCTGGAATTTGCAATGAAGAGAATTTCTTTTTAATTTTGAGGTGTACAGATCCTTTCCTGACGACTTTCCAACCTGCACCTCTCAAACATTTAACTTTTCCTTTCACTGCATTTGTGGACTAAGGAACAATTTTGAGGGAGAAAATGGCAAAGGAAAGCGGAACGGGTGAGCACAGCCCATAACGCCGCTGAGATGCCCAAGAGCTGCTGGACAGGGACACACAGGCATGGGACAGGATCCCACACAGACAAGCTCCTGCATGTCCCCACAGTTCGAACCACCAAGAAGAGGTTTCTTTGCCCTGGGACTATTGGAGCCAGGCAGGCCAGCTCTTCCCTTCACCAGGCAAACACCCCAAAGCCACTTTTCCTCTTGGACTTCGAGTCCCTTTGCCTGTTGTTACCAGGAGCAGCTGGCTTGCAAGGTATGGCCAAATAAAGGGCATCCAAACCCTCTCAAGGTGGGCAGGGGGAGCAGGCAGTCGCTGTCTCTCTGCCACAGATTGGCACCTGAGCAGCTGAATGACTCCATAGCTTCATGCCTGCCGATCCCTCTGATTGGTCTTTTGTAATTAGAACAATCTTGTCCCTGAGTGTTTATGAAAGGGCTCCAATGCAGACTCCCAGCTTTTTATAACGACCGAATTTAAGGGCATTTATTTAGCTTATCACTACCACTCCCCCATCCTTATTTGCTAACAAGGGCTTTGTTCCATGCTGGAGATTTAAGAGGGACACAGGATTACGGCAGCCCCGCCACCCCTCCCCTCTCCGTCCCAGATCTGTCTCTCCAGCGTGCACTGGCTCCACTGGATTACAGCATCGTGCCATGCTGCATCTCCCTTTTTATAAAGTGGATTGATTTACCCCTCTCAGCCCGCTCCCTTTCCTCCCCACCTTCCTCCAAAAGAACAAACAGCATCGGATATGCCAGAGCTTCTCATGTCACCACCAAGATTTACGGAGCTTTGCTAAACAAAAGCACGTAACTCGTGGCCGGAAAGCAAGAGTGACAGGCAGGAGGTTAAAACTCCTTCTGAGGAAGAAAGAAGGGAAAACGAATTACAAGGGAAGGCTGTCTGCCAGGGCTTGTGAACAAAGCCCAGCAACAACCAGCACAACTTCTCGCGCATCCAGGACTGGGAAAGATGGGACACTTTTTCCTACAAGGATGTTTCTAGGGTAGATGCCCATTACCTGTGCCCAGAGGACCATCTCCCAGCTATTCACCCTCCTCAGATCCCCTTACCTGTACCTCTTCTGTGTCAGTGGTCCTTAAACCACACGAGGCTACTGCTGGCACGATAGCCCAGATCCCACACCAGGCACGTGCTGCCTAACTATGTTTTTGTGCTAATGCCTGCAGTTTCAACCCTCTGTGGGTTTTGGGCAAGAGGGAAGGTTGTTTTTTCTTTAAAAGGACAGATTCAGCCTTGAAGACAGCATTAGAAATCTCCATGTTTAGCCGCTCACTTTCTTCTTCTCGGTTTGGTTTTGGTTTTGTAGATTTATTTTCCCCCTGGTGATTTTCCTGCAATTTAAATATGTGCCAGCAGTTTACAAGCCTTTCCTGATGCTGCCGTAGGCAGTATTGTATGTTTTCACCTTCTCTGCCTTCAAGATTTAGCTGGAGGATCCAGCCCCAGTGGTAAAGTACCTGGCCCTTAAAATTCCAACCTGCTGCCATCGATTGCAACAAATCGTCTTGGGCTTACTGCTCAAACTGAACAAAACCCAGCCTTTCAGACACAAAATGCCAAACCCATCAATAATGGGGGTTCAAGAGGGCCGAGGGGCAGGGGAGGAGATGAAGATGAGGGGGAGAAACAGGAGGGCAAATCCATGGGCACGTGCGCAGCCCTGAAAAGCAACTGCCAGCTCTGCCACGTGTGCACGCCAGGCAGGCAGGCGCCGGGCCCCCCCCCAGCCTTGCACACTGTGTACACCCCATACAATAGATGCAGCAAGCTATTTCCAGCAGGTAGGTCATAAATCCCTCGTTTATTGCCTTTTATTATGTTGTTTCAACAGCTCTTAAAGCTGGAACAGCAACCGATTGATAGCTGCTTTAAATCTTTTTCATTTTCTGCCCATATTTCTTTATTTTTTGGGGAGGGGGCATCCATCTTTTCTTTTTCTTTTTTTTACCCTCTCCACCATCTCTTTCCCTTCACGAGTCAAATCCCACCTCTTTCCCTTTACAAGTCAAGTTTTACAGATATCCCTTCGGCGGCAGCAGCGTAGAAACCGCTGCTGGTGATTGGGAAAGAGCAGCCAGGGAGCAGAGATGGAAGAGGACCTGGTGTTTGTATTCTGCTAGGAAATGCGTATAGATTGAATTCAAACCAAGAGGGGCAAAGCAGAGAGAGAAAAAGAGGCAGCCAACTCGACAGGGAATGATTGACTGCCGGGGAATTGGGAGGGAGAGACCCACAATTAAAATGCTGTGAGATGATTATAGCCTGGATCAATTTTCAGGTGTATGTTTGCAGTTGCATTCCCTCCTCTTGCCTGACTCTCATCCCACCCGGGAGAGGGCAGCTAACACAACTTTGGGGATGAAGACTATGGATGCCAGTAGGTCTTTATGGAGATGCCAGAGGAAAGTTATGGATTAAACCTCAGCATCTCAAGCTGCCCTCACACAGCAGCCCCCAACAGAAACCCTAAGCCTGAGGATCATCAGGGACCTCTAAGCCACACCAGTAACAGCAGCAGCAGCATTGCCAGGGCTTCCTCAGCCAGCCAGCCTGGAGGCAGGGATGTGATTGATGGCAGCACTAGGGAATCTCAAGCATCGCCCTCCCAAAGCCTGTATTTTTCCAAGAATTGATCAAAAATCTTATTATTTTGGTCAGGGTAGCTATCTGCTAGCAAAATAGAGTTTTTCCATGAAAACATTTCATAAGGATATGTCCACAGCCCTGAAATTTATAGTGGGGGGAAAAAAACCCGAGTGAATTATTTCAACAGTGTTTGCTCCAGTTCTCATTTTGATTACCTTCATTTTGACACGTATTTTAATATATTCATATTTTCGTGCTTTGACCTTATCAGAACGAAACGCTTCATTCCATCTAAATGAAGGGATTACAAATGGGCTGGATGAATCTCTTGGCTGTTCTAAGGCTGAAAATGTGACAACTTCTGTTCCGTAGAAAAGTTCCAAATTTCAGCGTCTCATAGGCATTCAAAGCAAACTCCCCAAAGAGTGAAAAGGTCTTGAATGAACACCAATTAAAAGTGCAGGACCACTCACCAAACAGTAGCCTTTTTAGGCAGGTTTCCAGCCTTCATTAAGGATTCTAAACTAACAGCTAATTTTCATGCTGGATTCAGACTCGTCACGTCTGAGAACTTGCTTTAATGGTGGTTTTTAAGCACCTGGAAATCCCATCCCAGGTTCTCTGAGCTCATTTGAACCCACAGCCCTCAGGTCATCGTTCAAAACACCTTTTCTGGCTGGAGGTGAGGGCTTTTAGCAGCCCATTAGCTGTAAGCTGCCCCTTTCAGGGGTTTAAGGAAAACACTGAACACCAAACACACCCCCTGTGCTTAGAAACAACAAACCAACCGCCCACAGCAATTAGCATCCTTTCCAGTAAGTCTCTTAGGGCTGTGAAAGAAGCCAGCCAGTCAGGGGTGGGTAACTTGTGCACCATCTGAGAGGCCAGAATCTTTGGGATTGGAGGGCTATGTATGGAAAGGAGTTTATACTGGTAATTCCCAAAGGCCAAGTGTGAAACCAGTAAACCATGTACACATGCCACGCAGAGCCGAGGAGGGGGGGAAATATCTCCAGTCACTTCAATCCACTACACGGATTTCCTCCCATCCAGAACGAGAATTACCTGCCTTATTTTCTTTTCAAATTAACACAAGGGTGCAGAAACCAGAAAATTTCAGCACATGGCTCCTAGTTTTCCAATAAATACAGGCAGATCCCATGTCCTGACTGGCTCCACCTTTCCTGATTTATGTGACAATTTGTTCTGCTGGGAGCTGTGACAAAAGCCTTGGCATCTCTGATGGATGGGATGTCACCAGGGAGCAATTCTTACCTGGGAGCTTCTGAAGCAAGGAGCACACTTATTGTCCAACATCTTCATTTTAACACTCCATTATTATATTTTTAAAGCACTCCCAGATAAAGGCCAAGTGTACACTTTAAAGTTTGACCAGTGTGAGCTATATCAGTTAAAAGGGTGAATAGCTTTTTAATTTATTTTTTTGGGGGGTTTTATGACTTAGCTATGGCAATAAAACTCTTGGCCAATTTTCCAGTTTGCTTGCTGAACCAAGAGCAAATTAAACTGAGAAAGCAATTTTTATTTAATTTCTTTTTTTTTTTTTTTTTTTCCAGGGGCTGAAGTTGATAGAAGAGATGCTTTCAAGGATAGCTGTCCTGGCAAACCTTTGAACTTTATCCAAAGGTAGAGATGTGATTTGTAAAATGGCTTTTTTTCTGCCTTCAGAGAGACATCAGATGCTCTCTTTACTGTAATGTGAAGGAAAAGTCACCCCTTTCTTAAATGTCTCATTCCAAGGAATTTAATGGATAATCTGAGCAATTAAACACAGTAATACAGTTAAGAAAAGGTGGGATTTAATTTTAGGCAAATCTGTGTCCAGACAGGAATAAAGGTGGCACAGAACAACCCGGAGTATTTGGGCTAAAGCTATCATCCTGGGCATTAAGTGACGACTTGTGACCGTGGGTGACAATTCAGCACAGAAGGACAATTCCACCCCACCTCCCCATCAGACCTGGCAATTATAAAATCACTGCCCTCAGCCCAGGAAACTTCACTGGGTCCTGCTTGTCCTGAGCTGTAAAAATGCCTCTAATCGCAGTCGGGTTTCTAGTTTTGGGCAGGAGAAATGAAGCCCTGTCCATGCAGCTCCTGTCTGCAGTCCCATTTACACTTTAAACCAAGAGCTGCCCTCACGGGTGTGCCGAGCGGGACACCGATGTGCCCAGGCCAGCAAACCTCCTGGCTGGGGGCAGTTGCATCCCCAACAAACCCCCAGCCTCCTCCCTGGCGTAACGCACCAGCAAACGGGCACGAACAGATAAGCTGCCCCCAGGTTTTGAGGCTTTGGGTTTCTCAGAAAGGCTGGCAGCAGCAGGGAAGCACTCTGGAAATCCTTACTGTAAATTGCACAAGGAAAAAAAGAAGAATAAAATCCCGTGTGGCAGGACGAAACGCCTCAGCCAGGGGTCAATGCCCCGGGTGTAGCTGCAGATCCCCGCGCCTCAGGCGACGCCTGTGTCACAGGCTGCCTGAGCGACTGCCCGCCGACGGTTGGAAGCCCCGCGCCTCAGCTTCCTCATTTGCGGTGAAAGAACAAAGGTGGTACTCAACCTGCGGTCTGGATGGTTTTCCAAGAAGAAGAACTCAATAGCAAGTAGTTTGTTATGAAGCAGGCTTTCTTTAACACCGCGCTGGGCAGCACTGGGGATCGTCCCACCCTGAGTGCTCCAACGGATTAGCAAAGCCCATCAGCAAAGCACATCAGTTCCTGTACAAACCCCTCATTCATATTCATCAGATCTACATGCCTTAGGCGATGCCTGTATCACAGACCCTCTGAGCTACTTCGAGCCAATGGTTTGAAGCCCCGTGCCTCAGTTTCCTCACTTATGGGTGGGAGGAGGCGATGTTCTCCTCCCTCACAAACCTCTCCGGTAGCACAGAGACCACTGGTGTCTGGAAACCTTGCAAAACTCTGGCTATTGGATCCAGGAATGCTACTGTTTCACATTAGCAAACTGTTTATTGATAACCACTGTCACAGCACTCAAATATTGTCCACAGCAGCTTCTGTGGGTCTCCACAAACCATGACAACCCCTTGGAAAACTTCTCTCTTACTCCAAGTGCCAGTCTGCCTGCACTGGTGACTCAGTTTCTTACTATTTCTGCCTTTAATAGCTGCAGCACTGATTAGATTGCTTGGAGAAACCATGTTCAGCAGTTTAATGGGTACCAGCCCAGACAGACTAATGGATCTGGAGACCAGGAAAGAGCAGGAAGGTGAGCTGAGTGGAGAATATTGAGGCTTTTAAGGCAGAAAAGTAGCAGCTAGACATGGGGTAGCTGACTCACAGAGCCTCGGTGGAGACAGATATCCTCGCTGATCGTCCTCAGTCATTCATCACACTGTGACATGCCCATGAAAACCGGTCATTTCTAGAAACAGTTCGCAAAATGCAAAGCATAGCTGGGAAGGGTTCCTGGGGCTCACAGCCAGACACGCAGCCTGGTGAATTATTGGAGAGCCTGAGCTTTTCCCTCTGCTAAAGAAGTGCATTCCCATTCCTGATGCCTCATATCACCACCTAGGAGAAGTCAGTGTCTCAAAGAAAACAAATGTCTGGTTCCATCCAGCTCGGTCCATTTTCTGGCTCTGAGAGGTTGAGAGAAGAGATACCTGCTCCTCTTTGTCATAATTACCAGATCCTAATAAGTGGGGTCTGCTGGGGAGAGAGAGGTCCTGGGTTCAGTCTGTGTAGGGACTCCCCAGGGGTTGGTTTTACCTGCACGCTGTCACTGGTAGGTGACTTACCAGAAGGACAAACTTCAAGATACAATTCCAGACAGTGCTGGAAAAACCCAACTATTTAAGGTATCTGGCATAGAAGGAGCAGAATAAATAGGGAAGCAGTTGCTAAAAATGTTTCTCAGGCTCAGTCAGTGAAACCCTTTGGGTCTTTGTTTTGCTTTGCGGTGAAAGAAAATCCTGATTACATAGGAGGGAAAGAAGGTGGAAATCAGGATGCCACATGTCTTTTTGCAAAAATATTCATAAATAATGTTTCTCCTTCCCAAAGTATGAAGCAGGTGACCCTTTGCCCTCTCTTCCCAGGTATTAAGTATTCTGAGCAATGAAGAAGACTTTGCACCAGCAGGAATAAGAACAGAAAACATCTAGAAATTGCTTGAATAAACCAAGCCAGCAGAGAATGAAGTGCCTCCTGGACTTCTCACTGAGACAGTGCAAGGGAAGGCTGGGAGGGGCAAGAGGCTGGAGAGAACATGAGTGATCCCATAATTAAACAAAAGGCTTTCTCTAAAGTCCTGGCTGACGGATATCCTCCCGCAGGCTGGGAACCAGTTTGTGGTGCTCAGTTTTGTTCCACCAGCCATAAATAACAGCTCTCCTGGGACCTGTGAGGAGGGAAAAAATGGCATTTGGCAAAAAATAAATAAATATATATATATAAAAAACTTGCAACAAGGACAAGGATGCAATGGAGACCTCCAGTAAGGGATGCAGGAGCCAAGGCGGAGACAAATTGCCAATTTATCCTGACCTTCCCTTGAGGCATCCCTCCCCCTTCCCCAAACCTCCAAAATGAGCACGGCAGAAATCAATAGCTCAGCACAGTCACAGAGACGAGGAGAAAAGCAGCAGATGGACAGGACAGCAGATGAGGAAAGAAAACCTTGTAAAGAAACAAGCTTCCAGGGGAGGGGAGAGGGAGACATCAGATGTCACAAGGGATGTCGTCCTTGTGACAGCACCTGGACAATTTTAAACCAGGAGATTTCTATGCACGTTGCAGGGGGTGGCAAATCATCCTCTGGCTGCTGGAAATCGTGACACGGGGAAGGGCGGGTATGTCTGAGAAAGAAATGTATGCCTTGGCCCAGAAGGACGCAGGGAAAGCGATGAAGAAGATTAAGAAGTCCTGAAAGACCCAAAGATCCCCCATCCCCACCTGCAGGGATGAAGATTCCCTGCCCCCCAGGTTTGGAGGAGGTCAGGCCAGGTCTATGGGGACACTTGTGAGCCCCAAACTGCTCGACATCATGGATTGCTGGGAAGACATCAGCCCAGGTCCTCGAGGTCTAAATATTGAGTTCCTATCTGACCTCAGCCTTGCTGGTTGGACTCATCTGCATTTCTGCGTGGTGGTTTTCAGGCAGAGAAGTGCCCCTTCTCATACAGACATGAACTTCAGCAGCTAATGCTGTCCAGCAGTGCTGTGCACCTTTCCACTTTAGTTACTTAGACCAAATTGCATCTCCTCCTGGCAAATTTAAAAGGCAGTAGGCAAACCCCTCCAAGAGGAGCCACGATAGAATTCAATTTGTGTCGACTCCAACCTGGCCAGGATTTACAGCCGGGCTCCATCTGACACAACACACTTTATTCTTTTTATAGTGCAGCCTGAATGCAATAGTGTAACAGTCACGTTAGAGGGAGTCAAGCAGAAGCTAAAGAACAGGAAGGGGTTTTATAGGTACAATAAGATTTATGGAGAGAGATGTTTCTCTGGAGTGGGAAGCAAGGGAATTTCCAAAAGCAGCAGAGTAGCTGCTCTTCCCCAGATGCTTTTAGCAGTGAGTCTGCCATATCTATGAGATTGTTTAAATTCTAAAATAGAAAGGAGCATGAAGCAACAGTGTGTTCCAGTGATTTGATGGTGCAGGAGGTGGCCAGAGGTCCAGGCACTTTCAGACAGCCTAATCCCCCACACCACACACTGCTTTCATGGAATACAACTGCCTGCTAATGTCGGGAATGATGAGGAGAAAGACTTCAGGTCTAGAAGGGTATGGCAGGAAACCATCACCATGGCTGAATTCAGGAGACCATGCAATGCAACCCTTGCTGCTCCAGCTAATGTTCCCATCAGATTAGTGGTGGTTTAACTGCTGTTAAATCTTCACTGAATTGCAGGCAAAGTCCGTGCAAAGCCAGGGGGGCCGTGGCACTTCTTGCATGTCACTCAGTTTCCTGTAAAGTCAAGATGCTGATATTTACCTATGAAATCCATAAAGCTCTTGGAGACTCTCAGATGTAAAGATATGTGGGGCAATGCTAACAGCTGGACATGGAGCTGCTCTCTCTCTCCAAACAGCAGACAAGCCTTGTAAGACCTCAGTCGTGGTGGGTCAGCAGGGCATCCACAAAGCCACAGCTGGTGCACAGTACATTTCTGAATTCAGAGGGAACTCAAAGGTAGTGAAGTATCTTCCCAAGCCCCCTAAACATTTTTAGGTCCCCAGACCTATCACGAGCAGCTCTGAGCTGGTGCAGACCCCTTGGGGTGTCTCAGTGGCAGAAGATGTTGCAGTGCTGTTAATTCCACCGTCCTTCCCCAGCCACCAGCTCTGCGTTCTGCTAGTTCCAGCCACTATTAATTGGACAATCTCCCACTGATTCCTGATTAGCTGCTTTTGATTAGGGCTTAATGACTTCACTGGGTCCCTAATTCACAGGGATGAGCTTCAAAATGCCTGCGAGCTGCTCACACAGCATCACATTTTCTCCCACTCTGGAGCCACCACTTAAGCTCTGTATATGCAAGCCCTGCTCCTCCCCACCCTGATCCTGCCCTTCTCCTCTCTGCAGGGCCAGGCATTCCAGGGATGCCAAGCTGTGACTCCTGATGGTTAGGGAAGGAGCTGGAGCAAATGGCAAACACAGGGATGTGTTCAGGGATGTTCAAAGCCGTCTTGGGACTCAGGTACCCTGTAAAACCCAGTATTTTAAGGGGGTTTAGCCACATAGCTACAGAATCACAAACTCACTAGATTGGAAAAGACCTTTGAGATCATCGAGTCCAACCACACCTGTCCTCTACTAAACCATATCTTTAAATACCTCATCTACCCATCTTTTAAACACATCCAGGGTCAGTGACTCAGTCCCCTCCCTGGGCAGCCTGTTCCAGGCCCTGACAACTCTTTCAGTGGAGAATTTTTCCCTCACATCTGATCTGACCCTGCCCTGGCACAGCTTGAGGCCATTTCCCCTTGTCCCATCCATCACCTGTCACTTGGCTGAAGAGACCATTCATTGCCCACCTCTATACAGCCTCCTTTCAGGTAGAGAAGTGATAAGATCTCCCCTCAGCCTCCTCTTCTCCAGACTAAACATCTCTAAACATGCCAGGAAAACTCAGGCTAAAGTCAGGCTCACAGAGCCCTGGATGACTATCCTAATGCATAACAGGGCATTCAGAGGTGGCCAAGAGAGACCTATATTGGACTTGAGATCCTCAAGGAGTGCAGGAACTGGCATGATCTGTCCCTTGGTGGAGAGCAGCCATGGCACTGCTCAGTAGAGCTGGACATCTCTAACTGGCATGTCCAGACCCAGGATTTAGGGCTGAGTAAAAGACACAATACCTGCATAGTCCTGTATCCTGGAGAGTTTCAGCTTGCTCTCTTTCCCTGACTCCATCTTTCCTCTCTTGCCTCCTCCATTCCAAACCTCTTATTCAATACCTAAAGTAAGAGCAGGCAGGTATGAGGGAGTTTGCCCTGGCAGAGAACAGAGCTAAACCCAAACAGCGCATGGCTGACTGGTCCAGCCATGCTACTGGGAGCTCTGGTACCCATTCTGGGAACCAGGATTTGCATTGCAGCTTGACCTTGGAGGCTAAGATGAAGGTCATGTCATGCTGCCTGCCTGCCTTGTGACCAGCCAAAGAGGTTGTAAACACTGGCTTCAGAGGCTGCCTAGCCTTTTGAAGATCTGAAAGTGCATTTATCTTCCCAAGACATGCATTAATCTATTAACTACCGGTGAAGATAAGGGGATGAAAAGAAGCTTGTGGGGGAGGGAAAAACATAAATAAAATAAAGTAAAATAAAATAAAATAAATAAAATGAACCAAAACCCCCCAAACAAAATAAAGGAGCCGTTTTCATTAGTAAGAAGAGCTTCACCACGGACACTTTCACAGTGCCTTAGGCACAATGTCCCATCACGCAGCTGCCTTATCACAGCTCTCCTCCGCACCAGACTCACCCCCACAGTGTGAGGTGACAACTCACAAAGTGTCTGGGTCCCCTCACTGTGCCCCAAGCCCCACAGCTGATCTCTTTAATCACCACATCTTGGTGACAAGGCAGAAAAGCAACTCAGCACCCAGCAAGACAATTCCAAAGCAGGTTGTTTATTTTCTCCGCAGGCAGTTCCAACACTGTGCCTGGGAAGAGCCAAGCAGGGCCAGAGCTTGGAGCTTTGCAGAAATAACCCCTTGGTGCTCTGGAGATGGACTGCAGGTGTTTAATAGAAAATCTGCCTGGGTTATAATCCCAGCTACATGGAGCAGATCGCCTCCTTGCTCCAAGCCTCAGTTTCCCCATCTGGAAGAGAAGAAAATTAACATCATCCTTTTGCATAAAGGAAATGGGAGATAAAGGACCTTTGGGGGTTTGTTTTGAATTGCTTTCTGCAGTCTGTTCCTCTGATGGCCTCTTTGCTGAATCGCCAGCCCTCCATGGAGAGCTGCACTTCAATGCAGTGCCCTCTGGAGAAAGCTTTTCACTTTATTTGTCCACATGTGGGTGCACAAAAATGACTCATTTTGATGAAGGCACACTACAGCTGGTAGGAGGGGAAGAGGGACCCAGCCTCCCTCCCTACCCTGGGGGTAGAGAGGCCCCCAACCTTGTGAAGGGATGAGGAAAGGCAAAGCAGTGATTTCATTAGCAATGCAACCTGAGAAAAGTTGTTTTGGGGCTGCTTTTTCCTTCAGCTACATCACCATGGGCTCAGGGTAATTCCACCACCTCTACAGCTGAGGTGTCCCCAGCAGCACGGGTGGGCATCACCAGCCAAGCCTGGCCCTGAGCTGCTGGGCTGCTGGTCTCCACTGCGGCTGAAAACGAAGGAGGAATTAGGGAAAGGGAGGGTGGTGGGGGAAAAAGCTGCAGAACTAATAAAGAGCTTTGAAGGAGACGGGGAATTGAGTCAGGTTCACATTAAAGGGCAAGGAAATGAAGGCTGAGATGAAGGCGCCTGCAATTTTAAATGGATCACACCGATAAATAAATAAAGTTAAAAGAATGACTTTCAATTACATTTGAAAGAGTAAAATAGGGAGAGAGCTGGGAGAGGGAAGGGGAGAGAAAACACCCACCAACCCAGACACTCTGGAGCATTGCACTTGTCTTGCGGGGTGCTCCTCTCCCCTGCCCGGGTGAGCCCAAGGCAGCCGCCCGCGGCGGCAGGGCGGCGGGTCCCGGGAAGATCAAATGAACGTGTTTTTAATGCCTCAATTAAGGTTCGTTCTGTTCAGCTTTAAAAAGCGATTTAACACTGCTAAGCTGCAGCAGGTCAGAAGCAGGGATAGATGGCAAGTCTCATTTGAAAGCCAAACACATATGTTCCCATCATTAACAGTCCCTTCCCATTAATGAGAATAATATTGTTGGCTTATAGCGTTGCTTTCATTTAACAACTGGAGAAGAATGAAATGCTTTCCTCCGATGATTTTGGTCTGGTGCCAGGAGCTGCCTGTAAAATCCAGATAAGGGTTCTCAGCACAAACTTCTGATAAAGGACTTAACAGGTAAACTTTAAACTTTGGGGAAGAGGGAGACGAGGAGGAGAGGGAAAGCATTTGTGATCTCCTCACTGGTATTGGCTTGTCAGGCTGAATCTCGCCAGAGCCAGCTGCCACGCTTCCTGGATCCTCATCCCCATTATCTGTCTGTACTGGGAAATTACCCTTTCCCACAGCAGAATCCAAGACCTCATCTCTTCAAGGATCCTCCTTTTTCCTCTCCTTTCTATTTTGCTACCTCCCAGGAGAGCACGCCCCTCATTATTCCTAGCACAGCTGGTCTCTTAGTGGAAGCACATTCCCTGACAAATCTTCTGGGTTCTTTCATTCCATTTTATTGATTTATTTTTTTAAATCACTCTGCTAGATCGTCCAGAGCTAAAAATTAATGTGTTGGCTCCAGGTAAAGCTCCACCTCACAGGTGTTGTGAAGCACACTGTCATGGTCAGGATGAAACACCTGAATGCAGTGCCCACTGGAGAAAGTCTTTCACCCTATTTGTTCACTTTGCCAGGGCTTCTGAAAAGCTAAAGCTGTTCCATCAGATTTAGGAAGTCCTGAGACATCTGAGGCTTGGAAGAAGAGGCTAGCACAAAAATAACAGCTCTTACTAGCAGCTTGAGCAGTACGTCCTGAGACATCTGAGGCTCCTACCATTGGGCTGGACGAGTTAACTTCAAGGGTATTTCTTCCAGCTCTCCTCTATAACTGAATACCCATTCCACCCCTGGAGAACCTGCACCCAAGGGAGATGACATGAACAGCTCATGATCACAGAGCAAATTAAGGTCGGACTAAGAGCAAAGATTAGAGCCTCAAGTCTCTCTGCCTAGTACTGAATCCCTGGAGTGGCTCCCAGGCAAATTGCTCTGCAGTGAAGATTTTTAAAAACAAAGCATCAATACAATCAGCTGGGAGGCAAGGAAACTTCCACCACCCTCCTAACACCCAACATATGAGTTTGCCTGTACATCCCTGCTCCCCTCCTTGTTGAAAAGGTAAGGCACAGTAGTGGAATGGGCCCACACCGAAACACCAAGGTTTAGCAAAATGCTCCTTCCTTCTTTCAAATGCTGCTGTTTTCCTTCAGCAGCTGCTGCCTGAGCCAAGCAAACCAGCTTTGTGAGGGCAAGGGCAAAATCCAGATGGCTCAAACAGAAGCATCAGAGTTTTTCAAAGGCTAAAAGGAATTTGATTAGTTTGACCAATATTTCTTTTATATCCTGCGAGGCAACACCAAAATAACGTGTCAAAGGCCATCTGCAACAAATTTCCTGCTTGCACCAGAGCAGGCAAGCTGGGAATCCCAGAGCTTTTGTATGATCCGCACCACTAAGACACCCATCTCTCAGTTTTAGGACTTCCCACCTGGGAAGGAATAACCGCTTGTATCAGTACAGGCAGGGGGATGACCTGCTGGAGAGGAGCTCTGTGGAGAAGGACCTTGGGGGTCCTGCTTGATGACAGGTTGGCCATGAGCCAGCAGTGTGCCTCAGTGGCTAAGAGAGCCAATGGGATCCTGGGGGACATCAGGAGGAGTGTGGCCAGCAGGTCGAAGGAGGTGATCCTCCCCCTCTGCTCTGCCCTGGTCAGGCCCCACCTGCAGCACTGCCATCATCACGCACGTCTGCCCCAAGAAACCCGCTGTTTCTGGAAAGGCAGTAGCCGGGTGGGAATATCTTGTTAAGACATCTATTACAGCTTGAAAAAGGCTGATTCATCTCAATTGAAATGCTTCGAAGACAGAGAGCAGGCTTGATGAATTTCTTCTGTCGGGAAAAAAATTGAGAATCAGACAACCTGTTTTAACTTTTTATTCAAAGTCATTTTGTTTGGAAATTTAAGCTGATTATAATAAAAACTTTTTTTTTAAATGAAAAAGAGGTCACACATGAAACACTTTGATATCATCAAAATGAGGTATTGCAGGCAGTTTTTCTATTTTTTAACTTTTTTTTTTGCCAGCTCACTAAAGTCTATAGTGATTTTGACTTTTCATCCAGGACAGGAATTTTAAGCCTCTGTGTTTCTTTCCGGGATGAGAAATCACTTATTGCTCATTTCTAATAGAAAAAAAAAACCAGAACCAGCCTTTCAGTTTCTAGTTCTGCTTTGAACTGAGACTGAGAGTTAACTAGAGTGATCCAAAGTTGTTAAAAACCAAGAGAAAAGCTTTCATATTTCAGACTTCAATCTTTCTCTGCTCCCAGCGGCCAAAGAAAATGCCATTATCCTTGGAGGTGCTTTTGGTAAATAAAGAAGAGGATAAAAAAAAGCAAGAAAAAAAAAAAAAGACAGGCAAGAGAATAGTCTTTATCCTTTATTTTTCTTTCATATATGTATTATAAACCATTTTCTCAAAGGCGTGAAAGTGTCTCACTACAGCCCACAGAGTCAAGGGAGTCTGAGGTTTCAAAGCCGTGTTTTGAAAGGGACGAGTGGCTTTAAAGCCCGTCTCCAGTGTAAGTTTGCTAATACGGGGCAGTTCACATGGGTGCTCCCTGCAGAGATCCCCTCAGCTCCTCCTGGTGGGGTTGTGTGAGAGTCTGAGGGAAACCAGCACATCTCTGCGCCGCCTGGAAACCTTGGGCATCAGTATCCAGAGGGACCGGACAAATGCTCCCTCACCAGATCTCCCAGGCTTTGAGCTTCTTGCTGCTTGGCAGTCCATTTGAAAGTATTTAGGAGGGGCAGTTGTTCTAGGGAGGTGGGTGGATCCCAGGGTCATCACTGCTGTCCCTGCACTGAGGGATTGGGGATTTAAGGAACTAGTGACTTTCATTACTATAAAGCCAGAGCTGATGCTGCTATTTTTACTTCCAGCTTTGCTCTCAAGACCACAGTGACAGAACCAGGAGCCCTACGGAAGCTGCTGTTGGGTGGCAGTTTATTTGGAAGAAAGCTATTTGGAGGAGCGTTGCCTGTAAGGGAAGTCACGTGAGGAGTTCTTGCTTGGGTCCCTGAATTTTGAGTGGGTACGTGAATCAGTGCACATAGAAAAAGCTGACCTTCCCATGGGCTCCTTGCTGTCTCCCTGCCCCAATGTGGGGCCAGATAGATCTTCTCCAGAGACTTCTTCAACCTAGTCCAGCTGCAGTAGGTTCCCTTTGCTTCCAAACTGGTACCTGCAAAATGCAGAGGAAATGAACAAACCAAACCAAAAAAAAACCCAACCCAAAACCCAACCCAACCCCCCCCAGAAAACCAGAAAAAAATCCAAGACATGGATCAGCTGTTAGGCTAGGCTGCTAGAAAATGTCCCTTTTATTTCAGGGTAAGTGTGTCCCTGAAGGGTTCAGTCTCAAGACCAGCACTGCCAGGCCAGGACTCCAGCCAACCCAAAAATGCTTCCAAAACAGCAATTCCCAACCCATCTCTGTGCTTCTCCCACGAGAAATCTCAAATTCAACCTACTCCATGAGACTATTTGGACACTGTCATGACTTGGAGTGACCGTGTGTCAGATTTCTTTAGGACTGAGCTAATGGACTTCTGATGACAGCATATATTCCTTTCAATCCCTTTGAAGTTTCTGCCAGTCATGCTATCCATTCGAATGTCAATCTGGGAAGTATATTCCCCATGGGCAAATATATCCTCCATGCCTCTGCTGCTAAACCATCTGCTGCCTAATGTCTGCCATGATACGTAATGAAATGCAATTCCGGCAGGGATGGGAACACGTTTGGGACCTAAAGCATCATGAATCCAGGGAGAGTAGTGCTGGCAAATTGCACACAAGTATTTGCACCATGAAGATTTCTAGCAATGCTTTTGCATTGTGCCCTTGGAAAGTCATCTGGAGTCATCATTGGAGAGTCACCATGCTGAGGGGAAGAGAAGGGAAGGCAAGGCAAGGCAAGGCAAGGCAAGGCAAGGCAAGGCAAGGCAAGGCAAGGCAAGGCAAGGCAAGGCAAGGAAAGGAAAGGCAAGGAAAGGCAAGGCAAGGCAAGGCAAGGCAAGGCAAGGCAAGGCAAGGCAAGGCAAGGCAAGGCAAGGAAAGGAAAGGAAAGGAAAAAGGAAAGGAAAGGAAAGGAAAGGAAAGGAAAGGAAAGGAAAGGAAAGGAAAGGAAAGGAAAGGAAAGGAAAGGAAAGGAAAGGAAAGGAAAGGAAAGGAAAGGAAAGGAAAGGAAAGGAAAGGAAAGGAAAGGAAAGGAAAGGAAAGGAAAGGAAAGGAAAGGAAAGGAAAGGAAAGGAAAAGGAAAGGAAAGGAAAGGAAAGGAAAGGAAAGGAAAGGAAAGGAAAGAAGGAGAAGATGAGAAAAGAAAGAAAGAGAAGAGGTCTTTCTAATGCAAAATCTGTTTTTCAGAGATGAAGGAGGGCAAGTTTTGCATTAATTTTTTTTTTCCCACGTTGCAAAAAGAAAAGTGAAAACTCTGATTCTGAGTATTTTCCTCTATTCAGTGGATCCTGTTGCAAGTTGTTCTGGTTTCTTGCAGGTCACATGTGCCAAGTCACATCTCAGATGCCAGAGAGAGATGGGCTCACACCTCAGTAACAGCTGTGTTACCGTCCTGCAGAGCTGGCCATGAGCATTTAAATTGGCTTTGGGTAGCAGCACTTTGGGACCAAGTATGTGTTCTGCTAGAAGCTAACTTTATCTACAAGGATGCTGCATTGCCAGTCTGGGACAAGCCCTCATCTGCATGCCAAGAGAAGGTCACAGTCACCCCACTTTGCACAGTGATGCACAGAGGAAAGGGGAGAGTGGTGAGCTCTGCGTGCTGTGTTGGAGGAGTTCTGTGAAAAATCACCACAAAGGAAACATAACAAGATAGTTTGGATGCTTCCAAATAAACGGCTCCCAGAGTGAGGCATCTGCTTCTGGCTCTCCCTGCTGAGTTCCTTAAAATACTGGTGACACGGTGTTCAGCTACGCGACTTGAAGTCACTGGGAGTTTCACAACCAAGTTGAGTACAGTCTGGGATTTCACCCGTTCTGAGAAACGATTTGCAACAGCCAGCAATAGCCAGCCACTGCAGCAGTGAGGAGAGCATGGGGGAGAAGGGGAACTGCAGAGCACCCTTGCTCAGGGGCCCAGGAAGTCAGCTACTGGTACGCCTGCTCCTGCTGGTTACGGAGTGGGTTTGTTTTTAGTGAGCTGGTGACAGAAATCCAGCACTGGCAGTGCCACCAGAATTCATTCTGGGTGGAAGAAGCAACACAGTTATGCTTCTCCTCTGAAGGAAATGTGCTGGAAAAGCATCTTAGGTTGTGCATGACAATGCTGCTTTTATTGGCAGAAAAAACCAATAAGCACCAATAAGCTTATTATTACTGTTATGGCAAAGGTTCCACTGAAAATTAGGTCTCAGTGGTGGATGCTGTGCATGCTACAGAAGACATTCCCAAATTCCAAGGACTTAACTGCATGCAACTCCAAAACACCTGGGTCTGGGAAGGTGACCATGGCCACTGAGACATCAGTGGCAGAGACAGAGAGGTCTGTCCCACTCCAGCCACACAGTAATTGCATCCCCTTCAGTTTCCATGCCATGGAGTGCAAACCTTGATAATAGAGCTGCTGCAGAACACTGCTGATCCTGAGCCCCTGGGGAGCTGCAGCCCCTTTCATAAATAAAGAGAGGAGCGCAGCAGCGAGGCAGCTCTGGTGTCAGCGATGCTCCCACACTGCAGGGCTTGGGTGGCATTTCTGCAGATATTTACAGTTGCACTCCTAGGGAGTCTAATAGTCCCATCTGGAAACATCAGAGCTCACAGGGGGCTGGAAGTGGTTGTGGCAATTCCAAGCAGCAGGAGATGGATGTATGGGGCTTCGTAAAAGCCATTGCAAGGATATGACACAGACAGTCCTCATCTCCCCTTGCAACAGAATTGGGGAGAGGACACAGCGTGGCTCCTGAGAGAGCATCTGAGCATGGAGTGCCTGCACAGTGCTCAGCGGGGAGGGACACAGAGTTAGCATGCACCTCCCCTGCACAAGTGTGTACTCACCCATGTGTGTGTGCAGAACACCCCAGGCTAAGCTCTTCTTGAGTCCTTCTGAGGGTCTCAGGCTGGAAATGTCCTGGAGGTCTTTTTGCCAGGCTTGTTCAGCTATGGGGAATGGGCTCAGAAAGCCCCAGTGCACCAGAAGCATCGCAGTGCTTGCCTGTCTGATGCCGGTGCCAGGGAAAGGGGAAAGGGAGGGATATGCTCTGGACCCTACTGTTAGCATTTGGGAGAGGCACAGGATGTGATGGCAATACCCCAACCACTCCTCATCTCCTTTCTGAGGCCACCTTGCTCCCAGCCATTGCTTAGGCTCAGGCTGACCCTTCTTACACTGGTTTCACATCCCTGTCAAGGAAAAAGTTCTCTGTCAGCGCCTCCCCCAGAGCCTCCAGCAGGACTTGCATAGACATGCAGGTTCACATCCTCCTTGGGCATAGAGGGATAGCTCTGGGCACACTCCAGCAGCCCACTTCCACTGAGAGCCACAGCCCCATGCCTCACTTGTACCCTCACACCACATCCGGAGAACACAATGGTGACTGGAAGCCACATGTGCAAAAAAACCACAGTACAAGAATGGTTCTTTCCACACACCCAGCCAGATCTCATCTTGTCTGTGATATGCCAGACCAGATCAAACTTCCAGCCATCCCCTGAGGAGTCAGGATGACTATTCTGCACCATTTGTGGTGTTTTGCTGGGATGGATGGAAAAAAGGGAAGCAAACTCATTGCAGAGTGACAAACAACTTAAGGTGTGGGTTTCATCACCTCTGTCTAGTCCTTGCAGAAAACCACCAGTTGTGGCTGTGGTGTCTTTGTCAGTGCTCTCTTGCACCAAAGAACACAGCAGCTTGTAAAATGGGACCGTTTCCCAGGTCCCAGGGAACAGCCTTCGGTTTTCCATGTTTTAGGAAAAACCACAAGACAGGTTTGAGTTGAAAATTTCTACCACCCCGTCATGGCCTTATTTGTTTTGCAATCAGTCCAATCCGGAGGCAAATTATGATTAATAAAAGGAAAGGAGATGAAGGTGGCCTTTGCTGTGCAGCAAAGTATGAGATAGGGAGCACCCCAGTGAGCTGCTTACAGAAAGCACCAGCTCTGCTTCCCAGTGAGAAAATCACAAGTGTTCATTTAGGATAAGACCACCAAGCAAAGCATGGCCTAAACAGACTCTAAGAGGTCACTACTCCTCCCTGTTCCTCCACAAAGCCCCCTCTTTTTGGGCCCGTGCCATGGGCTACCAGGCAGCATGTGAGGAAGGGCCACTGATGGGTTGGAGAACCAGGGCTCTGCTTCCATCCCTCCTGCAGCGCTTCAGGTTCCCCATCCTGTCATTTCCAGCCAAGGATATTGTGAAGGTGAAGGCAACATCAGCACAGAAGGGTTCATGCATCCACGGGGGGAAGGACTGAGGATAAATATAAGGCAATAAATGCCTGAATAAAAAATCATAGCACAGAGATAGTATTCTTACAAACAAAGTGAAGAGAGGCCAGGCTATGGTGGGCTGGAATACAGAGCTGGGCAGGAAGTGGCACAGTGTGTGAGTGTTTGGGTTGCAGGACCAGGGATGGGGACCCAGCAGCATCCTTCCCCGGCATGAGCAGATAGATCAGAGCTCCCGCAGGTGGGAAGCCGCAGGGGAACGGGACTCACAGCCAAGGGAAACAGCCTGGTGCTGTGGCCCACGTGGATGGAAGTGCTAGACTCACAGCTCATCCGCACTGCAAAGGGCTGTCAGGATAGCGGTGCCGATAACCTCGTCTAGTAGGGACAAAAAACACGGTAAAAAAGAGCTGCTTCTGGTGAAACGTGTGACACATCACCTCTCCTCTGTGTCTGGCACCGGTGCAAGCAATAGAAGAGTCTTTCTCTCCTACTAGCTGCCTGTGCTGGTCCTTGCCTTCCCCCATCCCCACAGCCCAGCACCCTCAGCCCGTTGCCGAGCTGCCAGGACACACCTTGCCCCTCCTGCAGAGCACCTACCTGCCAGCCCAGAGCATCCTTAGGAGGAAGAGCCGGATGCACCCGAGACCAGGTGTGCTATGAAGCAGCTCACTTCTCTGCTTGGACATTGAACTCGAGACACTTGGGGATCTTACTCCTCTTTCTGTCACCCAAAGCTGGAAAGGGACACAGATTTTGTGACAGCAAAGAAGAGGGTGCTCAGAGCCAGTCCTTGTCAGCAGAGCCAACTTGCCGTTATCAGGAGACACTTTGCTCCCTTCCAAAGCCAGCTTTGCTCACCAGGCTGTGCCAGAAGCAAACAGGGACAATCCCACAGGGAAACCCACAGTCCCATACTGCCTTCAGTCAGCCTCGAATGCACTTGGGACTTTGTGGGTTTTGCTGTTTCTTGATGCAAAATAAAATGAAGGGGAAAAAAAAAGTGTCAGCAAATTGGAGGGGCTCCAGGAAAAAGAGATAAAGATGATTAAGGGTTTAGAAGGATTGACCTATGAGGAAAGATTAAAGGAACTAATTATGTACAGCTCAGATAAAGGATGAGTAAAGAGGTGATTTAATAATGGCCTGCAAATACTCAGGAAGGTGTCAACAGTAGGGAAGGGGGAGGAATTATTTAGAGTCCTTCACTAAGGAACAACACAAGTGGTGGAATGAAAGCGGAAGGTGACATGGGACATGGGCACAATGCAGACAAAACCAGAGATTTCTTTAGGGAGCAGCAAGGGAGTGAGGAGCACAAATCCTCTGGAAGCACTCTGGCCTGATTTAGATGTTTAGGTGCTTAAAGGTGCAGGGAAGCACTTTAATAGGATTTCAGAGGCATCTAAGCAGGTTAGGCAATGGGTTTCAGTATTTCAGTGGCAGTGAGGCACTTAAGTAGTTTCATTAGTTCCATCAGCCGCTTGCTTACCTTTGCACAAAGCAACCTGAAGATCTGGCTCTAGGACTCACAGAGAATCTCCTGGGGAGAAGATTAGAGCTGAATCCCAAGGTGCTGGAGCAGTGTAGAAGTGGACTGGCTGATGTGTGGGAGGACAATTTGTAGGAAACCATCTTGCCTTGTCAGGGCATTGTGCATTGATCTACACAGTCAATTTGAAAGTCAATGAGATTTAGACTCCCAGGCCCATTAAAATAAAAATTTAAAAATGCCTTTGGCACTTAAGCACCTTGGTCAGTGCAGTAGGTCTTTGCTGCAGAGCAGCTGTGGGTTCTCAGTGCCCAAGGTGAATACAGTCGGAGTAAAAAGCCTATCCCAAAGCTGCATGTTCTGCCTTGTGTTTCATTTGAGTGTGTCACCAGGTCTCCAGGAAAACACGTCCCATATTTCTCTGTGCTGCAATTAAGTTACTGGTTGTTTCTTTGGGACAGGGGACATCCTTCCCCAGTAAGTGGTAGAAATAATCAGCTGGATGAAGGAGTGGTGGGAAGACATTAAAGGACAGGCAGCATTGATGGTGCAAATTGAAAGCCAAGAGGTTGTCAGGATGAAAGGCCCACCAGAGTTTCCAGCTAAAAGCAGTATGAAACATGTTGGGAGAGTTGGATGGGGCCCTGGGCAAACTTAGGTAGATCCAGGCCTGGAGGTTGGTGGCCCTGCCTGTGGCAGGAAGGTTGGAACTCTATGATCCTTGGGGTCCCAGACCATTCTATGATTCTATGATTCTGTGACTCAGAAGACCTGGACCTGAAAGCTGTCTTCCCAGTGGCCCATGACTACAAGAGCAATCCACTCTCCAAGTGGCTCAGCCAGCAATGCCTACTTGACAAATCTCTCCAGTGTCACCACTGTGACCCTGCGTGGAGATTTGCCATGGTGCCCAATGCAACCCACCTGGCTTACTGCACCTACCTAAGCTCTCCTCAACACCAAGGTCTCAGAAAGGGTTACTACATTCCCACCAAACACCCTCCAGCTTGTTGACGGGAACTCTAACCACGCACAGCAGATGGGCATGATGAACTCACACCTCTGCCCCAAACCCAGAAGCACAAAAAGTTGTGAAGTGCTCTTGCTTTCTTGCTGTTCCCAAATACACATGCAAATACTTAAAAAACAACAAGAAAAAAGCCAGAATTTCCACAGTTCAAGCTCACCCAGTGCCAAGCCATTTGACTGTCACAGCTATCGCAGCTGCAAGTTTAGATTCCGTAGGAGAATTTTGAACACAGTAATAATAGGAGGCAAGGTGAGAGGAGAGAGGTTGTGACTCGTTCTTGTTATCACCCTGAAGGGTTTTTCAGGGCAAATATTCCAGAGACAGTTTTCATTAGACCGCAAACTTGTCAATTTAGCCTAAAAGATACATATGTATTTTCAAGTAATTGCTTAAAAATGGGGAGGTGTTTGAAAGACTGGTTTAACCCTTTCACAGTGCTGGAGTCCACTTGAAATGATATGAAAGAGAAAAGTTAAATACAAAGATAAATGCATAAATGGCCAGAGTTGCTATGGAAATGTAAGAGGATGGAAATTGAAAGTCAATAGAGGACTAACTTACTGTTCAATTTTAAAAATAGTCTTTCTATACAGAAATGGAACATTTTTCAAATCTCTGTTGGCCTGTATTACACAAAATGGGAAGTGGTTTTGTGGCTGGGTACATCTATTTAATGCTGCCTGCTCAATCCACAAACCATGTGGTCAATGGTACATACTAAGCAGGACCTTTTTCTCAGGTTAATGTTAATCTCCATCAAAGCTACAGAGCCCTGGTGATAAATGTCAGCCATGAAAAGCATGGGTATCTGGGTCAAACTCCGTGGGATATAATGGCAAATAATTTGTAGGGATTTCATGTCAGGTCTGTTTATTTTTTCAACACAGTTTCCCAAGGAATCAAGGCTGAGCTGATTGGGCTAGCTGGCCCACAGGCACTGCGTAATAGCTTTCTAAACCTGCTGGCCAGCAATCAGATTTGATGGAATACGAGACATCTCAGAGGAATTAAGTTCTAACAAGCTTTATAAGGGAGGATATACTCAAATTAACACTTCTTCCCGTCATCCTTCCAATTTCCATCCCACTCCTAGGGTGTGATGTGGGCTCAGCCACTCTATGAGACACCAGAGAACCCACATGGGAGACAACTGTAGGAAAAACGCCTTCCTATGTTCCACTGCTTGCAAAGCGACTTGTTTTATTAAGATAAATGTAATACACTTCCCTGGTTCCATTCAGAGAGGGAGAGAGAATTATGTTTGAGCAGTGTAAAACTCCATCCATGAGCAGCATATCAAGTGGGAAGTGGGGGCTTTGCTTCAAGCCGCCCGTGCTTATGTCCCTCTCCATTGCCAGGTGCTGCTGGGGCTTGTTGGAAGATTTATTCACTGACAAAATACCCAGTGCCATTTTGGCATTGGCAGCCCAAAATTCACAACTCCACATCGCAAGGGCATGACTCTTACAGCCCATTGGAGGTGGCTTCCCCTACCTCTTACCCTGCAGTGCCCAGAAACTGCTGGCAACCAACCGGACACTCAGCCCTGGACGGGAGAGCAAGAGCATCACTGGGACATGCTCCTACCTGTGTTTCCCATGTTCCCCAAGCCCCTCTGGTGTCTGGACGTGTATCCAAAGCACAGGAGTCTCACACAGCATGTTTCTGACAGCTGGAGGCACCTCGCTGACTTAGGTACAGCAAACCTAAAAAAAAATTAACTGTTGCAGAAGATGCTGAGATTCAGCTTTCCAGAGTGAAGAGCTGGCACTGGCTTCAGACTTGGCAAAATAATTTTGCCACTTCCCTTCTTTTTTTTTTCTCCCTCTGAGCCACGTTCCCCAAGTCTAGCTCCATCCTCTTCTGCAAGGGGCTTGAAAGAAACCCAGAGCGCCGGCAGGATTCTCACCAGCCCCATCTCCCAGCCTGTTGGAAAAAGGCCTTTAAAAATAGTTACGTGCTGCTGGGTGGGATTTTCTTCCGCAGGTGCTGTGCAATATAGAGCGAGATGAGATTCTAATCATAGCTCCTTCACAGAGGGAAGGGTTCAGAGTTTAGCTGCGCGGCGGCAGCTTCATTTTCACAGCAATATCGGTATATTCTCTGGGTGTCAGGGGGACACATATTGCTGTCATTTCTCCACGCTGTGTTTGGATATCAGATGCACAGAGCAGCCACCAGGCACGCAGCTATCACCACTCATCGCGCTAAGCCAGAGGAGAACAGCCGGTTTGGTGGCCCTGGTGCATCTGAGCTCAGCTCCGATAGCGAAGGCACAAGCTCTAGGCCAGCTTGTCCCACAGGGGAGAGGGTCCCTGGCCTGGTGGATGCTTTGCCCTCCAGATAGAGGGGTGGGGGGAGAGGGCTCTCTGTCCAAACAGGGGCTGGGCTGAAACAGAAGCTCAAGGCTGTGTTTCCCCAACACACACACGTCCTGCCATGTGTCATATGCCCACTGATGTGACTCTGTGCTCACCACTGTCTCTTCCCTGCACTGGCCCACCCAAAAATTCCCCACACCGTAAGGCAAATGTTTTTCCCCCACATTAGTCAGGACCAACACATTTCTCTTACAGCAAGTTGCCACCGCCCTGCTAAAGGTTTATGACGTGCTTGGCCTGTGAGTGCTCATCTTCTTTAGCTGGCTATCTCACCAGAGTGCCAGCAGATGCTCCTGCTGAATAGGCTGAGCACCTTCTGCCAGGTCCCTTCACAAAAGAGCTGTCAGTCCCTAGGAGGAGAAGGTCCCTGCCAGAGCCTCAGCATCTGGATCTCTTCGATGGAGCAGACTGGGAGCCTCAAGATATGGGGGGATTTCTGACAAGGTCTCCCAACTTGGTCCAGCAAACATGTCTACCATCTGCTGAAGTTCACGTGACTGAAATGCATGTGGGAATTGCATCAAAGCCACACAGCACAGACAATAGCACCTTCTCCTTTTATTTTCCTCTTTATTTGGCACCATCTCTATGGAGCTATGCCCGCTAAATTCTGCCAGCTCATACAACTAGGGCTGTAGAAGCTCTGTGATGGTGCTGTCTTCCCCATTTCGCCATTGCTGTGTTTTCAGAAGTTTGACTTGAGCCACTTACAAGGTCCTAGGGGGCACAAGGCATCACCAGCTTACCTATGGTTGAAGACTGTTTTCTAGATGGAGGACCAAGCCAAAAGACCTCTCCAAGGATTTTTACTACGATGAACAAATCCTGGGAAAGCTTGAGAAGGGATGCGCTTTGGCCCAGCATTCATCTCCTTTGGTTGTTTTGCCTGTTGTTCCTTCCTCTCTAATGTATAGCTCCTTTCTAAACCCCAGATTTTATGAGGATGTTTAATTTTTAGACTCTTGCTGAAATATTAAAACAACTAGTCTCTATAGTTTGCTTTAAGGACATGGAATCAGCTTGGCTGAACTCAATCCAACAGCCTGGCATGACTTAGGGAAGGATGTGACCCATTCCAGGTCAACCTTGAGCTGGTTAGCTGGGTACTCAATCTGGAGCATCTCTTCAGCCAGCACTGGCTCTGAGGTCCTGGCAGAGCCACCCAGGCTGTGGATGTGCCTGCTCACCACAGGATCCTATACAAAAGTCTGATAAAATCATAGTGGCAGAAAGTGACATTTGTCACCTGGACCAGAGCAGCCACCACCTTGTCCTCGAGGGAAAGTTTTCAGAAACTGAGATTACAGCCACATCACTGTACCTTCTTGTCACCTCTACCCTACCCACAGCCAGAAAAGCATTGATGACAGAAAAGTCACCCCAGCGTGACCATGTTGCTGTGACATACCCTCAAATACACACTTCCACATGCACAGATGTTTCATCAGATGCACGACAGGGCTGGCAAACTCCGTCTCAGAGCTGTCCTGTGGTTACCAGCAGCAAAGCTATTAAGCCCCTTTGCAGTCCCATATGCATTCACTTCATGCATTTAATCCTGACAGACCTAGTAAATTCTTCTTGAAAAGAAAAGAAAACCCTCGTTTCCCCTCCCCCTGAGCTACTGCTTCTTGTTAAATGTCATTAAAAGCAGAACCCACAATAACATCAGTCCTTGCTGAAGGTTGAAACCACCTTGGCTGTAATCCTGGTGTGGCACAGGCTGGGGGAAAAAAAAAGGGCAAAAAACCCAGATACCTCCTTCCTTCCACTGCTCTGTCAGCTCCACTTTGCATCAAAATCTCCTTTGTATGTCACACAGTTATTAAAGTTGTGTATTGTGGCTTGGAGTGAGTGTGAGTGTGTGTGTGTGTGTGTGTGTGTGTGTGTGTGTGTGTGTGTGTGTGTGTGAACGCACGTGTGTGTCTGTGTGTCTGTGTCTGAGAAACTGGGTCACCCAGAGAGCGCTCCGTGAAAACTCTGCCCTGACAAATCCAGGCTGGCAAGACTCAAAGATACCCCTTGTAATGTTTTTCTGCCTCCCATCCTGCTTTGAAAGGAGTAAATAATACTACTTTCTGCTGTATTTTGGTATCTTTTATTCAGCAGCTTCCTGAGGTACATAACCTCCGGCAGGCAAATCTAAGGGGATGCTCCTATCTCTCTTGCTGTCTGCCAGCACTGAAATCATGATATACTTTGCTTTCATGAGGCTTTTTATAAAACATTCCTTTTTTTTTTTTCCAAGAGGAGCAGCTATCAAGAAGGGCAAGCAACTCCCCAGATTTGGCTCAGGCTCCAGTCCCAGCATCTCCTCATCCTTGTCTCCCAGCCCCAGGGATGCAGGGAGGGCATCTCCACAGCACACAGCACCTTCCCAGTGCACAGGACCCCTGCACAGGACCCCTGCTGAAAGTCAGCGAGTAAAACAGCGGACGGGCAGAGGTTTGCTTTCCAGCCAGGGCACTTTTTAGCAGGCAGGATCCTTTTATTTCCATCAGGGCTCAGAATAGCACAGCTCAGGCAGTTTCTGTCTGAGGCAGAGAGGTAAAACCTTGTCACCTACCTGCCTTCAGTGGGGTAGTGAGAAGCAGGGAAAAACCAGAGTGGGGCTGGCCCAGCTCAGCACCAGGCAAGATAAGGGCTGCTAGCAGGGGCAAGAGGCAGGGAACTGAAACTTGCTGAGTCTAGGCAGGTCAGAAAGATAGGGGCCACAGTCTCAGGAGGAGTGGAGAGCAGGAAGATTGTGGGTTTTCTTATTAACAGCTGTTTTTAATACTTACAGTGTCAGTGAAGGGATAGGAGAAAGAAATACCTCACAGGGAGGGCTCTGCTGGTAAGGCAGGATTGCAAGGAGGACCCTGGGGCAAATCCTGCTCTTTCCTGTGCTGCTGCCAGGAAAATACCCTTACAGGTATTTAAGGGAAATACCCTTAAAGAAAGCAAAACTTAAGTGACCTTGAGCAGGGCCAGTGATAGAAATGGGGTGGGAAGGATGTGACTTCAGACCTTCATTTCTGGCATAGGGGAGGGATGCAGAGGGTGATTTGAAAATCAAAAAATGGGGGAAATAAAGGTGAGGAACAGAAAGTGCAGCTTTGGTGACCTGATTCAGACTCCACCTACCTCTTAGTCCTTCATTTACCACCAGAGAAAATGAGGCAGGGAAAGACAACAGGCAGAATTTCTCATCGAAGGGGGCTCAGCAGCACCCAAAGCTGGGCAGGGGTTGTAGTGTGCCCTCCCAGCAGAATGCACTGCTGGGGCAAGACAAGAGAGGAACTGCATCCCTGGAGCAGGGGGGGGAACACCAGCCCCCACCAGATCCATGGCTGAGACAGGGCCCACCCGAGAGGAAAGATGAGCGACTTCCAGGCATCGCCTTGTCAATCCTGCAGCATGGGAGCTGGGCCACTGCTCAGCATCCCAGCGCTGCCATGTTGGGCAAGTTTGGGTTGCTTGGGGTGACCGAAGAGGAGAGCCCACCCAAGGGGCTTTGTTGGATGTGTTAAACTGGACCTCAGGGCTGTAGCGGGTGGGACATGGGATCACAGTGTCCTGAAGCCCGTTCTGTGTCCTCTGGCTAATGTATTCAGCAGTGAGTTTAGGGGATCTCCGGAGAATGAATTGTCACAGCTTCGCAAGCAAGCAACGGCAGGGGAATTACTGGTAATCCTTCTGCGGGCCGAAACACTCCAAAGGATTTAAAGACTGTTTAAAAAATGTTAAAAAAGGACACCCTTTTTCATCTATTTTGGGCTGGTCACTGTCTGCCACCTGGGAGCTGAAAAAGTAAAGAGGAACTTTGAGGAGAGGGAAAGGATGAAAGAAGGGAAGAAGAAAAGGTAAAGACAAGAGATCAGATCTGGAGAAAAGCCTATTTTACCCTCTCTGGGAGTGTAGGCTGCAATTAAATCTCTTTTGCCTAACAATACCCCATTGTTATTTGCATAGAACTCAGATGCGGCGATAAGGGAGGAAGAAGCTGCAGGCAGGGGAGGCTGCGCTTGTTCTCATCCCTGCGCTGCCCGCAGTGTCTGAAACCCTCCGGCTGGAGAGAATGGGGCGAGTCCGGGCGGGGGATGGTCCTTCACCTCAGCCCAGGACCTGTCCCGTCGTCCCCTGTCGTCGTGTGTCGTGTCCCCGCCCCGGTAATGGTTTTTCAGCAGCTCTGGTGGGAGGACTTTGGAAGTGTGGGGCTTCATACCCTCCCCCTGCTGCGCATCTCATCGGTAGATGTGGTCAAGACTTCACTTTCAACCCTCTCCTTCGTGCTCCTCCTCATGCACCAGCTCAGCTGTGTTTCAGCGCAGGATGCTGTGGAAGAGGGGGTACAGCAAGGTGCTGTGGGGTGCATAAAGCCTTTTGGGAAGTGGAACTTAAGCTTTGCCCATCAGTTCAGAACAGAGACCCTGTGTGAGACCCTGTCAGACAGGTCAGGACGGGGGGTCTATGTGCTGCTGATGGGAGAGCTTAGGTACATGAGTTAGGTATGACAAGCAGAGATCTATTGTCTTGAGACTGTCTCACCTCCTGTAATTTGTGTCCTGTAATTGAGAATGACTACAAGCAAACCAAAGAATAGCAAATTGTTTCCTGGAGGATTTTTTTGTGTGTGTACTTATTCACTCCCTGCATATATCAGGTAGCCTGGCAGGCACAAAGGGAGATCTGGCCTGGACAGCTTCTGCCATGCAGAGGTGCTGAAGTGCTTTCCTTCCAGTCATCTGCCCCAGCTGGAGACCCAAGGGTTGCTGGACTCCACCATGACACCTGCAGTGTGAGGTGGGTACCCATCAATGCTCAATCCCTCCTGAGGCTGGCATCCATTGATGCTCCATCCCTCCCAAGGCTGGTACCCACCAATGCTCCATCCCTCCTGTACAGACCCAGGTCTTAAAGCAATACCTGCTCTGGAAGATGAACCATAGGGGAACTGCAGGGTTAGAAGACATATTAATACCACTGCTAAAGCTGAAGTGGCCCAAAGACCTAATTTGGGCAGCTGGTAAATACAGATGTGCTTTCAGGTGCAAACCTTTCATTTGCTAAGAGGAGGGGCTGTGGGGGGAAACAATGCAAGGGCATGTAAAGGGAAGTCCCGTCACGCTACATTGATGGGGCATCCAGTGACAGTAATAGCTAAAATCACACTTTTTGCAGACTGAGGTCATAGAGAACATTGCAGAATGGGTTTAAGGCTTCCTTAATGAACATGTTTCATCTGTATTTAAATATACTTAAATGGTGACTCAGTCCTTCTCCTCCACATGGGTAGGAACAGGACTAATGCAGTCAATGCTAGCCCAGCCTGAGCTAGCCTCTGGGAACTGCTCATGCTGGGAAGAACCGGAGAAGAACATGCAAAGCACCATTTTCATTCAGGATGACTTAGAAAGATGTTTTGAGAGGGTGAATCAGGCTTTCCCAGCAAGGAAGCACTAAGGTGAGAAACTCACAGGTCCCAAATCTGGGGTCTCCCCAGCAGGACTTGCTGAACAGAGCAGAATTACCTCCTTCTCAGGAGTGATGGAAAACACACCACTGCTGCCACCTTAGTTGCCCTCTGAATAGGGACCAGCATCCAAAAACCCGATTTAAAAGCAACTTCTCAGAGGTGCTGATTTCAAAATATTTCTTATCACCATTATGCAAAAAGGTAACACTTCCAGTCTCATCACAAAACTGAGATTCACCCAGCTGGGAAATTGTGGCCACTTTCCTCAAGATCCTGATTTATTTCCTATTCTTTTGATTCTTTTTTTTTTCCCTTGATTTTTCAAGGCTTTTAACAGAGCTGTCCTCAATTATGCAATGTTTCTGTCTCTGTGCACACAGCAGCACAGGGAGGTCCAGGCTGGTGGATTATTGACTTTGCCCTCTATGTGACCTTGAAACTGAGGAAGGTCAGTGCTACTGGCAGATGGGCTCTTCTGCTGCAAATCATGTTTTGCCATCATTTGTCCCAATTCTCAGCCTGAGCTGCGATGGCAAAAAATAACTTGTTAAGGAATTGCTTCTTTCCTACCACGTTCCATTGCTCTCAGTCCGTATCAGCTGGCTGCACCTACTCAAGGTCTTATGCACAAGGTACTTTGTGAAATTAATTCTGGGGATTCTTCAGTGTTTTTTAGTGCCTGGGCTACAGGGTGATACAGCCAGTTTAACTTTCAGGTGATCAGGGTGAGGGCTGCTGGGGAACCGGAATTGCCAAAGTTCTGCTTTTTGGTGCAGTTCAAAAATGAAAGATTGTGAGTTTTCCCCCCAGAATGAAATTCGTGGGCTTTAATTTGGGTAGGTGGAAACATTTTTTATGATGTTGGTTTTGTTTTGGGAGGCTGGTCAGATCATATAAATAGAAAGAAATTCTGAAATTAAAGGGTTCTCTGAGAAACAACAGCATGAGCCTAAACTGACAATTTTTTTAAATAATATTGTGCAGCAATTTAACTTTTATTTGAAATTCTTTTTCACAACCCCTCCAAAGCATCAAAAAAAAAAAAATCACTGTTTCTCTGCAAAGTGTCTGTTCCAAGATTACAACCCCATGCAATACTAAACCAGAAACCCTGCTATGACAATTTCTGTTCCATAGATTCACTACGCTACCTCATTAAATTACATAAACCACCTACAAAATAGCATTTCCCAAAGGACAAACACTCTTCCAGAGAAGTTTCAACCTGTTCCTGTCAAGTATCAGTCGGTCCAGAGAAACCAGCTGCTTTTTCTTGTTTTGTTGATTTTTTAGCTGAGGCCGGAAGTCTGTGCTCATAATTGGTGGGGGGACGGGGAGGGGAGGGGGGCAAGGGACCAGTCACGCAGACACTGTTCCTGCAGCAGCCAGATCCAGGCAGGCAAGAATGCAAATGGTTTTCAGCTTTTACATAATATCTCTGCTAGTGTGGAGACCACAAATGCAAACTACACCTTGGCAATGATGCCAGCATGTCATGATGAGCTACCTCTGAGACATCACCCTCTGCCACACAAGTAGAACCGGAGCTTCATCTGTACTGGCATTTAGCGTGGGTCAAATTAAGCACGTAGTGAAATCAGGGCACATCCCTGTTACAAATGAAATGAAATAGCTTGGATGCAGCAGCCCTTTGGAGCTTCATCTCCATCTGTTTTTATGACCCGGGTAAAATAGATGCTTTAATAACTGGAACATGTTGAGCTATTTGCATGAGAGATGAATGCAGACCTGCGCGGATGTTTGGCTGGCTGCTCAGTCACTCACCCAAACAAGTAAGTCATATTAAAACTTCCTGTTGTACAGCAAACACTTTCAAACAGCAATGCATGCCAACCTGTTTGGAGACTTGAGAACCTTTGGAGTTTTCCTCTGGAAATTTCCTTCTAGAATAAAGGCAAATAGGTGTGTGTGTTTCTGCTTGAACCACAATATTTCCCCCATTTATAGTATGAGGGAAAGTTGTTTTGAAACTTCTAAAACCCAATTTACTTTTTCTCTGCTGGGTAAATGGTAAAAATAACATCATTCACACAGCCTTTTCCCTCCCAGACTCATAATCCACAAAGTGTGGAAGATGGGTGCTGCCAGGACAGGTTAATAACCCCTTGGGGAGGACAGGGAGCCACTCACCCAGCAGAGCCACTGTGCTGCGTGGATGGATATCTACAGTGCATGGCTGTGCCATCACGGTCTCATCAAGGGGAGCTGGTGTCACCCCCAGCCTGGCCTCCTGAGGCTCATTGTGCCATGCAGCTAAACAAAGATATTAGCCCCTGTTCTGGTTCTGAAGGTCTCAGGAATAAAAGAAATCAGCTTGTGTCTCCAGAGCACCAACTGCTGCTGAGGCCAAGGGAAATCTCTAAATGCACAGAGGGAAGCAGGAGTGATGATGGCTGGGACTTGCAGAGGATGAACCTCTTCCAAACTCCCTTGCTTTATGAACACCCCAGCCTGTGTCTCACCACACTGTCTCGCTCCCCTTGCCCCTTCCAGAAGCTATGATGGGTTCTGTGCTTTCTCTCAAGCAGTAAGAAAGCCTGGGGCAACTCACGTATCCATTTCTGTGTGGAGACTCTGAATAGGAAGAGAAGAGCAAATGACTGATTTCTTTTAAACTGTACAGGCAGGAGCCTCCTCCCAGCATCACCCCAGCTCTCCTCATAAAATTGCTTTGATATTCAACAAACACTTGCTTTTTAAACAATATTGTCCCAAACCCTTATTATAATGCCCAGAACCACTTGCAGGCTTTCTGAAACTCATTATTATAATTACAATCAAGAATCACAGGACTCTCTGCTTTGTGCCAGAAATACACATACACTGAATTGTTTGTAGAGGAGCCGCAGAGAGGAAGAGCAAAGGAGAAACGCTGCTTCAGTGCTGCTCGATTCAGAGGCAGGAACTCCCACTCCATTTAATTTTTCCTCTTTTGCTTTCCAGTTTAGGTTGTAGCTGCTGAAATCTGGGCTAATGTTTGCTATTTGCTTTGCCCTCCGTGCTCTCCTTTGGCCTAATCCAGGGAACTGTGAGCTGTGCCCTGGTTTACTACACTTTCTCCCCAGCTCCCGCAGACTCTGACTCCGGGTGCGGAGACAGGTCTGAAAGAGGCAGCACTCAGGACCCATCAATCTCAGCAGAGGCAAGGAGCACCCCACTTCAGAAACTGCTGCAACAGTACTTAGCAGGTACAGCACCAACTCACTGGGCGATGAGCACAGCATCGAGCTTAGTTTTATTAAAGCTTCACCTCTCGGGTCACAAAACACCTTAGAGAGGGATGTGAGGTTTTGTGGTAGTGTTATCCTAATACTCTACTGACACAGCACACAGGGAGGGAGCCCGTGGTTCAGCTCTTGCTCACACAAGCCCTGGAAGTAGCTCCCCCCTCTTTGGCAAATAGTGTCTGATGTTGATCTCACTTATCACTGACTTCCACAGTGATGTTTCTGACTGGTGCTTAGAAAAGTGAGATGGATCGGGCCCTCCCTTCTGAATAAATATCAGATCTGATTCACCACTCAATTGCTTCTGTTTTATCTCTGTAGAACATCATTGATTATAGAAGGATTTGCAAGTTTAAAACTAGACTAATTCAGTGATTAATCCCCACCAAAGCCTTCCGTAAATAGAGAGCAATACTCCAGCAGCATTCAACGTTCGACACATCGATGGAGTGCTCTGTAATATGATTCAATGGCATTTAGACTTTCCTTCCCTTTATTTGGGGCAGTGCTGGGATACATTTAGTTTAGTTAACCCAGACTTTTCTCCTCTATCTCTTCTCACTGCAAAATGTCAGGCACGTTCTCAGTGAATCAAAGGCAAAGCTCTCCTGTGCAGTGACTGTCCCGTAGTGGCTGAACCCCTGACCGTACATGTTGAGATGCCCACTGGGACCAGAGGCTGCTACAGCCTGGATGGGAGGTCTGAATATATCTATAAAACCCCTTTCAAGCCATGGGCTGAAGGCTTCTACAGCACCTTTTCATTAAATTAAAGCTAGACCAGGGAGTAACTGTAAACATAAAAAAGCTTTGCTCAGGCTCAGTCTTGTTCACATAGGACAGTCCCACACAGTATACACAGACATATTCCATGAGGAGAAGGAGTTGGGGCAGAGAAATACCTTAATTTTTAAAGGTACCAAGCATTTCTGCAGCTTCTTCTGGCCCCACTCATCTTTGGATGAATCCAAAGATAACCTCAAGCCACTCTCTCAGATGCTATGGTTTGGCTAAAAGTAACAGTTCCAGGTGATGGAATATTTGGGCATCTCAGTATTTGGTTTTGGGCTAAAGAAACTGAAATAAACATGTTGGGGAAATTTCACAGCAACAGCAACACCCCCACCCCCCGCCCCCCGCACTGATGACATAACTACTCAGCTTCAGTGAGTAGCTGCCAGGTGGTCTGTGGTTGTAGGGCACCCAATTTCCCTCTGTAGGGTTTTTCCTCTGAGTCATGGTGCCTAAGGAGGTGGACCCAAGACTTTCAGGATCCAAATCTTGTTTCTGTTTCCCATCATTTTTAGAGCCCAAAATCCCATACCTGGAGATCTTGGGGTCCACTTGGAGCAACAGACCCCAAAGTTCCACTGGGTAAATGACCCCAGGACTCAAATCCAGTTTCAGAGGACAGACAAATGATGGTAAGAGCATTCCATCTATTCACCAACCCTCCAGACCTGCATTGATTGCTGGACCAGTTTGGTTGACCACTACAGACAAACACGTAGCTCAGGCTTGTGCAGCTCTTCTAGGTGTTGTCACACCTTAGTTTGCAAGTTCCCTTGAAAAAGGGCGACCAGCAAGGCAGGTATTTCTGTAGTGTTTCACAGTGCCCCTGTCCACTTCCTTCAACTCTGAATGGCCACATTAGAACCAGCTTCTGAGTCACCAGCTATCAGCCAAGTCCATGATGGAAGACAGGACAGAAATGTTCTCTTTTTCTCTCACATGAGCTTTACTTCCTCGTGGTTCCATTTTTTACCTTCCAGCAGGACTCCTGTCAGCTGCCTCCAGAAGATGTGCTTGCTTATTTCCTTGTTTTTCCACTCCAGATAGGTGTTCCTCCTCAGGTACCGGGACAGCCCCAGCTTCTGCCTCACCAAGGCCTTATTCACTTCTTCTAGAACAATCATGATGATTCCAGTCTTCCCTTCAACAAGCTGCCAGGACTGGGCAATGTCAAACTCAAAGTTACACCACTTGCTCTCCAGAAAGTCAGTAGAGATAACTGCAATGACATTTCTGCTACTCAGAAAACCTTCTTGGATGATATTGGTGACAATAGGTACCCCTGGTAGGAAATCCCTGTAGTAAAGACAAAGCTGGAAGGGAGGATTTCCTCCTTCTAAGGGCTCAACCAGCTCTTTTGTCACCCATTCTTGGTCTTTGCTGGAGTGGATAACAAATGCATCATAGGTCTCACCCCTTTCAGCAGAGTGTTTACACCCACTGAGCAGCACCAATGAGTAGTATAGCTGGAAGTAGTACTTGTAAATCAGGAAGAGGAACACTGCTACTGCAAGCAAGGTGAACACTGGGAATGTCACTGTGCTTGCACTGAGTTGGCAGGAGGACAGAGAAAAGCTCGACAGGCTCACGTTCTTCACGTATGCAGGCGTGTGGCATATCATCAACTCCTTGTTCTGAAGTAGCTCCTGATTTTCCTTGATCCATTTCAGAAAGTTCAGGTATAGACAAGAGCAATCAAACAGGTTTTGAGAGATGTCTAACAGGACCAGACTATCAGGCAGGATTTCCAGGGCTGAGTCCAACAGAACAGTCAACTGGTTGTTGCTGAAATCCAGAGCTGTGAGGGCATGGAGAGGCTTGAAGACTACAGGATCAAAGCTCAGTAGCTTATTGTTGCTGATGTTTAGCTCTTTTAGTTCAGACAGGGCATCAAATGTTCTTTGATCTATGTGCACTAATTTGCAACTTGAAATATCCAAGATGTGGAGGTGACTTAGGTTTTTGAAGTTGTTGGCCAATTTGTTGTCCTCAAAGGAGTTGCCTGCCATCTTGAGCACTTGCAAAGAGTTCAAGCCACAAAATGTGCACTGGGATTTAACGTGAGTTCTGGTATGGGAAATATCAAGGTAAATGAGTTTCTGAAGGGATAGAAAGACAGGGTAGGAGCCAGGACCAAATAGCTTTGTGTACTGAAAGTCCAAATACAACAAATCCTTCACATTAGTGAAATCTCCAGTCAAGCTGATGTCAGAATTGAAGCTTAGGTTCAAGTGTTTCAAATTTGGACACTTTGGAAACTGAGGGGAACAGCAGCGAGTGAAGGAGAGGCGATTCTCACTCAAATCCATGACCTCCAGGTTGCTCAGACCCTCAAATTTCTGCCGGAAGCTATTGAGGTGTTTGCTCTTGGTAATGCGAAGCACTCTCAGCTCCTTGAAAAGAGACAGCTTCACAGCAGGAACTTCCTTAAACTTGCATTTCTTGCATTCCAGCTGTTTCACTTGAGTGAACACAGGAACCTCTGACACCTCTTCAAGTTGGAGGTCCACCAACCGAATACTGGAGATGTTGCCTATGCAGTTAAATAGGGTGTCTGTGTTACCCTCAAATTTTCTGAAAGAGATTAACACAAACTCTTGCATTTGTACCTGACACAGTCCACTCAAGAGCCTGCTCTCAAATTCTACTTGTCTCTGACTGTCACTGAATTCTCCAACTATGAGTCTGTTGGCCTGTAAACCAGTCAGGCCTTGAAGAGAAGTGTTCATCACATTGAAGTTCTCAAAACAGGACTTTAGAACCAGCTCACCAAGATGAATCTGTGCGAAGGAGCCTGGCTCTATGTATTTTATGTAATTCAAGGAAAGCACCAATGTGAGGTTGAGCCAGTTCACTTCCCTGAGAGCATCAAGGTCTCCTTTGGAGATATGTGTGATCTTATTGGAGAAAAAGCTCAAATGCCTAAGAGAGGTCAGATTGGTGAAATACTTGGGAAGCTTCAATGAAGCAATGGTGTTTTGGCCCAAATTCAGCTCCTGCAGGGTCTGCAAGTGTCCAATGGGTAGGTCAGTCAGAGAGGCTATGTTGGTTTCCACCAATACTAGTTTTTTCAGAGATGTTAAGCCATAGAAGGCTCCTGTCCCCAGGTACTGGAGTGAATTGGCAGTTAAAACTAAGGTGGAAAGATTCTGAAGGTCCATAAAGGAGTTATCTTCTATTGTGTGGATGTGGCACCTGTTGGGCAGGAAAAAATAAATGTGTGTGAAACACCATGTCTTTCATTCCATGTTCACTAATGCACCAGCACTACACGCTGGTGCAACACCCTCGGCTCAGGCTCATGCTGGGGGTTGGTTTGGCTTCACTGTGCTGGGCAGAGCCAGCACTCCTGAATGTGCAAAGGGAAACCTTTCACAGCAGGAGACCTTCTCCCCCTCCTCCCTCCCTAAGTAGGAAGTTCAATTGCAAAGCAAGAGACCTTAAGCCACAGAGGAGGTCAAAACTTCATGCAGGCAGCAGGGAAGAAGCATTTTAGCTTTCTGCTTAGGTCAAAATAACATCATAATCACCATCATCGATGGCAAAGCCAAGCAGATATATCACTCCCTTACATCTCGCACCCTCAGAGCCTTCAGTCTGTTGCTTCAGCCCCATCTGGGCAGTCCCACTGGCACCAGTATGATGCAGCAGTGGCAAAGATTACAACTCTGAGAACAGTTTTGCTGATGATATCTGAGAGGGATCAGACTCCAGGCCATGATGGCCCTAAAGCGTCTCCTAATAGGAGAGCGAAAAAGAGGGTGGCTTCACATTGGAAGATCCAAAATTTGAGACCCAAATCCATTCTGCAATGAATTCAAGCAAAATTAGCTTTATAATCCAGCCAGCAGATCTGTTCTGCCACTCAGACACTTTGGAGCTGTAACTGTGATGGGACTGAGTGACATTTTTCAGTGAAACAATTTACCCAGAGAAACTGTTGTCTCAAGTCAATGGAAATTATACATCAATTCAAATTTGCTAATAAGCCTCCCCCATCTCCTCCCCCAGATATGTGAGGAGAAGGGAAAAGTGAATATGCTGATATTTTAAAACAGCCCTTTAGAAAACCCAATGTACCTTCTTTTTATTTTTTTAAGCTGAGATTAGAAAAACATCTCACCTAAGATGTTCCACTTCAGAGTTTTTGTAACAGTGAAAAGTCTGACATTTTTCTTGTTCAGAGAGAAGTAAAACATCTTCCTCCTCCTTCCCACACCCCAACCTACAAGATCAGACTGAGACACCCAGCTCTGTGCAGAGGGTGCACACTCTCAAACTGGACTAAAATCTACACATCACTTGACCATGGGAAGATGCAGAGAGACAGACACAGGAATAAAGTCACAAGCGACAAAACAGAACAGCCAAGACCATCAGACCCCAAAACAAACAACCACAGTGGCCCAGCTGGTGAAACAAGATTAACCAGTAGCCACATGAAAGGGCTCAATACCTTGTAAGATCCAGAAACTGCAGTTCAGGGACTGATGAAAAATAATTTGACTCCAGCGATTTCAGATTGCTGAAACTGAGATCCAAGTGCTGGGTGGTATTTGGGACAGAGGGAACTCCAGAGATGTTCAGTCCCATGCATCTGAAAGTTATGTTAGGGGTGACCTGTAACAGTGGCAGATCCAATCATGGTCAACATCTGCTTTTCATGAAATGCCAGAAAACTACACTGTCAGGAAAGCAGGGGCAGAATGATTAACCTTGCAGTTAATTTCTACATGAGCTGCCCTGAGTTTTAGGAAAAACTCCTACAAATCCTAATCATCTTTCCCCCTTGAAAGAGAACCGGTCCTGTTGCCCTGGAAGAGCTACATTTCTTGCCAATGGAGGCAGGTGCAAAACTACAGTGTTCCTTGAGGCTATGGATGAACTGGCAGTAACCTTTGAGAGCCAGCAAAACAAGCCCACGGGGATGCATTGTGTGTCCAGGATCAGCTCTCAGCTTTGTCACGCTGCAGATAAGCAGGGAGTTCTAATCACAGTTATCCTGTAAGTATTAATTGTTGGCAAAAGTTTGCAAAAGGCAGGTGCTTGGGGTACTGGTGAGATCACTCCACAGTACGAATCAGTCGAAAATACTGTCTTTTGCAGAAAATATAGCCAAGGCTTGGATATCTTCCTGAAGGGAAACGTAATCTATTAAGATTAACTGTACCGCAGTAGCCTCAGAGGTACAGAAAGCCAACAAGAAGAAACGGTTCATGCTGCCGTTTCTGGTTCTCAGATGTTTTTGAGACCAGCATTTACTTCAAATACTTCAATTGCCTTGGTAACAGCCTTGGAAAAAAAAAAGATGGGCTTTTGCAAGACAACTAACACACAACACAACTGATGCACAAATCTCCCAAGCAGAGGGAGAAGTTGCACTAGAGAAACAGAAGGGTTTTGTGCTCATTCCGAGATCACATACCTCCAAACAGGGATTAAAGAAGCAGCCTGACAGCTGTGATGGGACAAGCGCCAGCTGCAGCAGCACCATGAGTGTCCACGGAGGAAGAACTCCTTTCCTGGGCATCTTCAGGAGGCCAGGCACGCCAGAGAAAGCAGCATGGGTATCACTTAAAGACCTGGAGTGAGAAACTTGCTGGAACGCCAAGTGTTGTGTTTCACCACGCCTGCTTCTCACTGCAGCTCACTGAGAGTTGCAGAAAACAAGGAGGGAAGTGAAACTGGTTTGTAGACATGCTCTGAAGGGATTGCTCTTCTTGCAATTGTTTTTTTTTAAAAAAAAAAAAAGTAAAAAAAAAACCAAGAAAAAAGGAAGTCTTGAAAAATACAGTTTGGACAAGAAATTAAAGAGGAATATGTGTTGTATCAGTATGTCACTTGATTGCCTCAGATTAGCTCAGGTCAAACTGACCAAAAAAAGGGAAACGTGTGAAATTTGGAGTCCAGTTTCTAGAAGGTCATGCTTCCCATCCCGAAAAGCAAATGCACTGGAGAGAGTGAGTGACTCTGCCTTTCTAGCTCTGCCATGCTCACAGTAACACCACACTGGCAAGTAGTGGAGAAGTGCCCAGCTGTGGCAGATGTTTGCTTGAGCCAGGTAACAACAGGATTATCAGTGGCAGAGCCTTTATGAAAATGCCTGTGGGGTTTATCCATCTGGCTGGGCCACAGTACTGCAATTATCACAGGAACACGTTGCACACAGCCAGGCACAAGTAAATCCTGGAGTTTCACAGAGCGGTCAGAACCCAGGACCTTACACCCTCTGCATCCCTCCCTTGGGTGGGTGGGGTGCTGGGGGCAGCAAGCTGGGACACACACAGACACACCAGCTGGGCTGAGAGCTGCTCTCTGCCCTGCTCATGCTCACTCTGTGTTTGATGCCTCGCTACAAAAGTGAGTACATCTCAATACCGTCCTTAATTTACAGTGCAGACACGGCTATTGTTTCTGGAAGAGGCTTTGTAAAACCTCACAGTTGGCAATATTAATTTAAATCAGCCGCGAGCCTTCTAATAAAGCTCCCTGCCTTCATTTACTGTGATAAATTGTAGTGCATTCATGTATCTACTCCTGTCTTTCTGTAGATAACTAAGAAGTGTTACTGGGGATCCAGCCATAGAGTTGCTGGGTGTTATTAACACACAGAGAGAGGGTGCAAAAATGGGAGTTGAGGATGGGCTACTAGTCTAGAAGGAGGTGGAACAGGGAATGACTACTCATGAAAATCTATGAAAACTGATATTAAATATAAGCTGCAGTATCAGGTCAGTGAGCAATCCACTCGTAAAGTTTAAAATATGGTGGGGGAAGATTGGACTTCTTAGGCAGGTCAGTAGAGGGCCACTGAGAGATGGGGAAATCCTAAAATAACAGATGATCTCTGCGATGAAAAACACACGGCAGCACAATGGGAGCTAAAACTGACACCCTGATGTGCAGCCAGATAGTGCCCATTAAGCCAGCAGACAAAAAGTTTGTTGAAATTGGGCAAGTTCTCCCAAATCCCTGTTCTGAAAAGCCTCTTGTGATTGCAGGTATTTCCTTTTACAGATGGAATCAAAAACGAATGGAAACAATTGCTGACTGCTTCTGTGCCAGGATTAAGGAAATTGGCAGAGCATCATGTGTCTGCAGAGAGGACAAATGAGTGCATCTTTTAGTATTCAATATGCAGAATGAAGCAATCCACATTTAATTTTTATCTAAAGCTCAGATGAGCCTGAAGTATGCTCTAGAAATTACCATTTCAATGGAGACTCACCGAAGAAGATGCTGGGGAGTTCAGGAGCATCACAAAATCCATCCAACAGCCATGCTTAGGGGTCAAGTGGAAAGTACAGCTTGGAGGACGTTCAAAGAATGTGCTGCTTCTATCAGAAGGGACAGTTTCACAATGTACATTGTTATTTGTTCAAGGACAAATCATATAGGAACTGCAAAGGATGGGGCACCAGGAGAAAACATGCAAGCTGGCAAATCAAACCCAGCCACCAGTTTAGAAAGTCAATGATGGTTAACTTCATATTCTTCAGCTTGTATACAACAATGTGCAATGACTGCAGAAAGCCAAAACATCTATGTAATTATCTCTCTCCGTTCACAAGAAACAAAAGTATTATTTGGAATCCTTTAAAGTGACAAGAATAACATGTAAAATGAAATATGATTCACTGTGCTGGCAAATTACTGGTGGGATCATCAATGATCTCTTCGAAAGAAGGTGTTACAAAAATTCTGTGTTTCTTAAAACATGTGCCCAAGTAATCTTTGTTCTCCTGAACTTCGTTATAAAAGTAACACAACAGCTTCAAATGTGTGAACCCCAAAAAGAAGAGTTAGCTAAACTCTTAAACAGAACAACTGGCTATGAAAACAAAGAGGGCTTTCTGTGTCTAAGGTGATTTCAAGGTCACAGCTAACACAGTATCACACATAGATCAACAGCTAGATTTACCTCAGTAGTCATCCTAAACAGTTCCCTAAGTGTACCTGCAAATGGAAGCTGAGGGATGTGACAAGAGCTATTTCAAGATTAAACAAACCAGGTCTTACTTTAAGTGAAAGGATTATCTGTACCAACTATTTGGTTGTGAGCCATAGATCCGATGAGTTTCCTGAGATGCTGGCACTCAGGGCAAGTTTTGTCACGCTAGAGATGGGGAGCACCACAAGAACTTCCCAAAGTACTTGAGAAGCTCAGGCATGTGGTCAGGGTATGCCATCTGACCCAGTATCGCTCTCAGATGGGTTGCAGCACTGACCATATGTGCCTTCCCAACTAGCTGGGTATCAGCCATACAGCTCAGTTTAGCAGTCACCTGTGGTGAATTAAGCTTAGATCACGTCACATTGCAGCTGGGGTCTGGGCTCAGGGTGTGTAAACAGTTACCAGGTCCTCGAGGTTCAGCTGACACATCGTTAGTCCTTATACTCAACAACTTAGTCATCTATCCAAGTTTGAAAGGTTGAGTAGATAGGAAGGAAAAGCAGAGGAATATGGCTCAAGTATTTACCGGTACGTTGAATTTTCACAGCCATTCTGCTGGGAAAAAGAATTTATATAAATCAGAAGGAAAAAAGGGGGGAGGGGCAAAATCTGAAAATGGTTTTGAGATCTTTGTGCTGCAAATTTCACAAATATATTGTGCTTCCTGGAAGTGGCGAGTCACAGCCTCCCACAGCAACCCCTGGCTAACCTGGCAGACACTGCACAGAGGTAGTGCTGACCCACACGCATGCTCACCAAGGCTGCTGAAGGAGCTGGGACACAGGGATCATCCCAGCAGGTCCTTACTGGAGCACCTTGATGCCTGTAACTCTCTCTTGTGATGCTTCCCCATATGAAATGGGCGTAACAATCTCAGACTTGATGGAAGATCAACCTGGAAGACCTATTGCTTTTACCTCTGGATCTCATACCTCCGAAGAAGAGAACAACATTCAGATTGAGAGCGAAACTCTGCGTTTAGTTTGGGGTGTTAGACAGCTTCGCTGCTGTCTGTCTGAGCAATGATTGACTCTAGTTACAGATCATTTAACTGCTAGTTTCAAAGCAAGGAGCATCAGTAATGCAGATTGCTTGTCATGCCTGTGACTGTAAGTGACAGGTAAGGACACGGAGGTGGAATCAGCGACAGTCTCTACATGCTATATGGCACAGACTGAACCCCAGCCCGTTGCAGATGATGCCACTGAAACCAAACAGAATCCAGCATAGCTAAGGTGTTTCCCATCCCAGAGAAAGACAGATAGAGGTGTAACATGGGGGAAAGGAAAAAAAAGAAAGAAAAGAAGCAAAGCAATAAACCAATCAACAAAACCACTGAAAGCTAGTGTCCAAGTTAGTTCGATGAAAAGCAGACAAGTATACTCTGAAGTAGGTAATGTGTGTCATCACATGGGCTATTCCCCAAAGCCAAGGTCATATGAATACCCCAGAACTATTCCAAAGCTATTAGGGAAGAACTGTGTCAAGTAACCAGGGACAAATACACAACTAGAAGAAGTGATTAATCAGTGTCAGGATAGTCACTATCTGTGGCAGCTACTCCATATGGACTATGTCAGGTCAGTTAGGAGCCCTACATTTTACTGAAGTCAATGTTTAATCTAAATGGTTGGAAGGATTTCACACAGATGGTGGAGGCATCCAGACTCGCTTGCCAAGCATTCGTGGGCAGACAGGATAGTGACTGTGGAGCTCCCTTGACCCCTGGAGAGAGACAGGCTGGCACCAAACAGCCCCAGCAGCTCCCTGCCCTTCTGCCTTGGATGAACCATGGTCACCCCTCAGCTGGCCACGAAGATGGGGATCCACTGTCACCATTGGTGTGAGGATGTTCGCAGTGCCTTGGTAGAAAAAGCGTGATGCTTAGGAGTATAATTGCCTTCCCACAGCCCCGACAAGGGTGGAATTACCACCTCAGACTGATGCTAGCTATTCCTACTGAAGCAACAATAGGACTCATTTTCTTTTTCTTTCCCCCTCCACTACATCCTTATTATGGTATCTCATAGCCTAATTTACATATGTTTTGTATTACTGTGGCTCTGCCTTTTCCTACTTATTCCACCTCCTTTCCCCCAGTTCTCTTGATAATGATGGGTCTGCTGTAGGGCAAGGATTTCTGCAGACCCTCAAACACAAGCGGTGTGTAGGGCAGGGGGGACTGCAGAGCTCAGGCTTTTTAAACTGCACAGAAGAAAAGTTGATTTGGGGGTTCAGTGCCACCACCAAAGCATGGTTAAATACTCTGTCTCTACTGCATTGTTCTGACACTCTGGGAAAGTCTGAAACAAAAGGCAGCTCTAACAAACTGTGGTTACTTGGAGAGAATGCAGAACCTTGTTTTGAAGGAAAATCAGCTAGCTCTTAAACCCCCTCTTAAGGGGGTCCTACAGGAAAGTGGGAGAGTTGACTAAGGAGTGCAGTGATAGGACAAGGGGTGATGGCTTCAAGCTGAAAGAGGGTAGGGTTAGGTTAGATGTTAAGAAGAAATTCTTTACTCTGAGGGTGGTGAGGCCCTGGCACAGGCTGCCCAGAGAGGCTGTGGAAGCCCCATCCTTGGCAATGTTCAAGGCCAGGTTGGATAGGGCTTTGGGCAGGCTGGTCTAGTGGGGGTGTCCCAGCCCATGGCAGGGGGTTGGAACTAGATGATCTTTGAGGTCCCTTCCAACTCAAGGCATTCTGTGATTCTATGATAAAAGCAAAAAGCTGCGTAGCAGACCTTCTTGCTCCAAGCACTGAGAGCAATGAAACAGGCAGTGACCAATGCCTGTGACTCTTGAGCATCACATTTATGGTTTCTCTACCATGACTTGACATTACATGACAGGAAAATGTTGCAACTGTGGCAGAAAGTGCAGACACAATGCCTGCAAGCTGCGGCCAAGTTCTTGTACACTCATTTCCTAGAGCGAGAATATAAACTGTCTCCTGGGGTTAGCAAGCTTTATACAGCAGCTTTTAAGCATTAAGATTTTTATGCCATTTTACCAGGAAAACAACACAGAATATTAATTGTCCACATAGATGAGAGCCTGATTCCATTACTTACAAAGCAATACATTCCAAAAGGGTGGGAATGCATTTGGAAAACTGTATTTTTGGAGTCTGCAGAACCTGTGTGGCCAGCACGTGCTGTTTAGAGTAAAAATGTATTTGTTTACAGAGTAAAACTCAAAGCCAGTGTTGGTCTGATAAAGAGGAATTTACTAAAACACACTTCTTCCAAGCTCAGTTCAGTTCTGTTTGCATGTGCAAAATTAGGTCACCCCCTCTTCAGCCTTCAAGCAACCGCTCTCATACTGAGCTGGATCAGGTCCTCCAGTTCTTCCACCAGTCTCCCAGGGCAAGACAGCTTTGGGGGAGTTTGGCCATGAATTGCATACCCCAACCAGCAATAATGGAGGAAGAACCAGGCTGGCCAAAAGGGAACAGTGGTGGGAGCCACATGAAGGGCATTAGCATTTTGCAGATGATGAGAGACAAGGCATTATGGAAAGCTTTCAGGCATCAGGGTTGAGATACTAAGAGAGAAGACACCACCGGAAAGGAGTGATGTGAATAGCACAGAAAGTACCCTGAAAGCCTGACCACAAGGAAAGGGAGGGAGAAAGGAAATGTGAAGGAAAACATCACTCTTTTCCAAAGCAGTGGGTATGACTCGCACTCCAATCTGCTTAGGAAGGAGTTTGAAATCTCATGGCAGGTGTCACATCCTCACCCCCTCCTTTTCCCAGGGGCTGAGGACCAGCCTAGCATCTCAGGTCGGTGCTTTTCACAAATAACTGATGAGCACAGGACGGCTGTTCACAAAACAGGAGGGAATTACCCAAGGCAGAAGGGAAGGGTTGTGTAACACTCTACCACAGCAGGCTGTGGTGGAAACTAGAGGCCAAAGAGGAAAGAACAAGTGCTCTGAATCTCAGGGATTCATCTCCCACCCCACATGTGACAGGACATGACCTGCAACAAGGGCAAAGCCCAGCTGGGGTCATCAGTGGTGTCAGGAGGGGATAGAAAGCAGCACAGCCCCCTTGCAGCAGCTCTGGGCCTGGAAGGAAGGGCTGGCTATGTCAGCAATCCATCCCCCAACACAATCATTTTCAGCAGCCAGCTTTCAGCAGTGATATTGTGCCAAGAGAGCTGCAGGGACAAGAGAGGCAAAATTATGGATTATTCCTTACAGTGTCCCTCATACTGCCCAACCCATCTCCACCCGCAGCCCCTAGCAGGACTTTCACTGCACAGGAACCTCATCACCAAACTAGGACAGATGAAAAGCACCTTAGAGGTGCCAGCACCTGTGCCCAAGCTGCTCTCTAAGAACAAAGTATGATCCAACACATTTCCTTGGCATGCCGCAGAAGGAATTTCCACGGCTAACACAAGTGATGACTGCAAGACCTCTCAGCTGCTTGACTCCAGCTTTGTCTGGTAGGATCCCCTGCGTAGGACATTTTAGTTTGAAGGGGAGGCATTTTCTATCTCTTTTTTTCTGTCAGTGACCACTATTGTAATAATGTATTGGCGTAGTATTGTCGTGGTTGCCAGGGTAACCAAAGCCTGCAATATTGACCTCTTGGCACATTTGGAGGCCTAAGTTCAAAGCAATGATTCCCGTGGTGGCATATCTCTGGGAAGGGAAAAGAGAGAACATGTTTAGGATTTCAAACTCATACTTTTGCAATACTGACACCAGCAACACCTTTGCAGCTGGGACCAGTAGCTTCTTCCACACTCAATATAGCAAAAAAAATACATAAATAAAACAGGACAGATGTGTGGACAGCACTCCCAGAACTCAACCAAGGAGCATCTTATAAAAAGATGCTGCTGAAGATGAGGGCTCAGGTACAAACAACCTCTGGGATGATAAAACATAGAGCTCAATAGAAATCCAAAAGCTTCAAATAGATGGAATCAGCACACTTTTTGACAATCCACATCTATGCAGGAGCCTGTGCAAGCTCTCTGCATCCCTGTCTCTTCCATGTACCTCTGTGTGCATTCCCCACTGGCGGCCCTCATGTGATAGCTCACTTTTAATCTACTCATTAAATTCCTGTCCCTGGCCTGCGTGCTACAAACCTGCCTTCTGCTCACGTAAAGCTAACACAGCCACGTACAGACTCAAACGCTGCCTTGAAAGCCTTGTGACTGAGCAGCACAGCCACCGTGCTCGTGAGCAGCTGAACACGCTCCTCTCCGGTCCCCCAAGCCTAACCAAGCACTTTGCATTCCTCACCTGGGTTCTCCCACTTTGCACTTTCCAAACATTTTAACAGGGAAATGTACTTTTTTTAAGGGAATTGCTTCAGCAGCCAGGGACTTGGCATCTAATCTCAGCCCCAGCCAAGACTCAGTGCATGACCTTGGACAAGGTTGTTTTACCACACCAGGCCTTCAAGCTTCTTCTGCATTTGTTGCAGATTATAAACATCCTGGTAGTGCCTGGCAGGCTTAAAGTTAATTAAAGATTGCACAGCATCATCACAAAGATCATCAGGACCAAAGACAAAGTATCATTAGATTCATTAATGAAATAATCCTCCATCATGCAGTGAAGGGGAAATGTGCGCTCCAGAAGCAGTGGGCATAACAGCCAGCCTCAGGCCAGAGATCTGTGAGGACAGAGTGTTTTAAGGAATGCCAACCAAAATTCCTCCCATTTTACGCTAGCTAATTATCAGTAATGGTCTGCAGACAGGGAAAGCACAGGAACACGTATGAAAGGGCTTATAGGACACAGCTGCTCATCACTAGAGAACAGGGTTTTCTGAGGTCTAGAACTATGGACAGAAATATAACTAAAGGGATTGGAATGCAAAACAGCACGAGGAGATGGGGCAGACTGGAATAGCACTGCCATGCTGTGACAGGTGGGGAAAAGTCCTTCTTTTCTGAGTAGGAGGGAGCTCCAAACCTGAAGCACCACACTACAGGGAAAGACCACACTTCTAGTAAATGCAGTAAAAGGCGGCGTTTCTAGGGGAAGGGACTAGCCACCTGGTGAACAGGCTTTCCTTCCCCTTGCTCTGGCTGGATGGTCAGAAGGACCCAAGAAAGTTTGGAGGAACAAAGAATTCCCTGGTCTTCTCCACTCATTCCCATAAACCTGTATGCAATGCAGCAGAGACTGTGGTCTTTCTAATTAGTAAAAAATAAGGTCTCAGATGCAGCTCATTCATTAAAGATTTGAAAGATGATTATTAGTGCTATTGAATATGTCACTACAAATAACCTGGTTTCAACCTACCCTCATTAAAGATATCTAACCTTACTCCTTGTTTTCAGCAATACTTCCCTCAGTCAGAGGAAATCCAGGGGCTTGAACAGGACAAACACCAGCAGTGTATCACTGTCATCATCTTCCAGAGGGTTAGGCAAAGCTGATTCAGGGAAGAAGATGAGGATGCTGGTTCTCTTGCCCACTTCATAACGTGTGAATGAGCAGTACAAATTCTGGCTCATGCAGTGCCTGTGCTTGGCAGTGAACTGCAATAAAATTATTAGATTACCTGAGCTGATGGATCCTAGATGTTTACCAGGCAAGAAATCTGCGTGCACATTATCACTCCTCAACCTCTGCTTAATTGTTAAGGTTTTAGTGAGAGTTCAGTACCTTATGATAATGTGGTGAGAGTCATGGAGTAGCCATTGCAGAGCACAATGCACCTCTGGAACCATAAACTGTCAAAAGAATAGATTACAAAATATTATTACAAGTACCTCCACCAGGTCAGATCAGCATTCCCTAAGGGTCTTCTTGATGTTCCCAGGTAACTGCTGGGGTGGCATCAGAGGAGCACCAGCTGTACCCTATCAAGATGGGTCTTATCTTAGGCTATGTAGTGCCATCAACATACTAGAACATTTGTGAGGCATCTTGCTAGCCAGAGGACACAAGACACTAAAGAAATTGAGAGAAAATCAAGGCAGAACTGTGGGAGGTGCCCAACTTTCACACTTGGGGTGGAGTTTGAGCAAAAGAAAATAGATGGGACAGCGCAATACTGAGAACAGAGATCAGGGTATGACAGAAGTTAAAGGGAGGGAGCTGGAATCTCACAGCTTAAGTTCATCAGTACCAGAGCTGCTTGAAAGATCATTTTTAAAAGGGAGAGAAAGAGAAACCTACTGAGAGAGGAAATGAACAGCGACAGGAGAGAGAGGCAGAGAGGGCTGTGAAGTTGAGCACTGACAGAGAGAACTTTGAGTAGCTGCAGAGACCAGGGCTTTCAGCACAACTACTACTTCCCTCACACATCAGCTCCTCCAACACCCATCTCCAGCCCAGCCTTCATACGGGACAAAGGACCCAGGCAACTAACTCCTGCTATGGCAGAAGCTGTAACATGGTAAAAGCAAACAGAACTGGAAGACAAGAAGTAGAAGCATCATCTTCAGGGAAGAAATGTGGCCCCACCACTGCCAACTCACAAACTCTCCTTTTTCTTCTGCTCTAGACATAGGTTTCATTCTTTCATAACATGCAGAACTTTACAGGGGAGAGCCCACTCAACCACCTCTCTTGTCACACCCTTCTAACAAACCCAGTCCATACTGAGGCTTTTTTCCACATAAAAGGCATGCACTTCATGACCAGCGCTACCAGCACCCAAAGCTGCTCTGAAGTACCTCATGCTGAAGAAGACAAAAGGTTCTGACCCACTCAGCTTATTCTTTCCACTGGCATTTGATAACTTCCACAATGGCTCCTGCTCCATCCACAAGGGCACTGCTGTCAGCCTTTCCCCTTCCATCCCTCCTGGCACAGTTAGAGCCTGGAGTTAAAGCTCTTCACTCTTCTCCCATCACCACCATCACAGCCTATGACCTTTTCTCAAAGGCATGCCATCCAGTCAGTCCAGATTTCCTCTGGTCCACCCTGGTGCCCAGCTCTATTTCTATCTCCCCTGCAGCACTCAGGGCTGCCCCATGATCATGAGGCTCTCCAGCTGCACAGTGTCTGTCCAAGACATGACAATGCTGGGGGAAGAGCATTGCAATACCTGAGTCCTGGAGCCCAAAAAGCAGCTTATGGAACCACAAAACTACTTCAAGCTCTCTTCTAAAAGGTCTGTCTGTGAGTGAGTATAAGGATTTGCTGGTCAGGAAAGGCTTCCAATAAGATTCAAATCTACCAAGAGAGATTCAGAGAGGCAGCAGTTTAGCGATGATGGGGCAGTCACAGCAGTATCAGACATTAGGGCAGCTGAAGCAGGATGCATAATGAAGAGCTATGGAAAGCTACTGAACTATTCTGAAGTACTTCCCAGAAATGACCCACATCTGTTAAATACAGCCCTTACTGCTGTTTGAATCCACCTTCTAAGCAGCAGTCAAAGCAAAATCTCATTTACTGCCAGTTTTGCCCCCCCCCCCAGTTCCTGTCCCTTTTTGGTCATTCCTCTTTCTGTACACTATTCATCCTTTCATTGTTTATCCACAGAGGAGAGAGGGGCAAGATTCCAGTTACATTTCCAATTTAATTTATTCATTTATTTCATGACAAAGCTCGTGACACCCATGACAAAGCCTCGTTGCACGCCAATCAGCTCAACAATGCATCCTTTCCTCTCCAATTGTCCTTCAGGGGACATTTTATGCACACATTTGTATTGCATCATCCTATTGACTCACTTGTAATGGTGTCAAGATGCCATTGTGCAACAGTTAGCTGAACTTATCTCTATTTCCCTTCCTGTGTATCTGCACATAAACCCCAAGCTGCCAGTCTCCACCCATGAGAAGCCACTGAAACACTGATTCATCTCTCATCAAAATTCCCCAAACAAATAGACATGGCTAACAAACATTTCAAGAAAAAAGCTTTCTTCACCTAAAGTGTGTCTGGCAAGCACTGAGATGCTTCCTGCAAAAGAAACAAGGGTCATTCCTACCAACCCTTTTTAAAGGCTCTCACAATGTGTCCCGAGAATCAGTGATAGTTCGGGAGGTCTCTTAAAGAGTTCTACAAACATAGGGTTTTGAGCTCCTGACAAAGTTGTCCTGTATCCCAGCTCCTGACCACTTCTGCCCTGTGAACAGCATCCCTTGTCCCCAAAGAGCATGTAAAGGTGTTCTTTAAATAAAGGAATTTGAGTGGAAACAGATGTCTGGAAAGGTAATCCCCAAGTAAGGCCAAGCTGTTCAGGACCTTGAACAACTTGCGTTTAGAAAATCATTTGCCTCAGGTAAGTCTCATTCATTCCTCCAGACAGAGACGGGAAACCGATAGCACTGTGGGATGTCCACAAGGCAGGCACTCTGTAAGTGACAGTCAGTACCAGGCGATCACTGCTCAAGTTTAGCTAAGACACCTCCCACCTCACTGGTGCTGTTTCTGTCTGCCCTGCCTTCAAGTCACTGCCTGGCAGAACACAATCCTCCAGGTCCCCAGTGCGACTTACTGGGTGCGACTTTTCCCATCCAGGTTTTATCCAGAGTGGGTGGTTTCAACATCTTTCCACAAGAATGACTTGTCCCCCATCACTAGCCCCAGACCACAGTAGCACTGAGGTCAGAAAAGGGAAGAAAAGTTAACTTACTCAGTGTGACTTTCATGTGAATTCGTCACACAGACCTGAAGAAGGCAATGGAAAGGCTGGCACAGAAGAAGCAGCCACACTCCAGCCAGGACCACCCCACCACACAGCCCACAGGGCCTCTCCCCCCCGCCCCGAGAGCATCTCCCGAGCCCTGCAGCCATCAGACCTGCAGACGAGCCCCTGTTTCAGAGTTTGGAGCCTCCAAGTGGCTGCATTTGAGTGAGGCCTTGGCCAGACAAAATGAAACGCAGCCTCCTGGTAACGAGCCCTAGTAAAGGCAGCAGCTAAGGGGACACGCTTACAAACTGAAGTCTCACAGGGCTCCAGCAATCACTCACATCAGTCTGTAGAATGGCACGGTGACAGTGCAGAGATGGGAAGGGATTGGCCATGGCACTTCCTGAGCTGAACAAGCCCCTGGCCCCTCCGCTGGCTCCCTGTGGGGCTGGGCTAGTCCCAAAGCCTGGCTCCCCCTCCTGATTCCCACAGCCGCCCTGGCCATGCCCACTGCCGGCGTAGCTGTGGAGTCCCACATCGACAGCATGGGCTCCCTCACTCCTTTCTCCCCATAGCTGCCAGCTCTTCAGGATGTCACAGAGAACAGTGAGGACCTTCAAAGAGCCCCTGTTGCACAAAATGATCCGTTATCCCACAGACAGGCAGTAGGATGTGGCTGTGGTTCTTGCATACGAGGTCCAGAGGACAAAAGCTCACAGAAACAAGAAGAAATGTATATACAGGAGAAATTCTCTGGTCCTGAAGAGGGCTGCTCACCTTGAGCAAGGTGCTGTGCTGATTCAGAGCATGAGTGCAGCCCACCCCAAGTGCCCTGCTCTACACAGGTGAATTTGGGACTGCAGATGCTGTGGGGAAAAAGACCTCCATCATTTGCACCCATCTCACTAAACTTACACTGATACATCCTGGTGATTAAGCAGAAGTGACTATTTCTGTGACAAAGCCCAGCCTTTCAATGGTGATATGAGAATTGTGTTTCTTTTACTCTTGGAGGGAGGTTGCAAGCAGGCACTGTAGCAATGGGTCTCTCCTGAACCTCCTACACACACCACACAGGGCCTGCCGATTACTTCTGGGCTGCTACACACATAGACATAACACAGGTAAACACCCACCTCTGGACCCTAATCCTGCAAAGATCACAGCAGCTTTCATCAGAGTGTGACTGCTGGACCTCCCCCACACAGAGGAATTTAATTTGTGTTTCACAGAAGCACATTAACCCTGCTCTGGCCTACCACAGCCCCGTGCACACACATCCCACAGGCCGCAGGCCTCACACAGATGCTCATTGCAGCCTTTCAGTCCCTGAAGGGAGCATACAAACAGGAGGGGAATCAACTTTTTAGAAGGGTAGACAATGGCAGGACAAGGGGGAATGGATTAAAGCTAAAGGAAGGAAGGTTTAAATTAGATATTAGGGGGAAGTTTTTTACAGAGAGAGTGGTGAGGAGCTGGAACAGGCTGCCCAGAGAGGGGGTGGGTGCCTCGTCTCTGGGGGTGTTCAAGGCCAGGTTGGATGGGGCCCTGGGCAACCTTGTGTAGCTCCAGGGCTGGAGGTTGGTGGCCCTGTCTGTGGCAGGGGGGTTGGAACACTTTGATACTTAGGATCCCTTCCAACCCAGACCGTTCTATGATTCTATGAATGCCTTCGAAAGCAGCTGTTCTTCCTTTGCCCTTGCTGCAGAGGCAGCATGTTGGGTGGACACCAGGGAAAAGGCACTTTACAATTGAACAAAACCACAAAAAGATTTTTACACTTTAGGAAACAAGTCACCTTTTAGATGCATTTCTACTCTCCACCCCCCCAAAGACATCCGAGATTACTTGATTTTCTAAAAATATACCCCAAGCAGGCACAGTTAAAGCCTCTCTGGAGAAGCTCAGCTTTGCTAGTGACAGACATGAATGCAAAGCCCGTGCACAGCAGGGCTGCATGTGGTGGGACCATTTGCAGAACAGGGCTCAGTGATGGGGAGACACACTACAGCAATTAACATGTAGCTAAGAGAAGACACCATGACCAGGACCTGTGCTTCTTCTGGCTGCCACAGCAGGCTCTGCAGTAAAAAACTTTGCCTCTGCTGGGTAAAAAACTGTTTGGATGGCCAGGCCCAAAGAGTTATTGTGCCAGGGAGCAGGTTGAGTCACTGACCCTGGATGTGTTTAACAGACGGGTAGATGAGGTGCTCAGGGATATGGTTTAGCATACGGCAGGTATAGTTGGACTCAATGATCTCAAAGGTCTTTTCCAGCTTTGTGAGTCTGTGATTCTGATGCCTGTGTGCTGCCATGTAAGTCCTGACACCTAGGTCTGCGTGGATCTGATTCACATAAACTTGTCTACTCCCTCCCCTCTTCAGTCATGTCCCATTTCTGGAGTCTCTCCACTGAAGGCATCAGTGGCAGGAGGGACACCTCCTTCTCTGGGCACATAGTGGTGAGTGCTGGCTGGGAGAGAGCATGTATTGAGGTCTTTTTACCTACACTGAGACAGATCATTAGCTTTTTGTTCCGGAAGAAGGTGAAGAATAGCCTCCGTGTTGTGGATCTGGCTTTCATGGTGCCTCCATGCACATCCTGCAAAACTTTGGGGACACCACCAGTCAAAACCAAGGTTGATAAGCTTTTTCCCAGCACTTTTGCAGAGGCAAGCAGGCTGCACATCTATCCCACAAGTCTGGACTTTCTGATGCCATGCCTCTGTCCCTACAGCACTGGTGTCTGTCACCCCCCCCCCCACTGCCATCTCTGTCTGCTGACCCCCAAGACCCCTGTGCATAGAGTAGAACAGCTGCATTGGGTCAAGCCCTTCTCTCATGGTTTTGCTGGATGCTCTGGCCAGTCAAGGCAGCAGACAAGCACTGGTCCCACCCATATCTGAGCCCCAGAAGCAGGCTCTGAACCGGAAACAGCAATTGGGAGCTGTGTGGCTCATCCCACCACCTGCACAAGACCCATGGGCACAGCTAGCATGCTCAGTAAGCACTGGAGGCACCTAACTACTGTACAAGGGATGTTTCCTTCCTACAGCCCCTCTGTTCCTCCAACAAGGGACACAAGAGAGCCTGCAAAGTGCTGCTTTGACTGCCAAGCAGTAAAGTCCTGTGATCAATCCTTGTAAGTCGTGGAGTTTGTAGTGTTTAGGTGTCTGAGTCTGACTGACAGCCTTAATTATATAGGGACAGCGTCACAGCTCAAAGAGACCGTTCAGGCTGGTGAAAAACAGAAATAATACACTCCTCTTTTGCAGGGCTGGTGCAGAAAGTGAGAGCTCAGCTTACCCATCTGATGGTGATCATCTAATTATCCTCAATGAGCTAGATACAAATCCTGGCTCAGCAGAGGGAAGTGCTCTGTGATGCTCTCAATCCACCCTCTTGCCCCTATACCCTGGCCTGGAAAAAGACCTTTGCAAGGTCCCATCCAAGCGATCCTTCTGCTACTACCACCCAGCTGGAGCATGGCTGCCCTCTGAGACCCAGGGCTGGCAGCTGTTCTCTCTATGCCAGAGAGCTCCAGCGATCCCCAGCTGTGGGCAGCACATCAAATGGGAAGCCCTGGTAGCCTTGCAAACTCTAGACTCTTAACTAGACTTATGGAGAAAATCTTCAGGTCTGAGCTGCAATTTGATACTTGCAGCTTCCCACCCCTCTCATCCGTCCCCAGAGTTAATATCAGCCTGGCACATGGAGGAGTTTCTTGCAGTTTGCTGCTGCTGTGCTTTCCCCAGGGGCAAGGTAAAGCCAAGGGAGGGGCAGCAGGTACAAGGAGTCCCATAATCAAACACAGCAACCACGGAGGGTAAATTTAACATTTTGCTAGTAAGAGAAGAATAGAGGCAGGGTCAAGCAGGTAGAAGATCCCATGTCCTTCTTCTCAAGACAAATCACCTGAAGCCATGCCATTCCACCTGTCCTGCACACAGGAGCTGGAAGAGGTGGAGGACAAGCATCTTGAGCCAAGGTGCCTTGTTGCTCTGATAGAAAGGCAGTTGGGATTCTTCATGTAGCTGGGGCTTTCACCAACATTTCCCAGTTTGCATTGAGCAAAACAGTCCCAAAAGCCTGTGTGCATGTTTGCACTCATTCATGCAGAATGCATCCTGGCTGCCCAAGGGCTTCATTTGCCCACTTCTACTTCTCTCAAACCTTTTAGGATTCATTTCACAGAGGCTTTTTCTGTGTGATTCCCCCCTTCCATTTTAATTAAGGTATTTGTCTTCACAGCAGGAAATGTAAACTATGCAGCAGACAATCTTGATATATATTTTAAAAGAGGAAAAATTGTTTAGCAAAGCTATTATCTTCAGATATTCACAGAAGCAATCACTAGCCCTGTTCCTAGAAACCAGAAAAATCAGAGGAAAAACTGGAAAGATGGATGCTACTCCTTTAACAACTAGAAAAAAGTGATGAACAAGTTTTTAATTCTCTGCCTAGAAACGAAGGGTCAGAATTTTGGTGAAGAAAAAGCCATTCCTCTTAGCAAAATGCACGAGCTTTTCCCTAAGAAACTGCAAGAGCTGAGGAGTAGCTGAAGTCTTTGGAAATCTGCTGCTCGGTACTATCTATCACTGAAGTGCTGGCTGCTAAGCACTGGTGAAAACCTCGTTATGTCTAAGCTTAATTGGGAGCTGAGTGCTGCTGAAGATGTGGTCTGGGTTGTGTGTGCTGACTCTATCCTGGCAGTCAGCCCTTCATGCCTGTGCTGTCTGCTGTTCTGTACAGAGGAGCTGAAAAGGAAAGAGCCAATTTAGTACTCAGTGCCTCAGTTTCCCCAATTGCAAAACGGGGATTATCATGGTACAGGCTACAAACCTCAAATTGCTGGCATAGAGCAGCTACAATGAATCACTGCAGCAGACCAAGAATAACACAAAAAATACCTAAATAGATGAGGCACTGTGTTCTTCAGAGAGCAATTGATTAGTTGAGCTATACTGTGATTTTTTTTCCGTTGCAAACTTGGGAAAAAAAATAAAAGTCCTAGAAAACGAGAGCACATTTTTGCTGATTCCCCCTTCCTACACCATCCTCAGCCTCTGCCTTCCCTGTTCAAGAAAAAAAAATAAATTAAAAATCAACTTCTCTAAATATTGTTTCTCTCACATCAGCCCAGCAGGAGAGGCAGAAATCAAATTATAACCACTGAAATAACCATCAGCGCTTAGTGCCTGGAGGGTGGGTGGAGACACTGGAACATTTTGCTTTAGGTTTCCAAAAAAAAGAAAATAAAAAAAATCTATCTTTATTAAAATAAACAAGTGCAAAAGAAGAAAGAGAAAGAAAATCAATCAGCCACATTTACAACAGGGAGATATCAAGCAAAGAGTACTCCATCCAGAGAGACAGATGAGAGCAGCAGGAACCAGACCCCCTCTGTCCTTCTCTCTTGGAAGAGATTTTTCTTCCCCTCTTCTCCTGGATATATGTCTTGTTGCTTATGGAAAAGTACTAGAGAGAAGTTTTTCCAGAGGGTACAACAGGAGGGGGGGAAAGCAGAGCCATCCACCGTGTGCCCACCAGATAATTCAAGACAACCTCTATGAAGGGGATCACACTGCTTTCAATACCTACAGGATCCAGCAATAATTTGGACAGAACTTGCTGGGTTTATACCTCTTCAATACTTTGTAGATAAGAACAGATAAATACCAGGATTGTCACATCCAGATATTTTTACAGAGTTTCTCTCCTGCGGGGATTATTTCAGGAAAAAGCATGTGCTATATGGAAATGCTGTTGCAGCCTTTCTGTTCATCTCTACAGCTCTCCCTGGTTTTTGGCTAGAGGATCAGTCGCTTCAGGAACCAGCAAACTAACAAATCCACTTGCAATCTTTCAAAACCCAGCTGCTGGCCAGCAGGATATTATATGCAAGACCTGCACCAGGGCTCGTTTCCCACCAGCGTGTATCTGAAGACCATCTCTCTGCCTTTGTGAGCCCAGGAGATGAAGCTGGACAACGTGACAGCAATGGGGCATGGTCAGCTTTCCTCACTGCACCCAGGGAGATGCATTTGGTGCACCTTGAAGTATAGGTGCCACTGCCCAAATTAGCCCTAGAGCTACCTGGCCAGACACCTGGCTAAGCACAGCTTGTCTCTTTGGGGAAGGTTTGTTTGGGCCTATGCAGAAAGGGGGAATGGCCTCACGTGTGCCTAAACAACGGACCCCTCCATGTACAGCTGTGAGGAACCACCTCACAGAGCATCCACCATGCATTTTGGAAGATGTCAGCTCAACAACACACGTTCAGGCCCACGTTGTGGCACGGCATGTACTTATGTCTCCTCCGGTCCCAAGATGATGGGGCGATCCTGCAGCAGCAGCCAGCAGCTTGGACCCAAGGCTTTGCCCTAGTTGGGGACAGCAGAGCATTGGGCATCGCTGCCTCCTAAACCTCCTCCCGCACCTTGTCCCTGGAAAGCCACCGCACCTGCAGCAGCTTCGCCTCCACGGAGGGGTTAAAAATCCAGTGCAGTTGCAGAGGAAGCCGAGGCGGTTTTGTGCTCCTGCAGTGCCATCATGTGCTTTAGGTACGCACTGCAGAGACACTCCTGCCTGACAAAACTCGCGGGGGCCAAGGAGGCAGATGAACTGGGCAGCAAAACCTGTGTCCCTGTATGTCCCAGGTCCTGGCACTGACCACCCGGGAACAGAAGGTCCTGTGGCCACCACTGCTACATGCACACCACCTCATGCCATGATGCTCTGTGGGCGACCAAATGGTTCAGCAGTTTCGATGCCCTTCAGCACAGGACTGAAATCAGCCCCACATCACACAGGGCTGTTGCAGGCTAGGGAGATCTCAGAGGGGAATAGCAAAGGTTCCCCAAGAACAGAGCCATGGAGTGGAAATTGGGGATTTTGCCCTCTGTTTTGCCTGGATATTTCCCAGTTCCAGACATTTTGCAGCAGGTCCTTCTTGCTGCTTAATAAACCCTGCTCCAGCCGTGGCAGGTCCTCAGCTCCTGTCAGCAGGTGCTGTGCCACATTGTTAAGTGGCTCCATGGGAGAGAGCGCTCATTAACAACGCTGGGAACAGGCATTGCGATGCCTTGACAGCACCTACAGTGACAGCTGTGAAGTGCCCCGATCGGTGACGGCAGCAGCGACTGGCAAGCACAACGTGGGGGACCTGGGAAAGGGTCATCCAGCAGCAGAGCTGGGGACAGGGGAGCCCTGTGCTACACACAGAGCAGGAAGGACAGCGCACGGGGTGTCACTGCGTTCCTTTTGCTTGCTGCTGTCTGGCTCCCTGGTGGGAAAAGGCACCTTGGGATGCTGCAGCCATGTCCCTTGGGAGCCAGACCTCTGCATCTCAGCCATCAGCATTGGTACTGCCTCTCCACAGGGATAGCTATCAATAACTGTTGTTGCACAGCCTGTTGCCCCTTCCCATTGCCCCAGTCCCCTCCAAGGCACAACTCCACATGAAACCCTCCTTCGGCAGTCATGTTTTCTCCCATTGCTGTGATGCCAGCTTTCCAGCCCAAAGCTTTGGCCATTCACCCTGCCCTCCACAGCTATGACCTTTCCTCCCCGTGAGCCTCAGACAAGCAGCAAGATATGCAAGCACAAGCCCTAACCTATTCTGCAAGGAAAAAAAATGAGCTATTGCATAGGAAAAATGACCAATTGCAAGGGAAAAATGAGTAAATGCAAGAAAACCCCAACCATTCAGGGCAGAAGCCCTGCAGAGTGGGTAGGAGAAGGTGGATCCACATCTGCTGTCAGGCTTGGGGAGAGGATCTCAGGGTATGCACGTGCTCACCAAGAAAGTAAAAATAAACAGGATGAAGTAAAAAATTTTAAAAAGCACCAGAGGGTAGGAAAAATAGTGGTGTGGTCTGATGCCAGCTGGGGGGCAAACTGTAGGGCACGCTGCCAGATAGCTGCAATGGGGTGCTGGGTTGTGAAACCAACTGACAAAATGAAATAACCTGAAATAGCTTTTCTGGGGTGAAAAAGAGGAAAACAAGGCCTGGTGTCACGTGAGGGCAGGCAGGAGCATGGGGCCACTCACAGCCAGGATGAGGCATGGGGGTCCCTGCTTTTTCCTCCTGCCCTGCCAGCCCGGGCAGCCATGCAGAATGGGACCCCTGCCAGGCCAGCCTGCCCTGTTCCCCACAGCTTGGAGTCCAGCCCTGTGCTTCGGGCTCTGCTCTGAGGTTCCCAGCCATTGCCCTCACCACAGCAAGTGGCCCCTGGAGCTGCTCCGGGGACAGGTTTGCATTCTGAGTTCCCACAGACTGGCTGCAGCTGCTACTTTCTCTTTTCATGGCTAGAAGGGGGGATTGTCCTTCCTCACCACCCAGCTTGCATCCAGGTGTCCTTAGTCACGGTGGCCTCTGTGTCCCCAGAGATACAGCCCCCCCAGGCCTGTCTCAGCTGCATGGCACTGAGTGCACGGCAGCCCCCAAAGCCCAGCAGCCAGTTTCAGCCCCTCACCATGCAGGCTGTATCCATTTCCCTGCCCTCATCAGGCACTGCAGACCCCGGGTTGGCATGGCTGTGGGGGAAACAAGCAGAGCCCACCTCCACGGTGAGAATCCCAGCCCTGTCCCAGTTGCCAGCCATCCTCATCCCCAGCCAGTGGCACCTCCCTCTGCCATGGGCCCCCCAGGTGCTGCCTGGGCAGAGAGATGACATCCCTGGAGCTGATGAAACTGCTCCCTGGAAGCAGGCAGCTGGGAGGGTGGTTGTTTTCCTGGGACGTTGTCACAGCCTCAGTGAGACCTTCCTAGGAAAAGGTCAGGTAAGGGAGTAAATCCCCCCACCCCACAACGCCCAGCGGAGAAGCAGAGGGGTGAGGTGGGATGGGACAGGGTTCCCATGGAGAAACTGCCAAAACCCTTCCTCTGTCAAAGCTTTTGGGTTTTTTTTCAGAAACTTTGTCTTTTTAATCCAACTAACAAGGCAGTGAACTAGGTGTTAGAATTCGCTTTGGCGATGCTCCCACCTTGGCACCCAGTATATTCCTGGTTCCATCTCACGCTACAGCTCTCTAGCTGGACCCCCCTTCACTGCAGTACGTGGCTGTGGCTGGCTATGTGTGGTTATTACATTTTAATGGGAAAAAAAAATATTTGGGAGAAAGTAGGTTCTTTGCAATCGAGTAATATAAAAAAGGATCTGCCCCAACCAGATTCTGACAAAAATTTCTTCTCAGAGGAAATGTATGCCAGTCTAAGTGGATGAAAGAAGTTATTAAAGTGAAATCACAATATTTTACATTCATTTTCTAGCAGTCTAAACGACAGTGAAAGCATAAGCAAAATTAGAGGCATTCATACATTTTCATTTCTCTCTTCTTTGCAGTTCCTTACCTGTCCTAGCCTGTTCCATCTGGAGGAAGGTTTCCAGCCAGACATACCTGGCAAGGAGTCAAGGGCAGAGTGATGCCCTCAGACCAGCGTCCAGGGCTGATTTTGGGGTAAAAAAAGAGACAGAAAAGCAGGACTTATTTAACCTTACACTCTTTGTTAAAGCTTTATAGAAAAGCACCGTTGTAGAGAGAACTCTGACACTGTCCATCCCACGGATACCCTTAACATGTGCCTTCCATCACTGTGAGCCAAAAACTTCCTACAGCCAACTCTTCTCTCAGCCCCTTCTCTACTTAAGCATATGTTTAATTTGGAATCACGTTGACAACGGTGGGATGCAAGCGGTTTTGCTTAGATGCTCTCCTGATGTGGGTGTCTAGCTACTGATCAGCCCTATCCCTCTTCCTTCCCCCACTTTGAGTCACACTTCCCAGTTTTTTGCTGGTCACAGTGTCTATTTTAATAGATGGGAAAGAAATGCCACTTCAGGCTTACTGTGCTGCAGTCAGCAGCCACCCATCTAGGAGCTGCTGGATTGCTGCTTTCTAATTACCCCTTGCATACCCTTGCAGCTGGTGGCAGTGGGAATAGGGCAGGTTTGAGGTTCTCCCCATGCCTGGAAATGCAGCAGGCGCCCTCATGTCTGCTCAGCATCCCATAAGGGCCAAGCCTCTTGCAGTGTTTTGGCCCAGAGGCAGAGAAAAAACAGCTTTGATTAGAAATAAGCAGGATGATTTCCATTCAGAACTTCCAAGGAGATATTAGGCAGGATCAATAGAGCAAACTTCTCTTTAAACACCATCTGCAGAAGACAGAGATCCAGAGTTAACAGGGAAATGAGCTATCTGACTCAAAAGTACTGTCCTTTGATTTCATCTTATCCCTGTGCCAAAGCAGCCAGCCCTTACGTGTGTGATGTGCTTTGGTGCTTACAGAAACAGCCTCTGGAGGTCCAAAGACTTTGTCCAGGAGCTGGGAGAAACTCTTTTTGCCCTAGAACCAATGGGGAGGGGGAGGCCTGAAGAGGCAGTTTGCCATCACCCTACTCCCACAGTGACAGGAATTGCCCTGACCCCTCTTGAAAGCAGGTTAAGCCCTTCCCGTGTGAGCAGGAGCTTTTCTTTCACCTATTTACCCACGATATCTGCAGGAGGGCTAAAACAAATCACCAGAACAGACAGAGCACAAGGGCTCTGACAGATTATCCCCTAGTAAAGTGAGCTAAGATGCTGCACGACCCTCAATACCTGCTGGACGCTGCCATCCTACCACAACCAGCCGATCCCACCACGGACATCTGACGGAGCCGTCACTCCCCGCACTGAGAGGAGAGGCAGAGGAGGCAGCACGAAGGCACTGCGTGCGAGCTGCCAGCCACCCACTTGCGTCTGCCAAACTTCCCAGCGCGCTCCCCCAGCCCAGATGAACAGTGTAGGTTTGGTCACGCCACCGAGGAGCGTCACCGCTTCAAGTCATGAGACCGACTTAAAAATAATAAATGGTGGTAAGTGAAAAAGGCTCACTTCCTCTTCGTTCCCCTGGGGTTTAGGGGGGTTTTGCAAGCCTTCAGAACTCCAGTTTTCAGGGTTTTCTATGCTGGCTGAAAGGCTGCAGTTGCTTCAGTGAAATAATTAAAAAGGCCTGAGAACAGGGCTTAGAAGTTAATCAAACGAAAAGAAAAATAAAAATCCAAATGTCACTGTATTTGCAGCAAAACCCACCAGAACTGACCTCTTTGGTCAGGCAGTTTGCTTGCCTGTGTATTTACAGGACTTACTGAGGTGCAGGAGGAATGGGTATAACTTAACATGGGGACATGGATGTGTTTTTTAACTCCTGCAAGTAGTTGATATAACTTTAGCGTTGGGTCCTGCTTCCTGTGCCATCCCCTTTCCACAGCAGCTGCATCAGCTCAATCAGTGACTGTCACCAGCATCACCTTATGCTTTTGTGTACAGACCCTGATACAGGTGAGGAGTCTGGCTCCCATCCAAGCTGTAGGTACCAGGGCAGAAGGTATCCACAGGCACACACAAGCTGACAAACCCTGTGAAATCCACTACAGACTTACCAATTCTTGTCTCCATTAGCCCAGGCATCTTTATGCCGCTCCCTATTTTGTGAGCCAAACATGTCCAAGGGATGGGAGGTGAAGAGAGAATGATTTTTCACTGTCTTTTTAATGCAAGAACTGGGAACATCGAGTTAAATTAAGTAGGTGATACGTTGGAAACAAAATAAGATACCCAGCGTCATACAGCAGAACTGTGGGACTATTTGAGTGGAGATTTTGTGGATGCTCAAAGTTTGCATAACTTTAAAAAATGACTAGGCAAGCTTGTGGAAGAAAATTCCAGTCAGAGCTAGAAACTAGAGAGATCTCCCTGGGCTGCAGCCTGCTGGAGGCTGCTAGAGAAATAGCACTGTGTGATAGACCTGTTCCTATACATTTCCCAAAGCACACGCTGTTGGTCACTGCTGGAGAGAGAATACATGGCTGGATGTATTTGTGCTCTGACCTAGCCTGGTCATTCTTTTTCCTTATTTATACCAGTATCAGAGAAGATTTGTGCCATTGAGAAGCTGTTTTCCTGTTTTCTGAAAAAAAAAAAAATTCCCAGAAACCCTCCTCTGAAGGCTGAATCTCATCAGGAATCAGTGCTGGGACCCCAGGGTGGCAAGTCAAGGATCTAAGGACTGTCTGAGTAGGAACATCACCAGAACAACCATCAGGGTTTATGAATAGACAGCACTGTCAGGTAGCTTGGGTGGAAAAATGCATTCCTGCTATCAGCTCCAAAGGCTCAGCCTGGCAAAGAGTATGACTGCAGATTGTGAGTGTCTGTTTCCTTTTCTTTGTTTCCTTGTTGTCTTTTTTTAAACAATCTGCCAATTCATCATTAAGAAATTAAATATTTTATAGCTGCTGTGATGCTGATGACAGGTGCCAGATTGATTGGTTCTGGCAGAGGAAATTTACTGCTCATTTCTTCCCTTTGCAGCAATAAGTTATGTGCACAGGGGTAGAAAGAGGGAAGAGCTGAAGTCTCCAAGCTGTCCAGATCTGACCCAATAAAGAGTTTAAAAATAGGTACAATCTGGAAACATTTTGGTGCCAACAACAACAACAACAACAAAAGCCCGGCTAGAGTGGCTGCGTTTGCTAGTCCTTTACACAGCGGGTGGAAGGGGAGAGTCCTTGGCAGGGCTAGCAGGGATGTCAAGGTTGCCCTGACTTACAGGACCCCCAGGACAGTGCTGTTTCAAACCAGCCACAGTGCTCCAAAAGGAAAAATCATGTAATTGAGCCACTCAGAGTCAGAGACCTTGAGTGCCGCTCTGGCCTTTGCCACTGACTTCCCGTACAGCCCTGAGCATCTCACTTCATCTCTCTCCTGGGGAAGTTAGGACCCCTCTCTTTTGGACCCTGGGTGATTTCAGACAGTTTCTGACTAGGAATGAGCTTATCTGTACAGCACATGGCACATCAGGGAGGCATCAGCTGGTGCCTCCCCTTCCCACATGCAATCTGCCTGCTCTCCCCAGAGCCCCCGTCTTGAACGGATCCCATCTCCTGGCCTGGGAGGAAGGGGATTTGGTGAGTCTGCGCCCATCTTTGATTGCCTCTGCCTCCTCCTTCTCCACTGCCTTTCCCATAAGCCAAGTTCCCCTGGGGCAACCTGGTTTATACAGCACTCGGCTGAGGAGACAGACGAGACACGTTCCCAGAGATGACACTAACAAGATTTACTACGTGACTAAGGCTTGCAATCGGTGGTGATAACTAGAGAATTACCCTGATAAATATTTGATATGATTTGGAGAGTAATAATAGATTTTTCTTGCCCACGATTTCCATCAGGAAGAAGCAAGGGGAAGGAGCTGCTGAAAAGGGGAATGTAATTGTGGCATCCGTCTTTCTGGCTGAGGTTACCTGTCCTTTGCAATAGATCAGTGGGGAATTGGGCAGGGGGATGTGGAGGGGCAGGAGGTGGCTGGGCATCCCTCAGCCCCACCACATTCCAGATCTGCTGGCAGGTCTGCAGCTCTGGGAGGATGGAGCATGTGACTCTGTGTGTGGGAGACAAACTGAAAGGTGGAGGGGGGAAAAAGACGGGGAGGACAGAGAAAGAAAACAGGGTGGAAAGATTCAGGGCAGCAATGGAGAAGGGGCTGGGCTGGTGATGGGGAGGGAGGGCTGGGATGCAAAGGGAGATTTCTCTGTGCTGTTGGATTGGAAGGGGCATGAGGGCTGGCTGCTGCTGCAAAGGCAGAGCATTCTTTGGTAAAGCATGTCAGGGTGCCTGCCCATGGGCAGTAACTCTGCTACCCCCCTGCCAGCCCTGCACCAGCTGCTGGGCAGAGGGAGGATTTGTGCCTGTGTTGGTCAGCCCTGGTCTCAGGCTGCAGGGAAACCTCATCACCTGTAAGCTGTGCCTTTTCTTTAATGAGAGCACCCCAACACCACCAAATCCCAATTCGATTTCAGCTCATCAAAGCCAACGTAATTCTGTTAACATGTAGCTCAGAGCAGCCGATATCTCTGTCAGAGAAGGTCAGAGCAGCCCGTGACACACAGCATGGCCTTGAAGACTGTGAAAGCAAATCTTCTCCCACTGCCACAGCACGGTCTCAGAGACCCTGCAGTTTTCATTGTCATTTGGTATCATGGGCAGCAGGATGGCAGTGCTGTCCTGGTGTCACAGGTCTCCCAGCACACCCAGCAATAGCCAGTAGCTGGCGTGTAAGGGTTTGGCTTCTGTCTTGCTTCCACCACAAAACCGCATTTAAGACCATAGACAAGTCTGCATTTCTGAGGAATTAATTCCTCATGCTGTCATTCACAGAACAGGACATCCCTGCCAGGACTCTCCAGCTGAGGATCAGAGATCCCCAACACAGTGGCCCAGTACAGAGACCTCCCTTTCCTGGCTCTGCCACCAACCAGTGGTGACACAGAAAGTCACTCCATCCCTCTGCACCTTCATTTTCTTTTTGGTGCTTCGTCCACCTGATGTAGCTGTCCCCTTTGGAGCAGGAGTTCGACAGTGCCTAGCACAGTGGCACTTGAATCTTTGGTTTCCAGCGGGATATAAATTGATGTGTCCTGATTTCCAGAGAAGCTGTCGCTGGTGGAAGCAGCAGAAGCTCTCTGCCTCTGAGACAGTGAGCCTTCCTTCACTTTGCTGCCCAGTTTGAGGCTTCTGACAGTTAAGTGTTCACCTCATTCTTTATTCCCGTCCTTATTTTGCACTCAAGTCATTACTCAGACAGCACTCAGTGGCATTGGCTAAAGGAGATTTTAAGCTAATGCAGAGAAAGCAAGTGAGAACAAAGATCACAGCAAGGAAAGTGGTACTTTGGCATGTTCACATAACAGCTACTCCATCAGGTGGAACATGACAGTTATTGTAGGAATCTCTTCATAAACCCTAATACACACTCAATTATATACTCTTAAGATTCCCTTTTTGTTCCATGTCATTCATCTAAAGAAGTGTCAGATGGAGAAAGGCAATAATCCACAGAGACTCCAATTCATTTTATCCACACGCTCGGGGATAGTTATTAATAGCAGAGCTGCTGGTTAATTGCACGTGTCCTGTTACAGGAGATCAATCACACACAGAAGAGCTTGAAAACAACTTAGTGTCATTTTACACAGAACTGTTTAGTCAGGGCTACACTTATGTCCTTGCTGGACTCATATAACCTTCTGTGAGGGTTAAGATTTGCTGTGGTTGAACTGGGCTGGAAACATCACTTCCCTGACTGTGTTTACAGCTAGCTCTGTTCAAGCCAGTGTTAGACTTTTGGGCTGTAGTGTAGACAGAGTCTGAGGGCTTGCAATATTGATATGCACAGCCTCCATGTCTTCGTATTAAAAGACAGGAGGAAGAAAAAGCCAAAGGGCTTTTCCTCTGTAACAGGCTGTGGCTACCATGGTTGTCTCTTCTGCCAGGAATAGGAGGAAAGGGAATGTGCAACACATAACAAACAAAACTAACTGCCCAGCTATTGATAAATCATCCATCTTTTATTTAGGATCACATAAAGTTCCTAGGCAGGGATACGGATCTTGTTGCATGAGATGCTGCCCACACATACAAACAAGCCTTCAAGCTCTTCTAATTTTTTTTTAATAACATAAACAATACTAACTCCACGGTGAAATCAGTGGATGAGAGGAGCCTTATCAAAGACAAACTCCATTTCCACCTCTCGTCGCTGTTACCAAGTCCTAGTCCTGTTTTCGTCACTTCACAGGCTCTTGAAATGAACAACAACAATTTCCATCATCACTTTGTAAAGGTTAATCTTCCCTTCAAGCAATCATCTTCATAAGAATGACAAGTTTAATTTTAAGGGATAGGTCTTAGACAATAAAGCTACAACTAACACTGCTGGGCTGAACAGACTCAGACAACCAGGGCTCAGTCTGTGATGATGGATACATTCAAATCCAGAGATTTGGAGTGAAAAGAAAAATTGGATAAAGCCTTCTTGGTTTTTTTCCTTTTCTGCCCATTAAGTTGTCGCCAGATGCCTTAATTTGATATTGTTATTATCACACAAATTACACCTACTCCATGCTTCATCTCATTTGGCCAGTGAGGCAATTTTACCCAACCGTGTTCTCTAGGGGGCATGGGATCTGCTTTGTCTGTTCTCCTCATCTCTGAAATAGCTCCAGACCTGGGCTCTGAGTCTGCTGCACATCAGAGCATGAGCCTTGCTCTAAATCGGGGAGTGGTGAGAGAGATGCTTCACAGCTTCCAGGCAGTTAGCAAGACTTTTGTGTCTTACCCTGAAGCCAGGACATCCAAAATCACATGGAAAATATGGCTGCTAGGACCCAGGACTTTCTTCTTTTTTCTGAGTCATGCACCTGCAACCTGGTTTTGCAGTACTGATACAAGGGGAAAACCATTTGCATCCTGACACAGAGATGTATACAGGTTCTCAAGTGCAAACATAATGTATCTTTTGTCTTAATTTCCTGAAAAATACATTGGCATAGCATCTTTTTGAGTTAAGGAGCACTCCCTGATGTCTCTTCTTACTCCCCAGCAGTGGTCCCATGCATGTTCCCTGTCTACTCTCCTCATCTCAGAAATAGCTCCAGATCTTGGCCCTGACTCTGCCGTAGTGAGAGAATGAGTGGAGTGGTCTCAGGGCGTGCGGGGGAACTAGCGAAGCATCGTGCGAATAGGAGAGGGTTGGCACTACAGCACCACTGGTCACTGGCTGCAAACCAGTTCAGAGCAGCTGAGGAGCTGGCAGTAAATGTGATGTCTTTGGGAAACCTAGATGTTTTGCCACCAAATGAGACCCCCTAGAAAGGCTGCCAGCTGCCCTCCTGCCCTGGCCTCTCTCTACAGAGCCACTTCCATCTGTCCATGCTTTGAAAAGGTTGTGGTGCCAACAGTGCTGGGCAGTGACCTTTGCTGCAGGGAACAAACACTGACCCTTGGGGGTTCACTGTTAACCTGCCAACACAGTGATCCCTCAGGAAAGCGAGGAGGGCATCCTGATCTAGTAGCTCAACACAAACAGGAGGATTAAGCCTAACAATCTGCATATGTATCTGAAAGAGGGCTCAGACCTTAACAGAGCTGTCTTCCCCACACAGACCTGCTCTAGGAAAAGGTCCTGAGCTGCCAGGGCAAGGAGAAGGGCAGGGGCAGGGGTAGGGTGGGTGACACAGAAGCCACAGGCACATACCTGCATGCTGGGTTGAGACACCCTGGAAAGAGTGGGGGAAGGATGCTCCTGTCATTCAGACATAGGGATCAGCTAACCTGAATCTCATGTCATGGTGAACAAAGTACCAAGTGCTAAAAACTCCTGAATATTTTTTTATGGCTGTAAACATTGGACCACTTTCATTTCCTGTGACTCAGTTTCCCTCTCTGCCAAATACAGATTGTGGCATTTTTTAGGGAGGAGGTAGCAAGAGTGGGTCCAGGAGAGCATGTGAGCCACTCTGTGGACACACAAGCATCACCAGCTGGGGCAACTGGCCAGGTATGAGCACATAGCATGGGAGCAAAGGTGCCACTTGCTGCCCTAACTTCTTGTCCCCATCCCCACTGAAGCTAAACCATCACCCCTTAAGCCAAATCCTGCCCACCAGCCTCTCTCCAGTGCTGTGTGGGAGCCGCAGACATGGAGAATACCAGTGACAATTAGGATTTAGCAGAGTTCCCAATGTACATCAAAAGGACAGGCTGACCCCTGCATGTACATTCAAGAGGTGAGACAGACAGGCAGAGCCCATGTCCAAAGCGTGTTGCAGTCCCCCAGCCCCTTGCATACAGGAGGCTTAACTTTATTTAAGAGGCAACAAGTCACTGACAATCCCTAATCCACAGCTTCTGCCGTCTTCCTTCCTCAGGGTCTGGCAGGTTTCCCAATGCCTGGCACCTGCTAACATCATAATCACAACAGGGAGCAAAACTTTAAAAATTTTTTCCTTAAACAGCTTTCTCCCCACCGTGCCAGCATCCACACACAATTACAACCTGTGTGCTGCTGGTCCAAAGCTGAGAAGAAAACCTGCAGCCTCACTGAAGCCTTCCCCCTCTCCCCCTCCCAGCCCCTTCCAGGGGCATATCACCTTGATTGCTCAAATCTGACTGTTTCCCAATCTTCTTTCATCTCACATTGACCTCCCAGCATGGCAGGCAGCAATAATCAAAGCTGTGACACGTGTGATAGCCCTGTGCCAGACAAGGCATTAACAGTTCCTTTAGATTTAAGCCCAGTTCATACCCACCCAGTAAACAGCCTTACCAGTGAGCTCCTCAAATCCATAGTTGGTTCATCAGAAAGCACTTGTCCCACTTTCACAAAAGGGCCTGGAAATGAGGCAAAAGGCAAAAAATCATATCCTGGGTAAAATGACTGTAATGCAGGAGCAACAGACAGGAGGGGAAAGCATGCACTGTGCAAACTGTACCAGCATGCCTGGTGCCAAACCATAGAATCATAGAATGGCATGGGTTGGAAGGGACCCCAGGGATAACAAAGTTCCAACCCCCTGTCACAGGCAGGGCCACCAACCTCCAGGCCTGATGCTACACAAGGTTGCCCAGGGCCCCATCCAACCTGGCCCTGAACACCCCCAGGGATGGGGCACCCAACACCTCTCTGGGCAGCCTGTCCCAGCCCCTCACCACTCTCAATGCCAACTTAGGCTCTGTAGGTATCTTTAGACAGCAAAATGCAGAGGAGGTTGCCTCATATGTTGATGTAAGTTAGGAGGAAAGTGGAAGAAATGCTAACCCAGCGCAATAAAAATGCAATAGCATGGGGATAGCAAAGTCATCACCAGGACCCTGAGCAGATTGCTTGGGGTCTTGCAGCATGCTAATTCCTCTGCTGGGTTGTGTTCCCTGGTTTTGTTACCTGTCCTGGCTACATTAGACTTGAGATTGTCCTGTGTCCTCAGGAGCATCAGGAATAAGAAAGCTGGCCAGAGTACTGGGACCAGCACTGTACCTGGGAGCACAGGAATGTGAGAGATCTGGGCTAGCAAGGACAGTCCCTGCCAAAGGAAAACCTTCACTTTTGTCCCAGCATCTTCCACCAGCAGGCAAGGAACATTTTCTCCTTACTCTGCTCTGCCTGCATTCATGCCCTGGCTGCTTCAGGAGATGTGTCCATCAGCTTATGGAGCCATTGTACTTCTCTGGAACTTCTGTGTCAATCTGTGTTTTACCAAATTAAACAAGCTGTTCCTGGCTCTTCTGCTCTCCACCCTGTGATGTGTTTTCCACCTTCTAGATCATCTTCTAGCTTTCCTCTGCATTCCTTCAAGGTTAAACATCCCTCTTGATCTTAGGAAGTCAGATCCAAAATGGTCAATGACACAATTTTTTGTCCATATTTGCTGAAATATCCCTCCTGATACATCCCAGAATAGCATTTGCCTCTCTGCCTGACATCTCAGTCAGTTAGACCACATAGATCTCCTTGATCTTTTGCAGCTGATCATCTCCTATATTATATCTGAAGCTATCACAAGTCCTCAGATTTTTGACCTGTCATCTCAGACTTTTTGTTTTCCATCTCATTTCAATTATTCTTATTTTCAAGGTCACTTAGTTCTTTCAGACTCCCACTCTCATTCTCCTCTGCATTGCCAAGACTTCCAGTTCTGTGTCACTGGGCGATTTTAGCCTCAGGATCCTGCTTTCACTGCCAAGATCATCCACAAGAAGAAAGGATCAGTTCAAGACCTGTTCTGTGAGAAACTTTTTTGTTGAATTCCCTCCAGAAGCAGCACCTCACCTTACAAGTTTGCTAATCCTCCTTTCCTGCAGCCTCACTAATAATTTCCCCACATGGCACCTATCAGATACCTTACTGAAGTCTAGATAAAGGAGTGTTTCCTTTGTCTAGAAAATCAGGTATCTTATCAAAACAAAGCTATCATGTTCCTCTGACACAATCTACATTCTGTAAACCCCTGTTGGATCTTATCTCATTTCCCCTTTATCTCTGGGTATTTAATTGTTCTTTCCTTCAAAATTCACTTTGAAATCTCAAGTCAAGGTTAGAATAAGCGGCTTCTAGTTAACTGAATAACTTTTTCTCCACACCTTACTACTCCTGTTGCTCTCTGCTCGTATGACATGACCCCTACAAGACATCATTAATCACCTTTTCTGCTGGACCTACACTTTAATGTGCAGATTTTTTTTTGACATACAGCTCTGTGGAGCTCAGTTGACTCAGGTGCAGTCCAGTGCTAAAGCCTGGTTGGGGTATACTGCAGAAGAAGGGATACAGAGAGAGTGATGAGGTGAACAGGCTGCCCTGAGAGGGGATGGATACCCTGTTCCTGGAGGTGTTCAAGGCCTGGTTGGATGGAGCCCTGGGCACCCTTGTGTAGATCCAGGCCTGGAGGTTGGTGCCTCTGCCTGTGGCATGGGGGTTGGAACTCTATGATTCTTGAGGTCCCTTCCAACCCAGGACAATCTGTGATTCTCTGATTGCATGATTCCATGCCTAGATAAACCCAGCATGGTGGTGGGATGTGATGGACAATGATCCATGGGACAAGTACTTTGGGATCTGCTCTCTGCTGAGATTCATCATAAAAGTGAATAGAAAGGAGCTGGCTCTACTGTTCCTGCAAACAGGGAGCACAGGGTATTAACGAGGTGTGACTGGGATGCTTTGTTTGTGAGCAGCTTTAGAAATGTTAGACTTATTAGCGACGGTTGTCAAAGTGCCGCTTGCAAAGTTCCCCACCGTTGCAAGTGACTGCCAGAGCTTTAATGTTAATTGGACAGATTGTCTCTGGTTTTGAAGAGAAAGCTGTGATTAATGAAACAACTGTTAACGAGGCTGGAGGAAAGCAGACCCTTCACCTTCCTTCTTTTGAGTGGAGGTAAACAACTGGCTTTGGCTGCTCTTAAGAAGTAACTGATTGAGGGCTCTCCTTAAGAGCAAGGCCCAAACAAAGCTGAAGAGATGAATTCACTGGGGAAGGTTATTCATGCCTCCTGGTTCCTTGAATTCGTTAGGGAAGGCATGAAGGTGCTTCATACCTCCAGGTGAAGGCAGGACATCCCCAGCTTCTTCTATAGTTTAATTCCTGGGCAGATCTTCCTAGATTTATCTGAGATTCAGAACTGACTAGAAAACACAATCCTGGACCTTTGGTATCTTTGCTCTCATGTGGGTTCTCCATGGTTGGTTGCACTTTGCCTTGGTGCTGGTCTAGCACAGGCAGTTTGCTCTCCTAATTCAGAAGTGATCTTTGTGTCTATACTGGCTACAGGTTCCATATTTTGGTATTGATTCTACTTGAAAATAAAAGCTGAAGGGAATGAGTGCTTCTCTAAGTCCTTCTTTATTGTTGGTTTTCCCTGTTTGTGGACCCTTGATCTCTGCCTACCAACACCCTGGCACTCTCTGAATTTCAGATCAGCTTCCTATGGATTTCTGAAGGTGCCCATCACAGGACACAGAGGTTGAGAGTCCCTCTGCTGTACACCTTTCAGTCCCATGTGTGAATGCAGTCCCTTACCACACTCAGGTTAAAATACTTCCTGCTGGTTTCAGGTCGTGCACGAGAATATCCATCTCTCCTTTGGGTTTTGTTTCCAACTTACCTTCTGCTGAAGGAGAAGGTTGAAGTGTTTCGTGTTTGAGCCCTACCAGGGTCTTTCTGCTTCCCCAGTGAATTCACTGGGACATTTCTATGGAGCCACCCAGCCCCATTACCAGCACTTAGGTCTTAATCTTTCTCTCCCTGTAGTCAGCAGCAAAACTCCAGGCAGACTTCAAGGGGACAAAGATCAGGCCTCAAATGTCTGCCTCAAGCAGTGAACTAAGAGTTCTCCCCCCTCTCTCATGATGTGCTCACACTCTGAGGTCTCCGGTCATTACTCTCCTTGCTGCCTCATTACCAGAATGTGCCATTAAAGTTTCGCTCACTTGAAAATGATCTCTTATTATCTCTCCATGGAAATTGCCCCGGCAACAAGCTTCCTTCAATATCTATCAAGCCAAAGAAAGCCATTAGAGAAATTACAGTGAGCTGCATGGATGCTCACGCCCCTTCCCTGGCAGGTAGGCTCCCCTGGCACATGGCTCCACGTCCACACGCTGCTCTGGCTCCATCATGAGGCCAGTGGAAGAGCAGCCAAGTGTCCCTGTCAAGGTCCCTATAAGGATGGGGTGGAGGATACCTGGTGTCCACACCAAGAAAGGTACTGTTGGAAGGAAGACCACTCCCCACAGAGTATATGATATGCTGGGAGCGTAGCCCTCTGTGCCCAGCACCACAAGAGTTGTTTAATACCCAAAGGAGAGGGGAATGGCCGAGACTATCTGTACAGTCATGCATAAAGTTTCCCAAATAACCTTTTCTGGTTGTTTTCATTTTGGAGTGTCTCCCATGAAATGCCCAGAGTCTCCTCTCTTCGTTATGGATGTCCGTAGTGCTGTTTGTTGGGCTTCATCGCACTAGGTTGCCTTTCCAGTCCATGGAGACAAGAGGCATGTCAAGGACATGATTCATTTCAGCTGGTTTAGACATCAGCAAAGGATGAATTGCACCCCAGAGGTATCTGTTTCTCTCCCCTGTCCACAAAAGAAGATGAAACAGCTCACTGCTGTAGGTATCTGTGTTGCCAGATAAAGCAAATTCTCAGTGTATTATTTGCAGAAGTGCCAAAGCATTTGGATTAGGGATCTTGAAAAGATCAGGAACACCAAGTGATTACCCTTTTCCAAAACACAGCCCAAACCTGTGCAGAGGGAGGACGTCATCTCATGATGCCTGGGTGCTTGACAGGGGAAGTATCAGGCTTCATCAGCCTAATTTGGGCTGTATTTCCTATTTCAAATGTTACAGAGTCATCTGTATTCACATGGAGTGCCAGCACACCAGGTCTCCTGTCCTCCTTTATTCTGTGCTCCCCCCCATGACTCCAAGTCACAGCAAAGGCACATGGTTATTATTTTTATTTCTATTTCTCTCCCTCAGCAGAACAACAGCACCGACTTGTCTGCCACCTTCGACAACAGCCAAAGTATGAAACACTCGAGGCATTTTCAGGAAAAACAAACTAGAACCAAACTGCAGGAGCAGGGCCCTGCTCTGCCCTTCCTATCACCAAACTCTGCAGGTTGCTTTTCTGCTCTTAGGGAAAGGTTTGATTTGCTGCCCTGAAACTGGTGAAAGGAAAAAAGAAGAGAGGCACATCTTCCTTGTCAGTGGGAGGTCTGTCTGCAGTAGGATTTCCCTGCGAGGCGCCGCATCGTAGCATCTCTTCCCCAAGCTCTGGATAGCCTAAGTGCAACGTCTCCACTGCCAGGGTTACATCTTGCCCTTCACCAAAATATACTAGAAGGGAGGATGGCAAGAGGTTATCTTCCAGGCTAGTGCTGGGAACACTGAGTTGGAGTGATCATTATGCTAGAAGCATAGATTGATCCCAAGGGTGTTGCATGTTGGATATCTCCTTTCCTCTAGTCGTACTGCAGTTCCTTCCCATGCCACACAGGTCTCTGCTGCGAGTGTATTCTCCTACCTCTCTGCATGTCACTCTCTCACAAGGGCTTGTGCTTCCTCTGAAATTGTCCCTTCCTTGTCCCTTTTGTGCCCACCTTTTGCAAACATAGGCCACTGTTAAGCAAGGGCTGACACGTATCTGTGGGAGCCCAGAATTCATCCCAAGTCCCAGAAGCTGTAATTATGCCACTAAAATAATAGCTCAAATTCCTTGGACCCACCTTATTCCATTTGCACAACTCCCCTTGCCAAACTGCCTGGGCAAAGTGGACTTCTGGCTTAGTGCAGGAGAGGAGGGGAGAGTGAGAAAGAGGGAGAAAAAGGGATAATTGAAAGAAAACCAGGAAATCAATGAACAAAGTGATGCCAGTACTGAGAAGCAGATGGGAGAGATGGACACAGAGAAGCAAGCCATAGGTATGTGTCATGTTCCTGGTCACATCTGTCAGGGGACAGCAGGTTTCTTGATAGAACTCAAAGCTCAAAACTGGTGTGTAGGTCTCCAGGGGGGCTCAGTTTTGGTGCTGTAGCTGACTGAGGTGGAAGGTGCAGGGGGATGCATTTACCCTCTCAGAAGGCTTGTGCCCCCAACAGATCTCATCCTGGCAGTTTCCCTTGCCAATGGCACTGAGCTGAGTGAGTTTATAGGGGGAAAAAAGGCTAATATCATGCAAGAAGGGGCAGGTTTTGCTAAGCACAAACCAGAAAGACAGTCTCTGGAGGCTCAAGCAGCATTTATGGGACTTGGTTCGGTCTTCATAGTCTGCTCAGCTGCAGGAAAGAGATGTGGCCCATGACTTTTGCTAGCTTACTGGGTCATAAACCAGCCAATTAAGTCTGAAACTCCCATGAGAGGATTTCATTTATTTCAGCTGGACCCCATATGTGTTCTCTTTCCCCAGCTGGCCAGCAGCCAGGTCTGCTAGAGCAGCCTTGGTGTTTCCTGTACCTGGAGAGGCTTGTAAGCACTCAGTTGGTTTCCACTTATACTCTCTAATGGAACTGGAAGTCGAGACTCCTGGGCTCCTTTCCTGCCTCTATCTCCACCTTGAGGTACAACTTCAAATAAATTATTTCCCTTTCCTGTGCTTGCCATCTGTGAAACACAGCTAATGATGCTCTCCTGCCTTTTAAGAGTGCTCTGAGGTTCTGTATAATCACAAGGTAGTATTATCATAGCAACCGTTCTGGACTTTCCCAGTTCAAAAATTATTTTCCAAAACCTGATTGAGTAGAAGGCTGGTGTTTGCTGAGGCAGAGCAGTGCCCAGGATCAGGAGACAGGATATGAGAAATCTGGGATCAGCAAAGATTATAGCATGTGAGGAAGAGTGTGAGAAGCAAAAGGAAAGCTCAGACTTTATTAATATCATGTCCAGAATGGACTTTGTGTTATTCACCAACAAGGGGATGGGGTCATTTTCTGCTTTCTGAAGCCTGTTGGGAGTCCTGGTTTTGATACTGCAGAGTGGTGAAACACCCAGGACAGTGCCTGGGCTCTGGATTTGTAAAGATAGCCTAGTGACATATTAAACTCAGTGAAAATCTTTACTGATTGGCTCACATTGGATCATCAAAATTATGCTATGAAAGGGGCTTTCGAATGTTTCTCCAGGCATGGGGATGTTGAGTAAACAGTCACATCTCTATTGCTTCAGGGAACATAAAGAAATTCCATCTCTGGGAATCAGGATCTGAATTTTCTGCATTAGGTAAAGAGCCACTGCCCATGTCTCCCAGCTGCTGAAGAAGAAGATTTGGTCAAATTTAGTCCAGATATGTTTAAACTGTAGCACAGCATGTTCTGGGTGATTTCACACTGGGGAAGATGTCAATGTTTAATTGAGATTGATAAAAGTGAAGGGAAACAAAGGCTACTGAAGACCTAAATGGGGTTTGTCTGTGACTACCACATGTGGCCACAATTCTCACAGGGTATTTAGCCTGTGGAGGAATGTTAATAGCAGGAATATTTTAGTATTATAAGAGTTACCGTGAAAAGCCATTTATTGCTCTTCTTGCCTTATCCCATAATATGAAAACTATAGTCTTATTCCATTAGATTAATGGTTAGGCAAATTTAATACAGGTTAAAAGAAAAAAAAAAGAAAAACACCACACCTGATGTACTGTGTAGTCAGTTGATGTAATTCACTGCTGCAGGAGGTCAGCGAGTGATATGCTGTAGTTGGGAGTTAAAAAGAGCTCTGTAATTTTACAGCCATTAAGAGCATGTCATTATACCTGTGAATGGGGGAATGGAAATCTCAAACTTCAGAATGCAGAGAAAGAATAGCCTTAGGAAAGAAATCTCCCCATCTTCTCCCATCACCTTTCACGCTACTGGGGAGTTGTATTAGACTGGGTTATTGCCATTACCCTTGGAATTGCCTGCTGGCAGCCACCATAATGTATGCAGGTGTTCACCCGTGCAGTGAGGCACATCAATGAACACGGCTCATTCAGTTTACTGAACAAAGCTCTGTTTCCTTGCAGGCTCATACAGCCCACTGGCTTATTGGTTTGAGGAAATACTTGCTGCCTGCACCCTGAAATGCAACAGCCACTCCACTCCCCACAAGCAGATCTCCTCCATCTCCAGTGGATCTGGCCAGCAGCAGACAGGAAGAAAGGCAGTGCAGTTTTGGTGGCACTTGGTGCCCTTCAACTAATAGTCCCTCTTCATACACAGGCTCTTTCGTAGTTGAAATCAAAGCCTGGCTTTGGTATTCAGCATGGTACATTGGGATTCAGTTCCATAAAAGGCAATACTTACTGGGCTTCCTAAAACCATGGAGACAAAAAGCATCAGAAGCAGCCAGATGCCCCATGCAAGTCATAGAATCACTGAGGTTGGAAAAGACCTTTAAGATTACCAAGTCCAACTGCTAACCCAGCACTGCTAGTCCAACCACTAAACCATGTCCCTGAGCACCTCATCTACCCATCTTGTAAATCCCCCCAGGGACGGTGACTCAACCACTTCCCTGAGCAGCCTGTTGCAATGATTGACATCAGAAAATGGGAGTCATTTCACTCTCTAGGTACTCAGAGATACATGAGATCAGATCAGCTGGGAAATCTGGAGTTTCTTCACATTTTCCTTTTTCAGAGGGACAACCATGGCATTTAATTCCTGATGCCACACCCTTACTGCCTACACAACTAGCTCCTCACCTTTAAGCTAAATGGAGACTCGTTTGTCACATTCCTAAAAACCAGCCACACGTGGGAACTCGGTGCCTTTCCACCTGCCTTTACCTTCATAAATTTAATTAATCTGGATTTAAATTGGCATTGGTTTTCTGAGTTGCATGAGGAACTGGGGAATAGATTTGTGTTTTAGTCAGGTTCTAATTTGATGGAGAATTAAAGCCTCATAAATAAGGCACAGTATTTATTCAGCATGTTTGATGAAGACATCCTTCCTATAGCTCCACTACAATCTTTTTTTCTTTTTACAAACAGAGCACAGTGAAATGCAAAACATTTTGAATGCCATCAGCACACAAAACTCAGGGCCCAAGTGCTCAGCTGGTGCAAACTGGCACAGATCAGCAGCTGGCAAGGCAAACGCATCCACTGGTTCTGCACGAGGAGGTGTTGGAGCTGACCTTGCTTTGCTCTCACACGTCTTTCTAACATTGTTCCCAACTTGTGCAGTCACACTTGCATCTCCTTACAGCTTCCCTGTCTTTGGAAGCCTCTGCCAGCATGTGGGATGTGGGGAAAAGGGCTCACAGTGCTGCAGTAGTGTGGGGTGAGTTATTTCCTCCTCTGTGTAGCTGAAAACTTGCTGTGTTGCCCTACTGCCTATATTCATGGGGAATAGTTGGATGCTAAGCAGCAGAAATGTGCTGGCAAGCATTTCCTGGGCTTAGGTGAGAGATTAGCCTTCAAGCCACCAAAAAGACCTCCAAGACAGGAGCAGCCGGTGCAGGACTTGAAGTAAAACATGTTTTATGCAGCTCCATGGCTCAAACTTCGCTTCTTGCTTCCCTGGGCTTTCTGGCTCCGCTGAGATTAACTGGAGGAACACACACACCTCTGCTCTGTGCACTCCTGCTGCTGGCTCTTGGACTCTTCCATGGCCTCACCAGCATCCCAGGGTCCAAATGGCCTTTCTCCAGCTCAACTAATCCGTCACTGCTGAATCTGTCAGCTGGCGGATAATGTATGTGCACGAGCTCTGAGGTGGGCAGGCAGGGATGGCACAGACCCAGGATGTGTCCAGGGAAGGGGGGTAAAAGCTGCAAACGTGATGCTTTTCTCACCCCATTTATAGCAGGCTCCCCAGCCCGTGGCAGGGGGAATAGCCCACAGGAAGCTGGTGGCTTTGTAGAAGCTTTTGTTAGTATTGAATTAATCCCAAATTTTCACTGTCCCCTGCCCCCTGAGCAACCCTCATGGCTGACACCTGCCAGAAAATTCAAAGAGGGTGTTTGGGGCAAAGCCAGCTTTCCAGGAGTGTATCTAATGCTCTCCTAGGTTGATTTGGATAGTGGTTCCTCCCAGCTCTTGGTGCCTGCTGCTGCGGATGAGCAGAGCTGCAGTCATGGGGTCCCTCTGTTAGATCGATCCGGTGCTGTGCATCTGCACTCTGTGCCTGTCTGCACCCTGGACTCTCCAGCTAAACCCCATCTGCTCAGCACAGAGGAGCTGCACAACTGGACCCTGTGTGGCAGGAGCCCAAGCTGGCACTGCTTCAGCTGGAGACCATCCACCAGTGACAGGCTGTGCTAAGGCTGTGTTTCGCAGCCGGCAAACCCGGTCAGTGCCTGGGTGTCTCTAGACCCTACGGGGCCACCAACACCCCACTCAGACCTCTAGCTTCTCTGTTAAACAAAGCTCCTTACAATTAACCACCCCAAAAATGACTCCTTCACATGCAGGCCACCATCCCCTCCCCACAGAGCAAGCTGTCCATCTCCAAAGATACATGTCAAACATAGAATCATAGAAGCATCAAGGCTGGAAAAGAACTTCAAGCTCATCAAGTCCAACTGTCAGTCGTACACCACTGTAACCTCTAAAGCATCACATCGACCTGTTTTTTGACCACCCCCAGGAACAGCGATTCCACCACATCCAAGCAGCCTGTTCCAATGCTTCACCACTCTTTTGGTGAAGAAATTTTTCCTAATACCCAATCTGAACCTCCTCAGCACAACTTGAACCTGTTCCCTCTTTCTCTTAGGGAGAAAAGGCCAACCCCCACCTCAATACACCCTCCTTTCAGGCAGCTGTAGAGAGCGATCAGGTCTTCTCTCAGCCTCCTCTTCTCCAGGCTGAACAGCCCTAGTTCCCCCAGCCTCTCTTCATGAGGCCCATTCTCCAGAGCCCTTGTCAGCCCAGTTGCCCTCCTCTGCACCCTCTCCAGCACCTCGATGTCCTTCCTATACTGTGGTGCCCAAAACTGCACATCAGGCAGGACTTCCAGTGAAACATATTCAAAACGATGGTACAGCGAGTACCTGTGATGATCCCTGCTCAGAGATCAGCAACCAGACTCACAGAGCAGTAAAGCCAATCTTCTTGTGTCAGTGGCAGGATGAGTCTGAAGTCTCGCATCCACATCCAGTTACCAGAGTTGTGCCCCACCCCAGGTGCATGGACCCACACGTGGTCCTGGGAAGCCCAGGAGCTTTACTGGCTGTGTGCTGGAGCAAGCACTGCCTAGTGCATACGGCAGGACAGCTGAAAGGCTTGACATCGAGCCGATGAACCAAACAACACGCAGCGTCACTGCAAGCACCACGTCACCCAGGAAGACGGAACGTGCCTTTGTAAGGCAAACTCTAATTGCATGGAGCTGTGACAGCTCTTGTGGTGCCACCTGAATTACTATGTCAGCTGGACACTTATCACCAGGAAAGTAATAAACACTTAGAAACAGGGTACATCAATGCTGTGGATGGCCTTTGAAACATGCTCGATTCCCCCACCAAAGGAGCAGGTGTTTGTACTTGATGCTCTTCTTGTGAAGCCGGAGAGCCAGAATCCCACTGCATGTTGCTGGTGACACAGAAAGTAAACAGTAATTTACCACCCACTCTGCTCTCGAGTCCTTGCTAAAGAATTGGGACCTGACATTGCCTCCCTGAGACTGACAAGAATCAAGAATTACACAATGGCAGTCTGCTTGCTTTAAAGCTGGTCTGATAGGACTTCTTCCTATCTTCTGTGGTGGCCCCGAAAGCTGTAAACCTTTGTGTCTGGGTTGGAGGCCAGGGCTTTTTGCTGATCTACACCTGCAGACTGATGGAATATTTTCATATGATGATTACAGACAATCCAGATCTTCCCATCCTTTACACTGAGATTCCCCAAACACCTGCTCCCTCTCCAATTCCAGCTATTTGGAGCAGGGTGCCTGTGCATCTTCTGCAGGATTACCTCCACACAGGGTTAGACCCTCAGTCAACACAGGAAGGGCTGACCCATCTGTTTGACATGGTGATGCTGCCCCATGGGTGACTCGGTGGGATCCCTCCCCTCTAACTTCCCCTAGACAGGAATCAAGCATTCAGCATGAACCAGCTTCCTGGACTTTTTCTGTGGTCACTGGAGAAAGATCAACAGATCCCAGGACAAATGACTGCCATTGCACAGGGGGTGCCTAGGGAAGGAAGGGTTGAATTACCACCTCATTAGGGCTATGCAAAACAGGAGGAACATGAAACTTGCTTGATTTGGCTAAAAACCTGATCTGCCCCTGGGGTAAGTTACTGGAGCTCTTCTAAACCATGCCAGCAGCACATTTGGATTGATCAATAGGCCTGGCTCAGCTATCCTTGATATGCAGTAGTGCTCATCTACAGCAATTACCTAAAAGCCTGCGAAGGGGAGGAGATCAAGTAATTTAGCAAGGGGACAGGGCCTTTGCATTGATTAAAAATGTAATGGGATCTTTGAGATGGTTTCAAAGTTGCCCCTGAGGTGCTGCTGGGTACTGCTGGCCTCTGTTCTCCAGCCCAGCAAAGTGAGAGCAGTCAGGGGACCCCTTTTAGGTGAAGGCAGTGCTTCACCCAGAAGGGGTTGCCTGCACAGCCCTGTCACAGCAAGAGTGGATCGGAGACCGAGAGAGAGATGTGCCAGAGATTAGAGAGCTCCAGGATAGAAAGAGGGGCAGGGCCAGCATGTTTAAATCGATGGAACAATCAGTCGGAGGCTAAAGCAATTTCGAGATTAGGCCTCCTTTATGGAAAGCAGTGATCTCTTTTCTGATGAAAAAGCCATCCCAGCCTATTGTTGTAATCGTACCTCTGCTCACGCAGTTTCCCCGTGCCTTGTGGCTGACCCACTTCCTTCAGCTCCTTCGCTTGTTTCCTTCAAGTGCAGTTTTAGCTCCAAACCGCATAAACACCTTGTTTAAATTGCTTTAATCTCCAAGTGCTCTTTCTATTGATTTGAAACAGTTAGGCTGTCAATCAGCCCTTTCTCTTCACGCTGTGGACCGGGAGGAAGATTAAAATAACAAACAAACAAGAGGCGGATGGGCAGGGAAGTTAGTCTGAATTTCGCAGAGGATTCTTGCTCTCAGGAGCTTGGAAACAGGTGAAAATAAGGTTCTTCCAGAGGCTGAACTCTGTAGTAAGGTCCTATCCAGAGTGGAGGGCAGCATGTGATGCCCTGTAGTGCCCTATTCTTTCAGCTAATGCATTCAGACACTCCTGCTCCTGACGCTGGATCTGCACATCTCACACTGAGCACTGTGCAAACAATTCTAGCAGACAACCCCAGTTTTAGGAAGTTTGCAGTCAGCACTGATAAGGCAGACACACACACAGAGAAACACACACACACACAAGATAAGACAGGTAAACAGATACACAAGGAGAAAAAGTAGGGTTTTTTCCAAGGGCCGTGCATGAATCCAGAGCAATGCTGTCTCCTGATGAGGATCTAGCACCTCATCAGAAAGACTCAATAAACGAGCTCAGAGTGACAATTTTTTGAGCAGTAGTGAGGGAGAGGATGGACCTGCAGTCCTACAGGTACACATGGCACCTGGACCCAGCCTGCAGACGTGCCATTGAGGAAGGACATTCAAGCTGGACCTCTGGAACTGCGGCTGCTCTTGCAGTCAGTGGATGCATCCCCTGGCACTTTCCCTCGCTTGGATAGCGTACCAGGCCATCTGCACTCAGGACAATCCTGATGACAAGCTTGAAGCAGCGAGCTATTATTTCATCATTACAGCAAGGATAATTACAGGGCCAGAGAGGCTGATTGCTGCTAGAGAGGTCAATGGTCAAGGAACTAAGAAGGAGAATAAAGCTGAAGCATGGCACATGTGGCTTTGCAAGAGGTGTGCAGCTGGGTTCGCCTTGCTCTAGTCAGAGTATTGATTGCTAAAATGAAGCTGAGGGTGCCCCGGTTAGAGTCTTCAAAGTGGAAATGTACTGAAGTCCAGTCCGGTGCTAGTCACACACTCTGAAAATCCATCAATTAATCACATTATGCAAAGCCAATATTAGACACAGCAGCACTCAGATACTAACAGGCATACTCTGCTATGCATGGGATGAGGAGAAGCCCCTCTGGTGACCCACCAGCTTCTGCCCCTCCCCATAAAAGTTTTTAAAAGCCTGATGAATGTGATAAGGACTCACAATCTATTCAGCTCTAGTGACAGGGAAACAAATGTCTCTAGACTCTCCCCCATGTACCCAGTGCAGAAGGATTTTCTGGAAAATGCTGCTTCAGCATTGGGTGCTGAAACCCTCTGAACACTATGGCTGCAGAGGGGCAGTGGGGCAGAGCAAGGACAACCCCAGGGGGCTGAAGGCACCCAGGGTAAGAACAGGTGCTTGTCGTGATGCTCTGCTTTCTCCAAGGCATAGCTGCCTGTCCCACAGCCAGAGTGCACAGGGATGCCTGGGAAGGACTCAGAGAACAAAGAGGTCTGCAATTGATTGGGTCATTCATTTGAATGTTTAAAATAACAACAACAATAAAAAATTCCCTCTTTGAATTGGTTTCTTTCCCCTCAAGCAATTCAAGCAGCTGCTCGATTTCCATTTGGCCTCAAGATCCTTTTATTGATATGCTATAAAAATTTGCATGTGGTGGAAAGGTTGCTGGAGAGCTTGTGGTCAGAGGGTTGCACCTTTCTAGCTACAGGGGCTGAGGAGATTTCACTTTCTTCTTCTGACTTTTGGGAGAAAGAGTAGGAATAAAGATTGGGGCAGAGGGGTCACCGAGGAACCAGCATAGATAAAAAGAGGAAAGATCACTGTCTGCACGAAATGAAATGGCTGTCCTACAGACAACAGTTTCCTACATTATATTTCACTAGTTCACTCTCAAAAGGTGCCCGTGTTAGAGATAGACAGAGGTCCTGGTGGGAGGGGTGAATACTAGGTGATGAGCAGAATAAAGATGGCATAATGAATTTAAATAGGAGGTAGATTTAAGGTTAGATGGACAACTGGACTTTAATTTCTGGCTATACAAATAGTCCTTTTTACAGCCTTACTAATATTCTTTGGTAAAATGGGAGAAGAAAGGAAGGCAGGCGTGGAGGGATTAGTGTGATTTTTGGCATGTTAGGCAAGGTGGGGTGGTGGGCAAGCTGCTTCTGCATGGGGAATCTTCAGAAAATCCTCACACCTCAGAGAAAACCTTCCAGGAGCTGATAGAAGCTCTACATAAGAAAGAGAGAATAGGGGAGAAAGAAGAATAAATCTCAGCACTCCCTTTCTTTTTCACAGTGAAGGTGACAGCACTGGGACAGGCTGCCCAGGGGTGTGTGGAGTCTCCTTCTCTGGAGATATTCAAGACTCATCTGGTACCAACCTGTATGACCTGTCCTGGGGAACCTGCTTTTGCAGGGGGGTTGGTCTCTGGATGTAGCTTCCAACCCCTACGATTCTGTGATGACAGAGCAAAGTGTCATTCCAGGAAAACAAGCACATTTCAAAGAGGGAAAGAAAGAGGCTACAAAACAACCATATATATATATATGCATACACAAAACAGACTGGGTTGATTTCATGTTTTTAGAGGGCTTCAATCATATGAATAAAGATGGCTGTCCCCAGCTCCCCTTTCCCAGTTGTTAACAGCTGGCTGAGAGCCATCAGACCCAGCAGCAAGGGCCAGAGCACTTGCAGAACAGAGCATCCAGAACTGACATTGGTGGGTGAGGACCAAGAACAGGACAGAGAGAGGCCTGGGGAGAGGTATCAACTCAAATGGGAAAGGATAGCACCAGGACCACAGCACAATGACTTAATCTATGGGCTTGTTCTGTGCTGTAAGGGTGGGCTGATGTGACACCCACGCATTGAGCAACAGCTGGCAACATCTGCCACAGCTCCTCCTCTTCTTCTTCAGCTTTCAAACACTTGCTGTCCTCATCAGTTCTTCTTACTTCTCCTCCCCTTGCACTTCCTGACTGCTGTAGTTTGCTTTTTTTTAATGAAGTCCCATATCGGGGCTTCAAAGGGGAGGTGCGTGGAAGTCAGGAAGAGGAGGGAGTGGTGCCTTCCAGCCTTTAAGGTTAAAATTGCAAACACACACATATGCATACACATTGGAAAAGCAAAGCAAGGAGGGAAATCAATAGCCCTGGTCAAATCTCATTTTCAAATCTGAACGGAGCTTGTTATTAGTAGAACCCCACAGAAGCCGCTGTTCCCAGTCTTGAACTGATCCTGAAATGGTGTCAGCCTTGCAGAATCACAGAAAATTAGGGGTGAGCAGGATTTACAGATGCCACCTAACCCATTCCCATGTCAAACAGCCCCATACACACGAGATTCACCAGTAACAGGAAATGCCAGCTCTTTTTATGGTTTGGTGCTGTGCTTGGACTAGAAAAACACAACAGGCAGAACCCACTTTCTTAACTGAACTTACCTCATCCCAAAGGCCAGCGTGTCCCAGGATCTCCAACACAAGCAGAGCCAATCATGTACTCAGACCCTTCACATCACTGGCTACCAGCTTTAGTATCTTCCCCACTGGACTCAAAAGGGGCGGTGAGAGTTTGGAGGGATGATTGTGAACAGAGGAGTAGTAAATTCAGACAAGTCTAATCTCATGTCTGAAATCAGTGGTGGGGTGGTTGGTTTTGTTTTCTCCTTTTAATCTGTATTTCATCCCATGACACCTTACTGCCAGTCAATAAATAAGTGGCGATAGGGTGGGAGGGCGCAGGACCAGGCAGGGGTAGGTGGAGATGTGAGAATGTGAGAGAGAGGAAATGAAAAGAAGTTCTGGCCACCTGAGCTCCCTTCTGAAGGCAGACGTAACTGGTGATTAGCAAAGTCTGACTTAACCGCTATTATCTCCTCCCTTGCTTGCCATGTAAATGTCAGCTTCCTGCGGCAGGGAGAGGACCACTAATGGCTGCGGCACAGCAAGGAGGGGCAAGGAACTGCCAAATGAGCTTGACATTTTCTTAACCTGAAGCAAAAGGGAGGCTGCGAAAGGCCAGGGAAGGAACCCATTGGGGTGACTGAGAGGGCTGGAAATGAAGAGCAAGACCCCGCTTAAACGCCACCCTTTGTAATGGGCTGTCAGGCTTTGACAGAGGGTGAGTTGTGGGAGTTTGCATTGGGAGGGGGTGCCAAGAGGGTGGGTGGAGGAGCAGATGTGTTCACACTCCCTTTTGGCAAAGGGGATAACAACATTTGCCTTCTTTAAAGGGAATACTGATGAACAGTTAGTAAGCCTGGGCTGGGCTGCTTTCCACAGGCTCTCTATCTTCTCTGAGGGCTTTTCAGAGGATTTGAGAAGCAGGACCCCTAAGCTAAATAGAAGAGCTCCACAGCAGAAATCATTCCCTTTCTTACAAAACTCAAAATTCAAAGAAATTTTTCACCTTCCTCAGGGCAAAAATGGGATCTCAAAATGTTGTGGGCTGAATGGGGAGAGGAAGCACAACAAACAGGTTCCCTCAGATGAGTCAATATATTGATGATCAGCAGAGTCACCTAAGACATGCCAAATGCAGATTCAAATCTTTGCCTCAGCCTGGTTCAGAGCAAGGCTGGTGTAAATCACAGCTCGGCCACTCTTTGGGTGACAGCCCTGTGTACCTCACCATCATAACTCAGTTCTGTGCCTCTCTGCCCGTTAGGCTTGTCTCAGTGAGGAATTCATCTAACCTAGTTCACTCCCCCCAGGAAGAACTGATGTCAACCCACGATCCTATCCAATTAAAATCCATTTCAGGGAAATGAGGACATGATAAAAGATGTGGTGATGTGTCACATCATGGGTTACTTGAACCAACAAAGGGTCTTAGAGAGAGTCTAAGATCAGGACATATAAAGAATGGCCCTTTGCATCAGCCAGTTTCCAAAAGTTACGCCTCTAACTGTGCGCAGAAGACTTGGTTTTGAGGTGTGCCTCAAACTACTAAGTCTCCTGGAACTTTCCTTGAACCAACACAGTCACCACATTATTTTTGCTGCTCATAGGTACGTGCATGGTTTTGAAAAAGCTGCTTATTACAGTTCAGTGGAGAAGGACAGACCATATTTTATCCCAGATCCGCTTGTAAGGTTCATTATTGATTTTAATGTACCTGTGCCAAGAGGCAACGACGGGCACAGTTTTTTTAAAGAGAAGGAAGGAAGATTAAATATACTCAATCCTTGTCACCTTAGCAAACATTTATCCATCCAGTTGTATGTGATGCGAAGTCTCTATTCCAAAGAAGGAATTAAATTTTAATAGGACAGCAACATGTTTGTAGGGCTGTCATGGCCCAGGATTGGAACCGACTACAGCGCTGCAGGGAAACACCAGAGGCTGCTGACAGAGAAAAGCAGAAGGTGATAACTTATGCCTGAAACTACTGAGAGTAGGGAAGTAGGTGATGCTGGACAGGACTGATCGGGAGCATCCAAGACACTGATGGTAGAGACATTCCCTGCTCAGGAAGGAGGCAGAGCCGTCCCCAGCACAGCCCCAGATGACACTGGCTGCAGCTTCTGCTCACAAATGTGATGCTAAAGTTACACTAAAGGCCAGAAAATCCCAGAACAAACATCAAGGTTCCTCAATAGTTTATAGTCCCTGCCATGGGCTTTTCCAGCAGCAGGACTACATGCACAGGTAAACCTCTTGCTTTCATCACAAATGGACTTTGCTCCAATTAAGGTAACACCAGCCATGCTCAATGCCAGTGAGAAGGTTAACACTGTCCTCGCATGGGCAGAGAAAGGCTATTGCACTGCAGGTGAAGCTATAGCACTGCAGGTGAAACCTTCACTGGGCCCTTCAGGACCAGAGTGAAGCAGCTGATACGATGTGTGATGAGGAACAGGATGGGTGGATGCTGGGGAACAGTTTGGGCAACTCTGCCACGCTGGGTGCCACAGAGCGGGCACAGCAGAGGTTGCTGCTGTCCCACCATACACCAAGGTTCACCCCGTGCTCCAGCGCAGGGCTCACTGGTACCTCCTGCCCTTTAGTGGCCTCCGCAGCTTCTTACTTCCAGTCATTACCAGCCATGGTCTGGATTTAATGAGGCCAGAGTTCGCTGGATGAAATAAATGCAGGTCCCCAAACCTTCTAAACCAAAGCTAATGAAAAATATATGCTCCCTCACTCCTGCTCTCATTTTCACATCCTGCAAATTATCTGTGCTAATGCACGCAACTCTCTGCTCCTCCGCAGCTTCAGATGCTGAACTTTGAGTCTTTGTCACATCAGCCAGCACCAAGTAATTCCATACAGAAGTCTGACATTTCCAGTTGAAAAAAATAAATTGATTAAAATTCAACAGGCATGTAGTGTTCAGCTTTTAAAGGTCGGCAAATCTGAGGAACTATCAACTGTAAAATAATTCAGCATTTAGTGGGGAGGGGCAGCTGGAGGGGTGGGGGGGGTCCTGGGAAGAGGGAGGGAACGCAGAATGTTAGGATCATTTACTGCCTGCATTTCACTGTCAAGAACATAATTACAGGCAATTTAATTATCGTATAATGGAAAGGGCCCATCTTCCTCAGCGCCACAGCCAGATCCTACTTAGCCTCCCTGGGCCCTGTGCAGTGCAGATGGAGGAAGGGGACCCTGACAGTGACCTGTGGGTGACTGTATGCAAGGAGACCTTGGAGAATGAAGTGGGTGATGTTGGCTCATCTGAAGGAGACTTGCAGTCATCCAGCAGAAGAATCAGGCTGCTTGGTGCAATAGTGGCAGAAACCCCCTGCTATTTTCACGTGGAAATGTGTATTTACCTAGACACAGGCCCTTCTAGCACACTGCTGCTTATTTGGCCCTACGTGTTTCCTCCTACTGGAGGGTCAGCCAAATATGGAAGCTAAGATGGACAAGCACAGCCCCGTGAGTTGAGATGAGTACTGATCCCAAAGGAAACCAAGCCAGGGTTTCAAGAACTGCCCCATCCATCTCACTTCACTGGAGCTGTACCAAGACCCAAATCCCATATCTTGAAGCTTCTCTGGTTCTGCCAACTGTATTTTGCTTTTTGAGGGCTGTACTACCCAGTTTAGAGTAAGATCAGGTTAGACAGGAAGCAAAGCCCCTTTGCACGAACTTTGATGGAACACCAACATTATATGAACAAGAAACCCAGACACAGAAGTCTTCAGCCTGAGCCTTCTTTGACAGGTTGCAAGTTACTAATTAGGACTCTCTCCCTTCCCTTGATTGCACTGTGCATGTATAAATCATATTATTTAATGCATGGCTTCTCTTTGTTCTCCCTTATCCCACTGGCTGTGTAAAATCTTCATCCATCACACCCATGTGGGCTCTTTTGAGCTTTGGAATGCTTGATTTCACTGTTCTGTTAAGTCAAGAAATATATCTCATGGGAAATGACTTCTGGAGTTTAGTGGCAGAGAGAACAGAAGGTTGGAGCCCACCTGAGCAGGGTTTGGAGCTAAGACCTGTGGGCACTTGGCTTCCTGCTGGCTTTCTGAGCCATAGTCCAGCAGGAGATGGGCAGTGTGATGCTCTGATTGCCCTTCCCAAGGATAGGGTCACAACCTGTTGTACAGCCCAGCTGTGACCCTTGCAGGTCTCTGAAAGGAGAATACCAATCTCCTCAGAGGCAGGCACACAGAGAGCAAGCAAGGCATCTCCTCTGTATATCAGGGCATGGTTGATGTGCTAGTGATTTGATATTCCTTGTAATATCAAATTCTCCCCTTGCTCACACAGGTCCCATGACATTGATTTTAGTGGGGACAGGATCACTGCGACTAAAGGGAAAAAACCAAAGTCCATGAAGTTGCTCCAGGCCAGAGACCACCAGAAAGACTCAGCTCCAGGGAGCTAAAATACACATCAAAGGAAAGGAAGATGACTCCTGCTGCAAGGTGGCTGTAGCAAGCTTCTCCAGGGGAAACTGTGACTCAGCAACAGGCCAAACCGGCCTTGAAAACTTGAAATAAAAAAAGAAAGAGAAGGGCCAGCAGGCTCACTGCTGTTTTTCTGTCTGTTGCCTGAATGTCAGGACAAAGAGGAGGCTGAGGAAAGGGAATGCTCCGTCATCTTCATTTAAGATGGTTCCAGCCTAATCTGTGCTAGCTCAGCCCTATCCCTGGGCCCCTGTGTTGCCTTGTCTCAAGAGGAATGCAGTGCATCACTGCAAGCTCCTGCTAAGCTTTGAATCTCACTGGCAGCACTGGAAAAATCCCCCATGCCTTTTATCCTGCCTGGTGAATCCCTTTTGCAAGCAGTGGGACACCTACATCTCCACACTGTCATCACCCATAATATTAAATCAAAGAGAGGGTCATCCACTCCCATCTACAAGACCTAGACCTCCCTTCTCCAAGGCCATGAAGAGACAACCATAGTCTCCAGCTCACTGCACACTTGCCCTGGATGGTGGATGAAGCCCACCACAAATATCAGCACACCAGCAGGTGTGGTCAAGGTGCTCCAGATCCTTCTAGCAGAAAGCCCTGTGACCCAAAACCCATACCAGGGAAAGGAAAGGAACCCTGGCAGCTCCACATCCCATTGCTGTGGGCCTGGGGAAGGTGGGTACCACAATTCCCCACTAAGCAGGGCTTGCTGGTGGCAACACCCAGCGCTCACTCATGGATCAACAGCAGCCAGGCAACCTCCTCTGCCTCCTTCCCTCTCCCACTGATACACAGCAGCCAAAAAGCACCATGTTGATTATTCAAGAGTGGACTCTTAACAGCTCTAATCAGTTGATAATCCAATAACACACTCAGCTGAGCTGCACTCCCAGGTCCCTGCTGCCAGAGAACATTTACAGCTGCGTTGCGTTGATAATAACTGCCCGGCAGTCAGGAGGAAAGCATGGCAAATGACTCCTGCTCTCTGACGCCTTGTGCTCCCTAGCCAGGTCAGGAGTAGGCAGACCTTTCTTCCCCACCTCACCCCTGGCCCCTCTCTGCCTGCAGCAGGAGCAGGATGCTGCATTAGCTCCTGGGGGGTCCTCACATGCAGCAAGCAGCCCAGCTCCTGGGATCTTCAGGAAAAGAGGCTGCCTGTTCTCTTGAGCTAACCCCCCCTGGCAAAACTGCTTTAGATGTAATAAATAAAAGGGGAAGTATCAGATCCATCATTCTGAGGGCATTTGAAATGCACGGTGCCAGGGACCAGCCAGCACAGCCTCAGGCCCTTTCAGTTCTCCAACACTTCAGCGCAAACTGC